>NC_058520.1:519988582-520613582 GCF_904849725.1 Hordeum vulgare subsp. vulgare
TTGTGGCACTGCCGCCTTGGTCATATCGGCGGTAAGCGCATGAAGAAGCTCCATACTGATGGACTATTAGAGTCTCTTGACTTTGAATCATTTGACACATGCGAACCGTGCCTCATGGGCAAGATGACTAAGACTCCATTCTCAAGAATAATGGAGAGAGCAACCGACTTATTGGAAATAATACATACTAATGTGTGTGGTCCAATGAACATTGAAGCTCGCGGTGGCTATCGTTATGTTCTCACTCTCACCGATGATTTGAGTAGGTATGGGTATATCTACTTGATGAAACACAAATCTGAGACATTTGAAAAGTTCAAGGAATTTCAGAGTGAGGTCGAGAATCAACGTGACAGAAAAATCAAGTGTCTACGATCTGATCATGGAGGAGAATATCTGAGTCACGAGTTTGGCACACACCTAAGGAAGTGTGGAATCGTTTCACAACTGATGCCGCCTGGCACACCGCAATGCAACGGAGTGTCTAGACGTCATAATCGCACCTTATTAGATATGGTACGATCTATGATGTCTCTTACCGACTTACCGCTTTCATTTTGGGGATACGCATTAGAAACTACAGCATTCACTTTAAATAGGGTACCGTCTAAATCCGTTGAGACGACACCGTATGAACTATGGTTTGGCAAGAAACCTAAGTTGTCGTTTCTTAAAGTTTGGGGCTGCGATGCTTATGTGAAGAAACTTCAACCAGAAAAGCTCGAACCCAAAGCGGAGAAATGTGTATTCATAGGATACCCTAAGGAAACTATTGGGTATACCTTCTATCTTAGATCCGAAGGTAAAACCTTTGTTGCCAAGAACGGATCCTTTCTAGAGAAAGAGTTTCTCTTGAAAGAAGTGGGAGGAAGGTAGAACTTGATGAGGTAATTACACCCCCTCTCGAATAGGATAGTAGCACAGCGCGGGAAGTTGTTCCTATGGCGCCTACGCCAACTGAAGAGGAAGTTAATGATGATGATCATGAAGCTTCGGATCAAGTTACTACTGAACCGCGAAGGTCCACAAGGGCACGCTCCGCACCAGAGTGGAACGGCAACCCTGTGATGGAAATCATGTTGTTAGACAACGGTGAACCTTCGAACTATGAAGAAGCGATGGCGGGCCCGGATTCCAACAAATGGCTTGAAGCTATGAAATCCGAGATAGGATCCATGTATGAGAACAAAGTATGGACTTTGGTGGACTTGCCCGATGACCGACGAGCCATAGAAAATAAATGGATCTTCAAGAAGAAGACTGATGCAAATGGTAATGTAACCGTTTATAAAGCTCGACTTGTCGCAAAGGGTTTTCGACAAATTCAAGGAGTTGACTAGGAAGAGACCTTCTCTCCCGTAGCGAAGCTGAAATCAGTCTGAATCATGTTAGCAATTGCCGCCTTTTGTGATTATGAAATTTGGCAAATAGACGTCAAAACAGCGTTCCGTAACGGGAACCTCAAGGAAGAGTTGTATATGATGCAACCAGAAGGTTTTGTCGACCCTAAGGGTGCTAACAAAGTGTGCAAGCTCCAGCGCTCCATCTATGGGCTGGTGCAAGCATCTCAGAGTTGGAACATTCGCTTTAATGAGGTGATTAAAGCGTTTGGGTTCATACAGGTTTACGGAGAAGCCTGTCTGTACAAGAAAGTGAGTGGGAGCTCTGTAGCTTTCCTCATACTGTATGTGGATGACATATTATTGATGGGGAATAATATAGAGATGTTGGAGAGCATAAAGGCCTATTTGAACAAAAAAATCAATGAAGGACCTTGGAGAAGCTCCATACATATTAGGCATCAAGATCTATAGAGATAGATCAAGACGCCTCATAGGGCTTTCACAAAGTACATACCTCGACAAGATATTGAAGAAGTTCAATATGGAAAACTCAAAGAAAGGGTTCTTGCCAGTTTTGCAAGGTATGAGATTGAGTAAGACTCAGTCGCTGACCACGGCAGCAGATAGAGAGAAGATGAGTTATGTCCCCTACGCATCAGCCGTGGGCTCTCTAATGTATGCCATGCTGTGTACCAGACCTGATATAAACCTTGCCATAAGTTTGGTAGGGAGGTACCAAAGTGATCCCGATATGGAACACTAGAAAGCGGTCAAGAATACCTGAGAAGGACTAAGGAAATGTTTCTCGTTTATGGAGGTGACAAAGAGCTCGTCGTAAAGGGTTACGTCGACGCTAGCTTCGACACAGATCCGGATGACTCTAAGTCACAGACCGGATACGTATATGTATTGAATGGTGGGGCAGTGAGCTGGTGCAGCAGCAAGAAAGAAGTCGTGGCAGCATCTACATGTGAAGCGGAGTACGTAGCTGCTTCAGAAACAGCTCATGAAGGAATTTCGATGAAGGAGCTCATCAACGACCTTGGAGTGGTTCCAAGCGCACCGGGTCCAATGACACTCTTCTGTGATAACACTAGGGCCATTGCCATAGCCAAGGAGCCCAGGCTTCACCGAAAGACGAAGCACATCAAACGCCGCTACAACTCCATCCAGGACCATGTCCAGAGTGGAGTGATAGATATTTGTAAAGTACACACGGATCTGAATATTGCAGACCCATCGACTAAACCTCTTCCACGAGCAAAACATGATCAACACCATAATGATATGGGTGTTCGATACATCACAATGTAACTAGATTATTGACTCTAGTGCAAGTACGAGACTGTTGGAAATATGTCCTAGAGGCAATAATAAAATGGTTATTATCATATTTCCTTGTTCATGATAATCGTCTATTGTTCATGCTATAATTGTATTAACAGGAAATAGTAATACATGTGTGAATAAATAGATCACAATGTGTCCCTAGCAAGCCTCTAGTTGGCTAGCTCATTAGTCAATAGGTGATCATGGTTTCCTGATCATGGGCATTAGATGTCATTGATAACGGGATCACATCATTGGGAGAATGATGTGATGGACAACACCCAATCCTAAGCATAGGACTAGATCATGTTGTTCGTATGCTAAAGCTTTTCTAATGTCAAGTATCTTTTCCTTTGACCGTGAGATTGTGCAACTCCCGGATACCGTAGGAGTGCTTTGGGTGTATCAAACGTCACAACGTAACTGGGTGACTATAAAGGTGCACTACGGGTACCTCCGAAAGTGTCTGTTGGGTTGGTACGAATCGAGATCGGGATTTGTCACTCCGTGTGACGGAGAGGTATCTCTGGGCCCACTCGGTAGAACATCATCATGAGCTCAATGTGACTAAGGAGTTAGTCACACGATGACGTGCTACGGAATGAGTAAAGAAACTTACCGGTAACGAGATTGAACAAGGTATAGGTATGCCGACGATCGAATCTCGGGCAAGTTCTATACCGACAGACAAAGGGAATCGTATACGGGATTGATTGAATCCTTGACATCGTGGTTCATCCGATGAGATCATCGTGGAGCAAGTGGGAGCCACCATGGGTATCCAGACCCCGCTGATGGTTATTGGCCAGAGAGGTGTCTCGGTCATGTCTGCGTGTCTCCCGAACCCGTAGGGTCTACACACTTAAGGTTCGATGACGCTAGGGTTATAGGGAATTGTTATACGAGGACCGAAAGTTGTTCGGAGTCTCGGATGATATCCCGGACGTCACGAGGAGCTCTAGAATGGTCCGGAGGTAAAGATTGATATATAGGACGGATGGTTTTGGATACCGGAAGTGTTTCGGGCATCACCGGTAACGTACCGGGACCACCGGGACCACCGGAGGTGGCCCCGAGGGTCCACCGAAGGGGGGGCAATGACCCGGGGAGGTTAGGTGGGCCAAGTGGGGAAGGGAACCAGCCCCTAGGTGGGCTGGTGCGCCTCCCCACTCAGCCCAATGCGCGGGGGAGAGAAAAGGGGGGGCAAACCCTAAGCCAGGTGGGCCTAAGGCCCACCAGGGGTGCGCCACACCCCTCCTCCCCCCTTTGGCCGCCGCACCAGCCCCATCTAGGTCTGCCGCCCCCCAGGAGAGGGAAAACCTCAAGGGGGCGCAGCCCCTCCCTCCTCCTATATATAGTGGGCACTTTTGGCCATTGGAGATAGACTTTTGCCTCTCTCTCGGCGCAGCCCTGCCCTTCTTCCTCCTCCCCTCTGCCGGTGCTTGGCGAAGCCCTGCCAGGAGACCTCGTCTCTCCATCGACACCACGCCGTCGTGCTGCTGGAGTTCTTCCCCAACCTCGCCCTCCTCCTTGCTGGATCAAGGTGCGGGAGACGTCACCGGGCTGCACGTGTGTTGAACGCGGAGGTGCCGTAGTTCGGCACTAGATCAGAATCGCTGCGAGTACGACTCCATCAACCGTGTTCTAGCAACGCTTCCGCTTAGCGATGTTCAAAGGTATGAAGATGCTCTTACCCCTCTCTCGTTGCTGGTCTCTCCATAGGAAGATCTGAATATGCGTAGGAAAATATTGAATTAATGCTACGTTACCCAACAGGAACCTGGTAAACAGGATCACCCCATCATTCTTTGTCATGACACGCACGCGCTCCCTATTTATTGGCATCGGTATCTCCTCGAGTTACCGGGATTATAAGATTATGTTCTGATTGTGATGAGTTATATATTTGGTTCTCCTTTTATATTATGTTCTTGAGTAATTCATGGATGTTCTCCGTTGCTTTTTATTGCTTTAGCCGAGTAGTAGATTGTAACTCCAAGAGGGAGCGTTATGCATGATTGTGGGTTCATGCCCCCTGATGTCTAGCTTGAGTGACAGAAACATGAGACTAGGGGATGTGCTGTTGCCACCAGGGAGAAAACAACGGTGGTTGTAACCACGGTTGCAAGGATTGTTTACCTTACGGAAAGTTCGTTAATGCAGTTGTGAGTTGCTTTGAGTTTGCACTTTGGGTTGGGCTCACAACTTAATACCAACGAGATGTTCTGGATAGATATCTCAAGGTGGATGATTAGAGAGTAGATGCTGATGGATAAACGGTCTACTTGTCTTGGCGTACTGCCCATTACTTTTGAGCCTCTAACTTTCTTGTAGCATGATTAGCATTGTGGTGCGTTTATAATTCTATCAATTACCCAAGTGTAATTTGTTTACCCAGCATAGTTGTTTATCATCTTTTGGGAGAGAGACATCACTAGTGAACATCATGGGACTCTGGTCCATATTACCACCATTGTTTACACCTCCACCATTTACTGTTTTTATTTAGTTTTCCTTTGCAATTACTATCACTATTCCCGCTTGTGTTTTGATCCTTTGCAAACTACAAGGCCGGAGAGATTGACAACCTCTCTGAACTCGTTGGGAGCAAAGTTATTTGTTGTGTGTGCAGGTCCACGTCTTCTGCTAGTGCCAGAGCAGCGGGCACCTACTTGTTGATCCTCATAGTCCTCCTGATTCGATAAACCTTATCGTCCCCGTGTAAGGGAAATCTGTTGATGACTACATTTCCACCTTCCACTTGGGGTAACCAACGAGAGGCGAGAAGTATATCCTTCAACTCGTCATCAAGAAAATTTCTGGCGCCGTTGCCGGGACTCGAGTCTTCAAGATGGGAGAGTTGCACACTTTTGTTTTACCTTTGCTTTTTAGTCTTGCTAGTTTGCTTTCTAGTTTTTGCTTTAAGTGTCTTATACCAAAAACCACAAAAAAATTAGTTGATTTTCTTTTAGTTGTCCTTTCTTCTTAGTCCAGCATGTTAGGGTTTGATGCTTTGAGGGAATCTGAGGTCCTAGATTTCCATCAAAGGAATGGAGAAAATATGAAGAAGGCTTGGGATAGAATTTCTGAAGCACATAAAAGAATTATGCCTTGGATGCCTATCAAAATTGTGCTTAGAAATTTTTATCATGGTCTTTTTATATGGTGTAAACACTCTCTTGATATTATAGCTAAATGAGATTTTTTAGAGTGTGATGAGGCTACAACTCTTGATATTATACATGGTCTATCCAATTACCTTGTTTATGATCGTGGATTTGACACTATTATAGATAGACTTGCTACCATTGAAAGAAGAATAGATGATCTAGACTTAAGAGAAAGAGAGAAACCCATGGTTGATAAGAAAAATATTTTGAAGATAGATGATGACGGGGAGCCTTTTGTTAGAATTAGCATATCTAACCAAGACATCTTTGCTTATTATGATATTGGATCCATGGTTTCTACAATTCCAAAAGTTGTTTATGATTCTCTAAGCCTTTTATACATGGGATTTTTTTATCTTATTATGAACAAGCTAATGGGGATATTTCTGAGATCCAGGGAAAGGTAAAAGATGTCCAGGTTGCATTCTCTAAAAGGAATGCAACGGATGATTTCTTCATCGTGAAGCCAAAGCAAGGAAACATAGTGCTTGGAAGGGACTTCCTCCGAGCCATGAAAGGCTTCATTGATATAGGTAAAGGACACATACGCTTACGTGGGAAAGCGAAAGGTACGTACTCGTTCCCTAGGAAAAATAAGGATGAACTTGTTGAGGATCCGTTTGAAGGTTTTGATGATTCCAATGATTTTGGTCAATTTTGATCCTTCTTTTTGCATCATGCCTAGCTCAAAGGCATAAAAGAAAACGCTTGTTGGGAGGCAACCCAATTTGTTTTTACTTTCAGTTTTAGTGGTCTTGATGCTTGTTGTTACCGTAGCAACATTATTGTATCTTTATTTCAAGCTTTGCGCCAAGTTTTAGCCTCCGATTGCAAGAAAGTTTAAAAGTTGTGACATGTTGTATAGAAACAGATTATGCCTGCTTGACGAAAAAATTCTCCAAAAATCACCGGATCATCTTTTTGATCTGATTTTTTGACAGTACGATCTATATAATTGTATTTCTGGCGTCTTTTCTGAGTTTTTATTATTTGAGTTGCATGAGTGCCCCGAAAAAATTATTTACTACCTGCTGGTATGTTTTTCCCAAATTCTGCTCTGTTTTGCGTTTTCATTGTTTTGCAAATCTTAAGCTTGCTTTTTCTTTGCAAAAACCTTTTGGAAATCTTGAGAAACAGTAGCTCTTCCTGAAAATATTTATTGCCTGTAGAGAATAAATTATTTTACTATGGGCACTAACCACTCTAATTAGCTTATGATGAGTTTCGTATGAAGGGAGTTTTCAAGTATGCGATGGAAGATGATGAAAGAAGATCCAGGACTGTCAAGCGCTCAATCTTGGGAATGCCCCCATGCACCCCCAAGAAATATTCAAGTAGACTCAAGCGACTAAGCTTGGGGATGCCCCCGTGCATCCCCTTCTCCATCAACAATCATCAGTTCGTCCTTCTCCATGCTATATTTTTATCACTTCATATGTTATGTGCTATGCTAGGAGCGTCCTGATACGTCTCCATCGTATCTACTTTTCCGAACTCTTTTGCCCTTGTTTAGAACTCTAATTTGCATGATTTGAATGGAACTAACCCGGACTGACGCTGTTTTCAGCAGAATTGCCATGGTGTTGTTTTTGTGCAGAAATAAAAGTTCTCGGAATGTCCTGAAAATTTACGGAGATTTTTTCTGGAATAAAAGAAAAATACCTGCGCAAAGATCCACCGGAGGAGGTGGACCAGTGGGCCACAAGCCCACAGGCTGCGGCCACCCCCCTTGGCCGCGCCATGAGGGCTTGTGGGGCCCACGTGGCTCCACTGCCCCCAAACTCAACTCTATATCTTCCGTCTCGCCCGGAAAAAAATCAGAGAGAAGGTTTCATCGCGTTTTGCGATACGGAGGCGCCGCAACATCCTGTTCTTCATCTGGAGGGCAAATCTAGAGTCCGTTTCGGGCTCCAGAGAGGGGAAATCGTCACCGTAGTCATCATCAACCTTCCTCCATCGACAATTCCATGATGCTCTTCGTCGTTCGAGAGTAATCTCATCGTAGGCTTGCTGGACGGTGATGAGTTGGATGAGATCTATCATGTAATCGAGTTAGTTTTTGAAGGGGATTGATCCCTAGTATCCACTATGTTCTAGATTGATGTTGCTAATACTTGGCTATGCTTAATGCTTGTCACTAGGGCCCGAGTACCATGATTTTAGATATGAACCTATTATGTTGTCGCCAATATATGTGTGTTTTAGATCCTATCTTGCAAGTTGTAGTCACCTACTATGTGTTATGACCCGGCAACCCCAGAGTGACAATAGCCGGAACCACTCCCAGAGATGACCATAGTATGAGGAGTTCATGTATTCACCGCGTGTTAATGCGTTGGTACGGTTCTTTATTAAAAGGAGAACCTTAATATTCCGTAGTTTCCATTAGGACCCCGCTGCCACGGGAGGGATGGACAATAGATGTCATGCAAGTTCTTTTCCCTAAGCACGTATGACTACATATGGAATACATGCCTACATTAGATTGACGAACAGGAGCTAGTTACATATCTCTCCCTGTTATAGCTATTACATGATGAATCACATCCGTCATACTCATCCATCACCGATCCACTTCCTACGAGTCTTCTACTACTGATCCTTGCTACGTTACTTTGTCTAGGCTTGTCCCTTTCTACAAAAGGGATTGGGCCACTTTGCTCCTACTACCGTCGCTACTGCTGTTACTCTGTTGCTCCTGCTACTGCTGTTCCTTGCTACTTCGCTGTTACTTGTTGCAAGATCCATTTTCTTCACCATTGGCGGGGAAGAATAGTTCCCCGTCCACGTGCAATTTACTGGCGCCATTGATACAACAGTTAGGAATAGTCTGCCGTCAACAGATCGTTTCAGCAACATTGCTATCATACCACTTTGCTACTGATACTTTGCTTGCAGACACTAATCTTTCATGTGTGGTTGAATCTGACAAACTCAGCAGCTAATACTTGAGAATATTCTTTTGCTTCCCTTGTGTGAACCAACAAATTTGGGTTGAATATTGTACCCTCGAAAACTGTTGCGATCCCCTACACCTGTGGGTTATCAAGGCTTTTTCTGGCGGCGTTGCCGGGGAAGCACGTCTATATTCTATGAGTCACTTGGAATTGATGTCTGCTGATCACTATGAGGAATCCGAAAGATCCAAGAACTAAAATTTTGCCTTCCACTACGAGGAGAGGTAAGGAATTGCCATCTAGCTCTACACTTGATTCACCTTCAGTTATGAGTAAGTTTGCGACATCGCCTCCTGTTAGAAATCTTGATATGTCGCGTGTGCTTGATGATGCTATGCTTGATACTATGTCTGATGATGCTATGCTTGATACTGCTTTGCCACTTGGTGCCCTTGATGCACATATTGCTAGAGTTGCTGCTAGATGTGATGATACTTCTGAAACTGCTGATACTATTGAAGTAGAACCTACTACTATGCCTGAATTGCCTGTTATGTCTGATACATGCTATGTTATGGAGGGAGAGATAGATGAGGACTTTCTTGCGTGTAAGGATAGCTATGATGTTGAGAAACTACTGCGCAGGTGGAAAGAAAAATCTCTGAAAGCTAGGATGAAATACGACCCGAAGTTTGCCACTTCGCCTATCTGTGTGACCGATAAGGATTATGAATTCTCTGTCAACCCTGAGTTAATCACTCTAGTCGAATCTGATCCTTTTCACGGTTATGAGTCTGAAACGGTTGTTGCCCATCTTACCAAACTGCACAATATAGCCACCCTATTCACTAGTGACGAAAAGATCCACCACTACTACATGCTCAAGCTGTTTCCTTTCTCGCTAAAGGATGATGCTAAGACCTGGTTCACTTCTCTTGCTCCTGGTTGTGTGCGTAGTCCCCAGGATATGGTCTACTACTTCTCTGGAAAATATTTACCTGCCCATAAGAAGCAAGCTGCCTTGCAGGAAATATACAACTTTTCTCAAGCTCAAGAAGAGAGTCTCCCACAAGCTTGGGGGAGGCTCATCCAGCTACTGAATGCTTTGCCTGATCACCCTCTTGAGAAGAATGAAATACTTGATATCTTCTATAATGGACTTACCGATGCTTCCAAAGACCACTTAGATAGTTGTGTCGGTAGTGTTTTTAGGGAACGAACCGTAGAACAAGCTGAGATTCTATTGAATAACATCTTGTGCAATGAGAATGCTTGGACTATTCCCGAACCACCTCCTAAGCCAACTCCGAAGAAAAGAGGTATTCTATTCCTCAGTCCTGAAGATATGCAAGAAGCCAAGAAATCTATGCAAGGGAAAGGCATTAAATCTGAAGATGTCAAAAATCTACCACCTATCGAGGAGATCCATGGTCTCGATAACCCGATACAGGTAGTAGAAGTAAATTCTCTGTGTAGGTTTGATGAGAGTGATATTCCTTTTGATAAACCTGCTAGCTTATGCATGGATGAATTTGATAACTTCGTTGCCAAACAACGGAGTTTCAATGATTATGTTAGCAGACAATTGGAACAGAATGCTCGTATGCTTAGTCATTTAAGTGCTTGTGTGGACAGAAATGTCAATGATCTTAAGCTTCTGAGTAAACATGCCTCTATGATTACCACCCAGGTAGAACAAGTACTTAAAGCTCAGAATGACTTGCTCAATGAGTTGAATGAGAATTCTGTCAGAGTCGTTACTAGAGGTGGTAGAATGACCCAGGAACCTTTGTATCCTGAGGGTCATCCGAAGAGAATTGAACAAGATTCTCAAGGAGTTAGCACTGATGCACCTAGTCATCCTAGAAAGAAGAAGAAAGATGATAGGAACCTGCACGCTAGCAACCCTGTTGCTGCTACACCTGAGAGTCCAAACGATGCCTCTGTCTCTGATGCTGAAACACAATCTGGTGATGAACATGAGCCTAATGATAATATCAATAGTCATGTTCATGTTGATGCTCAACCTAGCAATGAAAAGGATGTGGAGATTGAACCTAGTGTTGATCTTGATAACCCACAACCTAAGACTAAGAGATACGATAAGAATGACTTCGCTTCTCGGAAGCATGGTAAAGAAAGGGAACCGTGGGTTCAGAAACCTATGCCCTTTCCTCCCAAACCATCCAAGAAAAAGGATGATGAGGATTTTGAGCGATTCGTTGAAATGATCAGACGTGTCTTTCTGCAAATGCGTTTGACAGATATGCTCAAAATGTCTACGTATGCTAAGTACATGAAAGATATTGTGACTAATAAGAGGAGGATACCTGATCTTGAGATCTCCGCCATGCTTGCCAATTACACTTTCAAGGGTGGAACTCCTAAGAAACTAGGTGATCCAGGTGTGCCCACTATACCTTGCTCCATTAAAGGCAACTACGTTACAACTGCGTTATGCGACCTTGGAGCCGGTGTTAGTGTTATGCCTCTCTCTCTTTATCGTAGACTTGAACTGGATAAGTTGACACCCACTGAAATGTCTCTGCAAATGGCCGACAAATCAACTGCTTTCCCTATCGGCATTTGCGAGGATGTGCCTGTTGTGGTTGCTAACACCACTATCTTAACAGACTTTGTTATCTTGGATATTCCCGAGGACGATGCCATGGCTGTCATCCTCGGAAGACCCTTTATAAACACTGCAGGGGCTGTTATAGATTGCAACAACGGCAATGTCACTTTCCATGTCAACGGTAATGAGCATATCGTGCACTTTCCGAAGAAACAATATCGAGTACATTGTATCAATGCTATCGAAAAAACTTCATCCATTCTTATCGGGAGCTTTGAATGCCCTATTCCTCGTGTCAAGATGAAGTATGATTTGCTTGTTGGGGAGATACATATCCCCATTGAGGTAACCTAGTGACTATTCAAAAATTCTCCGTTCTCTTTTGCGATTCGAAAAGGTTTGTCGAGGGGATTTGATCAACCCCATTGACGGATTTCTTTCGATGACCGTGAGATGGATGAATCGAGAAGTCACAAACCTATGTTCCAAGCTTTCACTTTAGGTTGCTTAGAAGAAAAATGATAGATTTAGTTCAGTTTTCCCTGTTTTCTCTTTTAACGTCCGGTAGAAAAGTACCCCGAAAATAAAAGTTCTTCGAACGCTGTGAAATTCAAGTATGATTTTTTTCTGGATTTTTTGATAAATACTGGGACAAATAGTCTGTCTGGGGGCCACACCAGTGGGCCACAAGCCCTAGGGGCGCGGGCACCCCCTGGCCGCGCCACCCAGGCTTGTGGGGCCCACAGGCACCCCCTCCACTCATTCTTGCTCTCATCTGGTTCTCCTACCTCCAGAAAAAATTCTTTCGTAGCTCAAACCCGTGTTCTTGCTCCTCTTGCTGGGATTTTTGATCTCTTTGCTCAAATCACCGTTCTCCGAACTGTTTTGGGAAAATTACTCCTTGGTAAGTGACTCCTCCATTGGTCCAATTAGTTTTGGCTCTAGTGCCTTATACTCCGCGTATTTTTTCTGCCTTGGTGACCATGTTCTTGAGCTTTGCATGCTAATTCTAGCTGGTCCCAAGTAGTTTTGATGCGTAATATGGTCTCTAGGCACTTGTTGGAGTAGTTGCTACGAGTTCCGTTGAGCCTTATTCACTTTTCCTTAGAATCACTAAAGATTTCAGAAATTTTCAGAGATAGAAAAGGGGAAAGATGAGGAGGTTCTTAAGAGGCTCGTCAAGCCGTGACCCCACGGATGATGGGAGTGAGAAGAAGCCCAAGTATTTGGTCCCTCGAGTCGTAGAAGCTCGAGCGTGCGAATGGCCAAGCGACGTGTTCTTACGCGTCGCTGGAATTTATGAGGACTTTTATCACTTGGTGGAGAACGCAGACATTACCGCCTTCGTTGAAGATAAGTGTCCCCAATACCTTCTCCTCACTAATATCTTCGTACAAAGCTTTAACTTCTATCCGAGGAAGAATCCTCCTATGGTTGAGTTCAAACTTTATGATATCCCCCAGGGCATGTCACTCCAGGATTTTTGCAATGTTTGCAAATTGCCTTACGCTGGGGATATTCATGAACCTCGTCCACGGGACTTGGAAGCTTTCATCAGTACAATTGTTGTAGGAGAGGAGAGAGGAGTGTCTTGCGCTAGAGCTGCTAGCATACATTTTCTCGTGCTTCGGTACTTCTCACTATTTGTGGGAAAATGTTTGATTGGCCGTGGGAAAGATGGGTCACTTAGTTCCCCAGATCTTGCGGTATTGCGTGAAGCCCTTTATAACGATAAAACTTATAGCTTGGGCGTTACAGTAGCTCAACGGTTGAACCTGAACCGTTCTAAAGGTGTTGTCTATGGAGGTATCTATGCTACTCGTCTTGCTAGACACTTTGAGATACCTATTAGACTGGACGAGGAAGAAGAGATTCTTCTTCCCGAGAGATATCTAGATTACGATAGCATGGTTCGCCATGACTTTCTTGATAGAGATATAAATAGAAGGATGATTTATAACCTAGTATTTAGTCAGGGTACTCGTGAGACTATTACTTTGCCTGCTCCTTCTTTGTTCAATCTTCATGCAGGCAGGTACACTATTATGCCCTCGGACATCTAGGCATATTGGGGCCTAGCCCAACCACAGGTGCCCGTGCCCGAGCCGCCAGTCGAGTACCATACGCCAGTTTATCAGTGGGAGCCAGAGGAGCTCACACAGCAGTGGCATCCTCAGTCCACTCCGGAGTACCCCGGAGCTGGTTATTTCCCTCCTTGGGAGTAGACCAAGTTAGGCCAAAAGCCTAAGCTTAGGGGAGTACGTGTTCTCACCGACTTTACATTCTTGCTTATGCTTTCACTTTGTTAGCCGGTGTTCACACTTTGCCACTGTATCATCCATGCTAGTTTATTTTCTTTTTCTTGTTTTATTTTCGTGTGTCTGTCTAGTTTGAGAAAAACCAAAAAGATATTCTTTTTCTTCTTTTGCTTGTTGGGAGCTTTCCCGTGTAGATAGTTTTCTTTTTCTTTGGGTCAAGGTAGAAGATATTGGTTACAATGTTCAGTGGCTCTTGCATGCATACCTGTTTAGATTTCAAAGAGCCATATTACTTTGTCTTCTCCTTTGTGTTTGCCTGCAGATTCCAGCTTTAGTCCAATGCACGAGCACGCTTATTATTGTTCACATCATTCGGTCGTGCAAGTGAAAGGCAATAATGACGATATATGATGAAGTGACTGAGCCTGGAAAAGCTGGTATGAACTCGATCTATTTTGTTTTTGTAAATATGACTAGCTCATCATGCCTGATTCAGCTTTGTTGTGAGAGAAACTTGTTTGCAATGACAACTTAGAGATCATAGTTGCTTATGCCATGCTTACTTAACTAGGAGCTTATAATGGTTTGTCTTGGTTGCCAACATGAATGTTGAGATGACTATGATGTAGTATGATAGGATGGTATCCTCCTTTGAATGTTTGAAGTGGCTTGACTTGGCGCATGTTCACGCATGTAGTTGAAAAAAAATCAACATCGCCTCTATGATGTTCATGTTCATGGTGATTTATGCCCTACCCATGCTTGCACTCAATGTTAGTTAATCTCAATGCATTTTGATGACTGTTGTCGCTCTCTAGTTGGTCGCTTCCCAGTCTTTTGCTAGCCTTCACTTGTACTAAGCGGGAATACTGCTTGTGCATCCACTCCCATAAACCCAAAGTTGTGCCATATGAGTCCACCATACCTACCTATGTTCGGTATCTGCCTTCTGTTCCAAGTAAATTTGCATGTGCCACTCCCTAAGCCTTCAAGAAATAATCTGTTTTGCATGCCCGAACTGCTCATGTGGTGACAGGGGGCTATTGGTATCTTCCATGCTAGGGGTGTTATCCTCGATATGTGTTTATTCACTATCATGCACGAGAAAGGGGCCGGTAATTGGAATTCCCAGTTCCATACTCAAATTGAAAAGATAATTGCAAACAAAACACCCCCAGGATTGATGTTGCTATGGACGGTACCCGAGGATTCGGCTAGTCATGGAGTGTGATTGATTGGTGGGGGGGGAGTCAAAACTTTACTTTTCTGTTTGGGAACCGCCTATAGCATGTGTAGCGTGGAAGATGTTGAGAACTCTTAGTCATTGCGTTGACAATGAAAGCATGCCACCCAAAATTATTATCTTTGTTTTCAAAGTTTGAGCTCTGCTATCCCAAAGACAACAGCGTCAGAAATTGACATGTTGACCGAGGCTGGGCTTGTGTTGGTTCTTCCCTTGAAGAGGAAAGGGTGATGCAGCATAGGAGCAGTAAGTATTTCCCTCAGTTTGAGAACCAAGGTATCGATCCAGAAGGAGGGTCTCGTCAAGTCCAGAGTACCTGCGCAAACACAAACAAGCTTGCACCCAACGCTTCAAAGGGGTTGTCAATCCCTTCAAGATTGTTTGCAAAGTGAGATCTGAAGGCGGAAAGTGCAACGAAGTAAAAAGTGTAAGGCTGAAAATATGGTGTGGAGTAGACCCTGGGGGCCATAGCTTTCAACAGAGGCTTCTCTCAAAATAGCAAGTGTTATGGTGGGTGAACAAATTACTGTCGAGCAATTGATAGAACCGCGCAAAGTCATGACGATATCTAAGGCAATGATCATGCATATAGGCATCACGTCCGAGACAAGTAGACCGATACTTTCTGCATCTACTACTATTACTCCACACATCGACCGCTATCCAGCATGCATCTAGTGTATTGAGTTCATGACGAACAGAGTAACACTTTAAGCAAGATGACATGATGTAGAGGGATAATCTCAAACCAATGATGAAAACCCCATCTTTTTAACCTTGATGGAAACAACACGATGCGTGCCTCGCTACCCCTTCTGTCACTGGGTGAGGTCACCGCACGGTATGAACCCAAAATCAAGCACTTCTCCCATTGCAAGAATCATAGATCGAGTTGGCCAAACAAAACCCACAACTCGAAGAGAATTACAAGGATATGAAATCATGCATAAGAGAGATCAGAAGAAACTCAAATAAGATTCATAGGTAATCTGATCATAAATACACAATTCATCCGATCTCGCCAAACACACCGCAAAAGAAGATTACATCGGATAGATCTCCATGAAGACCATGGAGAACTTTGTATTGAAGATCCAAGAGAGAGAAGAAGCCATCTAGCTGTTGGAATTATGCCCTAGAGGCAATAATAAATGTAGTTATTATTATAATTCCTGTATCAAGATAATAGTTTATTATCCATGCTATAATTGTATTGGATGAAGACTCATTTACATGTGTGGATAGATAGACAAACCACCGTCCCTAGCATGCCTCTAGTTGGCTAGCCAGTTGATCGATGATAGTCAGTGTCTTCTGATTATGAACAAGGTGTTGTTGCTTGATAACTGGATCACGTCATTGGGAGAATCACGTGATGGACTAGACCCAAACTAATAGACGTAGCATGTTGATCGTGTCATTTTGTTGCTACTGTTTTCTGCGTGTCAAGTATTTATTCCTATGACCATGAGATCATATAACTCACTGACACCGGAGGAATGCTTTGTGTGTATCAAACATCGCAACGTAACTGGGTGACTATAAAGATGCTCTACAGGTATCTCCGAAGGTGTTAGTTGAGTTAGTATGGATCAAGACTGGGATTTGTCACTCGGGGCCCACTCGGTAATACAACATCACACATAAGCCTTGCAAGCAATGTAACTTAGTGTAAGTTGCGGGATCTTGTATTACGGAACGAGTAAAGAGACTTGGCGGTAAACGAGATTGAAATAGGTATGCGGATACTGACGATCGAATCTCGGGCAAGTAACATACCGAAGGACAAAGGGAATGACATACGGGATTATACGAATCCTTGGCACTGAGGTTCAAACGATAAGATCTTCGTAGAATATGTAGGATCCAATATGGACATCCAGGTCCCGCTATTGGATATTGACCGAGGAGTCTCTCGGGTCATGTCTACATAGTTCTCGAACCCGCAGGGTCTGCACACTTAAGGTTCGACGTTGTTTAATGCGTATTTGAGTTATATGGTTGGTTATCGAATGTTGTTCGGAGTCCCGGATGAGATCACGGACGTCACGAGGGTTTCCGGAATGGTCCGGAAATGAAGATTGATATATAGGATGACCTCATTTGATTACCGGAAGGTTTTCGGAGTTACCGGGAATGTACCGGGAATGACGAATGGGTTCCGGGAGTTCACCGGGGGGGCAACCCACCCCGGGGAAGCCCATAGGCCTTGGGGGGGACACACCAGCCCTTAGTGTGCTGGTGGGACAGCCCACAAGTGCCCTATGAACCAAGGAGAAGAAAATCAAGAGAGAAAGAAAAAAAAAGGAGGAGGTGGGAAGGAAGGGGGACTCCCTCCCACCAAACCTAGTCCAACTCGGTTTGGGGGGGGAGAGTCCTCCCCCTTGGACTCGGCCGACCCCCTTGGGGCTCCTTGAGGCAAGGCCCCCTCCCTCCCACCTATATATACGGAGGTTTTAGGGCTGATTTGAGACGACTTTTCCACGGCAGCCCGACCACATACCTCCACAGTTTTTCCTCTAGATCGCGTTTCAGCGGAGCTCGGGCGGAGCCCTGCTGAGACAAGGTCATCACCAACCTCCGGAACGCCGTCACGCTGCCGGAGAATTCTTCTACCTCTCCGTCTCTCTTGCTAGATCAAGAAGGCCGAGATCATCGTCGAGCTGTACGTGTGCTGAACACGGAGGTGCCGTCCGTTTGGTACTAGATCGTGGGACTGATCGCGGGATTGTTCGCGGGGCGGATCGAGGGACGTGAGGACGTTCCACTACATCAACCGCGTTCTCTAACGTTTCTGCTGTACGATCTACAAGGGTACATAGATCACTCATCCCCTCTCGTAGATGGACATCACCATGATAGGTCTTCGTGCGTGTAGGACATTTTTTGTTTCCCTTGCGACGTTCCCCAACAGTGGCATCATGAGCTAGGTTCATGCGTAGATGTCTTCTCGAGTAGAACACAAAAGTTTTTGTGGGCGGTGATGTGCGTTTTGCTGCCCTCCTTAGTCTTTTCTTGATTCCGCGGTATTGTTGGATTGAAGCGGCTTGGACCGACATTACTCGTACGCTTAGGTGAGACTGGTTTCATCGTTACGAGTAACCCCCTTTGCTCAAAGATGACTGGCAAGTGTCGGTTTCTCCAACTTTAGTTGAATCGGATTTGACCGAGGAGGTCCTTGGATGAGGTTAAATAGCAACTCATATATCTCCGTTGTGGTGTTTGCGTAAGTAAGATGCGATCCTACTAGATACCCATGGTCACCACGTAAAACATGCAACAACAAAATTAGAGGACGTCTAACTTGTTTTTGCAGGGTATGATTGTGATGTGATATGGCCAACGATGTGATGTGATATATTGGATGTATGAGATGATCATGTTGTAATAGAAATATCGACTTGCACGTCGATGGTACGGCAACCGGCAGGAGCCATAGGGTTGTCTTTATACTAACGTTTGTGCTTCCAGATGCGTTTACTATTTTGCTAGGATGTAGCTTTAGTAGTAATAGCATAAGTAGCACGACAACCCCGATGGCAACACGTTGATGGATGATCATGGTGTGGCGCCGGTGACAAGAAGATCGTGCCGGTGCTTTGGTGATGGAGATCAAGAAGCACGTGATGATGGCCATATCATGTCACTTATGAATTGCATGTGATGTTAATCCTTTTATGCACCTTATTTTGCTTAGAACGACGGTAGCATTATGAGGTGATCTCTCACCAAAATTTCAAGACGAAATTGTGTTCTCCCCGACTGTGCACCGTTGCTACAGTTCGTCGTTTCGAGACACCACGTGATGATCGGGTGTGATAGACTCAACGTTCACATACAACGGGTGCAAAACAGTTGCGCATGCGGAACACTCGGGTTAAGCTTGACGAGCCTAGCATGTGCAGACATGGCCTCGAACACATGAGACCGAAAGGTCGATCATGTATCATATAGTTGATATGATTAGCATAGGGATGCTTACCACTGAAACTATACTCAACACACGTGATGATCGGACTTGGGATAGTGTAAGTGGATCATGAACCACTCAAATGACTATAGAGATGTACTTTTTGAGTGGGAGTTTAGCATATAATTTGATTAAGTTGAACTCTAATTATCTTGAACATAGTCTAAGTCCATTTTGAATATATTTGTTGTAGATCATGGCTCACGCGACAGTCATCCTGAATTTTAATACGTTCCTAGAGAAAGCTAAGTTGAAAGATGATGGAAGCAACTTTGTAGACTGGGCTCGTAATCTTAAGCTAATCTTACAAGTTGGGAAGAAGGATTATGTCCTTAATGCTGCGCTAGGAGATGAACCACCCGCTACGGCTGATCAGGATGTTAAGAACGCTTGGTTAGCACGTAAGGAGGACTACTCAATAGTTCAATGTGCAGTCTTGTATGGCTTAGAACCGGGACTTCAACGTCGCTTTGAGCGTCATGGAGCATTTGAGATGTTCCAGGAGTTGGAGTTTATCTTTCAGAAGAACGCCCGGATCGAGAGGTATGAGACCTCCGATAAATTCTATGCTTGCAAGATGGAGGAAAACTCGTCTGTCAGTGAACATGTGCTCAAAATGTCTGGGTACTCAAACCGTCTAGCTGAGCTGGGGATTGAACTCCCGCAAGAAGCTATCACTGACAGAATCCTTCAATCACTGCCGCCAAGCTACAAAGGCTTTGTGTTGAACTACAACATGCAAGGGATGAACAAGTCTCCCGGCGAGTTGTTTGCGATGTTGAAAGTCGCAGAGTCCGAACTCCGTAAAGAGCATCAAGTGTTGATGGTGAATAAGACCACTAGTTTCAAGAGAAACGGCAAAGGCAAGAAGGGCAATCCAAAAAAGAGCGGCAAGCCTGTTGCCAATCCACCAAAGAAACCCAAAGCTGGTCCTAAGCCTGAAACGGAGTGTTTCTATTGCAAGGGTATGGGTCACTGGAAGCGCAATTGCCCCAAGTTTCTGGCAGATAAGAAGGTGGGCAAAGAAAAATCAGGTATATTTGATATACATGTTATTGATGTGTACTTAACCGGCTCTCGTAGTAGTGCCTGGGTATTCGATACCGGTTCTGTTGCTCATATTTGCAACTCGAAACAGGAACTGCGGAATAGACGAAGGCTGGCGACAGGTGAAGTGACGATGCGCGTAGGAAATGGTTCCAAGGTTGATGCAATCGCCGTCGGCACAGTGTCACTTCAGCTACCATCAGGATTAGTGATGAACTTAAATCATTGTTATTTAGTGCCTGCGTTGAGCATGAACATTATATCTGGATCTTGTTTATTGCGAGACGATTACTCTTTTAAGCCTGAGAAAAATGGTTGTTCTATTTCTATGAGTAACATCTTTTATGGTCATGGACCGAATGTGAGAGGATTGTTCATATTGAATCTTGATAGCGATACGCATATACATAACATTGAGACCAAAAGAGTTAGAGTAAACAATGATAGCGCCATATTTTTGTGGCACTGCCGTTTGGGTCATATTGGTGTAAAGCGCATGAAGAAACTCCATGCTGATGGACTTTTGGAGTCACTTGACTTTGATTCACTTGACACGTGCGAACCATGCCTCATGGGCAAGATGACTAAGACTCCGTTCTCCGGAACAATGGAGCGTGCGAGTGACTTATTGGAAATCATACATACCGATGTGTGTGGTCCAATGAGCGTGGAGGCACGCGGCGGATATCGTTATTTTCTCACCTTCACTGACGATTTAAGTAGATATGGTTATGTCTACTTGATGAAGCACAAGTCTGAAACATTTGAAAAGTTCAAGCAATTTCAGAGTGAAGTGGAAAATCATCGTAACAAGAAGATCAAGTTCCTACGGTCTGATCGTGGGGGTGAATATCTGAGTTTCGAGTTTGGTGCTCACTTAAGACAATGTGGAATTGTTTCCCAGTTAACACCGCCTGGAACGCCACAGCGTAATGGTGTGTCCGAACGTCGTAATCGTACTTTGTTAGAGATGGTGCGATCTATGATGTCTCTTAGTGATTTGCCGTTATCATTTTGGGGTTATGCATTAGAAACAGCTGCATTCACTTTAAACAGGGCACCATAAAAATCCGTTGAGACGACACCATACGAACTGTGGTATGGCAAGAGGCCAAAGTTGTCGTTTCTTAAAGTTTGGGGATGTGATGCTTATGTCAAAAAGCTTCAGCCTGAAAAGCTGGAACCCAAAGCGGAAAAGTGCGTCTTCATAGGTTACCCAAAAGGGACAGTTGGGTACACCTTCTATCTCAAATCCGAGGGCAAAGTGTTTGTTGCTAAAAACGGAGCTTTTCTCGAGAAGGAGTTTCTCTCGAGAGAATTGAGTGGGAGGAAGATAGAACTTGACGAGGTTGTCGAACCTCTCATCCCTCTGGATGGTGGCGCAGGGCAAGGGGAAACCTCTGTCGTTGCGACGCCGGTTGAGGAGGAAGTTAATGATGATGATCATGAAACTCCAGTTCAAGTTTCTGTTAAACCACGCAGGTCGACGAGATCACGCGCTGCTCCAGAGTGGTATGGTAATCCCGTCTTATCAATCATGTTGTTAGACAACAATGAACTTGCAAATTATGAAGAAGCAATGGTGGGCCCAGAATCCAACAAATGGCTAGAAGCCATGAAGTCCGAGATAGGATCCATGTATGAGAACAAAGTGTGGACTTTGGAGATACTACCTGAGGGCCGCAAGGCTATTCAGAACAAATGGATCTTTAAGAAGAAGACGGACGCTGACGGTAATGTGACCGTTTATAAAGCTCGACTTGTGGCAAAGGGTTTTTCACAAGTTCCAGGAGTTGACTATGATGAGACTTTCTCACCCGTAGCGATGCTTAAGTCCGTCAGAATCATGTTAGCAATAGCTGCATTTTTCGATTATGAAATCTGGCAGATGGATGTCAAAACGGCGTTCCTTAACGGTTTCCTTAAGGAAGAGTTGTATATGATGCAACCCGAAGGTTTTGTCGATCCTAAGAATGCTAACAAGGTCTGCAAGCTCCAGCGATCCATTTATGGACTGGTGCAAGCATCTCGGAGTTGGAACAAACGCTTTGATGAGGTGATCAAAGCATTTGGGTTTATACAAGTGGTTGGAGAATCTTGTATTTACAAGAAAGTGAGTGGGAGCTCTGTGGCGTTTCTAATATTATATGTGGATGACATATTACTGATTGGAAACAACGTAGAGTTTTTGGAGAGCATAAAAGGTTACTTGAATAAAAGTTTCTCTATGAAGGACCTAGGAGAAGCTGCTTACATTCTAGGCATTAAGATCTATAGGGATAGATCAAAACGCCTGATAGGACTTTCACAAAGCACATACCTTGATAAAGTTTTGAAGAGGTTCAGAATGGAATAGTCCAAGAAAGGGTTCTTGCCAGTTTTACAAGGTACGAGATTGAGTAAGACTCAGTGCCCAGCAACTGATGAAGATAGAGAGCATATGCGCTCCGTCCCCTATGCTTCAGCCATAGGTTCTATCATGTATGCGATGCTGTGCACTAGACCGGATGTTAGCCTGGCCATAAGTATGGCAGGTAGGTTCCAGAGTAATCCAGGAGTGGATCACTGGACAGCGGTCAAGAATATCCTGAAGTACCTGAAAAGGACTAAGGAGATGTTTCTCGTGTATGGAGGTGACGAAGAGCTCGCCGTAAAAGGTTACGTCGATGCAAGCTTTGACACAGATCCGGACGACTCTAAGTCGCAAACCGGATACGTATTTATTCTTAATGGGGGTGCACTAAGCTGGTGCAGTTCCAAGCAAAGCGTCGTAGCAGATTCTACATGTGAAGCAGAGTACATGGCTGCCTCGGAGGCGGCTAAGGAGGGTGTCTGGATGAAGTAGTTCATGACGGATCTTGGAGTGGTGCCAAGCGCACTGAATCCAATAACCTTGTTCTGTGACAACACTGGTGCCATTGCCTTAGCAAAGGAACCACGGTTTCACAAGAAGACCAGACACATCAAACGACGCTTCAATCTCATCCGCGACTACGTCGAGAAGGACGACGTAAATATATGCAAAGTGCACACGGATCTGAATGTAGCAGACCCGCTGACTAAACCTCTTCCACGGCCAAAACATGATCGACACCAGAACTGTATGGGTGTTAGATTTATTACAATGTAATTCACATGGTGATGTGAGGGCTAGATTATTGACTCTAGTGCAAGTGGGAGACTATTGGAATTATGCCCTAGAGGCAATAATAAATCTAGTTATTATTATAATTCCTGTATCAAGATAATAGTTTATTATCCATGCTATAATTGTATTGGATGAAGACTCATTTACATGTGTGGATAGATAGACAAAACACCGTCCCTAGCATGCCTCTAGTTGGCTAGCCAGTTGATCGATGATAGTCAGTGTCTTCTGATTATGAACAAGTTGTTGTTGCTTGATAACTGGATCACGTCATTGGGAGAATCATGTGATGGACTAGACCCAAACTAATAGACGTAGCATGTTGATCGTGTCATTTTGTTGCTACTGTTTTCTGCGTGTCAAGTATTTATTCCTATGACCATGAGATCATATAACTCACTGACACCGGAGGAATGCTTTGTGTGTATCAAACATCGCAACGTAACTGGGTGACTATAAAGATGCTCTACAGGTATCTCCGAAAGTGTTAGTTGAGTTAGTATGGATCAAGACTGGGATTTGTCACTCCGTGTGACGGAGAGGTATCTCGGGGCCCACTCGGTAATACACATAAGCCTTGCAAGCAATGTAACTTAGTGTAAGTTGCGGGATCTTGTATTACGGAACGAGTAAAGAGACTTGGCGGTAAACGAGATTGAAATAGGTATGCGGATACTGACGATCGAATCTCGGGCAAGTAACATACCGAAGGACAAAGGGAATGACATACGGGATTATACGAATCCTTGGCACTGAGGTTCAAACGATAAGATCTTCGTAGAATATGTAGGATCCAATATGGACATCCAGGTCCTGCTATTGGATATTGACCGAGGAGTCTCTCGGGTCATGTCTACATAGTTCTCGAACCCGCAGGGTCTGCACACTTAAGGTTCGACGTTGTTTAATGCGTATTTGAGTTATATGGTTGGTTACCGAATGTTGTTAGGAGTCCCGGATGAGATCACGGATGTCACGAGGGTTTCTTGGAATGGTCCGGAAACGAAGATTGATATATAGGATGACCTCATTTGATTACCGGAAGGTTTTCGGAGTTACCGGGAATGTACCGGGAATGACGAATGGGTTTCGGGAGTTCACCGGGGGGGCAACCCACCCCGGGGAAGCCCATAGGCCTTGGGGGGGACACACCAGCCCTTAGTGGGCTGGTGGGACAGCCCACAAGTGCCCTATGCGCCAAGGATAAGAAAATCAAGAGAGAAAGAAAAAAAAGGAGGAGGTGGGAAGGAAGGGGGACTCCCTCCCACCAAACCTAGTCCAACTCGGTTTGGGGGGGAGAGTCCTCCCCCTTGGACTCGGCCGACCCCCTTGGGGCTCCTTGAGCCCCAAGGCAAATCCCCCTCCCTCCCACCTATATATACGGAGGTTTTAGGGCTGATTTGAGACGACTTTTCCACGGCAGCCCGACCACATACCTCCACATTTTTTCCTCTAGATCGCGTTTCTGCGGAGCTCGGGCGGAGCCCTGCTGACACAAGGTCATCACCAACCTCCGGAGCGCCGTCACGCTGCCGGAGAACTCTTCTACCTCTCTGTCTCTCTTGCTGGATCAAGAAGGCCGAGATCATCGTCGAGCTGTACGTGTGCTGAAAGCGGAGGTGCCGTCCGTTCGGTACTAGATCGTGGGACTGATCGCGGGATTGTTCGCGGGGCGGATCGAGGGACGTGAGGACGTTCCACTACATCAACCGCGTTCTCTAACACTTCTGCTGTACGATCTACAAGGGTACGTAGATCACTCATCCCCTCTCGTAGATGGACATCACCATGATAGGTCTTCGTGCGCGTAGGAAATTTTTTGTTTCCCTTGCGACGTTCCCCAACACTAGCTACTAGTTATGGACCCGTAGGTCTATGGTGAACTACTCTCGCATCATCGGAGAGGTCATGGTGTTGATGAAGAAGCCCTCCGTGTCCGAATCCCCCCTCTGGCAGGGCACCAGGACGTGCCTAGATGGGATCTTGCGGAGACAGAAGCTTGCGGCGGCGGAAAAGCGATTGCGATGATCTCCTGATTTTTTTTGGAATTTATGGGATTATATAGGCGAAAGACCTAGGTCAGGGGACCTCCAGGGGGCCCACAAGCCTGGATGGCGCGACCCCTTGGACGCGGGGTGGGGGCTTGTGGGGCCCCTGGGGCTCCCCTGCCTTGGCTCCCAAGTTCCCCGATCTTCTTCCGTTCCAAAAAAAACTCTTTTCGGGGATTTTCTTCCGTTTGGACTCCATTTCAAAATCTCCTCTGAAAGGGGTCAAAACATGGAAAAAACAGGAATTGGCACTTAGCACTGAGTTAATAAGTTAGTTCCAAAAAATATATAAAAGGCATGAAAAACATCCAAAGTTTGACAAGATAATAGCATGAAACCATAAAAAATTATAGATACGTTGGCGACGTATCAAGCATCCCCAAGCTTAACTCCTGCTCGTCCTCGAGTAGGGAAGTGATAAAGAATGAATTTTTGATGTGGAATGCTACCTAGCATAGTTGTCCTTTGCAACTTCTTTCACGTGACATGAATGTTCAGATCCGTAAGATTCAAAACAATAGTTTGCTATTGACATGAAAACAGTAATACTTCAAGCAAACTAGCAAAGTAATCATGAACTTTCAAAATAACAAGGCCAAAGAAAGTTATCCCTACAAAATCATATAGTCTGGCTATGCTCCATCATCCTCTCACAACTAATGTAAATCATGCACAACCCCGGAATTGTCCAAGTAATTGTTTTCGCACTCTTACTTTCTCAAACCTTTTATAACTATCACGCAATACATGAGCGCGAGCCATGGATATAGCACTATAGATGGAATAGAGTGTGGTGGTGGTTGTGAGACAAAAAGGGAGAAGATGGTCACATTGACTCGGTGTATCCATAGGCTATGGAGATGCCCATTAATAGATATCAATTTGAATGAGTAGGGATTGCCATACAAGAGATGCACTAGAGCTATAAGAATGTGAAAGCTCAAGAGAAAAACTAGTGGGTGTGCATCCAACTTGCTTGCTCACGAAGACCTAGGGCAATTTTGAGGAAGCCCATCATTGTAATATACAAGCCAAGTTATAAAACGAAGATTCCCACTAGAATATGGTAGTGACAAAGTAAGAAGCTCTCAATCATGAAGAACATGGTGCTATTATGAAGCACAAGTGTGGAAAAAGATAGTAGCATTGTCCCTTCTCTCTTTTTCTTTCTTTTCTTTTTTCATTTGGGTTCTTAGGCCTCTCTTTTTTCTTTTCTTTTCTTTTCTCTTTTTTTGTTTTTGGGCTCTTTGGCCTATTTTTTTTCCTCACATGGGACAATTCTCTATGATGATCATCACACTTTTATTTACTCACAGCTCAAAGATCACAATGATGATGAATCCATAGGAAATGCCTCCGGCAGTGTACCGGGATGTACGATCATGCAATGGCAATATGAGAGTGACGGCACAAGTCATGAGACAGAACGGTGGGAGTTGCATGGCAATATTATCTCGGAATGGCTATGAAAATGCCATAGTAGGTAGGTATGCTGGCTATTTTGAGGAAGGAATTTGGTGGGTTTGTGCACCGGCGAGAATTGCGCGGCACTAGAGAGGCTAGCAATGGTGGAAGGTGAAAGTGCATCTATACCATGGGCTCACATTAGTCACGAAGAACTCACATACTTATTGCGAAAGTTTTTATTAGTAATCGAAACAAAGTGCTAAACGCATACTCCGAGGGGAAGGGTTGGTAGGCGTAAACCATCGCGCGATCCCGACCTCAACATAAGGAATGACAAGCAATAGATCAATTATGCTCCGACTTCCTAACATAGCGTTTCACTATACGTGCATGCTACGGGAATCACTAACTTCAACACAAGTATTTATAGATTCACAACACCCTACTAACATAACTCTATATTACCGAATCCACGTCTCCAAACTAATTGAGAGGAATCGAAACTTCTCTTTCTACTCAATGCACATGAAGATGGAGGTTTTTGCATCCTCTGTGGGTACCTAGCACATTTGGGACTTCTTTCATAGCATAAGCCAACTACCAAGTCATGCACCGCCGTGCTCTAAATATATAAGTGAAGCACAAGAGCAAAAGTATCTAGCTCAAAAGATATAAGTGAAACACTAGAGCAAAAGTATCTAGCTCAAAAGATATAAGTGAAGCACTAGAGCAAAAGTATCTAGCTCAAAAGATATAAGTGAAGCACTATGAGCATTCTAGCAAAATCACGATGAGTGCATGTCTCTCTCTCTCAAAAAGGTGTGCAGCAAGGATGATTGTGACACAACAAAAACAAAAGACCCCTAAGATACAAGACGCTCCAAGCAAAACACATATCATGTGATGAATAAAAACATAGCTCCAAGTAATGTTACCGATGGATTGAAGACGAAAGAGGGGATGCCTTCCCGGGGCATCCCCAAGCTTAGGATTTTTGGTGTCCTTGAATTTGGCTTGGGATGCCTTGGGAATCCCCAAGCTTGAGATCTTTCCACTCCTTATCTCTTTGTCCATGAGAACATCATCCAAAACTTGAAAACTTCACAACACAAAACTTAAACATAAACTTGTGATAACATTAGTACAAGAAAACAAACTACCACTTCTTTTGGTACTGTAGCAAACTTTAATTCCATCTATATTGATGATGAGCTACTGTATTCTCACTTTTCCATGGCTAGTACCCCCCGATACTAATCATAGTTTCATCAAAACAAGCAACCAACTCAACAAAAAACAGAATCTGCAAAAACAGACCAGTCTGTAGCAATCTGTATACTTCGTACACTTCTGTTACCTCAAAAAATCTGAAAATTTTTGACAGCCTGGGGAAAAAGCATATCAATCAGAAGCAAAAAAGAATCAACTCCAAAGCTCTTTCTGAATAAAAATTAAAAATCATCTCGGGAGCGAAAAGTTTCTATCTTTTTCCAGCAGGATCAAACAACCATTAACAAGACTAGCCATAAAGGTTTTGCTTGGATCAAACTCAAAAAGAAACACAAAAAACACAATCACAACAGAATTAGGAAAGTGTGGACGCAACAAAACAAAAAGAAAAAGATAAATTCATTGGGTTGCCTCCCAACAAGCGCTATTGTTTAACGCCCTTAGCTAGGCATTGAAAATTCAATGATGCTCACACAAAAGACCAGAATTGAAGCACAACGAGAGCATCATAAAGCATGTTAAAATCACATCTAAGTCTAACATACTTCCTATGCATAGGCATTTGATAGGAAAACAGATTGTCAAGACAACCAATAGTTACCATATGCAAGGAAGAAGAAAGAGACAATATCAACCTGACCATAACGAGAGGTAATTTGGAAACATGAAAGTTTCTACCACAATATTTTCCTCTCTCATAGAAATTACATGTGGGATCATATTCGAATTCAACAATGTAACTATCACATAGGATATTCTTTTCATGATCCACATGCATGAAAGTTGACGCTCTTCAAAAATAGTGGGATTATCATCAAGTAAAGTCATGACTTCTCCAAACCCACTTTCAATAATATTGCAAATATCATATTCGTTATGAGGCTTAAACAAATTTTCAAGATCATAAGAAAAATCATCGCCCCACTCATGATCATTGCAACAAGTAGTGGACATAGCAAAACTAGCATCCCCAAGCTTAGGGTTTTGCATATTTTTAGCATGATTGTCACTAATAGAATTTATAGTGAAACCATTGAAATCATGCTTTTCATCCAAGGAGTCCTCGTGAATCACTTCATAAATTTCTTCCTCACAATTTTCAGATTCACACATCTCATGCAAAACTCCATAAAGATAGTCAAGTGCACTCAACTCACTAGCAATTGGATCAACATAATTGGATTTCTTAAATAGATTAGCAAGTGGATGAGGATCCATATAACTAGATTTTCAGCAAGCGAAGATGCAAGCATATTGAAGGCACATAGCACACAAGTGAACAGAAAGCAAGCGAGAGAAAAGGGCGAACGAAAAAGGCAAACGAAAAAAGGCAAATTGTGAAGTGGGGGAGAGGAAAACGAGAGGCAACTGACAAACAAAGTAAATGCAAGAGATGAGTTTGTGACACCTACTTGGATGAGTTCTTGACTTGATCTTCCTCCCCGGCAACAGCGCCAGAAATTCTTCTGCCATCCCACAGACAACAGCGCCAGAAGTTGACACGTTGACAGAGGTTGGGCTTGCTTTGATTCTTCCCTTGAAGAGGAAAGGGTGATGCAGCACATGAGCAGTAAGTATTTCCCTGAGTTTGAGAACCAAGGTATCGATCCAGAAGGAGGGTCTCGTCAAGTCCAGAGTACCTTCGCAAACACAAACAAGCTTGCACCCAACGCTTCAAAGGGGTTGTCAATCCCTTCAAGATTGTTTGCAAAGTGAGATCTGAAGGCGGAAAGTGCAACGAAGTAAAAAGTGTAATGCTGAAAATATGGTGTGGAGTAGACCCTGGGGGCCATAGCTTTCACTAGAGGCTTCTCTCAAAATAGCAAGTGTTACAGTGGGTGAACGAATTACTGTCGAGCAATTGATAGAACTACGCAAAGTCATGACGATATCTAAGGCAATGATCATGCATATAGGCATCACGTCCGAGACAAGTAGACCGATACTTTTTGCATCTACTACTATTACTCCACACATCGACCGCTATCCAGCATGCATCTAGTGTATTGAGTTCATGATGAACAGAGTAACGCTTTAAGCAAGATGACATGATGTAGTGCGATAATCTCAAACCAAAGATGAAAACCCCATCTTTTTACCCTTGATGGCAACAACACGATGCGTGCCTCGCTACCCCTTCTGTCAATAGGTGAGGTCAGCGCACGGTATGAACCCAAAACCAAGCACTTCTCCCATTGCAAGAATCATAGATCTAGTTGGCCAAACAAAACCCACAACTCGAAGAGAATTACAAGGATATGAAATCATGCATAAGAGAGATCAGAAGAAACTCAAATAAGATTCATAGATAATTTGATCATAAATCCACAATTCATCGGATCTCGACAAACACACCGGAAAAGAATATTACATCGGATATATCTCCATGAAGATCATGGAGAACTTTGTTTTGAAGATCCAAGAGAGAGAAGAAGCCATCTAGCTACTAGCTATGGACCCATAGGTCTATGGTGAACTACTCACGCATCATCGGAGAGGTCATGGTGTTGATGAAGAAGCCCTCCGTGTCTGAATCCCCCCTCCAGCAGGGCACTGGGACTTGCCCCATATGGGATCTTGCGGAGACAGAAGCTTGTGGCGGCGGAAAAGCGATTGCGATGATCTCCTGATTTTTTCTGGAATTTATGGGATTATATAGGCGAAAGACCTAGGTCAGGGGACCTCCACGGGGCCACGAGCCTGGATGGCGCCCCCCTGGCCGCGGGGTGGGGGCTTGTGGGGCCCCTGGGGCTCCCCTGCCTTGGCTCCCAAGTTCCCCGATCTTCTTCCGTTCCAAAAAAAATATTTTCGGGGATTTTCTTCTGTTTGGTCTCCAATTCAAAATCTCCTTTGAAAGGGGTCAAAAACATGGAAAAAACAGGAACTGGCACTTGGCACTGAGTTAATAAGTTAGTTCCAAAAAATATATAAAAGGCATGCAAAACATCCAAAGTTTGACAAGATAATAGAATGAACCATAAAAAATTATAGATACGTTGGAGACGTATCAAGATCTGGCACCTCTACAAATCAATGCTTCCCTCTGCGAAGGGCCTGTCTATTTATGTTCCTGTTGAGTCATCCTCCTCTTACAAAAGCACCAATTAGAGAGCACCTCTGACATTTTTATGCTTTGCTTTTAACTGTGTTGAGTATGACTATGACTGGATCTTCATTCCCTTGAATTACAATGTTTAGTCAGCCATTGGTCTTTGAAGGTGCTCTGCATTTATGTTTTGCGGTCTCAGAAAGAGCTAGCGAGATACCATCTATTCGTACTGCTTCATGTTGTTTTGATTGAAGTGTTGAGGTTTGAGGCTTATTATTATTTGCTCGCTAGCTGATTATGCCATTGGTATGAGTTTACCGTGAGACCTAGATGTCATTTGCTTATGTGGTTTGCTTCTGATCTTGCTGAAACTCTGGACATGAGTTAGACATAGTTGCAACAACAAGATCAAACAAAGTTCGTCAAAGTTTTTCTTTTGTCTCTTTCAGTTTGTCAACTGAATTGCTTGAGGACAAGCAAGGCTTTAAGCTTGGGGGAGTTGATAGGTCTCCATGTATCTACTTTTCCGAACTCTTTTGCCCTTGTTTTGGACTCTAATTTGCATGATTTGAATAGAACTAACCCAGACTGACGCTGTTCTCAGCAGAATTGCCATGGTGTTGTTTTTGTGCAGAAATAAAAGTTCTCGGAATGTCCGGAAAATTTACGGAGATTTTTTCTGGAATAAAAGACAAATACCTGCACAAAGATCCACCGGAGGAGGTGGACCAGTGGGCCACAAGCCCACAGGTCGTGGCCACCCCCTGGCTATGCCATGAGGGCTTGTGGGGCCCACGTGGCTCCACCGCCCCCAAACTCGGCTCTATATCTTCCGTCTCGCCCGGAAAAAAAATCAGAGAGGAGGTTTCATCGTGTTTTGCGATACGGAGGCGCCGCCATATCCTGTTCTTCATCTGGAGGGCAGATCTGGAGTCCGTTTCGGGCTCCGGAGAGGGGAAATCGTCGCCATTGTCATCATCAACCTTCCTCCATCGACAATTTCATGATGCTCTTCATCGTTCGTGAGTAATCTCATCGTAGGCTTGATGGACGGTGATGAGTTGGATGAGATATATCATGTAATCGAGTTAGTTTTTGACGGGTATTGATCCATAGTATCCACTATGTTCTAGATTGATGTTGCTACTACTTGGCTATGCTTAATGCTTGTCACTAGGGCCCGAGTGCCATGATTTCAGATATGAACCTATTATGTTGTCGCCAATATATGTGTGTTTTAGATCCTATCTTGCAAGTTGTAGTCACCTACTATGTGTTATGACCCGACAACCCCGGAGTGACAATAGCCGGAACCACTCCCGGAGATGACCATAGTATGAGGAGTTCATGTATTTACCGTGTGTTAATGCGTTGGTCCGGTTCTTTATTAAAAGGAGAACCTTAATATCCCGTAGTTTCCATTAGGACTCCGCTGCCACGGGAGGGATGGACAATAGATGTCACGCAAGTTCTTTTCCCTAAGCACGTATGACTACATACGAAATACATGCCTACATTAGATTGACGAACGGGAGCTAGTTACATATCTCTTTGTGTTATATCTGTTACATGATGAATCACATCCGTCATACTCATCCATCACCGATCCACTGCCTACGAGTCTTTTACTACTGGTCCTTGCTATGTTACTTTGTCTAGGCTTGTCCCTTGCTACAAAAGGGATTGGGCCACTTTGCTGCTACTGTTGTCGCTGTTGTTGTTACTCTGCTACTCCTGCTACTGCTATTCCTTGCTACTTCGCTGTTACTTGTTGCAAGATCCTTTTTCGTCACCATTGGCGGGGAAGAATAGTTCCCCATCCACGTGCAACTTACTGGCGCCATTGATACAACAGTTAGGAATAGTCTGCCGTCAACAGATCGTTTCTGGCACCATTGCTATCATACCACTTTGCTACTGATACTTTGCTTGCAGACACTAATCTTTCAGGTGTGGTTGAATCTGACAAACTCAGCTGCTAATACTTGAGAATATTCTTTCGCTTCCTTGAGTGAACCAACAAATTTGGGTTGAATACTCTACCCTCGAAAACTGTTGCGATCCCCTACACCTATGGGTTATCAAGGCTTTTCTCGCGCCGTTGCCGGGGAAGCACAGCTATATTCTCTAAGTCACTTGGGATTGACGTCTGCTGATCACTATGAGGAATCCGAAAGATCCAAGAACTAAAATCTTGCCTTCCACTACGAGGAGAGGTAAGGAATTGCCATCTAGCTCCGCACTTGATTCACCTTCAGTTATGAGTAAGTTTGCGACATCGCCTCCTACTAGAAATCTTGATATGTCGTCTGTGCTTGATGATGCTATGCTTGATACTATGCCTAATGATGCTATGCTTGATACTGCTTTGCCACTTGGTGCCCTTGATACACATATTGCTAGACTTGCTGCTAGATGTGATGATACTTCTGAAACTGCTGATACTATTGAAGTAGAACCTGCTACTATGCCTGAATTGTCTGTTATGCCTCGTACGCGCTATGTTATGGAGGGAGAGATAGCTGAGGACTTTCTTGCGTGTAAGGATAGCTATGATGTTGAGAAACTACTCCGCAAGTGGAAAGAAAAATCTCTAAACGCTAGGATGAAATACGACCCGAAGTTTGCCACTTCGCCTATCTTTGTTACAGATAAGGATTATGAATTCTCTGTCGACCCTGAGTTAATCACTCTAGTAGAATCTGATCCTTTTCACGGTTATGAGTCTGAAATGGTTGTAGCCCATCTTACCAAACTGCACGATATAGCCGCCCTATTCACTAGTGACGAAAAGATCTGCCACTACTACATGCTCAAGCTGTTTCCTTTCTCGCTAAAGGATGATGCTAAGACCTGGTTCACTTCTCTTCCTCCTGGTTGTGTGCGTAGCCCCCAGGATATGGTCTACTACTTCTGTGAAAAATATTTCCCTGCCCATAAGAAGCAAGCTGCCTTGCAGGAAATACAACTTTGCTCAAGCTGAAGAAGAGAGTCTCCCACAAGCTTGGGGGAGGCTCATCCAGCTACTGAATGCTTTGCCTGATCACCCTCTTGAGAAGAATGAAATACTTGATATCTTTTATAATGGACTTACCGATGCTTCCAAAGACCACTTAGATAGTTGTGTTGGTAGTGTTTTTAGGGAACGAACCGTAGAACAAGCTGAGATTCTATTGAATAACATCTTGTGAAATCAGAATTCTTGGACTATTCCCGAACCACCTCCTAAGTTAACTCCTAAGAAAAGAGGTATTCTATTCCTCAGTCCTAAAGATATGCAAGAAGCCAAGAAATCTATGCGAGAGAAAGGCATTAAATCTGAAGAAGTTAAAAATCTACCACCTATCGAGGAGATCCATGGAAGACCCTCACTAGTTCCATTGGAGAGCTTACCTTAGCTCATATGTGCATCCGTTGCATGGCAATCCCTACTCCTCGCATCATATCTATCATTTGGCTTTCTCTCGCCTATGGTTGTCCTCATTGATGTGAGCCGTTCACACCTTTTTTGTCTTCCTTCCCCATCATTATTCTCTTTGCCATCTTAAGTGCCAACATATCTTGCTTGCGCTCATCCATTGCATTTGTTTTCAAAGTCGAAAAGGAGAGGATCATTTTGGTTTGTGCCTGACTAGTGGTCTGGGGATGAGTCAGAATAAGATTCTGAAGGAGACCAAATGTGAAGTTTTAGTAGATTGAGTTCTCAATTAAACTATATAATATTTTTATGCTCTAAACCCATCTCCCACTTCTTGCACGCAAACACCATTTGGAGACAATCGAGTCACGGACAACGAGAGCTCTTGCACCTTTATGTTCTTACTTTACTATTTTCAATACTAAATATAGACTCTTGGTTGTTATTGTCTTGACTTGAATTGCATATCTTACTTGCTTTACTTTGAAGTTCTTATATGTGTATTAGTATGTCACCACAGAAATTATTTGTGTTATCATTTACCTACTCGAGGACGAGCAGGAATTAAGCTTGGGGATTGCTACTGCAACAAAAGACCTTCCAACGGCGCCAGAAACACGTGCTGACGAGAGACTATTCTTGTCTTGATACTCCTCAGCAACGGCACCAGGAATCCTTCTGCTACGGCTATGCCTTTAGGGACTTCCTAGGCAAATATGCAAAGGATTTCCCCCGTGGCCTTGGAGCCTTGCGTTGGTGTTCCCTCGAAGCGGAAAGGGTGATGTAGCACAGCGACGGTAAGTGTTTCCCTCAGTTTTGAGAACCAAGGTATCGATCCAGTGAAGGAGTATCACAAGTACCTGCACAAACACAAAAAGCTTGCTCCCAACGCTATGAAGGGGTTGCCAATCCCTTCTAGATTGTTTGCCAAGTGAGAACTGAAAGCAACAAAGTAACAAAGCAAAGTGAAAGCGAAAGTGGAAACGATAGGTGTGAATAGACCCGGGGGCCGTAGTGTTCACTAGTGGCTTCTCTCATGAAAGCAAGTAGACGATGGGTGAACAAATTATAGTCGAGAAATTGATAGAACCGCGCAAAGTCGTGACGTCATCTATGGCAATGATTATATCTATAGGCATCACATCCAAAACAAGTAGACCGATACTTTCTGCATCTACTACTATTACTTCACACGTCGACCGCCATCCAGCATGCATCTAGTGTATTAAGTCCAAAAGAACAGAGGAACGCCTTAAGCAAGATGACATGATGTAGATGGACAATCTCATATCTACGATAAAAGCCCATCTTGTCACCCTTGATGGCAACAACACGATGTGTGCCTTGCTGCCCCTACTGTCACTGGGAAAGGTCACCACACGGTTTGAACCCAAAACCTAGCACTTCTCCCATTGCAAGAATCATAGATCTAGTTGGCCAAACAAAACCCAAGACTCGGAGAGACTTACAAGGATATCAAATCATGCATATAAGAAATCAGCAAGGACTCAAATATATATCATAGATAATCTGATCACAAATCCACAATTCATCGGATCTCGACAAACACACCGCCAAAGAGGATTACAACGGATAGATCTCCATGAAGATCATGGAGAACTTTGTATTGAAGATCCAAGAGAGAGAAGAAGCCATCTAGCTACTAACTACGGACCCGTAGGTCTGAAGTGAACTACTCACGAGTCATTGGAGGGGCGATGATGTTGATGTAGAAGCCCCCCAACTCCAAAGTCCCCTCCGGCATGGCACCGGGAAGGGTCTCCAGATGAGATCTCGCGGAAACAGAAGCTTGCGGCGGCGGAAAAGTGTTTTCGTGGATTCCCTGATTTTTTTTCTGTATTTTAGGGAATATCTAGGCGAAGGAGCTAGGTCAGGGGGGCGCCAGGGAGGCCACAAGCCTGGTAGTCGCCCCCGTGGTGGTGGCTTCATGGCTTGTGGGCCCCCTGTAGCTCTCCTGCCTTGGCCCTCAAGCCCCCTGATCTTCTTCCGTTTGGGAAAAATTTATTTCGGGGATTTTATTCCGTTTGGACTCCGTTCCAAAATCAGATCTGAAAAGAGCCAAAAACACAGAAAAAAAACAGGAACTGGAACTTGGCACTGAATTAATAAGTTAGTCCCAAAAAAGATATAAAAGCTACATAAAACATCCAAAGATGACAAGATAACAGCATGAAACCATCAAAAACTATAGATATGTTTGAGATGTATCTGGGATGTTGATACGTCCCAAACGTATCTATAATTTATGTTTGTTCCATGCTCTTTTGGGTGACATTGTTATATGGTTTGCTACACTTTCATACCGTTTTACACATATTTGGACTAACCTACTAACTGAGTGCATCCAGTGTCAGTTTCTGTCTGCTGATGTCTTTTTTGCACGGACTTTTACCCCAATTTCCAGAGCCCCAAAATTTTGAAAAAATATATAAAAATCAGCGTGACGAAAGCTCCATGAAGCATCAACTGGGGCCAGAGGGGGGCCAGGGCTCGCCCAGGCGGCCACCCTACACGGGCCACCTCCTCGTCGCGCCACCAGGCCGCCTGGGTGGGGCCCACCCCCTATGGTGCCCTCCTTCGGCCTATATTTACCTCTTCGACAGAAAACCCTAACATCATATCCAGAATCGTGAATTTCTCCACCGTTCCGCCGCCGCAACGCTTCCGAGATCAGGAGCGCTAGGAGACCTCTTCCCGGCACCCTGTCGGATGGGAGGATTGACCTCCGGGAGCATGTCCACCACCACGGACGCTTCCCGGACGTGCCGTGAGTAGTCCTTCTTGGACCATGAGTCCATGACCAGTAGCTATGTGATGTCTTCTCTCCAATCTTGTGCTTCAATGCTTAGCCCTTGTGAGCTGCCCTCCATGATCAAGGCATCTATGTAATTTACATGTTGTTGCTATGCTGCGTTTGCTGGGATCCGATGGATTATGAGATTATGTTCAGATTGTGATGAGTTATATATTTGGTTCTCCTTTTATATTATGTTCTTGAGTAATTCATGCATGTTCTCCGTTTCTTTTTATTGCTTTGGCCGAGTAGTAGATTGTAATTCCAAGAAGGAGCGTTATGCATGATTGTGGGTTCATGCCCTTTGATGTCTAGCTTGAGTGACAGAAACATGAGACTAGGGGATGTGCTATTGCCACCAGGGAGAAAACAAGGATGCTTGTAACCACGGTTGCAAGGATTGTTTACCTTGCGCAAAGTTCGTTAATGCAGTTGTCCATTGCTTTGAGTTTACACTTTGGGTGGGGCTCGCAACTTAATACAAGCGAGATGTTCTAGATAGATATCTCAAGGTGGATGATTAGAGAGTAGATGCTGATGGATAAACAGTCTACTTGTCTTGGCATACTGCCCAACACTTTTGAGCCTCTAACTTTCTTGTAGCATGATTAGCATTGCGGTGCGTTTATAATTCTGTCAATTGCCGAGCTGTAATTTGTTTACCCAACATAGTTGTTTATCGTCTTTTGGGAGAGAGACATCACTAGTGAACATCATGGGACTGTGGTCCATATTACCACCATTGTTTACACCTCCATCATTTACTGTTTTTATTTACTTTTTCATTGCAATCACTATCACTATTCCCGCTTGTGTTTTGATCCTTTGCAAACTACAAGGCCGGAGAGATTGACAACCTCTCTGAAATCGTTGGGAGCAAAGTTATTTGTTGTGTGTGTGCAGATCCACGTCTTCTGCTAGCGCCATAGCAACATACACCCAGTTGTTGATCCTCGGAGTCCTCCTGGTTCGATAAACCTTACAGTCCCCGTGTAAGGGAAATCTGCTGCTCACTACATCTCCACCTTCCACTTGGGGTAACCAACGAGGGGCAAGAAGTATATCCATCAACTCGTCATCAGAGTCCCCTTGATTGATCGAACTTGGCCGAGTCGAGTCTAGTGAAAAACTACTTTGAGTCTAGTTATATATGAGAGAGTAGGATTCTTTTTTCTCCTCTTCTATGCTCTGGTGAGGAATCTTGACGTAATGATTTTAATTCTACTCCCCTTCTCACTCAATTTTTTTAGGCTCATGCGGATATTTTTGGAATCTATATGATGTCAATGTGACGGAGTTCTGACTTGGTGCCTCCTGCTGTGTTGATTTTATTCCGGGGAGTTGCCTCCAGGGAATTCTTGAGCACATTGTTATCATTCAGATTTATTAGTATCTCAGGACGGAGGATGTTCCAAATTGCTTCAATACCGGTATTGGCGAAATAACCCCGACATCCCCAGTACTAGTGAAGAGAGTTCGAGGGTACCATCATACTTAGTGTCGTTTGATTACGAGGGTCTCACATAGATGAGTTTCCGAGATCTCTGGTTATGTGTTGACGGATGTGATACACTGGACGGGTAGTGTTATTGCTAGGAGTTGAGTGATGGATTTTACTCCTTGTATATATGGACCCGATTGCATGACCAGAAATTTCAGGAGTTCTTAGGTGGGAATTCAAGTAGTTACTTATAGGACAATCTTCCAACAGATGCATCATATGAGGTTGGGGTTCGACATCTAGTAGATTCATTTGTTCACGGTCGTCTTACAGCGGTTCTCGTTGTGTCTTAAAGAGTCCTTGTAGCTTGCTATGACTCGGGGACGCTTCGTATGTCATGCGCACTACCTTGTACATGATGGATACTGTAGGATAGAACCCGTGCAATCCTATCCATGAAAAAATCAGACAAAATATCTCTCATGAATTTGATCCGGCTTGTTTCGTAAGCCTCATCCTTTGTTTATTCATCTCTCTCTATTCCACCCGGAGTGCTGAAGATATCTCAGAAGTTCTTGTTTTCAATCCTTTCAATTGTTTTTTCGTTCGCAACCTCATCAAGTTTTCTTTTATAACGGTGCAATATCTCTCTTCCTAAGTAATTGTTTCAACGGTCGTTTCCTTTGAGTGACCCATAACCCACAGGTTCTTTCCCAGGATCTTATCTAACTCTTTAATCTTTCGCAAAGATATCTAAATCTTTTCAAGCATGACATAAGTATGGATTCCATCAGTCATATCCCTTATCCAAGATCTATTTGAATTAATTCTCATCTTTCGCTTAACCTTTCATTCTTAATTATTCTGGAGTGTCTCGGTTATTCTTGGTGATGTTCGCCTCATCATTTTCAGCTTGGAAGACCGAAGGAGTGTTTCTCTCAACCTTGCCCTTTCTTTTGAAGATTCATCATTTTAGCTTGTGTTATCATCTTGAATTGTTCTCGATCATGAGAGATTCCCTCCATATCTATCCGGTGCATTTCTAAGTTGTTTTCATTTCTTGATCCTCCGAAGGCCATCATTTTAGAAGATTTCTTCGCTCTCGGTTTTCAGCTTTCATTCTCAAATTCTTCTCAATTGTTGTTTTCCTTCTTTCGTTTCTCAATTATTCTGGTGCCTTGTTCAAGTTTTTCTCTCAGGTGGCTCATGATCTCGTCATTCTCACGTACCCCCATTCATTCTTGTTATCCCCATTAATTCCAATTCTTACCGGTGTCTCCTTCAAGACTTCTTCAAGTTCGTACTCATATCTCCCCTCAATCTTTCCAAGAAGAAGAATTGGTATGCTAAATTCGTTGCTTGTCGTCAATTTAACTTGATGAACGATAAGCATAACATAATTCTTATTATTGTTTCATAGTGATTTCAATTCTTCTTCCGGAGTGGCTCATGGTATCAACTGTTTTCCCAACTGCTCCATCTTTTCTTTTCCTTTATCCTTTGAGGTGGTGTTATACGTTCTTGTTACTGGAGGAGTCTCGAAAGAGAATTTGGTTCAAGAATTAATATGTAAACCCACCAAATCCTTGATCATGAGTTATGTTGACCCATGGTTTCTTCATTGAGTTAGCTTGGTTTAGATTTCACCTAAAGCTTTTCCTAGGGATTGTTGCTATTATGGTGATTGCCATTAATTCAAGTTCTCAATGTGTCCTCTTGGTGATAGAAGTTTTCATATATTGTTGCTTCCAAGCACTCATTGTTTCCGCTTGTGGTTGGTTGTCACCTCATTAATTGACATGGCTTTTCATAAGTGCACTATAAGCTAGGTCTTTTGTTGTTGTTTTTTCCAACAACTCCATTCAATTCTGTTTGCAAGGATGCTTGCCAAATTCAATTGTGATGGGAATTGTCATTTTCTTCTTCATTCGTTCTTCTCAAACATCTAGTTTCTATTCTCTTGTTCCGGAGTTGTGGTGATGTTGCAATCTTCAATCTATCATCTTGTTTTATCAACATCATGTTCTCTCCTTGCTTATTCAATTTGGATAGTTTGTTGTGAATCTTCTTAAGATCTTTCCACTGTATCAATTTTTTTGTCCCCTTTTCCTACCGAAGTGTTGCCGAAATTTTGATTGAATTCTTCCTTGTTTGTCTTATCATTCTTCATCTATTTGCAACCTTCAAGATTCATTGGTTTCACTCATTTGACGAAGAAGCGACTAAGTTTAGCTCTCTTCCTCTTCCTCTTCCTCTTCCCCTTTCATTCTTAGATCTCGGGGCGAGATCTCTTGTAAGTGTAAGAGAGTTGTGACAACCCGAGACCGACGCTCCAGAACATTCCCTTTTAATTATGTTGTTGTCGTGTGATTATTTGTTTATTGCATTCATCATGTCATCATGTCATTAATATTTTGCAACCCAAATAAATAAATTGCATGGATCTTAGATCTATTTAGATTGAGGTATTCACATGGTGATTCTCTCTATAACGTATCCTCAGAATATTTTAGGGAGCTACTATAAAGTATTCCATTATTTTGGAATCACCCATGAACGCACTTACATTTTAAATCTCATGTTTTTGTACTTTAAGTTTGGTCCCCAAACTTTGCGGTCATTCTTTCATATTTTCCCTAGCTCCACCTTCATTCTCAACATTTTGGACTCTTCAAAAACCTTGTCCTAATTCAAACTGATGGAATTAATTCAAATGAGTTTGAATTAAGAAAATACGATCTTGATGCAACTTCTATTTTCTTTGGTCAAGCTCATTTTTGTGAGTCCAAGGAAATTATCTCCGGGTCTAAATTCTACCCCTTCCTTCTTCTCCTTTTTCTCATATTTTCTATTTTTTCTATTTTAGAATACCAGAGAGAAAGTGCAGAGGAGTAGCCAGCCAGCCCAAGGCCCAGCCCCCCTCAGCAACCCTAGCGGCAAGAGCGAACCCCGTCTCTCCCTCTCGTTCCCAGCCCCGCACCACACCTTCATCTCCCTCCTTTCGGTCTCTCCCTCTCACTCACGTTTCCCTCGAGAACCACAAGGGAGGCCCCGATCCTCATGGCTGCTCAGCCTCCTGCGTGCCGCACCCTTCTCCCCCGCGAGCTCCTCGCCTTGGCCTCTTCCTTGCCCTGCCATGGCCCCGCTCTCCCTCGAGCTCGCCCTCCCACGACAACCACCTCTTCCTCGCCTCCAAACCCGGCCACTTCGAGCGCCTGCTCCAGCCGCGTGCGCACTTCCATGCCACTCCAGCACCGTCACCGTTGCCTCGAGCCGCCGTGGGGGTGAGCGCCATCGCTGACTGCGCCCAGCCAGCAGCAGCAGCTCCCCAACCTCCCCCTCCCCCCCCCCCCCCCCCCCGCGCGTGCTCGCTCCCGTGGCGCTCCACCGCCAAACCCCTTGGTCGACCGCGTTGACCAACCCCCAGGCTGGTTCCCTCGCCTATGCCAACCCCTCTTCTTCATCCCTTCGTTCTCCTCCTCATCTGGGGTTGTTTCCCTCGCCCTCCTTCCGCAGGAGCTCTGTCAGGCTGCACTGTTGGGGAGCGACATCAGGACCACCATATCGAGCCTCCCCTCGCGCGGATCCCACCCGTCCGTTCTATTCCTCGCCGGAGGTTGCCTCCTATCACGCCGTTGACTTGCACCATCGCCTTCCATGTTGGTCCCGCATGCGTGGGTTCGAGTAGCAGCCCTCGATTCTGACATCTCTCCATGGCCTTCCTCCTCCCTTTGCTATGAGTTGGAATGCTCTATCGTCGCCCTGCTTTTTCCATGTGCCCGCGGCCTTCATCCTCCTTGATCGCAGGATGTAGCACACCAAGCGATGTTTCCTCGTGCTCGTTGAATCCCCAAGCCCCCAGACTACCAACTGCCTCGACGATCACAAGTGTTCGACTACACAGAATTGTCAAGTACCCCATCGGCAGGACCAACGACCATGAACGTCTACGGAACGAGTACCACTACCGTCGCTGTGTACGACTACCGTCGCCGAAGCCCCGTGTACCACTACACCAAGTGTATGTCTACCATCGGCAAGATCGCGAGTACCACTACTTCCCCGACGTCCACGACGACCCATGTACAACTACACTGCCACGACTTGACCCGCTCCGCGAGGCATCCTTCAGAGGTATAACCGTTGAGACGATGCCTGTGGACTGACTGCATGTGATGTATGAGTTGAACCCTATGTTTGCACCTTTTATGTTGCTCGCTGCACGATATCCCTCTTTTGTCGTGCCCCGACACATGGGAACCCGGTAACCAGGATCACCCCATCATTCTTTGGCATGACACACGCGCGCTCCCTATTCCTTGGCATCGGTATCTCCTCGAGTTATCGGGACCGGAATGTTGCCTTGGCATCATTTCCGTTTTGCCGCCATGGTTCCCTTCTGTTCGCCATGGCGACACAGGCGTCATATCCTGCTTGCCAATGTTTTCATAAACTTTGCATGCATGTTGCATTCATGGCATAACATCCTGTGTTGCACGTATTTCTTAACCATAGTTCCGTTCAATGTTCTTTTGTGTGAACTGGCTGGTATGACGTGTAAAATCACATGCTTCACCTCTTGCCATGTTTAAACAGCATTTAATATTGTTGTGTATTTAAACGGGAGTGAAGTAAATAATTTGTATGTGGAGTTTCGTCAAAATGCAACCCGTTGCATATTGAGCTTCACTTAATGTGTAGTGCTTGACTGTTGTGAATTGCCATGCCATGCCTTGCATAATTTAAACTCGTCATGCATCATATGTGTTGTGCATCATGTCGTTCATGTGTTGTGGTGAACATTGTGTGTTGATTGTTGTTTCGGTTTCTTCGCCTCGATAGAGTTCCGCAAGCGTGTCGGAATGTGAGGATCCGTTCGACTACGTCGGTACGTCTGCTTCACGGAGTCGTTCTTCTTCGAAGCGGGATCTCACGCTGGATGATCATTTCCCTGGATACCATTACTATCAATGCCATGCTAGTTGTCTCGTTTATTTCGTTATGTCTCACTGCCTACCACCTGTAACATGCCTCCCAACATTGCCATGAAAACCTTCAAACTTCTACAACCTAGCAAACCACTGTTTGGCTATGTTACCGCTTGCTTAACCATGTGTTAGTGTTGCTAGTTGCAGGTGCTATTGCTTCCATGTGTTAATATGGTTTCCTTGTTATATCACCATATTATTGCTAATTAATTTAATGCACCTATATACTTGGTAAAAGGTGGAAAGCTCGGCTTTCTAGCCTGGTATTTTGTTCCATCTTTGCCGCCCTAGTTTCGGCTACCGGTGTTATATTCCATAATTGAGCGCTCCTAACATGATCGGGGTTGTTATGGGGACCCCCTTGATAATTCGTCTTAGATTAAAACTGGTCTAGCAAGACCCTACTTTGGTACTACATTTGCCTAATAATTAATGAACCACATAGGGAGTAATTAACCCGAGGAAACTTAATCAACCCCCGGGCTAGTGCTCCTCATGAGTGTTGGTCCAAAACGGGATGCCTGCGGGGCCACCGCGAGAAAACTCGAGGTTTGGTTTTACTCGTAGCTAGTCCAATCCAAGCGTGTCCCGAGAACGAGATGCGTGGTTCCTATCGGGTTCGTCAACACGTCGGGCGGTCTTGCTGGAGTAGTTTTCCCTTTTACGAAATATCTTGTGCATCGGGATTCTGATGAGACTTTGGGTCTTCTCAGAGTTCAGGTTTTCCACTAAGGATTCCGAGGAGATCACGGGTTCGTGATCGAGGCTTTCTATGCGGCTTGTGGTAATTTGTGATGGACTAGTTGGAGCACCCCTGCAGGGTTAAATATTTCAGAAAGTCGCGCTCGCGGTTATGTGGCAAACTTGGAAACTTTGTTTAACATCCGGCCTGAAGTAAACTTAATTAAAACTTGCCAACTGAGTGCGTAACCATGACCGTCTCTTTCGTGAGCTGCTTCTCTGATCGAGGACACGGCGGGGTTATGTTTGCCGTAAGTAGGTGTTCAGGATCATTCATTTGATCATTAGTAGTTCACGTCAGTTATGCGTAGCTCATCCCCCTCTTTTGTTCTTGTACTCGTAAGTTAGCCACCTCAAATAAATGCTTAGTCGCGTGATGCAGCCTCACCACTTAACCATACCTCACCCATTAAGATTTGCTAGTTTTCATACCTTTAGAAATGAGATTGCTGAGTCCCTGTGGCTCACAGATTACTACAACACCAATTGCAGGTACCGGAAAAGGGTTACTTGATGCGAGCACATTGGTTGTTCATTTGGAGTTTCTTCTTCTTCATCATCAATCTAGGATGGGTTCCCAGCCGGTAGCCTGGGATAGCAAGGATGGATGTCATTATTTTGTCGTTTGTTTTCGTCCTTAGTCGGACCCTGCTCTTCTTCATGATGATTGTATGTATTGTACTGATGTGACTCTGATGTAGCTTGTGGCGAGTGTAAGCCAACTCTTTATACTCAGCTTTTTAGTACACGTACTTGTAACGATATCCATTCTTGCAAAACGCCGAGATGCCTTTCTATCCCTGTCGAGGCCCTCGCGCCAAAATAAGGATAGGACCACATCTAGGGTGTTACAGCCACCCCTTCCCCTTCCTCCTATATATACTAGAGGGGAGAGAGGGAAGCTAACACCTTATGCCAAGGCGCAACCCCTCTCCCTCCCTTTAGTTCGTTCTTCCTCTAGAATAGGTTTGGTAGTGCATGGCGAAACCTTGCCAGATCAGCTCCACCACCATCGCCGCCACGCCATTAGGTTGTCGGAGAACTTAGCTACCTCTCTGCTCCCTCTTGCTCGATCAAGAAGGTGGAGATCGTCATCGAGCTGTAAGTGTGCTGAACACGGAGGTGCCATCCATTCGGCACTAGATCGGGATGGATCGTGATGAGATCGCGGGACGGATCGTGATGAGATCACGGGACAGATCGTGATAAGATCACGCAGACTGATCGTGATGGGATCGCAGGATGGAATGCAATTTGGATCACGAAGATGTTCGACTACATCAACCGCATTATATATGCTTATGGTTAGCGATCTACAAGGGTATGTGGATCCAATCTATCCTCTCGTAGATGGTCATCACCATGGATAGATCTTGTGTGTGCGTAGGAAATTTTTTTGTTTCCCATGCAACGTTCCCCAACAAGGCCCACAGGGCTTTACGTCGGCGTGGAAGGAAGTTTTGTGGAGGTCAGGGACCAGACGCCATGGACCCTGACGTGTGGCCGTGTACGCCAAGGACCGTGGAAATAGTTTCACCACCATCCACACCACGCCGTTGTGCTTCCGGAACTCATCTACTAATTCACCCGTCTTGCTCGATCAAGAAGGCGAGGACGTCATTGAGCTAAACGTATGCTAAACACGGAGGTGTTGTGCAATTGGTGCTAGATCAAAACGGATCGTGAAGGTGTGTGACTACACCAACCGCGTTGATAAACGCTTCTGCTTAGCGATCTACAGGGGTATGTAGAAGCTCTCCCCCTCTCGTAGCTATGCATCTACATGGATAGATCTTGCATGTGCGTAGATTTTTTTGTTTTCCATGCAATGTTCCCCAACACCATCAGCTCATCTCTCCAAGAGGCAAGCAACAACTACCGATTGTAAGCGGGTAGGTGAGCCTAAACACTAATATTGTTTTACTCCTAAATCCGTGGTGGCAAGTTGAGAGTTCGAGTGAAACATCCCCGAGCTGCACCCCTGGCGTCCCCGAGACGCCAAGGACACCATGAAGTGTCTTTCACTCGGACTAGCAAAACCTCAACCGATTCAGGGCTACTGATGGGGTTTTACATTAGGGGTAGGCCCACAGACCTGTATTCATGGGCCCACCTAGGGCCCCACATGGACATATGTGTCCTCAAAGCTACCGGTGAAGTCTCGGCCTCATTCGACAGACACATCCTCACTCGGATTGTGTGAGGTCACTCGGTTCATCTTTTGTCAGTCGGACGTGCTCCCACACTCGGACTACAGCACGGTGTGGACGACGAAGAGATTGCAACGGCCATAGACTTAAACTACCACATGAAGTGTGCTACGGCAACAAAAGTCCTTCCCTAGCAATGCCATGAATTCTTCTTGCTACTTCTCTTGTTTGCGTCGGTTTTTCCCTTGAAGAGGAAAGGGTAATGCATCACAGGAGCAGTAAGTATTTCCCTCAGTTTGAGAACCAAGGTATCAATCCAGTAGGAGAATCTCGTCAAGTCCAGAGTACCTGCGCAAACACAAAAGAGCTTGCACCCACCGCTATAAAGGGGTTGTCAATCCCTTCAAGATTGATTACAAAGTGAGATCTGAAGGCGGAAAGTGCAACGAAGTAAAAAGAGTAAGGCTGAAAATATGGTGTGGAGTAGACCCGGGGGCCATAGTGTACACTAGAGGCTTCTCTCAAAATAGCAAATATCACGGTGGGTGAACAAATTACTGTCGAGCAATTGATAGAACCGCGCAAAGTCATGACGATATCTAAGGAAATGATCATACATATAGGCATCACATCCGAGACAAGTAGACCGATACTTTCTGCATCTACTACTATTACTCTCCACATCGATTCTCCGACTTCCCGATCTTTTTCTGTTCCGAGACAAGTAGCCGCGCCATGAGGGATTGTGGGGTCCCTGGTGGCCCCCTGCCCTGATTCTCCGACTTCCCGATCTTTTTCTGTTCTGGAAAAAATCTTTTTGGCAGTTTCATTCCGTTTGGACTCCGTTCAAAATCCTCCTCTCAAAGGGGTCAAAAACATGGAAAAAACAGGAACTGGCTCTTGGCACTAAGTTAATAAGTTAGTCCCAAAAAGTATAAGGCATGCAAAACATCCAAAGTTTGACAAAAAATAGCATGAAACCATCAAAAATTATAGATACGTTGGAGACGTATCAAGAATCCCCAAGCTTAACTCCTGCTCGTCCTCGAGTAGGGAAGTGATAAAGAATGAATTTTTGATGTGGAATGCTACCTAGCATAGTTGTCCTTTGCAACTTCTTTCACGTGACATGAATGTTTAGATCCGTAAGATTCGAAACAATAGTTTGCTATTGGCATGAAAACAATAATACTTCAAGCAAACTAGCAAAGTAATCATGAACTTTCAAAATAACAAGGCCAAGGAAAGTTATCCCTACAAAATCGTATAGTATGGCTATGCTCCATCATCCTCACACAACTAATGTAAATCATGCACAACCCCGGTATTGGCCAAGTAATTTCTTTCGCACTCTTACTTTCTCAAACTTTTTATAACTATCACGCAATACATGAGCGCGAGCCATGGATATAGCACTATAGGTGGAATAGAGTGTGGAGGTGGTTGTGAGACAAAAGGGAGGAGATGGTCACATTGACTCGGCGTATCAAAGGGCTATGGAGATGCCCATCAACAGATATCAATGTGAATGAGTAGGGATTGCCATACAAGAGATGCACTAGAGCTATAAGTATGTGAAAGCTCAAAAGGAGAACTAGTGGGTGTGCATCCAACTTGCTTGCTCACGAAGACCTAGGGCAATTTTGAGGAAGCCCATCATTGTAATATACAAGCCAAGTTATATAATGAAGAATCCCACTAGCATATGGTAGTGACAAAGCAAGAAGCTGTCAATCATGAAGAACATGGTGCTATTATGATGCACAAGTGTGGAAAAAGATAGTAACATTGTCCCTTCTCTCTTTTTCTCTCTTTTTGATTTGGGAACTTGGGCCTCTTCTTTCTCTTTTTTTATTTGGGCTCTTTGGCCTCTTTTTTTATTTCCTCACATGGGACAATGCTCTAATAATGATGATCATCACACTTTTATTTACTCACAGCTCAAAGCTCAAAATGATGATGACTCTATAGGAAATGCCTCCAGTAGTGTACCGGGATGTGCAACGATCTAGCATGGCGTATAACATTGAAAACATCTCACTAGCTATCTTACGATCATGCAATGGCAATATGAGAGTGACGACACAAGTCATGAGACGGAACGGTGGGAGTTGCATAGGCAATATATCTCGGAATGGCTATGAAAATGCCATAGTAGGTAGGTATGGTGGTTGTTTTGAGGAAGGCATATGGTGGGTTTGTGTACCGGCGAGAATTCTGCGGCACTAGAGAGGCTAGCAATGGTGGAAGGTGAAAGTGCATCTATACCATGGACTCACATTAGTCATGAAGAACTCACATACTTGTTGCGAAAGTTTTTATTAGTAATCGAAACAAGTGCTAAACGCATACTCCGAGGGGAAGGGTTCGTAGGTGTTAACCATGGCGTGATCCCGACCTCAACACAAAGGTTGACACTCAATAGATCAATTATGCTCCGACTTTCTAACATAGCGGTTCACCATACGTGCATGCTACGGGAATCACTAACTTCAACGCAAGTATCTCTAGATTCACAACACCCTACTAACATAGCTCTTAATATTACCAAATCCACGTCTCAAAACTAATTGAGAGGAATCAAGACTTCTCTTTCTACTCAATGCACATGAAGATGGAGGGTTTTGTATCCTATTTTGGTACCTATCACTTTTGGAACTACTTTCATAGCATAAGCCAACTACGAAGTCACGCACCGTTGTGCTCTAAAAGATATAAGTGAAACACATAGAGCAAAAGTATCTAGCTCAAAAGATATAAGTGAAGCACTATGAGCATTCTAGCAAAATCAAGGATGATTGTGACACAACAAAAAGAAAAGACTCCTATGATACAAGACGCTCCAAGCAAAACACATATCATGTGGTGCATAAAAATATAGCTCCAAGTAATGTTACTGATGGATTGAAGACGAAAGAGGGGATGCCTTCCCGGGGCATCCCCAAGCTTAGGCCTTTTAGTGTCCTTGAATTTGGCTTGGGATACCTTGGGCATCCCCAAGCTTGAGCTCTTTCCACTCCTTATCTCTTTTTCCATGAGAACATCACCCAAAACTTGAAAACTTCACAACACAAAACTTAAACAAACACTCGTGATAACATTAGCACAAGAAAACAAACTACCACCTCTTTTGGTACTGTAGAAAAATTGAATTCTATCTACATTGGTGTTGGGCTACTATATTCTCACTTTTCCATGGCAGTACCCCCCGATACTAACCATAGTTTCATCAAAACAAGCAACCAACTCAACAAAAAACAGAATCTGTCAAAAATAGACCAGTCTCTAGCAATCTGTATACTTCGTACACTTATGGTATCTCAAAAATTCTGAAAACTTACAACTGCCTGGGCAAAAGTCATATCAATCAGCAGCAAAAAGAATCAACTCAAAATCTCTTTCTGAATAAAAATGAAAAATCATCGCGTGAGCGAAAAGTTTCTGTCTTTTTCCAACAGGATCAAACAACCATTACCAAGACTAGTCATAAAGGTTTTGCTTGGCTCAAACACAAAAAGAAACACAGAAAACACAATCACAACTAAACTATGATGGTGTGGACGCAAAAAAACAGAAAGAAAAAGATAAATTCATTGGGTTGCCTCCAAACAAGCGCTATTGTTTAACGCCCTTAGCTAGGCATAAAAGCGATAGAATCATGTATCGTCGTCTTTGGTGCTCAAACCATAAGTAGCCCTCATCATGGATTCATAAGGCAATCTTATTTTCTTTTTAGGAAAGTGTTCCATGCCCTTCCGTAAAGGAAATTGAAATCTAATATTCCTTTCCTTCATATCGATGATAGCATCGATAGTCCTTAGGAAAGGTCTACCAAGAATAATAGGGCATGTAGGATTGCAATCAATGTCAAGCACAATGAAATCCACGGGTACATATTTCCTATTTGCAATAATAAGAACATCATTGATCCTTCCCATGGGTTTCTTGACAGTAGAATCCACGAGATGCAAATTAAGAGAACACTCTTCAATCTCATTAAAACCCAGAACATCACATAAAGACTTTGGAATCGCGGAAACACTAGCACCCAAATCACACAAAGCATTGCATTCATAGTTTTTGATTTTGATTTTGATGGTAGGTTCCCACTCATCATGAAGATTTCTAGGGATAGAGACTTCCAATTCAAGTTTCTCTTCAAGAGATTTTATCATAGCTTCGACGATATGATCGGTAAAGGCCTTGTTTTGGCTATAAGCGTGTGGAGAGTTTAACATGGATTGCATCAAGGAAATGCATTCAATCAAGGAGCAACTATCATAATTGAATTCCTTGAAATCCAAAGTAGTAATTTCATTACTACTCAAGGTTTTAATATCTTCTACTCCACTTTTAATGCTTTTAGCATCAAGATAGATGGACTCCGAATCATTGGGGCACTTTCCAACCAAAGTGGATTCATATCCAGCCCCATAATCATTAGGTTGGACACAAGAAAACAAAGATTCAATGGGAGTCACACCAAGCACTTTAAGATCTGCATGATTCTTATCACGAGAACATGCCTTTTTAAGCCATTCATGTCTAGCACGAATTTGGGCGGTTCTTTCTTTGCTCTCAATCATGGAAACACGCATAGCTTTCAAAGTTTCATCCATATTGATCTTGGGAGGAGCACGTCTAACTTTCAAATCATCAACGTCACTAGACATTCTATCAACGCTTTTAGCCAAATCGTCAATTTTGAGTAGTTTTTTCTCTATGGACGCATTTAAAATCTTTTGTGAGTTGATGAACTCTTTGATATTACTCTCTAGATCACAGGGTAATCTATTGTAATTTCCATGAGTATTGTTGTAGGAGTTGCCAAAGTTATTAGAGGAGTTACTAGGAAAAGGCCTAGGAACATAGTTTCCTCTAAAAGCATTGTTGTTGCCAAAATTATTCCTACCAACAAAATTAACGTCCAAGCTAGCATTGCTACTCTCAATCAAGGAAGACAAGGGCATATCATAATCTAAAGGATCACTTCTACTAGCAACCAAATTCATTAACTCATCCATCTTAGCACTCAACGAGTTAATTTCTTCTATAGCGTGTACCTTCTTACTAGTAGGTGACCTTTCAGTGTGCCACTGAGAGTAGTTCGTAATGATATTGTCTAGGAGCTTTGTGGCTTCCCCTAACGTGATTTCCATGAACGTTCCACCTAAGGCGTAGTCCAAGATATTTCTAGAAGCGAAATTCAAGCCAGCGTAGAAGATTTATATAATCATCCAAAGACTCAAGCCATGAGCGGGACAATTGATAATCATCAATTTCATTCTCTCCCAAGATTGTGCAACATGTTCATGATCAAGTTGCTTGAAATTCATGATATCATTACAGAGAGAGATAATCTTAGCCGACGGAAAATACTTGGATATATAAGCATCTTTGCACTTATCCCAAGAATCCATACTATTTTTGGGCAAAGAAGAAAACCAAGTTTTTGCGCGATCTCGCAACATGAAAGGAAAAAAGCTTCAATTTAATCACATCATTATCCACATATTTCTTATTTTGCATATCACAAAGCTCACTGAAGGTATTGAGATGGGATGCGGCATCTTCACTAGGAAGGCCGGAGAATTTCTCTTTCATAACAAGATTCAGCAAAGTGGGATTGATTTCGTATGACTCCGCACTAGTGGCGGGAGCAATCTGAGTACTAATAAAATCATTATTATTAGTATTCGAGAAGTCACAAAGTTTGGTGTTTTGATTCATGGTGACTTCGGCAAGCAAGCAAGCACACAAGCGACCAAAGAGCAAGCGAGAAAAAGGGCAAACGAAAAGGAAAACGAAAAAGGCAAATTGTGAAGTGAGGGAGAGGAAAATGAGAGGCAACTGGCAAACAAAGTAAATGCAAGAGATGAGTTTGTGACATCTACTTGGATAAGTTCTTAACTTGATCCTCCCCGGCAACGGTGCCAGAAATTCTTCTGCTACGGCAACAAAAGTCCTTCCCTGGCAACGCGAGGAATTCTTCTTGCTACTTCTCTTGTTTGCGTTGGTTTTTCCCTTCAAGAGGAAAGGGTGATGCAGCACAGGAGGAGTAAGTATTTCCCTCAGTTTGAAAACCAAGGTATCAATCCAGTAGGAGAATCTCGTCAAGTCCATAGAAGCTGCGCAAACACAAAAGAGCTTGCACCCAACGCTATAAAGGGGTTGTCAATCCCTTCAAGATTGATTGCAAAGTGAGATCTGAAGGCGGAAAGTGCAACAAAGTAAAAAGAGTAAGGCTGAAAATATGGTGTGGAGTAGACACGGGGGCCATAGTGTTCACTAGAGGCTTCTCTCAAAATAGCAAATATCACGGTGGGTGAACAAATTACTGTCGAGCAATTGATAGAACCGCGCAAAGTCGTGACGATATCTAAGGCAATGATCATACATATAGGCATCACGTCCGAGACAAGTAGACCAATACTTTGTGCATCTACTACTATTACTCCACACATCGACCGCTATCCAGCATGCATGTAGTGTATTGAGTTCATGACGAATAGAGTAACGCCTTAAGAAAGATGACAAGATGTAGAAGGATAAACTCAAACCAATGATGAAAACCCCATCTTTTTACCCTTGATGGCAACAACACGATGTGTGACTCGCTAACCCTTCTGTCACTAGGTGAGGTCACCGCACGGTATGAACCCAAAACCAAGCACTTCTCCCATTGCAAGAATCATAGATCTAGTTGGGCAAACAAAACCCACAACTCGAAGAGAATTACAAGGATATGAAATCATGCATAAGAGAGATCAGAAGAAACTCTAATAAGATTCATAGATAATCTGATCATAAATCCACAATTCATCGGATCTCGACAAACACACCGCAAAAAAAGATTACATCGTATAGATCTCCATGAAGATCATGGAGAACTTTGTATTGAAGATCCAAGAGAGAGAAGAAGCCATCTAGTTACTAGCTATGGACCCGTAGTGTAACGACCAAGATGCGGTCCTTTCCGATCTGGGGGTCGAGGCCCCCGAATAGGAAAGAAGCGCATTTAAGCGTTTCGCAAGCAAGTAACATAGCACAAATAATAATAAAAGTAGACAATTCAGGATTCAACTGTCTTCTTATTAATAACTCAGAGTACATCACAGATACAATCAAGGTAGTTCCGCTACGGACTACAAAACATGGAAATGCTATGCTACCCGGCCTGCAGGCCCACGATCACGACCACGCCTGAGTCCTCTGGATAGTTCACGTAGAGGTGGTCTGTCTCCTCGTCGTACTGCCACGCCAGCTGAGTGCCGTCGGGATCATCTGTCTCTGGGGTACCTGTACCTGTTGGGAGTTTCGGAGGAATCCGTGAGCCACGGGGACTCAGCAATCTAAGACCTTGGTGCCAGAACTAGTCATGTTATTAGGTAGGGTAGGGGGTAGGGGTGAAGTGTATAAGGCTGCAGCATCCTAAGATGGATTAAGTGGCTAACTTACGCAAGGTAATTGTGACGGTGGTCTACACTAGCGGTCGGGACTACTTGATCACTAAGTTGTCTTGAACACCTACCTACGGCATTCATTACCCCACCGTGTTCCCGATCGAAGAGAGATCTTCGAGGGGACAGTCACGGTTACGCACACAGTTGGCAATTTTGTTAGCTTATGTTTAAGTTCTCTAATACCGGATGTTAACAAAATATTCCAAGTTGCCACATAACCGCGGGCACGGCTTTCCGAAAGATTAAACCCTGCAGGGGGGCTCCAACTAGTCCATCACAAACGTACACAGGCTGCAAAGTAATCCTCTATCACGAATCTCGTGATCTCGTCGGATTCCTTAGAGGAAAACCTCAAATCTGGGGGAAACCAAAGCTTCACTGGGATTCCTATACGCAAGATATACCGCTAAGGTAAGGCAAGGCTAGTAGGACCTCCCGACGTGTCGACGACCCCGATAAGAGCCCTGTATCTCAGTCTCAGGACACGCCGGATGGAACTAGCTACAGGTACCAAACCTCAAGTTTCCTTGTGGTGGCCCCGCAGGCAGACCAGTTTGGACCAACACACATGAGGAGCACTGGCCCGGGTTGTTGTTTAAAGATCCTCGGGTTGATCATTCCCTATGCAGTTTATTAAGTGATTAGCAAATTAACACCTATGTTGGGTCCTGCCAGACAAGCCTTAGCACTACGCGATTTATCATGGGGTCCCCATAACAACCCCGAACGTGTTAGGAGCGATCATTATGGAATCAAACACCGGTAACCGGTAACTAAGGCGGCAATAACGGAACAAAGCACCCGGCAAAAAGGCTAGGCCTTCCGTCATCTACCAAGTATATAAGTGCATTAATTAAAATAACAGAATTTAAGATAATGATATCAAGCTCATGTTGTCACATGAGTCAGAGCACCTGCATCTAGCAATGCTATTATTAGTAGCTGAGCAAAGCCTACTTAGCCATATAAGTTTTGCTAGGAAGGGGAACAGTGTTTGGGCTCATGGCATATGAAGAGGAAATTTAATTTCAGTGGTAGGCAGCGAGCAATATGACATGGAAACAAAACTAGCATAACAAGTCTAGAGATGGAATCAAGGTCATGTCATCTTGCGTGTGATATCCTCAGCTTGGAATGGTTCTGGTTCGTCCTGCACGTACTCTCCTGACTCCACGTATTCATTCTACGATCCCGATGCTACCCAACATAAGAATAACATCCAATGAACAGCAGCACCACAAGATGCAACAATCACATGATGCATGAGATGAAAATTGAGCATGCACCACTATTTCTATCACTAGCACAAGCAAAATAAACTACTGCAAGTTTCTGGACATAACTGTACACTAAGCTATTTTGAAATGCATTAGGATGGCATGAACAGATGCGTCTCGTGAAAACGATGCAAAACCATATAAAGAACATTGCAAACGGAGCTACGGATCAATGGGAATCAACGAAACAAGATATGAAGCTCTACGTGGAAGAATCAACACCACAATCACAATTGGCACAAATCTGGTATTCCCAGGTTTCCAAGACATGTAACAATCCAACATGAATGGATTGGATCAAGGAAGAGCACCACAACATCCACTAAGCACACACAATCATCAATATGACAAAACTACATAATCTGCATCTTAGCACTTTGTGAGCTACATGCAACATAGCTAAAACCCACCAAATATGACAAATAATATATATGTCTGTAGCCCACCAAGAACACTACAAGCATCAGCAAGAATCACAGCAAAAGGAATTAAACTCTTGAAGATACAAGGCCACAAACTTTCCGAAAACCATCAGATCTCAGGGACTTAGTGAAAATTCCTGCACCTGACTTTCTGTCTTTGTTCTGAAGCTTATTGACAGCAATCAAAACGCAACCTACTGGACTCCAACTGAGATGAAATTTGACAGGGAGCTTCACAAACATATCAGGTCCAAAATCCTAGCACTGAACTAAGGCTAGTTCTCAACTCAATGACCAGCACATCCTCATCTATAGGAGAAGAAAATGTTTCCAGAATCTCAGACTTGGTGAAATTCCAGATTTCACTAAGCTGGACTTTTTCAGCCACATGCCCACTTTGTCTAGGCATAGTTTGCATACAAATAGCACCAAGTGATAAATGACACCACTATGATGTAGAGCAAAACTCCTACTACTATCACACAAAAACCCATGCCCTTGGGCTCCACCTATTCCATGGAAACCAAGATCAAACTTGCAACAAATCTGAATATGTCAACTCCATAAAGTATCCCAATGGCAAAACTAACTTCACCACTGGATTCCTTGGGAGTTTCTACCCCAAAATCATATATAAAATGTGGGCACCTACTTAGAACAAGTGACCACAAATTAAGGGAGAGGAAACTACTTCAAATCATGCCTAGTGAATAGGGCATCATTTCATGTAGTCCCACCCTATCAACAACTACAAAGGTTGAGCTCATGTGCCCAATGAAAAAGTGAAATGGGGGTTTGAACCCCATGTTTGTGTCATGCACATCAACTTCACCACTTCTACCAAGCTATCCGCACATACAAATCACCATGCCCTCTCACATATGGACATGTGAAGGTGCATAGTTTTGCTTGCAAAGGTGGGGTGTCCCACACACACACATCCACTCCACTACACACCTCAAACATGTTCTTGCTCCAAACACAAGAAGTAGGTCTCTAAATTAGTAACACAAGATGGGAACACCATATCACATACACATGCTCATAACTAGGGAGTTCATGAACTATGTTCATGTGGGTGTGTTCTTCACACCATAAGCATCCCATGACATGCACACAAACATATCACCTATTCCACATAAGCAAGGCACTAGTGCACCTACACACACACTTGGACTAGCTTCACCACACACTCACACACATGTGGCTAACCTCATGTGTATGCACACACACACACACACATGCACTCATCATATGGCATTTCTTATTGCAGCAAAGGGGAAAAATGAATGCCCTTGTCACCTATGGGTTGTGGCACTAGCATAGCAGCAAGCAAAAAAGGAAAAAAATATCAAGAAGGGAAAATAAAAGGGGGCATCCTGGGATTCGAATCCATGTGCCCCTGGTGCACAAACTCTACCCATACCACTCTGCTACTGTCATCTGATCAACAGAACAGAGGGGCCAGGCAAGGTAAGGCTTCCCTGCAGTCTACTATGCCGAAATCAACAAACTAAAAAGATGCCGAGGGGGGATCGAACCCAGCACCTCCAACTCGCACACATGCACAACTACCACCACGCTACGATACGTTAACTAACAAGGTAGGAGTAGAAGAGAAGAAAAAGGACCCCTCTGTGCTACTCTGCTCCGATGGCTTGCCGGAGCAGGGAAGGGATCTCGTCGGCGCTACTCTGTTGCTGCTGCAGCGCTACGAGGGGGGTGCGCTAGGGCTACGTGGAGGGCACGCCTCCTGCTGCCGTAACCTGCGAGCACCACATGCAACACAACATTGCACCCCACGCACACACAACAACACAATGCACCTATCTGCTATGGTACAGCTCGCCGACGAATGAAACGGAGGGGACGGCGGCGACTACCACGAACTCCACCGCTTGATCTACGCTGCGGAGAAGGAAGTAGGATACGCAGGGGATCCATTCCTGCCTCGAGACCACCCAGTACCACTACCAACAACGAGCAGAAGGTGTTGCCTTCGCGAGCGTTGTTGCCTGCTACTGCGCCCGAGCGAACCTACGACGAGCTCGAGCCCATACATGCGTAGGAGAGGAAGGAACTGATCTACGGCTGCTCACCAAGGGGGAGACGAGGGAGGAGGGCAACGCGTCGTGGAAGAAGAAGGAACGTGTGGGCTACCCCGACTAGCAAGTCGAGTTCGCCGTGCCCAGTGACCCCAAGGATCAATGTTCACTCAACACAGATACTGAATAATAGAGTCTTACATCCAAGTACCAAATTATTACATCAAATGACCAGAAGGTCGGGTTCAAGGGCAAGGCCTAAAGCGAAATAAAGGGATACATCGAGTAGCGGAAACTCGTAAGGGCTAAGCGGTGCTCATTCCATCAAGCCTACACCGATAGGCATTCTGACTCGGAAGCGTCCTAGATCGCAGGTCCGTCTCCGACGGCGTACTCATCGCCAAACTCCGGTCCTTCCATGTCTGGTCAATAACATAACCAGTGGCAAGCCAATGAGTACTTTGAATGTACTCGCAAACAGCCCATGACATAAATGGTAATGAATAACAGTGACAGTTATCTTGAGTGGAATGCGATGAGGTGGTATGATCATGTATATGCATCAGGTTAAAGAATTACTTGGAAGAACAGGTTACAGATATCGACATATCTGTCAAGGGTTGAACACACCGGGTTCACCCAATATACCAAGTCATCGGACTTGTTGTAACCTCAAGATATTAATGAGGGCTAAACCATCCGGGTTTACCCTATATGTCAAGTCACCGAACTTGATCATATTATTGTGATTATCATAATTATAACAACACCTTTTTAACACCACGCACACACACTTGGTTTATGCGGAAACTCAGGACGTAGTTTAAGCAGCACCACCCAACTGTCCTTGACCGTGGACACGGATATTCGAATAGTTTACACTCTGCAAAGGTAGTACGCTGGACCCACGAGAAACAGGAAACTTCCATGCCATCCACGACTCGCGGTATATCACATATACCCGAGGTAAGTACCCGATCATCATCTTTCCCCTGACGATACTAGACAAAGAGGTCCACTCGATTGGTACCCAGCCCACATGTTGTATGTCTTACGAGCACCGACTCTGGACTGTATCAACCATGCAAGGACCAACGGTGTGCCTGGAACTCATAATAATGGCATAGTCGTCCTACCTGGCACGACCCCATCACGAGAGTGACACCGATCACTCCCGCCACTAGTAATGTGGCTCTTTGCTAGCACCGACCAGAGTAATCAACAAAGCCCCGTCCCATAAAGGGGTATCGTGGTCGTACTGGGAAGGTTGGGACGGTCGACACATCATAAATCTAATCCATTTCCGAAACCATACTCACACCAAAATCACCGGTGCATCACTTCACCAAAAGTGATCACCGACTCATTATCACCCTCGGGCATTAGTGGCACCCGACGGGGTTTTTTATAAACTCCTTATTTAACTCAACATCATGCTCATGATAAAATTCTCTTATTATTATTACTTGTCAACATGGTAATATCATGATAAAATCATGACCCTCACGGGGTAGGGTCAAGCTCAACGCAGTGATTATACTCTACTAGCCAACATGACAGTAGCATGATCCTCGTAGATGGTAGGATCAGCTCATCATGCTCATGCTCCGAGGAGCCATGTGAATATCACTACTATAATGCAAGGGCTTCGAGGAAGCCTTCGGTACCATCACATCAATGATGAACCGGCATCGTGATTACATGCAACGGAAAATACTTGCTATTCTAGCATGCATCATTTCATTTACTTAAGTCATGGCAAAAGGTCTGCTTGCCTTGGTCAGCTAGGTATCCGGGGTCTTCGAGGTCTTCCGCTCCGGATCCTCCGTCACTCGGTAACTCTACCGTCGAGAAAGGAATAAATAAATACTAGCTTTTACTAAAACAGTTCACAAAGTGCTTTTAAAAATGTTGCAAGGCTTGAATAAATTCAGGTTATTATTTTGAAAAATGTTCCCTACTGTTTTATTAGCTAAGCATATTTATTTAAAAGCAAACAGAAGCAAACAAGTGCTTTTTAATATCATTTTATTATACCAAAATAGTTTCTATTATTAGTAAATGTCAATTATTACAGAATCAAATACTACTCATTTTTAGAAAATACTGGTGGAAGAATTATATTTTTCTACTGGCTAAATCTTTTTATAAAAATCATTTAGTTTGCTGGATTAAAACAAAAGAAAAAGGCCAGGGAAACAGATCCAGCCGGCCCAGCCAGCAGGCCTGGCCACCAGGCGCGCGCGGGCCAGGTTCAAACCTGACCTGTGGGCCCGTGGGGTCAGCATCAGCGGCTGCGCGCGCTGGCTGCCCCAGGACACCGACAGGTGGGCTCCACCTGTCGGGTCCTTCTCCTACCTCTGGCCTAAGAGGTCGAGATGGACGCCGGCGAGGCTGCCGTTGTCCTGAGGCCTAGCTAGGAATGGGAACGGGTTCCTCGTGCCTCCGCCTACCTGCTCGTGGTCGGGAAGTCACCAGAGGTGGTCTGGGTCGCCGGCGACGAGGTTCTTGTGGCGGAAGGGTTTTGGGTTCGTGTTGAACTAGGGGATAGAGGTATGGATTTGCTCGGGAGAGTTAGGGGAAACGTTCCTGGTGTCGAGGGGAGTGTAATGAGAGGTCGGGCAGCGCAGGAGCCGACGTGTAGCCGGAGATCGACCGGAGCTCTGAGGCGAAGGGGCCTCAGTCGATCTCGAGCACCGAGGCTCTGCGAGCTCGATTGGGCGGCTAGGTAGTGTCTACTGGTTGTGCTGAAGCTGCTTGGAGGGTGCTGGAGTGCCGGGGGGGTCTATTTATAGGCCAACGACAGTGACCCGAATCGGGCATGCCGGTGACTCACCGTGGCACGCGTGCAAGCACAGTGAGGCGCTGGCCGCGAAACCACGGGTTCGGGACGTGGTTTAGGGCCTCCTAATGCAACGGCCGCAGAGGGAAAGTGCGTGGGGACGAGCCGCAGCGACCGTGCATGCTCGGCCGTGTCGGGCGCGCACGGGCACGCGTCGCCTGAGTTCTTGCGCGAGGGGGAGAGGGTCCCTGGGGTAGCTTTGCACTGAGGGGCTGTCGGGGAGTGCTTGGACACAACTGGGGAGGCTGGGACCGGCCGGAGCGTCGGCCCCTTGCGGGTGGCTCTCTGCAGCGCGCCCAGAGCGCAGTTTTGGCATGCCACGGCATGTTGGCTCGCTCTGGGGCACTTGGGACGTGTCCTCCATGTCCTCCGTGTTGCTGGGAGTGTGCCTAGCCGTTGTGGTTTAGTGGGAGCTCGAGCTGGTCAAGGGAGCAAGGAACACTAGTGTTGCCAGTACTGTCCTGCAGCTCAAATTGGAGTTCTTGTCACTTCTGCTTGGAATTGGGGAGGGGCTGGTTGACTGGGTGCTCAGGGTGTTCTGGTGCTCTAACCCACCAAGTTTGGGGCCTTGACATTGGGTAAAACAGTGGCTAGGAGGGTTTTTACCTTCCTATCAGTAGGTGTTCGACAGTGACTTGGGGTGCTTCCCCTCCACCACTCTAAATGAAACTTAACAGGTTTGGTCTTGGGGTAAAAACATGGCGTTCCACCAAATATGAGCTCCATTGAACAAGTTTGGCTTTGCAAACTTGAAAATGTCTCAAAGTGACCAGTACTATCCCTTACAAAGGAAGTGTGGTCAAACAGAGTCTCACAAATCCCATTTTTGGTGTGGAGTCCTCATTTGGGGTGTTAAACAACTCTGCAAAGTTTCAGCTCTATTGGACAAACTTTGCAATGTAGAGTTGTTCCAACTCTACTCTGGACAGAGAGGGTTTTGGGCTCTCTAAGTGCACTTACCCACCTTGGATCAAGGTGAGATTTTAGGTGAGCACCTAATATGGTTTGAGAGGGCTCCTGTAATTTTATGGGAATTTACTGAGATACTTTCCTTTGGAAACATCTCAAAAAGCTAAAACAGACAGAAATGGTTTTCAGGGTTTTACTCAAATAATATTAATATAAAATAGGGTTGAAAATCTTATGTATGAAAAATATATGTCCTTCTGAGCTTCCATGAATTTACTCAGAATTTTCTAAGGCAGGAACGTAATTTTCCTTGTGGAAATATCATTACTGGCCTTAGAAATAGACATAGATATAAAATAGGAAAATAATATTTTAAATCACTAAATGGTGTTTTTAATGAATAAAAATGATATTAGGATCAGATCACCAACTTTAGTTGAAAGTGCCACTTGGCTTCATGAGCTAGTAGTGTATCCCAACATGATGAAGGTGATCTTGATGTAAAGGAAAAAGGGGTTTTGATGAGAGCAAAATAATAAGTTTTTCATGGGTTGAGTCATCAAACAAGCAAGCATACACTCAAACAAGGGTTGACATTGCACTCACAACATTATTTGGAAAAGTTTTAACAAGCTCTGATTTTTGCAACACAGAAAACTTGGGGTGAAAAACAGGGTGTGACAGACCTATCCCCCTTACAAGAATCTCGTCCCCGAGATTCCTAAGCTAAGCGTTAAACAGCTCGGGAAATTCTGATCGGAGATAGTCTTCACGCTCCCATGTGGCTTCTGCTTCGGTATGGTTGCTCCACTGAACCTTGAAAAACTTGATGGTGCGGCTTCTGGTGCAACGCTCTGCTTCGTCCAAAATGCGGATCGGTCTCTCGCGGTAGGTAAGATCTGGTTGAAGGTCAATAGCTTGATGATCAATGTCCTTGTAACGATCGGGACGGTTCGGCACTTGCAAACATTTCCGGAGCTGTGACACGTGGAACACGTTGTGCACACCCGAAAGTTCAGGAGGTAGCTCCAACTGATAAGCTACTTCCCCGCGCCTTGCCATGATCTTGAAGGGTCCAATGAACCTTGGAGCTAGCTTCCCCCTTGACATGGAAACGCTTCGTCCCCTTGAGAGGCGTGACTCGCAAGTACACTTGGTCTCCGGGAACAAACTCCACGTTTCTGCGGCGAGGATCCGCATAGCTCTTCTGCCTTGACTTAGCTGCCTCCAAGTTCTCTCGGACAAGCTGAACCTTGTCCCCTGCTTCCTGCAATGCTTCTGGCCCGAAAACTAGCCCTTCACCGGTTTCGGACCAATTGAGCGGGTTGCGGCATTTCCGCCCATATAATGCTTCGAATGGGGCCACTTGAAGACTGGACTGGTAGTTGTTGTTGTAAGAGAACTCAGCAAATGGTAGGCAGTCTTCCCACTTGGCACCATGAGCCAAAACACAAGCGCGGAGCATGTCCTCAAGTATCTGATTTACCCTCTCGGTCTGTCCGCCCGTCTGCGGGTGGAAAGCCGTACTGAAGGAGAGTTCGGTTCCGAGAGCTTCTTGAAATTTCTTCCAAAATCTGGAGGTGAACTGCGTGCCGCGGTCGGACACAATCTCTTTGGGGACTCCATGGAGACTCACCACTCGATGAATGTACAGATTGGCCAGCTGGCTGCCATCGTAAGTGGTGTTAACGGGCATGAAATGGGCCACCTTGGTCAAATGATCCTCTATGACCCAAATGGAGTTATGACCCTTATTCGACCGGGGCAACCCGGTGATGAAGTCCATGCCGACTATATCCCACTTCCATTCTGGCACTTGAAGAGGTTGTAGCAATCCAGCGGGTCGTTGGTGTTCATCCTTGACTCGATGACATACATCGCATTTAGCGACATAGGAGCCAATTTCCCTCTTCATGCCATGCCACCAGAAACGTTCTCGGATGTCTTGGTACATCTTGGTACCACCTGGATGGATAGAGTACGGTGTGTCATGTGCCTCTTGCAGGATCAAGTCCTTAAGTTCGGCCTTGTTGGGTACGCATAAGCGCTTCCCGTACCACAATACTCCTTGCTCATCAATCGAGAATCCTGGCGCTTTGCCTTCTCTCACCTTCCTCTTGAGGTCTTTGATACTCTTGTTCCCCTTCTGGGCTTCCTTGATGTCGTCTGCCAGAGTAGGCTTGACTTCGAGGTTGGCCAGGTACCCTGGTTCGACTATCTCAAGTCCTAAGCCCTCCATCTCTTCATACAAGGCGGGTAACCTTTCCTTGAGCGCGACGTTCAAGGAGCCTGCCTTCCGGCTCAGGGCATCGGCTACCACGTTCGCCTTGCCGGGATGGTACTGAATGCTGAGGTCGTAATCCTTGATTAACTCAATGAAAGTGCGTTATATCGACTAGAGGGGGGGTGAATAGGAGATTTTTAGAATTTCATCACTGAGGAAATTCCTTTTGAGGAAATTCCTCACTGATGACTAACTTACAGCGGTAATAGTTAAGGATCAGTTGTGCAACCTTTCACAATAGCAGTATTACAGAGTGAAGATTATGAAAACAGATTGCACAGCAAGCAGGCACGCAGAATACAGATGATGATTTACTCAAGTGAAGGATTTGGGGTTGAGGAAATTCAGAGAAAGTCTTCAGCAAATTCTTCAAACAGTCACAGTGAAAGTCATCAACACATAATACAGAGAATGTAAAGAGTTGAGGAATTAGAACCCGATTCTTGGTGAAGACTGTTGTTGATGACCCAGTTCCAACTGCTGTGACAGTTGTACATCTGGTTTGGAGCGGCTTGGTATTTAAACCAAAGGACACCCAGTCCCGGGACACACAGTCCCTACCGTATGCTCCTTGAGCTAAGGACACACAGTCCTCGCCCAAACACTCGTGGTAAGTCTTCAGGGCAGACTTCCAAACCCTCACAAACTCGGTCACCCGGCGATCCACAATTGACTGCTGGATTGCTCTAGACCATGACGCCTAACCGTCTGGAGGATGCACAGTCCTCAAAGGTAAAAGGCTTCAGTCCCACACAGGAACAACTTCTTCAGTGATGCTCAATCACTAGATTTGGTTTGTGGTTTCGGTGGGTGGTATATATCCTCACTGATGATTTACTCTCGAAAGCTCTGAGGAATTGGGTTGCTCTTATGACAAGTGTTAGTTTCTAGCGGAGCAGCCAACCAGCTAGTGGTTGTGGGGGCGGCTATTTATAGCCTGGGAGCATCCCGACATGATTTGACATAAATGCCCTTAAATAATATGACCGTTGGAGTGGATAAGATCAGTGACTTGGCGTGGCTTATCGAAACGGTCGAGACTCTCAACTGTGAGAGTCCTCATGTCACTCATATTCCTCACTTGAGGCTTTTGGTAGGATTTGGCTTGGGTTGAGCATCATGAGGAAATCCAGTCCATGGTGTTACTTTGACCCCCTTTAACAGTACGGTGTTCCTATTCATCAAATGCGAAGAAAGTAAAACAGAAAGCGAAAATCTTCACGCTTCAATTTCTTCAGAACGATTTTCTTCAGGAATCACCGATCTTCTCAATATCAATATCTTCATGAGGAATATCAATTTCATCGCAGATTCTTCGCGATTCATTTCTTCAGCTTCAGACCAATTTCTTCAACTGAAGACATATATTTTTAGGGGTCGATATTCTTCAAATATCTCAAACTCCTCAATGACTTATAGATCCTGTGTACACTTAAAAACACATTAGATACTTAACCTATAAGTCTTCAAACCACCAAAATCACTAAGGGGCACTAGATGCACTTACAATCTCCCCGTTTTTCGTGGTTGATGACAATTAGGTTAAGTCTTCAACAGGGATCAAAGATATGAAGTGTAAATACTCATTTGAGGAATTTGAAAACAAGATTCACAGAGACTCCCCCTGAAGATGTGCATACCTTGAGGATTTTTCTTTTATAGCATATGCACATTGATGATTTATATCATGGAGATCTCCCCCTGAATCTTGTAAATCATGCATACATATAACATATCATATGAAGAATATGAAGATGCATGATGACAAATGGTATCTGACGAATTTCAGCATGCGTGCATTAAAACTTGAGGAATAAGCATGCGAAGAAAAACGTTCAAAAGCGTCAGAGTACCATCGGGCTTAAGTTACAACTCATTACATAAACACTTCAGAAGAGCCAAGAGTTTGTAACTTAAATATAGTTCATAAGCCCCAAAAATAAATCCCGTTTGAAGACTAACTCTCAAGTTTCTCCCCCTTTGTCATCAATGGACAAAAAGGGACAAACTGAGGACTAACGCCCATGAAGACTTCATTGCTTGGCAGTTGATGAAGATCCTTGGCGCTTCTTGGGTGTAGTCTTCTTCCTTGGGCCGGTTGCGGTGTCAAGTTGTTCCTCATCAGATTCGGCGGTGCGGAAGGACGAGAAGGAACTGTCTTCAAGATCTGGCACTGGAATGGGCCTGAACTTCTTCTTGGGAGGCCACGACCAGTCAAAGTCCTGCTCAAAGTTCAATTCTTCAAGCTCAGTCTGGGTCTTCAGATGTGCAAGGGTGGCCCAGGTGCGATCAAAAACCTCATGCAGATAGTGATGATTAAGCTTCACACTGTTCTGTGTCTCAGTGAGGGTTTTCACAATGGCACCAAACTGGCGTTTGACCCATTTGTGGTTGTGATCCACCTTCTGATGAAGACTGAGAAGAAGTTCTCTGGTGGTTAGCACGCGAGGAGGAACTGGGCTTGGCGGACGAGTCTCAGTGTCGTCCCATGAGGAATATGCATCTGGTTCTTTGAACTGGCCATCAAGGGGCCTGTTTCCTTCATCAATCATAGACTTTCCTTTTCCCTCAATGGGCTCGAAAGTCTTCTTGTTTACCCGGATAGGAGGCATATAACCAACATGGTTCTGGAAATCTGCGTGAAAGTTGATGCATGTCCTTGTCCTGAGGAATCTCATGATCCATGGTGCATAGATTTTGTGATCATAGGGGCACATTGCATTGTCAGCCAAAGTCCTTAAGAAGAAATCATGGATATTCATGGGGATACCGTGAATGATGTTGAAGAGGATGTTCTTCATGAGGCCGACGACATCTTCGTCATCATCATGGCCTTTGATTGGCGCTAGCACACTGCAGAGAATGCGGTAGACAGACTGTGGTGTGTACTTTAGCTCATGGACGAGGAATGTGGTTCTTGAGGGTTTTCCTGCAGCCAAAGGCTTCATGAGGACTTCCATCATTCCATTTGGCAGCTCACGCTCACCATAAAGCTTCACTGCCCCTTCTGAAGGAATTGGGACGGGCAGTTCTCTGAGGAGTTCAGACGCTGGAGCCTTGTAGTGAGTATTTTGGGTCATCCAGTCGAACACCCAAGTGTCGATGTCATCAGCATTGCCCAAGATGTGCAGAGTTGAATAGAACTGAAGAATTAGTTCACTATTCCAATCTGATATGTCTGAGCACATAGGGAGCAAACCTGCATCATGTAGGACACTGAGGACTGGTTCCATGCAGGGAATCTCTTCAAGTTCATCATGAGGAATGTGCCTGTGCTGGAATATCTTGTTGCGTCCACAGAGCACAGAAGCATAGTAGTTCATCTGAGTCCTTGTCCAAAACTTCAGATGCCTCATTTGAGGCCTGTCATAAGGATTTTCTCCGATGAAATACATGCGTTCCTCAAAGAAATTCTCTTTCTAAAACTTTGGCCGCTTCGAGAATGGCAGGCGCTGAACTGGATTGAGATTGTGCTGAGGAATGGGAGGGGAAACAACCATGGCAGACTCTGGGTTGAGCACAATGAATTCATTGTTAGGGGCGGGAACATGTTCTTCAGCAGTTTCCTCAGGTTGAGGAATTTCTTGCTCTGGCTGAGCATCTGGCTGAGGAATTTCTTCTTCCTTCTCAGCTTGAGAAGTTTGGTCAGCCTGGTTAGTGGGAGGAGCCTGCTCAGACTGGACATTTTCTTCAGCTTGATTTTCATCAGCTGACTTTGTGGCAGAAGCAGATTCATCAGCTGCTGCAGCTGAAGCTTGAGTGGTCTCTTTCTGAGGAATATGAGGTTGAGGACTGTCATCAATCTGTATTTCCTCATCAGTATGCTCCTCAGAGGCAGCATCCTTCATTTCCTCATCTGCCCTTGTAGTGTGGTCACCAATGACGACCATTTCATATGAAGGTGCAACATTAAGAGGCACCGGGTCCAGAGGGGCAGATTCTTCAGTTTCCTTGAGGCGTTTTGCCTCAATCTTTTCTTCTGCTGAGGAAGCTTTTCTTTTCTTTGCTTCCTTCTCAGCAGCTCTTGTCTTTTTCGCGTCTGATGCAGACGGGATTAACTTCTTCACCTTTGAATCTTTTGGTGAAGGTGTTTTCTCAACAGATTCTTCAGCTGGCAGTGAGGAGCCAGCTGGAACAGAGTCATCAGCCTGCTTTGATGAAGCAGCTGGATCAGGAGCAGTTTCATCAGGGGTTGCAGTTTCATCACGAGTGGTCTCGGTGATGATTTCTTCAATAGCCGGCTCATCAGCACGGCGCTCTTGGTGTTGTTCCTCAGCTTGAGGAATTTCCTCCTCAATAGGAGATGCATCTTCTGGCTGTTCAACCAGGGGCTGAGGAATTGGTGCTGGTGGGGGGTGACGTCTGTTGTAGTCATCAACAGCACTAGTGGCTAGCTTGATGAAATTGCGTTTGATGCTTGTGCGGTCTGACAGTTTTTCACACTTGTCAGTCAAGACTTGTAGCTCTGCCTGGGTGGACACCAATGCTCCAGGCGTCAACTTGAGAACATTTTGCCTGAGGAATTTCTCCTTTCTGGCCTTTGCAATCTTTGCCTGCTTGGCCTTCTGTTCCTTCCACTTGGCTTCATTTATGAAAGTAGCCACCATGTGGCTGACACCAGGAGGAAGTTTCAAATCATCAATGGGTGTGTTTGGGTCTTCATACCACACATTGATGAAATCGAGGAGGACCTTGGGGTCCATTGCCAGAGGAATAGCACTGCCTGATGCTTGTGCTACCCTTTCTTGCTTGTTCCTGATGATGGCTTCCAGAGTTTCATCATCATACTCTTCACTTCCATCTGATGCAGACGGGACTGTGATGATTTTCCTGGGGCTGGGCAGAGGTGCAGGTTCAGTTGTTGTCAAAGTCTTCAAAAGGGGTGTTCAAGACTTTGTCTCCGAGCTAGTTGCAGCTGGGAGTGAGGAGCTAGAGCTGGCAGTCGTAGTCTTCACGACTTTCTTCTGTACTGGCTTTGGAGGTGGAGCTGAGGACTTTGGTGTAGATGAGATTGGTGCTGAGGGTTTTGGCGCTGATGGTTTTGGTGGAGACGGTTTTGGAACCGAGGGTTTTGGAGCTCAGGGTTTGGTTGAGGAATCTCACAGCCTGAGGTTTCTGCTGCTGAGGAATGAGCAGCAGCTGAGGATTCATGAAATTTCTTCACTGCTGTTTCTGCTTGCTTCTTGAGCTTGGCCAGATGCCTTTCTTTTTCATCTGGGTAGTCATCAAGTGTCATAAGACTTGAGGGATGAGCTACTTGATGATCCTCAAGTGGGGCCCTTTTGCCAGGTGGCTTCAAAGCGAATTTCTTTGCATACTTTGGAGTCACAAACCTGTACTCTTTCCACTCCTTTGCCCATCTGCGTTCAATTTTCTGCAGCCTAATCTTTCTTTTAGGCATAGTCTCAGGTTCATCATTAGGCGTGCAGTAGTCCAGGTATATGTCATCAGGAATGTCCACAGCTGTGTTCTGCTCCAGTTTCTTTCCTCCCCTCTGTTTCCTTTCTTCCTCCATTTTCTTCAGACAAGGAACTATCTGAGGATTTTGAACTCTTGAGGATTCTGATGAGCCTTGAAGAGTTTCTTCCAGAAACGCTGCAAATGAGTTAATGTGATGAGAACCGAGAGATTCATCAGCTGACATGTGTGTACCTGTGAACAGAGTATAGTTGCGACGAATTTGGAGAGGTCATATGCGTTCTCAGATTTGAAGAAAATGGAAAAGTTTGACAGTTTGAGGAATATAACCAGTGGTTGAGGAATTTGCTTAAGCATTCTGTTCTTGGGTTCCAGAGTTGTACAGATCCGAAAATTCGCACAATTGAGGAATCTCGTGAAAATCTTAGATGCTTAGCTAGTTCATCAATGATTGTGGTGATGGATAGTGTTTGAGGAATCATGTGCGCATCGTATCTTGAGGAAAAACAGATTTCACATTGGAGAGGTAAAATTTTAGATCTAATCTGTTGTAAAAATGGGATATATTTACCCTGGAAGGTGCGAACGAAGAACACAAAAAGGTGGCGTTGGAGAGGCTCTTCGGTCAAGTGTCCAATGCACCCTAACTTGGCAGCAGAGGACGTCTACGACGGCGGCGGACATAGATGTTCCGTCTCCGGCGTGATCCTGGCGGCGAGAAGGTTGAGGCAGTGAAGCTCTTCCTTGCCGGCGTCAAGACTTCCAGCGGTGGCGCTAGGGTTCGGTGTGCTGTGGCAGGAGAGCAACGAGGCGAAGAAGATGATACCGAGGGGGTTAAGGACATATTTATAGCCCGAAAGTTACTGTTTGGCGCGAAAGTTTCGGACCGAATAGCCCTTGCCTCTACGTCTCTGCAGGACACGTGTAGCTCCCGTACGATGCGGTGGAGATAGTGGAGATCGTGGCTATCCAATCGTGGGAAGTGGGGGTTCAGTTACTGTTCCTTTGAAGAAAACAATTTTTCGAAGATTTGAGGATTTTCGTTACAAAATCATCACCTGGCAAGGATGCAGTGAGGATTTTGAACAAAGTTTCAAGTAGAACGCATATGAAGAATTGAATAGACTGGATAAGTAAGCATAGAGGGAAAATAGGGTCCGATCACATTCACTTAGTAGAAACATCAACTTGAAGAAATAGCAATAAGTGAATGCTGTTGAGGACTAGAAATCACAGTCTACCTAGGCAAATGAAAGTCATCAAGTGTTTTTTGAAGATTTTGCAATAGATCATCACAATTAAGAACAGTTGTTTTGAAGAAAAATGCATTGTGAGGAATTTGATCATTTGAAGAAAATCAACTTGAGGAATTTCACATTGGGCGGTGGCGTTGCCCACCATATAAGAATGTTGATTACAGACGCCGCGTACAATTGTCGTAGGGCCCTGAGAATCAATTTCTTCGTTAATTTCTTCACATTCAGAGTGACTTTCTTCATCGTTTGAAGAAAATCGTTTCATCATGTGTTGCACATCTAAGTCATCAACTTTGCATAAGTGTTAGGATGTATGCATATTTTTACAAAACATTTGAAGATTCTAAGATATTTAGCTCACACCGCAACTTGCAAAACCTTTTCTCATCCAAGGGCTTAGTGAAGATATCAGCCAGTTGATCATCAGTCTTCACATGGTCGATGAGGATATTGCCCTTGAGGACATGGTCCCGAAGAAAATGATGACGAATTTGGATGTGCTTGGTCTTCGAGTGCTGTACTGGGTTATAGGCAATCTTGATAGCACTCTCATTGTCACAGTAGAGAGGCACATTCTTCATGTTGATGCCGTAGTCCTTGAGGGTTTGCTTCATCCATAGTAATTGAGCACAGCAAGAACCAGCAGCAATGTATTCAGCTTCGGCAGTGGAGAGTGATACGCAGTTCTGCTTCTTTAAGGACCAGCAAACCAGTGATCTTCCGAGGAAATGGCATGTGCCAGATGTTGACTTGCGATCCACACGGTCACCAGCATAGTCTGAATCAGAATACCCTACCAGATGAAGATTGGAGCCCTTGGGATACCATAATCCTAGTGTTGGTGTGTGAGCTAAGTATCGAAGAATATGTTTCACAGCCTTATGGTGTGATTCCTTCGGTTTTGCTTGAAAACGTGCACACATGCAAACACTAAGCATTATGTCTGGCCTAGATGCACATAGATACAATAAAGAACCAATCATAGAACGGTATACCTGCTGATCGAAATCTTTACCATTTTCATCAGTGCCGAGGTGACCGTTGGTAGGCATTGGAGTCTTGGCACCTTTGCATTCATGCATGTCGAATTTCCTCAGAACATCCTTGAGGTATTTCTCCTGTGATATGAAGATTCCATTGCTTTGTTAACGAATTTGAAGACCTAAGAAGAATTTCAGCTCCCCCATCATAGACATCTGATATTCTTCACTCATCATATAAGCAAATTCATCACTGTATCTTTTGTCAGTACAGCCAAATATGATATCATCAACATATATTTGACATACAAACAGCTCATTATCATAAGTTTTTGTGAAAAGAGTTGGATCGAGTGAACCAGGTTTGAAGCCTTTCTTCATGAGGAATTCCTTCAATGTATCATACCATGCCCGAGGGGCTTGCTTGAGACCATACAGAGCCTTTTTGAGTCTGAAGACTTTGTCTGGATTCTTTGGATCCTCAAAACCTGGGGGCTGAGCAACATATACTTCTTCCTCAAGCTTACCATTGAGGAATGCACTTTTCACATCCATTTGATATAAGATGATGTTATGATGATTAGCATAAGCAAGTAAAATTCGAATGGCTTCAAGTCTAGCAACAGGTGCAAAAGTTTCATCGAAATCTATTCCTTCAACCTGGGTGTAGCCTTGGGCTACTAGTCGTGCCTTGTTCCTCACCACTTCACCGTCCTCATCTTGCTTGTTTCGGAAAATCCACTTGGTGCCGATGATGTTATGCTTGCGAGGATCTGGTCGTTTGACGAGCTCCCATACATCATTCAGCTTGAATTGAAGAAGTTTGTCTTGCATGGCTTGGATCCACTCCGGTTCCAGAAAAGCCTCAGCTACTTTTGAGGGTTCTGTGATAGATACAAAAGAGAAATGCCCACAAAAGTTAACTAAGTGTGAAGCTTTTGAGAGAGTGAGAGGACCTGGCGCGTTGATGTCGTTGAGGATTTTGTCAAGTTCTACTTCATTTGCAATCCTCGGATGTGCTGGTTGAGGATTTTGCCTGGGCTGAGGAAGTGGTGTTGTTGCAATTTCCTCAGGAACATCTTCTTGTCTTTCATCAGCGATGGGGATTGTTTCTTCACCAATTTCCTCAGTGGGAACAATGTCTTCAGTAGGTTTAAGCTTTATTGCTTCCTCAGGAGATAGCTTATCTGGATCAGAAGGCAATTGCTCTCTTTGCGAGCCATTAGTTTCATCGAACCGCACATCTACAGTCTCAACAACTTTGTTGTGATAGTTGTTGAAGACTCTGTAGGTGTGCGAGTCCTTTCCGTAACCGAGCATAAAACCTTCATGTGCTTTAGGTGCAAATTTTGAGCTATGATGAGGATCTCTAATCCAGCATTTTGCACCGAAGACTTTGAAATAACTTACATTGGGTTTCTTGTCAGTGAGGAGTTCATATGAGGTTTTCTTGAGGAATTTGTGAAGATATACCCTGTTGATGATATGACATGCAGTGTTGATTGCTTCAGGCCAGAAGCGACGAGGAGTCTGATATTCTTCAAGCATAGTTCTTGCCATTTCAACCAGAGTCCTGTTCTTTCTTTCGACGACACCATTCTGCTGAGGAGTATAAGGAGCAGACAATTCGTGAGTAATACCAAGTTCATCAAGATAATCATCAAGACCAGTGTTTTTGAACTCGGTTCCATTATCACTCCTAATATGTTTGATCTTGATGCCGAAGTTCGTCGAGGACCTTGAAGAAAATCGTTTGAAGATTTCCTGCACTTCAGTTTTATACACTATGATATGCACCCAAGTGTATCTGGAATAATCATCAACTATGACAAAGCCATATAGAGATGCTGCATTAGTTAGTGTTGCATAGTGAGTAGGTCCAAACAAATCCATATGAAGCAATTCAAATGGACGTGTAGTGGTCATGATGGTTTTGGAGGGATGTTTGGATCTGGTCATTTTCCCAGATTCACAAGCACCGCAGAGATGATCCTCGAGGAATTTGACTGATTCGATGCCAATGACATGCTTCTTCTTTGCAAGTGTGTGCAAATTCCTCATGCCTGCATGACCTAGTCTTCTGTGCCACAGCCATCCTTCTAAGGTTTTTGCTAGTAAGCAAGTGGCTGGTTGAGGACCTGTAGAGAAGTCAACAATGTACAAATCCCCTCTTCTTACACCTTCGAAGACTTTGGATCTGTCAGATTCCATGATGACTACACATCTATATCTACCAAAGATAACAATCATATCAAGATCACAAAGCATCAAGACTGACATGAGGTTAAAACCAAGGGATTCAACAAGCATCACTTTGTCCATATGCCTATCCTTGGAAATAGCTACTTTGCCAAGTCCCAATACCTTGCTTTTACCTTTATCAGCATATGTGATTTGCTTCAGAGGTGATGGAGTTAGTGGCATATTCATCAGTAGGCTTTTATCACCAGTCATGTGATGTGTGCAGCCACTATCGAGAACCCACTCAGTATTTTTGGGTTTGTCATCCTGCAGATGAATTAGTACAGCTTACCATCTCATATGCTTCAAGTTTGAAGAATATGATACTAATTTCATCATAACAGAAATGTAAGGACGTGTGAAATATTTCTATTTCATCAATCATTAGCTTGCGTCCTATCAAGCATTTCCTCAGGTCTCCAGCAAATTCTTCAGATGATGATTTTCATCTGGAGACCTGACCTGTAGAAGTGATTAGTTTAATTTCTTCACCACCCACATTTGAAGGGGTGGCAAAGCGTTCATCATCCTGCGAGCACCATATGAAAAAGGTGGTATTGACGCTAATGCACTTCTCTTAACAGTAGGGGGGTTAAAGTACTCATATGAGTATGCAGAGAACTGGTTTGAGGATTTATGAACATAATGATTTGAAGAATAGCGCTCATAATCATATTCCTTGTAGTTTCCCTGCATGTTAGACGCATAAGCACGGGTATGAGCATAGCTTTGACCAGTTGAGGATTTTGATCCTCTTGAAGACTTTGGTCCTCCTGAGGAATTTGATCTGGGGTTCAGATTCTTCAGAGGTGATTTCATGAGGACATTCACTTGAAGATTTTCAAGACAACTTTTGGGAACCCAGATTTTCCTCAGAGGAGGGCCATTCCTGCAGTTAGTTCCAACATATCGAGCAAATACTTCACCAGATTGATTTTGAACAGTTTATAGTTGGAATCAAATGACTCATCAGAGGAATAGGATAATTCACATGAGAAGCCAGTTAGATTAGATGGATCAAAAGGAGGCCCAGTAGCAGCAACCCATGAGGTTTTGGGATACTGCTCAGGTTTCCAATAAGATCCATCAGCATTCAGTTTCCTCTCAAAGGCAATTCCTTCTTTCCTCGGGTTCCTGTTCAAGATCTGCTTTTTGAGCACATCACAAAGGATTTGATGTCATTTGAGGCTTTTGTACATGCCTGTCAAGTACAATTCCTTCAACCCTGCATTTTCATCAGTGACATTTGTGTTTTCCTCAAGTGAGGAAATAGACACAACAGGTGCAGTTGAAGAATTTGTAGCAGTGGTAGCATTTGAAGATTCTGGTGAAGAATTAGCAGTTTCATGATCAATGCATTTAAGACATCGAGGAATAAATTCAACTTGACTAGCGCTGATCTGTTGAGCTAGTAATGAATCATTTTCCATACGAAGATCATCATAAGACATCCTTAGCTTCTCAAGATCAAGCTTCCTTTGAAGAAATTCGTAGGAAAGCTTCTCATGATCAGTGAGGAGTGTATCATAACGATCCTGAAGAATATCAAATCTAGACTGAAGATTTTTCATGTCATCAGCGAGGATTTGATTAAGATTCATTTCATCATTCAACAGATCATCACTCTTGTCTAGCAGTTTTTGAAGCTTTTCCAGAGCAGTTTGTTGTTTAGTGGCAATGATGGCAAGTTTACTGTAACTAGGTTTTTTGTAATCATCATGTTCACAGTCACTTGAATCAGATGAGGAGGCGAGGAGGCATTATGTGATACCTTTGAACCTTTTGCCATGAAGCAATAGGTTGGAGCGAAATCATCAGCATAGTCATCAGTATGGATGGTGCACTCATTTTCTTCAAGATTGAAGATTGACTTGCTGACGAAATTGGTTGCTAGTGCAAGACTAGCCTGTCCGGATTCTGAATCTTCTCCAGAGCCTTCTTCATCATCACATTATTCTGATTCTGCCTCGGAATCCATTTCCTTGCCAATAAGTGCCAGAGCCTTTCTGAAGCTACTCTTCTTGTGTGAGGAGGACTTTGAAGATGAGGATTTTGAAGATTTCTTTTTCTTCTTTGAGTCATCAGAACTGTCATCCTTGTATTTCTTCTTCTTTGATTCCTTTCCCCAGCGAGGACAATCAGCAATGTAATGACCTGATTTCTTGCACTTGTGACAGGTCCGTCTCTTGTAGTCCTCAGATGCAGATTCTGATTTCCTCATGTCTCTTCTTGATGATTTACCGAACTGGCCTCGTCGTGTAAATCTCTGGAATTTCCTCACAAGCATTGCAAGTTCCTGACCAAATTCTTCAGGGTCACAACTGCTATCATCTGTGTCTTCTTCTTCAGATGAGGAAATTGCTCTTGCCTTCAGTGCACGTGGTCTGGAATAGCTTTGTCCATATAGATCTCTCTTTTCTTCTAGCTGGAATTCATGAGTATTTAGCCTTTCGAGGATATCAGCAGGATCTAGCATCTTGTAGTCTGGTCTTTCTTGAATCATCAGAACTAAAGTGTCAAATGAAGAATCCAAAGATCTCAGCAGTTTCTTCACAACTTCGTGATCAATGATGTCTCGAGCTCCCAGTGCTTGCAGTTCATTTGATATGTCAGTGAGGCGATCAAAGGTGTCTTGGCAGCTTTCATTGTCATGTCTCTTGAAGCGATTGAAGAGATTGCGAAGAATATCAACACGAGAGTCGCGTTGGGTTGATACTCCTTCATTTACCTTGCACAGTCTCTCCCAGATCAGTGTTGCAGAGCCTAAGGCACTTACTCTTCCAAACTGGCCAGGGCTCAGATGACCACAGATGATGTTCTTCGCTTGAGAATCGAGTTGCTTGAATTTCTTCACATCAGCTGCAGTGACATTGGCAGAAACGAGGGGAACGCCATTTTCCACAATATACCAGAGATCATTGTCAATAGCTTGTAGATGCATTTGCATTTTGTTTTTCCAAAAGGGAAAGTTCTTTCCCTCGTAGGTAGGACATGCTGCAGTCACCTTAAACATGCCTGCAGTCGACATAACTAAAACTCCAGGTGGTTAAACCAAAATCACACAGAACAAGGGAGTACCTTGCTCTGATACCAATTGAAAGTGTGTTATATCGACTAGAGGGGGGGTGAATAGGAGATTTTTAGAATTTCATCACTGAGGAAATTCCTTTTGAGGAAATTCCTCACTGATGACTAACTTACAACGGAAACAGTTAAGGATCAGTTGTGCAACCTTTCACAATAGCAGTATTACCGAGTGAAGATTATGAAAACAGATTGCACAGCAAGCAGGCACGCAGAATACAGATGATGATTTACTCAAGTGAAGGATTTGGGGTTGAGGAAATTCAGAGAAAGTCTTCAGCAAATTCTTCAAACAGTCACAGTGAAAGTCATTAACACATAATACAGAGAATGTAAAGAGTTGAGGAATTAGAACCCGATTCTTGGTGAAGACTGTTGTTGATGACCCAGTTCCAACTGCTGTGACAGTTGTACATCTGGTTTGGAGCGGCTTGGTATTTAAACCAAAGGACACCCAGTCCCGGGACACACAGTCCCTACCATATTCTCCTTGAGCTAAGGACACACAGTCCTCGCCCAAACACTCGTGGTAAGTCTTCAGGGCAGACTTCCAAACCCTCACAAACTCGGTCACCCGGCGATCCACAATTGACTGCTGGATTGCTCTAGACCATGACGCCTATCCGTCTGGAGGATGCACAGTCCTCAAAGGTAAAAGGCTTCAGTCCCACACAGGAACAACTTCTTCAGTGATGCTCAATCACTAGATTTGGTTTGTGGTTTCGGTGGGTGGTGTATTTCCTCACTGATGATTTACTCTCGAAAGCTTTGAGGAATTGGGTTTCTCTTATGACAAGTGTTAGTTTCTAGCGGAGTAGCCAACCAGCTAGTGGTTGTGGGGGGCGGCTATTTATAGCCTGGGAGCATCCCGACATGATTTGACATAAATGCCCTTAAATAATATGACCGTTGGAGTGGATAAGATCAGTGACTTGGCGTGGCTTATCGAAACGGTCGGGACTCTCAACTATGAGAGTCCTCATGTCACTCATATTCCTCACTTGAGGCTTTTGGTAGGATTTGGCTTGGGTTGAGCATCATGAGGAAATCCAGTCCATGGTGTTACTTTGACCCCCTTTAACAGTACGGTGTTCCTATTCATCAAATGCGAAGAAAGTAAAACAGAAAGCGAAAATCTTCACGCTTCAATTTCTTCAGAACGATTTTCTTCAGGAATCACCGATCTTCTCAATATCAATATCTTCATGAGGAATATCAATTTCATCGCAGATTCTTCGCGATTCATTTCTTCAGCTTCAGACCAATTTCTTCAACTGAAGACATATATTTTTAGGGGTCGATATTCTTCAAATATCTCAAACTCCTCAATGACTTATAGATCCTGTGTACACTTAAAAACACATTAGATACTTAACCTATAAGTCTTCAAACCACCAAAATCACTAAGGGGCACTAGATGCACTTACACTCAAGCCATCTCCGATGTCTCATATTCAGCTCTCTCTGGGTGAAGATATACTTCAGACTTTCGTGGTCTGTATATATCTCGCATCGCTTTCCCAGAAGGTAATGTCGCCACGTCTTCAGAGCATGCACTACCGCTGCTAGCTCGAGATCATGGGTGGCGTAGTTCTCCTCATGCGGTCGCAGTTGCCGTGACAAGTACGCCACGACCCTGTCGTCTTGCATCAGGACTCCATCGAGCCCGGTTCCCGAGGCATCACAATATATCACGAATTCCTTGTTGATGTCTGGGGTAGCCAATACCGGAGCGGTAGTTAGCCTCTTCTTCAACTCCTGGAATCTTGCTTCACACGCCGGTGTCCACTCGAACTTCCGGCCTTTCTTCAAGAGCTGAGTCATAGGTCGAGCGATGCTGGAGAATCCCTCGACAAACTTGCGGTAGTATCCCGCGAGCCCGAGGAAACTCCTGACATCCTTCACGTCCTTGGGTAATTCCCAGTTGGTCACTATAGAAATCTTGGACTGATCCACGGCTAAACCGCGTGCCGTCAGGGTATGACCCAGAAATCCAACTTCGTTCAGCCAGAACTGACACATTCTGAATTTGGCATAAAGTTGGTGCTCTCGAAGCTTTCCCAGAACTAGCCTCAGGTGTTGCTCATGCTCTTCTTCGGACTTGGAGAAGATTAGTATGTCATCGATGCACACGACGACAAACTTGTCCAAATATTCCATGAAGACCTTGTTCATGAGGTACATGAAGTAGGCTGGGGCATTTGTCAAACCGAAGGGCATGACCCTGCATTCATATAGACCGTATCGGGTCACGAATGCAGTCTTGGGTATATCTTCGGGTCGGATCTTCAACTGGTAGTATCCCGATCGGAGATCAATCTTGGAAAATACCCTGGCCCCGTTTAACTGGTCAAACAGGTCTTCGATCTTGGGGAGCGGGTACTTGTTCTTAATTGTGACTTCATTAAGGGAACGGTAGTCGACGCAAAGTCGAATGGTACCATCCTTCTTTGAAACAAACAGAACAGGTGAGCCCCAAGGTGACGCACTCGGACGAATGAACCCTTTCCTGAGTTGCTCATCTAGCTATTTCTTCAGCTCTGCCAACTCCTCGGAACCCATCCTGTAAGGCTTTTTATAAATAGGCCTCGATCCGGGCATAAGCTCAATGATGAACTCAATGTCTCGGTCAGGAGGCATTCCGGGTAGCTCGTCAGGAAAGACGTCCGGGTATTCACAGACTATAGGCACTCGATCAAGCTCTACCTCGGAGAGACTATTGACTCGATGTGCGTGAGCCGATACTGGCTCGGAGACGAACTTGACCTTGACCCCTTGGTTGCTTATCATGGTAATGGCTCTGTTGGCACAGTCCAAAAGACTCTGGTGCTTGGCCAACCAATCCATACCGAGGATTACTTCCACACCTTGTGATTTAAGCACAATGAGGTCTGCCAAGAAACTCGTCCCATTGATAACTATCTCGACCCTTCTACACCCTAGGTTGGTTCTTAATACTGCTCCTGGGGTTTGAATTGCCATCTGTCCGCGGAGTAAAGTGGGTTTTAAACCGCATTTCTCCGCAAACCCTTGAGTAACAAAAGAATGCGAAGCACCACAATCAAACAACACTGTTGCTAGAGTTGAGTTGACGGGGAACGTACACAGAATGCAGTCCGGGTCTTCCTGTGCTTCTTCTGCAGTGATGTGATTGATCCGGCCCCTACCATTGAACTGTTGGTTTCCGGGGGCCTGGTTCCTCCCTGGTGCACCTTGACCGGGGTTGGGTGCATTGGGACGCGGTGCGTCGGGCTTCTTGTTGGGGCACTGCCTGGAATAGTGCCCAGTCTGACCACACCCAAAGCAGGTGACTTGCCCTGGAGGGTTGGTCTTGACTCCACCGTTGTTCGGCGGTCTGACTGTTGGCTTGACTTGCTGCTGAGGCTGATAATTCTGGCGGAACACCGCGTACTTGTACTGTTGCTGCCGAAAGTTGGGTCTTGCAGGTGCTGACTGCCACGGTCTGGATCTTGCATTACCGGGTCCTCCACTGCCTATCAGCTTGCGCTTGCGGGTGTCGTCCATTGCACGACGCTTGTCTTCCAGCATAAGCGCTTTGTTAACCAACTCGCTGAAAGTCTGGCAGTCGCAAACCACCAGCTGGTATTGCAGGGACTGTTGTAACCCTTCCATGAAGCGTTCCACCTTAGCGGCCTCAGTGTTAACATCTTCAGGTGCGTACCTTGACAAGAGATTAAACTTCTGCAGGTACTCCTTAACAGTTCCACTGCCCTGCCTTAAGGCTCGGAATTCCCGCTTCTTAATGGTCATCAGTCCAGGCGGAATGTGAGCCGCGCGAAATCCTTCCTTGAACATCTCCCACGTGATGACTTGCCCTGTCCGCATGATCTGGAATCCATCCCACCATGCCCTGGCGGTGCCTCCGAGACAGTGAGAAGCATAAAGGACCTTCTCATGATCCTCGGTGCACTTGACCAGCGCAAGGAGGTCTTCAATGGTGTGAATCCAGTCATCGGTGTCCAGGGGTTCAGTCGACTCCGTGAATATGGGGGGCGTAGTCCGCATGAACTCAGAAAGAGTAGAGCGACCACCGCCATACTCATTCCGCGGTGGGTTGTCGACCAGGACTTGGGTGAGCTGCTGGATAGCAGCATTGCTGGCTTGACGCTCCTCTCGAAGAGCTTGAAGGAACTGGGCCATCGTCAAGTTCTCAGGAGGAGGTGGTGGCGGAAGGTCTCTAGGCTGCTCGTGGTGACCTCCAGCGTGAGCTTCTCCTTTGGTTCCCTGCGGCGTCCCTGAGGAGCCGGCGTCGGGGTTGCCGAAGGTGCTGTTGCGGGTTGCGTTCACCATCCTGTCATAGAAACAGACGGGTCAAAATGCCACCTTGCTCGGGAGTACAAGGATTTGCTCCTAGTAAGAGGGGGTCCAATACGTGCATGTGCCAAGTTTTTAAAACCAAAGTTTTTGACAAACTGGAAATTGCATTCATGACAACTAGGTGATGTAATCACTTACAAACTGCCCAAGGCAATAGGTGACTTACATCAAGCACACATACGCAATTTAAAAACGGATACAAGAATACCCTATACTCGGGTACTCTGATTGCCTACGCTAAAACCTACGCGGCGGACTGCTCAGTCTCAAAGGCGGACTCAACAGGATCCTCATCTTCATCAACATCCTCCTCCTTTATAGGAGTGGAAGAAAGAATCTGCACGTCTCAACGTCTCTTGGGCGAGGCGGCGAAGATCTCAGTGTACTCTTCCGCTGTCAGGCGGCGACTCTGAAGAGGGACTGCCTGGATGGGTAACACACCACCCCTAGTGGCAACAGCTGCCTTCCCTTCAGGTGCGCTTGCCTTCTTTACTTTGCGGTTCTGCATCTTCTCAGTGTGGAGCAGGCCTTTGACTAGGTGCAGCTCTTGGTGAAGCTTGACTGATTCCTTAACCAGGAAGTGTGTCAGGGTGTCTTACGAGAGACTGAAGTAGGTCTGAAACCTCAGTGGCATCCCATCCTCCGTGGCGGGGGTGAGTGTCCAACTCCCATCCACTCCTTCCTTAATGAAAGGTAGATGACAAGTGACAGGTTCATTAGCCATCTCAGGGAGGATGCTGCGGAGTTGCACGAGCGCCTCTCGTGCAGCCGTCTCCACTGCCAACATCAGCTCTCCCATCTGTGGTCCTTCAAAGAACCAACTAGACGGGGAGTCATTAGCCTTCACTATCACGTCCACGTGATATTCCTTGGTGTCGGCGTTGACCCAATGCTCGTGGTAGAGGAAGATGGGCGTGCGTCGTACGTGGCACTTCTCGAGACAATCCACCAAAAGTAGTGGAAAGCCGGTCTCCAGAAGCGTCTCAGGTACAGCAACCATCTACAAGGCATAGGAGAGAAGTCAGGAGGTTGTATGTGCAAGAGTCTTGTGCAAGGCTGGCGTCCTAACGTTCTTGGTTAACGTCCATGCTATCTAAGGCTTCCTATAGTCAGGATGGCTCTGATACCAGTTCTGTGGGCTACCCCAACTAGCAAGTCGAGTTCGCCGTGCCCAGTGACCCCAAGGATCAATGTTCACTCAACACAGATACTGAATAATAGAGTCTTACATCCAAGTACCAAATTATTACATCAAATGACCAGAAGGTCGGGTTCAAGAGCAAGGACTAAAGCGAAATGAAGGGATACATCGAGTAGCGGAAACTCGTAAGGGCTAAACGGTGCCCATGCCATCAAGCCTATACCGACAGGCATTCTGACTCGGAAGCGTCCTAGATCGCAGGTCCGTCTCCGACGGCGTACTCATCGCCAAACTCCGGTCCTTCCATGTCTGGTCAATAACATAACCAGTGGCAAGCCAATGAGTACTTTGAATGTACTCGCAAACAGCCCATGACATAAATGGTAATGAATAACAGTGACAGTTATCTTGAGTGGAACGCGATGAGGTGGTATGATCATGTATATGCATCAGGTTAAAGAATTACTTGGAAGAACAGGTTACAGAGATCGACATATCTGTCAAGGGTTGAACACACCGGGTTCACCCAATATACCAAGTCATCGGACTTGTCATAACCTCAAGATATTAATGAGGGCTAAACCATCCGGGTTTACCCTATATGTCAAGTCACCGAACTTGATCATATTATTGTGATTATCATAATTATAACAACACCTTTTTAACACCACGCACACACACTTGGTTTATGCGGAAACTCAGGACGTAGTTTAAGCAGCACCACCCAACTGTCCTTGACCGTGGACACGGCTATTCGAATAGTTTACACTCTGCAGAGGTAGTACGCTGGACACACGAGAAACGGGAAACTTCCGTGTCATCCACGACTCGCGGTATATCACATATACCCGAGGTAAGTACCCGATCATCATCTTTCCCCTGACGATACTAGACAAAGAGGTCCACTCGATTGGTACCCAGCCCACATGTTGTACGTCTTACGAGCACCGACTCTGGACTGTATCAACCATGCAAGGACCAACGGTGTGCCTGGAACTCATAATAATGGCATAGTCGTCCTACCTGGCACGACCCCATCACGAGAGTGACACCGATCACTCCCGCCACTAGTAATGTGGCTCTTTGCTAGCACCGACCAAAGTAATCAACAAAGCCCCGTCCCATAAAGGGGTATCGTGGTCGTACTGGTAAGGTTGGGACGGTCGACACATCATAAATCTAATCCATTTCCGAAACCATACTCACACCAAAATCACCGGTGCATCACTTCACCAAAAGTGATCACCGACTCATTATCACCCTCGGGCATTAGTGGCACCCGGCCGGGTTTTTATAAACTCCTTATTTAACTCAACATCATACTCATGATAAAATGCTCTTATTATTATTACTTGTCAACTTGGTAATATCATGATAAAATCATGACCCTCACGGGGTAGGGTCAAGCTCAATGCAGTGATTATACTCTACTAGCCAACATGACAGTAGCATGATCCTCGTAGATGGTAGGATCAGCTCATCATGCTCATGCTCCAAGGAGCCATGTGAATACCACTACTATAATGCAAGGGCTTCGAGGAAGCCTTCGGTACCATCACATCAATGATGAACCGGCATCGTGATTACATGCAACGGAAAATACTTGCTATTCTAGCATGCATCATTTCATTTACTTAAGTCATGGCAAAAGGTCTGCTTGCCTTGGTCAGCTAGGTATCCGGGGTCTTCGAGGTCTTCCGCTCCGGATCCTCTGTCACTCGGTACCTCTACCGTCGAGAAAGGAATAAATAAATACTAGCTTTTACTAAAACAGTTCACAAAGTGCTTTTAAAAATGTTGCAAGGCTTGAATAAATTCAGGTTATTATTTTGAAAAATGTTCCCTACTGTTTTATTAGCTAAGCATATTTATTTAAAAGCAAACAGAAGCAAACAAGTGCTTTTCAATATCTTTTTATTATACCAAAATAGTTTCTGTTATTGATAAATGTCAATTATTACAGAATCAAATACTACTCATTTTTAGAAAAATACTGGTGGAAGAATTATATTTTTCTACTGGCTAAATCTTTTTATAAAAATCATTTAGTTTGCTGGATTAAAACAAAAGAAAAAGGCCAGGCAAACAGATCCAGCCGGCCCAGCCAGCAGGCCTGGCCACCAGGCGCGCGCGGGCCAGGTTCAAACCTGACCTGCGGGCCCCTGGGGTCAGCGTCAGCGGCTGCGCGCGCTGGCTTCCCCAGGACACCAACAGGTGGGCTCCACCTGTCGGGTCCTTCTCCTACCTCTGGCCAGAGAGGTGGAGATGGACGCCGGCGAGGCTGCCATTGTCCTCAGGCCTAGCTAGGAACGGGAACGGGTTCCTCGTGCCTCCGCCTACCTGCTCGTGGTCGGGACGTCACCGGAGGTGGTCTGGGTCGCCGGCGACGAGGTGCTCGTGGCGGAAGGGTTTTGGGTTCGTGTTGAACTAGGGGCTAGAGGTATGGATTTGCTCGGGAGAGTTAGGGGAAACGTTCCTGGTGTCGAGGGGAGTGTAATGAGAGGTCGGGCAGCGCAGGAGCCGACGTGTAGCCGGAGATCGACCGGAGCTCCGAGGCAGAGGGGCCTCGGTCGATCTCGAGCACCGGGGCTCTGCGAGCTCGATTGGGCGGCTAGGGAGTGTCTACTGGTTGTGCCGAAGCTGCTTGGAGGGTGCTGGAGTGCCGGGGGGGTCTATTTATAGGCCAACGACGGTGACCCGACTCGGGCACGCCGGTGACTCACCATGGCACGCGTGCAAGCACAGTGAGGCACTGGCCGCGAAACCACGGGTTCGGGACGTGGTTTAGGGCCTCCTGATGCAACGACCGCAGAGGGAAAGTGAGTGGGGACAAGCTGCAGCGACCATGCATGGTCGGCCGCGTCGGGCGCGCACGGGCACGCGTCACCTGAGTTCTTGCGCGAGGGGGAGAGCGTCCCTGGGGTAGCTTTGCACTGAGGGGCTGTCGGGGGAATGCTTGGACACATATAGGGAGGCTGGGACCGGCCGGAGCGTCGGTCCCTTGCGGGTGGCTCTCTGCAGCGCGCCCAGAGCGCAGTTTTGGCATGCCACGGCATGCTGGCCCGCTCTGGGGCACTTGGGACGTGTCCTCCATGTCTTGCGTGTTCCTGGGAGTGTGCCTAGCCATTGTGGTTTAGTGGGAGCTCGAGCTGGTCAAGGGAGCAAGGAACACTAGTGTTGCCAGTACTGTCCTGCAGCTCAAATTGGAGTTCTTGTCACTTGTGCTTCGAATTGGGGAGGGGCTGGTTGACTGGGTCCTCAGGGTGTTCTGGTGCTCTAACCCACCAAGTTTGGGGCCTTGACATTGGGTAAAACAGTGGCTAGGAGGGTTTTTACCTTCCTGTCAGTAGGTGTTCGACAGTGACTTGGGGTGCTTCCACTCCACTAGTGTAAATGAAACTTAACAGGTTTGGTCTTGGGGTAAAAACATGGGGTTCCACCAAATATGAGCTCCATTGAACAAGTTTGGCTTTGCAAACTTGAAAATGTCTCAAAGTGACCAGTACTGTCCCTTACAAAGGAAGTGTTGTCAAACAGAGTCTCACAAATCCCATTTTTGGTGCGGAGTCCTCATTCGGGGTGTTAAACACCTCTGCAAAGTTTCAGCTCTATTGGAGAAACTTTGCAATGTAGAGTTGTTCCAACTCTACTCTGGACAGAGAGGGTTTTGGACTCTCTAAGTGCACTTACCCACCTTGGATCAAGGTAAGATTTTAGGTGAGCACCTAATATGGTTTGAGAGGGCTCCTGTAATTTTATGGGAATTTACTAAGATACTTTCCTTTGGAAACATCTCAAAAAGCTAAAACACACAGAAATGGTTTTCTGTGTTTTACTCAAATAATATTAATATAAAATGGGGTTGAAAATCTTATGTATGGAAAATATATGTCCTTCTGAGCTTCCATGAATTTACTCCGAATTTTCTAAGGCAGGAAAGTAATTTTCCTTGTGGAAATATCATTACTGGCCTTAGAAATAGACATAGATATAAAATAGGAAAATAATATTTTAAATCACTAAATCTCGCCGGCGCTACTTTGTTGCTGCTGCAGCGCTACGAGGGGGTGCGCTAGGGCTACGAGGAGGGCACGCCTCATGTTGTCGTAACCTGCGAGCACCACATGCACCACAACACTGCACCCCACGCACACACAACAACACGATGCACCTCTCTGCTACGGTACAGCTCGCCGGCGAACAAAACGGAGGGGACGGCGGCGACTACCACGAACTAAAATGGTTGATCGACGCTGCGGAGAAGGAAGTAGGATACGCAGGGGATCCATTCCTGCTTCGAGACCACCCCAGTACCACTACCAACAACGAGCAGAAGCCGTTGCCTTCACCAGCGTTGTTGCCTGCTACTGCGCTCGAGCGAACCTACGACGAGCTCGAGCCCATGCGTGCGTAGGAGAGGAAGGAACTGATCTACGGCTGCTCACCGAGAGGGAGACGAGGGAGGAGGGCAACGCGTCGTGGAAGAAGAAGGAATGGCGACGAGGTGCAGCAGGAACGACCACCGTAGAGGAGGAAGAGGAGGATGACGAGGCCGACGATGTGGTCGCTCCCGTTGCTTGCTCTTGACGGGAATGGGCCTCCCTTGACCACCGCACCCTCTTGCACTGGTTGGAGCAGGAGGAGGAGCAACGGTCCGCCGGCGTCGAGCTCACCAGTAGCCGGCCATGGCGTTGGAGACGACGAGGTGATGCCCTGGCGGCGCTGGGGGAGAAGACGAGGGAGAGGAGGAACCCTAGCCGCCTGGGGGAGGGAGAGGAGAGTATATATCGTCCTAGGGGGCGAGCTAGAGCCGCAAGATCAAGAATACGCTGATCGGGAGGCTGAAACTCATTCGTACATGCATGACGTCGGGAGGAAGACGATGGACGTGGGACTGGGCTCCTGCGGGAGAGGGAGAGGAGAGTTCTTGGGCCAGCGAGGAGGAAGCAGGCCCAAACAGGTGCGCCGGTTAGAGAAGGGAAAACCCTTGGGGGTTTTCCCATTTAAACAAACCACAGACAAAACAATAAATCCTAGGCAACACCACGGCTCCTAAAAATAAAACAAAAATATGCCTGGTCATAAGGGAATTATGACTCATTTTAATAAAATACCCAAGTGATTTTTGGAGCACTCAAGTAATTCTCAAAAACAGAATTTGGTACCTTGTTTTAATAATAAACCCTATTATAGAAAGACCAAAAAAATACCCTAGACATGACCCCATAACCATAAGGAAATACTCTAATGGATCTACAATTTAAAACAGGGAAAGAGTAAATAAAACTTGAGCTCAAAATAATAAGTAAGGGAAAGAGGTTTTGGGATAGCTTTAAAATCCACATAGTTGAAACCCCTCTTTCTAAAACCTGACAACATCACATCACACCACAACACTTGACATCACATCAAATCACCTCACTGCGACATATTAACAACTACCACAAGAAGGCATGGATGAATGGATGCATGAATGCAATGTGAAGACAAAGTATGATCACATGAAATCATAGACACAAAATGACATCATCATATCCAAGACAAGGTGGACCCACATACAATAGGTTCCAAATAGGGAAGGTTACATCTGGGGCACTACAAACTCTCCCATGCTACAAAGAAGATCTCGCCCTCGAGATCTAAGACTGAAAGAAATCGGGAAATTCGGAACGGAGGTGATCCTCGCGTTCCCACGTAGCCTCTTTATCGGAATGGTGAGACCACTGCACTTTGAGAAACTTGAAAGTCTTGTTACGGGTCTTGCGCTCAGTCGCTTCGAGAACCGCAATTGGATGCTCACGATAAGAAAGGTCAGGTTGAAGGTCGATATCTTGAAGATGCACATTGCGCTCGGGGGTCTTGAAACACCTCCGAAGCTGAGAAAAATGGAACACATCATGGACATTTGCAAAGGTTGACAGAAGCTCGAGCTGGTACGCAAGGTCGCCCCTGTTGCCAACCACTCTGAATGGACCAACGAAACGAGGCGCAAGCTTGCCTTTGATGCCAAAGCATTGCATACCCTTCATAGGTGACACCTTGAGATAGACAAAGTCATCAAGCTCATACGACATGTCATGGTGCTTGCTATCGTAACAGCTCTTCTGACGGGACTGACCTGCTCTGAGGTTGTCGCGAATGATCCGACACATCTCCTCAGCTTCTTCTATCATATCATTGCCAAGGATCTGACGCTCGCCGGTCTCGGACCAGTTGAGCGGAGTACGACACTTCCTGCCATAGAGAATTTCAAACGGAGCCTTGCCAAAACTAGCTTGATAACTGTTGTTATACGAGAACTCCGCAAAAGGCAGACAATCTTCCCACTTCATGCCAAAAGAGATAACACATGCTCTGAGCATGTCCTCAAGAACTTGATTCACTCTCTCCACTTGACCACTAGTCTGAGGATGGAACGATGTGCTGAAGCGGATCTTCGTGCCCATAGCAGACTGAAAGGAGTCCCAGAACTTGGAAGTGAAGATACTTCCGCGATCTGAAGAGATCATCATCGGCATGCCATGCAAAGAGACAATCCTGGAGGTGTACAACTCTGCCAGCTGAGCTGCTGAAATGGACTCCTTGACTGGAAGGAAATGAGCCACTTTACTCAATTTGTCGATGATGACGAAGATAGCATCATTGCCCTTCTTGGACTTCGGAAACCCGGTGACGAAGTCCATCTCAATGTGATCAAACTTCCACTCGGGAATCGGCAAAGGCTGCAAGAGGCCTGCTGGTCTTTGATGTTCTGCTTTCACCCTTCGACACACATCACACTCGTTTACGAACTGTGCAATTTCACGTTTCATACGAGTCCACCAGAATGTCTGCTTCAAGTCATGGTACATTTTGGAACTTCCAGGATGAATAGAGAGCAGAGAGTTATGAGCTTCTTCCATGATCACCTTCCTCAGATCACCTTTCGGGACGACAAGGCGATCCTCGAAAAACAATGTGTCCCTGGCATCAACAGTGAAACACTTATACTTGGGGAGACTCTTTCCCACGCCAATCTTGACCTTTTTCACCATAGCGTCAAGTAGCTGAGCTGCTCTGACCTGATCTTCCAAGGTAGGAGAGATCTGAAGCTTCGCAAGAAAACCCTGAGGTGCTAGCTGAAGATTAAGCTTCCTGAAAGACTCCGAAAGACCCGGGTGGAGAGGTTGCAGAATCAGACTGTTGCAATATGCCTTCCTGCTCAATGCATATGCCACAACATTTCCCTTGCCTGGCGTATACTCAACACTCGGATTAAAATCCTGGAGCATTTCCACCCAACGTGTCTGCCGAAGATTCAAGTTAGGCTGAGTGAAGATATACTAGGGACTCTTGTGATCGGTGAAAACTTCAACCTTACGTTCCAACAAGAGATGTCTCCAAGTCATCAAGGCGTGCACAACAGCTGCTAGCTCGAGATCGTGCACTGGATAGTTCTTCTCCGCGGGCTTCAACTTCCTGGAGGTATAAGCAACCACCTTCCTATCTTGCATCAAGACTGCACCGAGACCCTGGAGAGAAGCGTCGCAAAAGACCTGGTATGGCTTGGAATCATCCGGAGGGGCCAAGACCGGAGTGGAGATAAGCTTCTCTTTGAGTGTATCGAAAGCCAGTTGACACTCTGGAGACCAAACATACTTAACACCCTTCTGAAGAAGACTAGAGAGCGGCTTGGTGATTTTGGAGAAGTTCTCAACGAACCTTCTGCAATATCCAGCAAGCCCGAGAAAGCTTCGAAGTTGCTTCACATTCTGCGGAGGTTCCCATTCAACAATGGCTTGAACCTTGGACGGGTCAACCTTAATGCCCTCGGCAGAGATAATATGCCCAAGATAAACCACTTCTTTCAGCCAGAACTCGCACTTGGAAAACTTGGCATACAGCTTGTACTCTCTCAGTTTATCAAGCACCAACCTGAGATGTCTTTCATGTTCTTCCTCATTCTCCGAAAAGACCAGAATGTCGTCGAGATAGAGAAAGAAAAATTCATTCTTGTATGGTGAGAAAATATAGTTCATCAATCGACAAAATGTCGGAGGAGCATTAGCCAGACCAAAAGACATGACCGTATACTCATACGAGCCAAAACTAGTCCTGAATGTCGTCTTCGGAATGTCTTCCTCGTGAATGCGAATTTGATGATAGCCCATTCTAAGATCAGGCTTGGAGAATACTTTAGCACCTTTTAACTGTTCGAACAACTTAGTTATGTTCGGAAGTGGATATTTGTTCTGGATTGTCTTCTTGTTCAATGGACGGTAATCGACACACAGCCGGTTCGAACCATCCTTCTTCTTGACAAATAGAACACCACATCCCCACGGAGACGAGCTTGGTCTGATCAAACCCAAATGCTCCTGCTCATCGAGTTGCCTCTTGAGTTCCTTCAATTCTTCTGGACCCAGCTTGTACGGCCGTTTGCACACTGGCTCTGTGCCTGGATCAAGCTCAATGACAAACTCAACTTCACGGTGTGGAGGCATGCCTGGCAGCTCTTCAGGAAACACATCTTGATATTCGCAGACCACTTGAACTTGCTCAATAGGATTGATCTCACCCTTTTCGTTCAAGGAGAACAGACGGATTGTATCATCGCGCGCCGCGAATATGATCACATCCTCCGAAGAGTGGGTAAGCTTGACTTCTTTAGCTTCACAATCAATTGACGCCTTGTTCATGGCCAACCAGTCCATACCAAGGATCAAATCAATGTCGGAATTGCCCAAGACAATAGGAGATGCCAGAAAAGCATAAGCGCCCATCTTGGCAGAAACATCTGGGACGAACAACTGAGAGCTCATCCGCATACCCGGAGACACAACTTGCAATGACCTGGGAAGGAACTCGGTCGCAATATTATTACCAAATGCAAAGGGGTATGACATGAAGGAATGCGAAGCACCAGAATCAAATAACACTTTAGCAGGAATATCATTGACGAGGAGGTTACCCATGATCACATCAGAGGAGTTGTCTGCTTCAGCTGCGTTCACCATGTTGACTCGAGTTGATCTGGGGTTGAATTTGACAAGAGCGTTGCTTGGAGGTTTGCCTGGAGGAGGAGGCGGCAGACGGAGCTGAGAAGTACATTTGTTGGCATAGTGACCCTTCTGCCCACATTTATGACAAGTGACATCTGCTGGCTGTCGGAACTGAGTCTGAGGAGGCCCTTGCTTCTGATGCTGGTATCTCTGCTGAAAGCCAGGGTTGGGTGGGTGGGAAGAACCACGTCCACCTGAGTGCTTCAGCTACTATGAGTGCCGAGGAGGAGGAGGAGAAACCCAAAACCCCTGTTGCTTCTGAACCACCTGAGTCGAGGAAGAGCTGGAATCTCTGAAGCGCTTCTTGGAGTTTTCCACCCTGAGCAAGGCTGCCTCTGCTCTGAGAGCTAAGTTGTAGAACTTTTCAAACTCCTCAGGATAGTGCAAAGCAAGAGCCAACTGCAAATCCTCCTTTAAGCCACCCCTGAACTGGTAGATCTTGCTCTTCTGATCCGGAACATCCTCCAGCGCGTAACGGGCCAGCTCGTGGAACTCGACATTGTACTTGTACACAGAATTGCTGCCCTGCTTCAAACGCATGAACTTCTCGCGCATCTCCTCCACAAAACTAGAAGGGATGTAGTGGGACCTGAAGTCACGACAAAACTCGTCCCAAGACATCACCCTGTCACCTCTGGAGTCCTTAAGCTGCTGCCACCAAATAGAAGCCTGACCCTTCAACTGAAACGTAGCAAACTTGACATAGTCCTCCGGACGCACATTGCTACACTCGAAATGCTTGTTCATATCATGGATCCAATCTTCCGCATCAAACGGCTGGTCGCAAGAAGTGATCGTCTTAGGATGGTTTGATAGGAACTGACTCAGATTGGCGAAGTGATTGCCACCCTGCTGGAAATTGCCCTGCTGATGATTGTCTCTCTCCTGGATCAACTGCAACAGCATCTGAGTGTTTGCATTAGTAGCTGCCATCATCGCCTGCCAGGCCTCTGCAGGAGGAGGCGGCGGCGGAGGAGGAGGAGGTGGAGGCGGCATATCCTCACGCGCTGGGGTCTGACGAGTTGGTGGAGCCATCCTGAAGGCGGACAACATATTAGTCCACAGAATAATTGAAGATATTGCTGAATCAAAAGACAGAATATCTGAACAGAATTTAGCATTGCACTCGAACAACATAGCAAGATGCATCCTCAAAGTAACAGACGACAAAATTCCGATAAGGACCACTTGAAACAAGTGTGAGCTAGAACTGCTCGGAACAAACATATGATCGAGATTTCCCAAACCTCAATCAAGCGTCAGTAGGAAGATAGTCCTATATATAAGATACTACTAGATATCCCACCTATGAATTCCCGAAATAATTGGTCATGCAATCAGGTACACGGATACAAGGAGTATTTCACACAACTCCTAAACTAACTCGTCACCTGTATCACATCCTTCAACACACAACCAGCATCTCGGACCTTCATCTACAACAGATCCTCGTGATCGCAACGATACCAAGTGTGGTAGTACCCCCGAACAATCTACACCAGTACTGGAGACATCGGGGTTATCTCACCACTACCCGTATTGAAGCAATAACGAACACCCTCCGTTCTTAGATAGTCAGAAATCTGAATGATGGCGATGTGCGCGATAATCCCTGGAGCTCAACTCCCCTGATACTTAGAGCAGATAGGAGGCACCAGGACAGGATTCCGTCACATCAAAATCATATAGATTTCACAAATACCCCGCGTGATCCTAAAAAAATTTGAGCGAGAAAAGGAGTAGAGTTAAAGATTTCCTAAGACGGGTACCTCACCCGAGCATAGAAGAGGAGAAAAAAGAATCCTACTCTCCGATATAACTAAGACTCAAAACATTTTCTAGACTCGACTCGGCCAAATACGATCACACAAAGGCTCCTATGGTCGTAAGGCTCTGATTACCAACTTGTAACGACCAAGATGCGGTCCTTTCCGATCTGGGGGTCGAGGCCCCCGAATAGGAAAGAAGCGCATCTAAGCGTTTCGCAAGCAAGCAACATAGCACAAATGATAATAAAAGTAGACAATTCGGGATTCAACTGTCTTCTTATTAATAACTCAGAGTACATCACAGATACAATCAAGGTAGTTCCGCTACGGACTACAAAACATGGAAATGCTATGCTACCCGGCCTGCAGGCCCACGATCACGACCACGCCTCAGTCCTCTGGATAGTTCACGTAGAGGCGGTCTGTCTCCTCGTCGTACTGCCACGCCAGCTGACTGCCGTCGGGATCATCTGTCTCTGGGGTACCTGTACCTGTTGGGAGTTTCGGAGGAATCCGTGAGCCACGGGGACTCAGCAATCTAAGACCTTGGTGCCAGAACTAGTCATGTTATTAGGTAGGGTAGGGGTGAAGTGTATAAGGCTGCAGCATCCTAAGCTAGATTAAGTGGCTAACTTACGCAAGGTAATTGTGACGGTGGTCTACTCTAGCGGTCGGGATTACTTGATCACTAAGTGATCTTGAACACCTACCTACGGTATTCATTACCCCACCGTGTTCCCGATCGAAGAGAGATCTTCGAGGGGACAGTCACGGTTACGCACACACTTGGCAATTTTGTTAGCTTATGTTTAAGTTTTCTAATACAGGATGTTACCAAAATATTCCAAGTTTCCACATAACCGCGGGCACGGCTTTCCGAAAGATTAAACCCTGCAGGGGGGCTCCAACTAGTCCATCACAAACGTACACAGGCTGCAAAGTAATCCTCAATCACGAATCTCGTGATCTCGTCGGATTCCTTAGAGGAAAACCTCAACTCTTGGGGAAACCAAAGCTTCACTGGGATTCCTATACGCAAGATATACCACTAAGGTAAGGCAAGGCTAGCAGGACCTCCCGACGTGTCGACGACCCCGATAAGAGCCGCATATCTCAGTCTCACGACACGCCGGATGGAACTACCTACAGGTACCAAATCTCAAGTTTCCTTGTGGTGGCCCCGCAGGCAGACCAGTTTGGACCAACACTCATGAGGAGCACTGGCTCGGGTTGTTGTTTAAAGATCCTCGGGTTGATCATTCCCTATGCAGTTTATTAAGTGATTAGCAAATTAACACCAATGTTGGGTCGTGCCGGACAAGCCTTAGCACTACGCGATTTATCGAGGGGGCCCCATAACAACCCCGAACGTGTTAGGAGCGATCATTATGGAATCAAACACCGGTAACCGGTAACTAAGGCGGCAATAACGGAACAAAGCACCCGGCAAAAAGGCTAGGCCTTCCGTCATCTACCAAGTATATAAGTGCATTAATTAAAATAACAGAATTTAAGATAATGATATCAAGCTCATGTTGTCACATGAGTCAAAGCACCTGCATCTAGCAATGCTATCATTAGTAGCTGAGCAAAGCCTACTTAGCCATATAAGTTTTGCTAGGAAGGGGAACAGTGTTTCGGCTCATGGCATATGAAGAGGAAATTTAATTTCAGTGGTAGGCAGCAAGCAATATGACATGGAAACGAAACTAGCATAACAAGTCTAGAGATGGAATCAAGGTCATGTCATCTTGCCTGTGATATCCTCAGCTTGGAATGGTTCTGGTTCGTCCTGCACGTACTCTCCTGACTCCACGTATTCGTTCTCCGATCCCGGTGCTACCCAACATAAGAATAACAGCCAATGAACAGCAGCACCACAAGATGCAACAATCACATGATGCATGAGATGAAAATTGAGCATGCACCACTATTTCTATCACTAGCACAAGCAAAATAAACTACTGCAAGTTTCTGGACAGAACTGTACACTAAAATATTTTGACATGCATGAGGATGGCATGAACATATGCGGCTCGTGAAAACGATGCAAAACCATATAAAGAACATTGCAAACGGAGCTACGGATCAACGGGAATCAACGAAACAAGATATGAAGCTCTACGTGGAGGAATCAACACCACACTCACAATTGGCACAAATCTGGTATTCCCAGGTTGCCAAGACATGTAACAATCCAACATGAATGGATTAGAGCAAGGAAGAGCACCACAACATCCACTAAGCACACACAATCATCAAAATGACAAAACTACATAATCTGCATATTAGCACTTTGTGAGCTACATGCAACATAGCTACAGCCCACCAAATATGACAAATAATATATGTGGCTGTAGTCCACCAAGAACACTACAAGCACCAGCAAGAATCACAGCAAAAGGAATTAAACTCTAGAAGGTACAAGGCCACAAACTTTCCGAAAACCATCAGATCTCAGGGACTTAGTGAAAATTCCTGCACCTGACTTTCTGTCTTTGTTCTGAAGCTTATTTACAGCAATCAAAACGCAACCTACTGGACTCCAAATGAGATGAAATTTGACAGGGAGCTTCACAAACATATCAGGTCCAAAATCCTAGCACTGAACTAAGTCTAGTTCTCAACTCAATGACCAGCACATCCTCATCTATAGGAGAAGAAAATGTTTCCAGAATCTCAGACTTAGTGAAATTCCAGATTTCACTAAGCTGGACTTTTTCAGCCACATGCCCACTTTGTCTACGCATAGTTTGCACACAAATAGCACCAAGTGATAAATGACACCACTATGATGTAGAGCAAAACTCCTACTACTATCACACAAAAACTCATGTCCTTGGGCTCCACCTATTCCATGGAAACCAAGATCAAACTTGCAACAAATCTGAATATGTCAACTCCATAAAGATCCCAATGGCAAAACTAACTTCACCACTGGATTCCTTGGGAGTTTCTACCCCAAAAATCATATATAAAATGTGGGCACCTACTTAGAACAAGTGACCACAAATTAAGGGAGAGGAAACTACTTCAAATCATGCCTAGTGAATAAGGCATCATTTCATGTAGTCCCACCCTATCAACAACTACAAAGGTTGAGCTCATGTGCCCAATTAAAAAGTGACATGGGGGTTTGAACCCCATGTTTGTGTCATGCACATCAACTTCACCACTTCTACCAAGCTATCCGCACATACAAATCAGTATGCCCTCTCACATATGGACATGTGAAGGTGCATAGTTTTGCTTGCAAAGGTGGGGTGTCCCACACACACACATCCACTCCACTACACACCTCAAACATGTTCTTGCTCCAAACACAAGAAGTAGGTCTCTAAATTAGTAACACAAGATGGGAACACCATATCACATACACATGCTCACAACTAGGGAGTTCATGGACTATGTTCATGTGGGTGTGTTCTTCACACCATAAGCACCCCATGACATGCATACAAACATATCACCTATTCCACATAAGCAAGGCACTAGTGCACCTACACACACACTTGGACTAGCTTCACCACACACTCACACACATGTGGCTAACCTCATGTGTATGCACACACACACACATGCACTCATCATATGGCATTTTTTATTGCAGCAAAGGGAAAAAATGAATGCCCTTGTCACCTATGGGTTGTGGCACTAGCATAGCAGCAAGCAAAAAAGGAAAAAAAATATCAAGAAGGAAAAATAAAAGGGGGCATCCTGGGATCCGAATCACTGTGCCCCTGGTGCACAAACTCTACCCATACCACTCTGCTACCATCATCTGAGCGACAGAACAGAGGGGCCAGGCAAGGTAAGGCTTCCCTGCAGTCTATTGTGCCAAAATCAACAAACTAAAAAGGTGCCGAGGGGGGGATCGAACCCAGCACCTCCAACTCACACACATGCACAGCTACCACCACGCTACGATACGTTAACTGACAAGGTAGGAGCAGAAGAGAAGAAAAAGGACCCCTCTCTGCTACTCTGCTCCGATGGCTTGCCGGAGCAGGGAAGGGATCTCGCCGGCGCTTCTTTGTTGCTGCTGCAGCGATACGAGGGGGGTGCGCTAGGGCTACAAGGAGGGCACGCCTCCTGCTGCCGTAACCTGCGAGCACCACATGCACCACAACACTGCACCCCACGCACACACAACAACACGATGCACATCTCTGCTACGGTATAGCTCGTCGGCGAACAAAACGGAGGGGACGACGGCGACTACCACGAACTCCAATGGTTGATCTACGCTGCGGAGAAGGAAGTAGGATACGCAGGGGATCCATTCCTGCCTCGAGACCACCCCAGTACCACTACCAACAACGAGCAGAAGTTGTTGCCTTCGTCAGCGTTGTTGCCTGCTACTGCGCCCGAGCGAACCAACGACGAGATCGAGCTCATGCGTGCGTAGGAGAGGAAGGAACTGATCTACGGCTGCTCACCGAGGGGGAGACGAGGGAGGAGGGCGACGCGTCGTGGAAGAAGAAGGAACGGCGACGAGGTGCAGCAGGAACGGCCACCGTAGAGGAGGAAGAGGAGGATGACGAGGCCGACGATGTGGTCGCTCCCGTTGCTTGCTCTTGACGGGAATGGGCCTCCCTTGACCACCGCACCCTCTTGCACTGGTTGGAGCAGGAGGAGGAGCAACGGTCCGCCGGTGTCGTGCTCACCAGTAGCCGGCCATGGCATTGGAGACGACGAGTTGATGCCCTGGCGGCGCTGGGGGGAGAAGACGAGGGAGAGGAGGAACCCTAGCCGCCTGGGGGAGGGAGAGGAGAGTATATATCATCCTAGGGGGGCGAGCTAGAGCCGCAAGATCAAGAATACGTTGATCGGGAGGCTGAAACTCGTTCGTACATGCATGATGTCGGGAGGAAGACGGTGGACGCGGGACTGGACTTCTGCGGGAGAGGGAGAGGAGAGTTCTTGGGCCAGCGAGGAGGAAGCAGGCCCAAACAGGTGCGCCGGTTAGAGAAGGGAAAACCCTTGGGGTTTTTCCCATTTAAACAAACCAGGGACAAAACAATAAATCCTAGGCAACACCACGGCTCCTAAAAATAAAATAAAAATATGCCTGGTCATAAGGGAATTATGACTCATTTTAATAAAATACCCAAGTGATTTTTGGAGCACTCAAGTAATTCTCAAAAACAGAATTTGGTACCTTGTTTTAATAATAAACCCTATTATAGCAAGACCAAAAAAATACCCTAGACATGACCCCATAACCACAAGGAAATACTCTAATGGATCTACAATTTAAAACCTGGAAAGAGTAAATAAAACTTGAGCTCAAAATAATAAATAAGGTAAAGAGGTTTTGGGATAGCTTTAAAATCCACATAGTTGAAACCCCTGTTTCTAAAACCTGACAACATCACATCACACCACAACACTTGACATCACATCAAATCACCTCACTATCACACATTAACAACTACCACAAGAAGGCATGGATGAATGGATGCATGAATGCAATGTGAAGACAAAGTATGATCACATGATATCATAGACACAAAATGACATCATCATATCCAAGACAAGGTGGACCCACATGCAATAGGTTCCAAATAGGGAAGGTTACATCTGGGGCACTACACGTAGGTCTATGGTGAACTACTTACGCATCATCGGAGAGGTCATGGTGTTGATGTAGAAGCCCTCCGTGTCCGAATCCCCCCTCCGGCAGGACACCAAAACGTGCCCCAGATGGGATCTTGCGGAGGCAGAAGCTTGCGGCGGCGGAAAAGTACTTTCGATGATCTCCTGATTTTTTATGGAATTTTAGGGAATATATAGGCACAAAACCTAGGGCAAAGGAGCCTCAGGGAACCCACAAGCCAGGGGGCGTGGGCCCCCCCTGGCCGCGCCATGAGGGCTTGTGGGGTCCCTGGTGCCCCCCTGCCCTGATTCTACGGCTTCCCGATCTTTTTCTGTTCCGGAAAAAATCGTTTTGCCAGTTTAATTCCGTTTGGACTCCGTTACAAAATCCTTCTCTGAAAGGGGTCAAAAACATGGAAAAAACAGGAACTGGCTCTTGGCACTGAGTTAATAAGTTAGTCCCAAAATATATATAAAAGGCATGCAAAACATCCAAAGTTTGACAAGATAATAGCATGAAACCATCAAAAATTATAGATACGTTGGAGACGTATCAAAGTGAAGTGAAGACGAGCGTTACCAGTAACGCCGGAGTTAGAGCTGTTGTTACTAGTAACTTCCGTAGTTATTAGCATTAACTCACCCTTGTAATGAGGCTCGGCCGGTCGTCGCGCACTCTATATAAGCCGCCCCCGAGCTCCTGACCAAGGGTTAAACATCCTATGTATTCATACCCCATAGGAAAACACCAGACTCCGGGCTCGAGACGTAGGGTCTTTACCACTCTCAAGTGGGGCCGAACTCGTACATCCGAGTGCAACAACTGCGCCGTTGCTAGGCTCCGCCCCCTCATTCGTACCCCTAGTACTATTATCAGGATCATTCCCACGACATATGCCTTGCCCTTGTTCTTGTCCGAGCTTGAACCTGTGTGTGGGAAGAACCCATGATGGCTAGGGTGTGTCGCTGGCGGAGGGGCACATGGGGTGGCTAGATGATGACGGTTTCTAGAAGCGGATGAGGACCCCCTCCCTCCCCACACCTGGACTGAAAAAGAACGCCCGCGGTCACTCACGTGTGGACCTGCGTTCTTCGGTCGTCATTAATAAAGATGCGAGCGATAGTTCGTCGGTCGCCATGTGGGGTCGCGGTGGGAATAAAGAGAATGAACGGCATGTCCGCGCCGGCGCCTTTTCATCTCAAATTTAGCCATGAAATGGGTTCGCACAAACGTGAAGCGAATGTGTTAGAAAATGAATCAACACGTTGGATCATCAATTTTATCCACAGCGACCTAAACAGAGGGTGACAAATAAAATGATTTTTTATCATAGTATAATCAAAGTCTCTCACATATACGAGCGTACACTCATCCGCCTTTGTTGTCGTCGAAAACGTCTCCTCCCACTGAGAGCACACCGCCGAAAGACCTGAAATAAATTCAAAAAAATGCAAGCACCAACGTCAAATTTGATACTTAAACTCTGATGAACAGGGGATACCACAGTCCTCCCGACCATCCAATCACAGGTTGGTTTGGTACGGATAAAATGAGTTATCGGGTTAAAGTTGGAGTGCGGACGTTTGGAGCTCCGCCTCCATGGAGGCCGAAATTTTTGAATAATTCAAAATTCAAACTTTTCGGTTTCAAAAAAATATGAAAAAAATACGGAAGTAAAGAAGGATGTTATGCATATGTGTGCAAAAATTTAGAATGAAATACCTTTAAATACGATCTGCACAAAAAAGACAAATTCATGACCTGAAATGATGAATAGTGTCATGTGTAAAAAAGTCTCAGATTTGTCTTTTTTGCACGGCCCTCACTTCAATGTATTTTTTTCTGAAAATTTACACACATGTGTGTTACGCCTTCACTTATCCCTGTATTTTTTTCAGAATTTTTTGAAATGTAAAAATATGAATTTTCATGAAATTTGAGTTTCAAATTTAAAAGGCTTCATGGAGCTCGGGAGCCAAAAGCAATTTCCGGTTAAAGTTGCTCTTGTAATCTGTCTGCCCCCGTGCCTGGCTCACCCGTGGCGGGACACGTGAGTGGCCAGGAAAACAAAGGCTACGGAGGCCAAAATATCAACTAGAGGAAGCTTGTGGAGCGCTCGTTTGGCGATAACTGCAGGGCAGCAGGGTTTGGCATGTGTTGTTACCAGTGGTCAAGTCGCACTCCGCCGGTATCTCTCCACAGTGTACAGAGTCTCAAACAATGGCCTCCTCGGCGACTGCGTGTCGGCACGTCGTCGCGGTGCCGTACCCGGGACGCGGCCACATCAACCCCATGCTCGCCGTGTGCCGCCTGCTCGTCGCCGCGGACGACGCCCTCACCGTCACCGTCGTCGTCACGGAGGAGTGGCACGCGCTGCTGGCATCCGCGCCCACGCTGCCAGACCGCGTCCGCTTCGCCACCATCCCCAACGACGTCATTCCCCCCGAGCGCAGCCGTGGGGTCGACCACGCCGCCTTCTTCGAGGCCGTGAGCGTCAAGATGGCGGAGGCCGTCGAGCGGCTGCTCGACCGGCTGGTGCTGGAGCTGGAGCCCAGGCCGGAGGGCATCGTGGTCGACACCTACCTGACCTGGGGAGTTGCGGTCGGCGCGCGGTGCCGGATGCCGGTGTGCTCGCTGTGGACCCAGCCGGCTACCTTCTTCTTGGCGCTCTACCACCTGGACCTGTGGCCGTCGGGTGATGACCACGAACACGATGAAGGTAACTAGCTAACTGACCATGCTCCAAGAGCGAGCACTTGTTAACGAGAACTACGCCATTGTGTTTGCAAAATCACAACGAACAACTGTAGTGTAGATAAGTGATGTGTGCTACTTCTAATTGTGTGTTCTGCAGAATTAAGCACCAAGTCCATGGATCGGTATGTCCCGTGCCTCTCATCAGTAAGAATGTCCGATCTCATGGTCTTCAGCCGATGGAAGCGGCACATGAAGATAACAGCGGAGGCGTTCGTGAACGTGCGCAAAGCGCAGTGTCTCCTCCTCACCTCCTTCCACGAGCTCGAACCATGTGCCATCAACACAACAGCAGAGCTACTCCCGTTCCCCATATATCCAATTGGCCCTGCACACGTGCCGCCGGATGGGAACACGGGCAGGATCCAGGACGAGGAGCATCGTGACTGGTTGGATGCCCAACCAGAGAAGTCGGTGATGTACGTCTCGTTCGGCAGCTACGCTTCCATGCCGCGCTCGCAGTTCGAGGAGATCGCCATGGGGCTGCTTGACGCTGGAGTTAAGTTCTTCTGGGTGGCACGGGACAAGGCCCCTGAGCTGCGGCAGATGTGCGGCGACAGGCAGGGGCTGGCGGTGCCGTGGTGCGACCAGCAGGAGGTGCTGTGCCACCCGTCCGTTGGCGGCTTCCTCAGCCACTGCGGGTGGAACTCGGTGCTCGAGGCCGTGTGCGCCGGAGTGCCGCTGCTTGCCTTCCCTGTCGCTTGGGATCAGTTGGTGAATGCCCGGATGTTAGCTGACGAATGGAAGGTCGGCATCGACATGAGGGAGCATAGGGGACAGGATGGGATTGTCAGCAGGGCCGCCATCTCTGATGCCGCGAGGAAGCTGATGGATTTGGACAGTGCTGCCGGCCAAGAAATGAGGAGAAGAGCAATGCAGCTGCGCGAGGCTTCCCGTGGTGCGGTCCGGGAAGGAGGCTCGTCGCATCGTTCGTTGAGCGGTTTCCTCAAGGATCTCGCAGGGGGGGTCTTGGAGGTCGCCAAAAGTTCTCGGTGATGGCTAGTGCCTGCTAGTAAGTGAGTGACAAAAATAAAGTTGCTTACGCGTCAAAATGATGCACTGCAATATGACCAGGCGCACGTGTCAAAACCGTGAAAAAAAAATGTATACACTACGTTTCAGAATTTAAAGTGTATTGATTTTAATGCAAGTCAAACTTGTGTGTGTTTGATCAAGATTATAGAATATAATATCATCTACAATAAAAAGATAAAGAATGAAAATAATTGTTGCGAGGGATCAAAGGGCATCTCCAATGCTGAACTTTTTTAAAAAATTACACCAATACCGTATAATTATTTTTATAAGAAGCGAGGCACAAATGCATAGATTTACGCCAACGCAGGGACCAACTCATGCCAACACTACTAGTTTCTTTAAGCCTACTCTCCTATACAAATCTAATTAGACCACCCACTCCGTCCGTCGCTTCCTTTTATTGTGCCAACTCGCCAAGGATTGCCATGGCCAGCTCTCTAGACCTCATCTGCCGTTCAGTCATATTGAAAATCCTAGCATTTCTTTGCTTCCAAAGTGACCATGTGATCGCCGTGATCAGTGTGTCAAATCCTCGCTTGTCCGCCCTGTGGAAGCTACCTCTCTCTCTTAGCCACCACTCTAGCGTAGTTTCGACCGAGGATGGAGTCTTGAATATAGATTTGCAGTGTATCCTAGACCGTGTACCAAACCTCCCGAGCAAATGGGCACCTAGTGAGAATGTGCTTGACATTGTCTTCATCTTGCAAGCACGTATAGCACCGTGAGGGGGCATCCTGCAGTCCATGACGGGATCTCTGGTCAGATATCCATATCCGGTATTGCAGGGCCAACCAGACAAAAATCTTGCATTTGAGAGGTGTCCAACTCCTCCATATGCACTTAGCAATGGGTGGACGCGGCAGATTGGCACAAAGAATGTTGTACACCGAGCGAGCAGAGTATTGCCCCGAGGCAAACGAGGTCCAGGTGAAGACGTCTGGTGCCTCCGTGTTCTTGGTCACCATGGAAATTGCGTGACACAGGTGCATGCACTGCATCTGAGCCGTGAAGGAAGTCTCAGGCTGGGAGTCTGTCACCCATCTACTGTCAAGGAGTGCCTGCTGCACCGTGCGCGAATTGGCCACTCTGGTGTGCACCGTAGCAAGTATCAAAGGTGCAATGTCCTTCACGGTAAAATCGTTGATCCATCGATCGCGCCAGAAAAGAACTCTGTCTCCCCTTCATGTCTCTATGCGTACCAAAGTGTCAAACACCATACGGGCCTCCGGGTCTTCTGCCAAAGTCCCTGCCACGACCTCTTGGGTTCCGTCCTTTTAAGCCATTCCCATCGGACGCGCAGCGCTAGGGATTGATGTTTCATGTTCTAGATCCCCAGCCCACCATGGCACTTGGGCCGACAGATGGTGTCCCAAGCGACGAGGCATTGTCCACCATTTACCTTGTCCTTGCCCGCCCAGAAGAAGGATCACATCCACTTGTTGATTTCCTCGAGCACCCAGACACGCGCGTCCATTACCATTAGATGATGTATAGGTATCGCGGAAATGATAGATTGCCCCAGTATTAGCCGTCCGGGCCGCTGAATCAAACCTCTTTGCCAAGCCGGAACACAGTTCCTCACCTGATCGAGAAGAGGTTGCCAGCCAACCCTGGTCAGGTTCTTGGTGGCAAGCGGGGGTCCAAGATACTTGCAAGGGAACTCCGCGAGGTCACAATGAAGCAAGGCGGACACCCTCATTTGGTCCTCCGGCTCCCCTCTGATCATGATCGTAGAAGACTTCTCGTAGTTGACCCATAGCCAAGCATCAAGGGTGGCTTTGACCAAGTTCAAGTCCTGAGTAGATGGCTTGATGAACAGTGCCACATCGTCCGCGTATACCGAAATTCTCTGCATATCTGTTATCCCCGAGAAGTTGCTGGGCACTCCCAGCTCCAGGGCCTTGTTCACCAATGCTGATAGCACATCCATTGCTATGACGAATAACGGGGGTGAGATGGGATCGCCTTGAGGTAGGCCGCACGCATGTCCAAAGCTCTTGCTAGGTACTCCATTCACTATGACCTTGGTCGTCGTGGTCCGGAGCAAGATCGCTATCCAATTATTCCATCCAGCACCCAAGCCCTTGGCATTCATGACCTCAAATAGGAAAGGCCAAGATAGATAGTCAAACGCCCGTGAGATGTCAAGCTTGAGGAACACCCAAGGTACTTTTCGCGCGTGTATTCTCCTCGCCACATGCCGAACTAGCAGGAAGTTGTCGTGTATGTGTCTTCCCTTGATGAAAGCTGGTTGGTTGTTTCCAACGATCTCCTTCATGCGCCTCCGTAGCCGGTTTTCCAACACCTTTGCAAACAGCTTTGGGATGTTGTGAGGTAAGCTTATGGGGTGGTAGTCACCAATCTCTTCAGCATCTGGCTTCTTGGGGATAAGGACAATGTGCGCCTGGTTTAGCTTCGTAAATCTGCGGCCGTCGCCACCATGTAGCTTGAGGATGACCGCCATCACATCGCTCTTGATGATGGGCCATGCTCTCTGATAGAATGCACCAATGAAGCCTCCCGGACCCGCAGCCCCTGATCATCTCTTCGAGGTCGCTCCTTGATCACTCCCCAAACCTCCTCCTCCGAGATCATCTCTTCGAGGTCGCTCAAGATGTGTGACTATATGCCCCAAAACTATAGGTCAAGGGTATGCCTTCTTCCCTGTTCATTGCCGAAGAGGTTGTCATAGGCCTCGAAGAAGGCCTCTTCTTTTAGCTTTTGGTTCGTGATAATCACGTCGTCGCATTTGACGTGTGTGATGAAGTTCTTGGACCTGCGGCCATTAGCGAGTGCTTGAAACAGCTTCGTGTTCGCGTTGCCTTCCTATAGCCATCTCAATCGAGACCTTTGGCGGTCGATGGTGTGTTCCAGGGCGACCAGACCTAGCAGAGCAAGCTTGAAGGTACGTCGTAGCCACAGTTCGGGCCTCTCAAGGACACGCCGCTCCTGCGCAATGTCCAGTCTAAGGATCACCCAGTTTGCCACCCTCATAAGCAACTTCACATCCCCATCTTTCGTTGCCCCCAAGCATGTAAATAGGATGTCGTGTTCCTGAACAGAGCGTCCAGGCAGCTTGTATGGGTCGACAATTACGGGGTCGCATACCTCGACATTGTTTTGTGGTCCACTCGGAAACAATTGTTGTTGACGCCGACTGGAAGCTCGAGGACCTTGGCGGGCGTGTCCACTCGACGGTTCTCTAGCCTCACGCCCGGTGCGACCGAACCCAGGCGGGCTCTCCATAGAACCCGCCATGAAGACCTCCGTTGCAGGATCACAACTCTCGCACTCGGAAGGAACATCAAACTGATCTAACACCGAGTCGAACGCACCGCAAAGTGATTCGGCGGGCTCGATTGCCGCAATCTGCGGAGACGATGCCTTGCGAGCCACCGCGTGTTTCACCCATCGCTGGAGTCGCGAGCGACCGGATCGCTTGTGGCGACGAGCAGCGGGGCGAACAGTCGACACCGGGGTCGATGGTTGCCGAAGGAGAACGCCGCAAGAACTTGCACGGAGGTGCGTTGCCTAGCGGATCGGGAGCGCCTCAACGTCGAGAGGCGCCTCCTGAAGCCACGCTGAGTCATCGGCAACGAAGACGAGCACGCCAAAACGGATCTCGCGGCCCAAGAACGAATCGCCGCCGGAATACATGACGGAAAATGAAAATTGCAAACTTGCCGGAAGTTGCTTAGACGTCTGCACCACGGTGGGCGCCAACTGTCGTGTGAATGAACCTGACAGTGGAGGTGAGGGATATGAAAGGGGAGGGCAGAGTCCTAGCTACGGCAAGCTTGTACGCACGATGTATGAGTTCAGGCCCCTCTCGTGGAGGTAACAACCCTACATCTCAGTGGGTGCGAACCCTTGTGCCAGAGGGGAGGGGTGGCTTATATAGGGTGTGCTACCCCTCATCAAGTCCCACACGACCAAGGGTTCGAGTAATGAAGACAAAGGTGTGCGTTACTGATAACGTACGTAATAAATGTTACTTATGATGACCAGCCGAATGCCTGCCCTTGGCCTCCCTCGAGTGACTTCTGAACTTCTGCGGTCGACTGGCTTCATATTCTTTCTAGTGGAAGTCTTCTGCCGAGTGGAAAATCTCTAAATGGATGCTCTACCGAGTGACTCATAGCGAGTCAGTCGAAATCTTCCTTGAAATCTTTAAGTCCTTAATGTTGTGCACTTGGGTAGGGCCTATAGGTGAGGCCTATGGCCTTATCCTAGATACATATCCCTATCAGGAGGTGGATGTGCTAGGACTGGGGGACGTCGGCCGACTTAAATGGTCGGCTATGGCCTCGGGCGGAGAGCCAGAGCGACGTCACACAACGTTCATACCGTGACAACGAACGAGGCGCCAGTCAGACCTTTGGGTTTCAGAACGAGTCCATGTAAGGCCATGTCGTTAGGCCACGTGACGGACGCGTCCGATCGCACCCGGGCTCCTTTATATCCACACCATATTTAAACTCCATATGAAAGGGTGTCGGTTCGATTGAATTTTTTTTTTACGAACAATGAGTGGCCGGTCAATTTGCGTGGGGTTTGAGATGGATAGAAGGGTTATGGCTGTACATGACCTAACACCACGCTAGAGATGCGGACCGGTGAAAAGAAAAGGAAAAAAATTGTGACATGTGGGCAGAGAAGAGATTCCTCCCGGCCCAAGTTGGCGGTTAAACACGAGCACAGACTCACCGCAGACCGCACGGCGCGCTCAGCACACTCGACAACATCCTCTGCAGCCGCGGCAAACAGAGCCACACAGGCACACACTCGCCACCAGATGGCCGCCGTCGCGGATGAGCCGTGCCGCTGCCACATTGTGGCGGTGCCGTTCCCCGGCCGGGGCCACGTCAACTCCATGATGAACCTGTCCCACCTCCTCGCCGCGCGCGGCGCCGCGGTCACCTTCGTCGTCACCGAGGAGTGGCTCGGCCTGCTCCGCACCTCCGCCCCGCCGCCGCCCGGCGTCCGCCTGCGCGCTATCCCCAACGTCATCCCCTCCGAGCACGGCCGGGCGTCCGACCACGCGGGCTTCCTCGACGCCGTCGCCGCCGAGATGGAGGCGCCCTTCGAGCGCCTTCTCGACCGTCTCCGGGAAGAGGAGGGGGAGGTCGCGGCGCTCCTGGCCGACAGCTACGTGTCCTGGGTCGTGGGCGTCGGCGACCGGAGGGGCGTCCCGGTCTGCTCGCTCTTCCCCATGCCCGCCTCCTTCTTCGCCGCCTACTACCACTTCGACTCCCTCCCGCCGTGCCTCGTCGGGGAGCACGCCGCGGCCGCCGGTGCTACCGCAGGTCAGGTTCCTCCTCCAAGAATTTTTCAAGAAAAAAAAAAGGAAAAAGGGGTCCAAGCATTTCTGATATGCTGATAACGCTCCTGATTACTGGACCATTAACGCTACTGATAGGATAATGATGCTCCCGATTGCTGAACCATCAGCGTTACAGATTGAGGAACCAAACAACATTTCATTCCATTTATTGGCTGTTGCATCTATCATGTGTTGCGTTTGAATGTACTATCTGATTTACATGTTAATGTTCATGAACTAGGGTCCTTGATAACTCTGCCAAAAATATATAACATTTCACTGATTCAAGTGCCATTGTTTGACTGCTCCATTATTTATGTGCACATCCCGACGTATTTCAAGTGACAGGATACGGTGTAGGCAGCTGCATGTGCAAAGGACCGACTGACGCGGAGCGTGGCCAATAAACATTGCCTTGCCAAACATGAAAACCTTTATGCAAATGATCACATGTAACTTTGAAGTGGGCCTGTCTAGGATTTTTTCACTGTTTTAACCTTTTTTCTAAACATGAGCACAAAATGAACCAGATTTGAAAGCATTTCACGATCTGACCCTTTTAGAAACGCCACAAGCCGTGGCGTTGCTGCCCCACTATGCAATGCCTGTCTATCATGGCGTTGCTGCCCTACAGTGACACGCCTGTCTACCGTGGCGTTTTTTTTTTTTGCAACGCCAGTCTAAAGTGGCGTTGCAGACCCACTGTGAAACGCCAACAGTGCTGGCGTTGCTGCCCAACAGTGACACGCCTGTCTACCGTGACGTTTTTTCTTTCTTGCAACGCCAGTCTAATGTGGCGTTGCAGGCCCATTGTGAAACGCCAACAGTGCTGGCGTTGCAGACCCACTATGGAACGCAGCGACGACATCCAGCCAGCCCACGGCATGCTGCCAGCAACATGTGTACTGCTGAAACGCCATGGACCATGGCGTTTCACGCGTGGCCTGCAACGCCACATTAGACTGGCGTTTGAGTGGGTCTGCAACGCCACATTAGACTGGCGTTTGAGTGGGTTTGCAACGCCACATTAGACTGGCGTTTCTATGTGCGTCTGCAACGCCACGGGCTCTGGCGTTTAAAAAAAGGTCAGATCGTGAAATGGTTTCAATCAGAGTTCATTCCGTGCAATACTTTCATCCCATGGGTCAAAATCGTGAAAAAATCTGCCTGTCTATTTGTTTGTAGCACATGCTATCATATTCTACATGCAGGTTTTTTGTTATAGACAGTCCCAAATAGCCAGAACTGAGCATAGATCAAGCTTGAGAAATTGGTATACCATATGTGTTACTTTTTTATAGTCATTATTATAGTGGATATAGTTTGTTCATCTCAATAATAAACATGGCAGCTTGCAGCATTGCTCAGTCATCCTTTCTTTTATGCAGATAAATCTGATCAGAGAGTTGAGCACTATATTTCAGGCTTTGCTTCAAGTTCAGTAACCTTATCTGATCTGGAGCCCTTAATTCACAACAAGAGAACAGTAAACCATGTACTAGCAGCTGTCTCTAGCATTAAGAGCGCGCAATGCCTCCTATTCACCACTATGTACGAGCTCGAAGCCGGTGTCATCAACTCCCTAAGATCAGCACTCCCATGTCCTGTTCTCCCAGTTGGGCCCTGTATTCCCCACATGGCCCTGGAAGACCAGCATTCCAAGTGCAATGGAGAAGTTACCACCAGTCCAGGAGACTGCTTCACCTGGTTGGACTCTCAGCCTGCGAACTCAGTGCTATACGTCTCCCTCGGCAGCTTCCTCTCTGTGTCAGCCTCCCAGCTTGATGAGATTGCATTGGGCCTGGCATTAAGCGGTTTCAGGTTCTTATGGATTCTCCGTGAAAAGGCTTCCCGGGTGCGAGAACTTGTCGGCGACACCGACAGGGGCATGATAGTGGCGTGGTGTGATCAGTTGAAGGTTCTGTGCCATCCTTCTGTTGGAGGCTTCCTGACACATTGTGGAATGAACTCGACGCTTGAAGCTGTCTTTGCTGGTGTGCCTATGCTTGCTCTACCACTGTTCTTTGATCAACCCATTAATGGTCGTCTAATTGTTCAAGACTGGAAGGTTGGACTGGCCCTGCGGAAATGGGCCGATAAGGATGGCCTGATTGGGAGTCAGGACATTGCAAGGGCAGTTAAGAGGCTCATGGCCTGCGATGAAGCCGATACCAAGGCAATAAGGAGGCGTGCCCTTCAGTGGAAAGAGGTCTGTGGCAGAGCTATCGAAAAGGGTGGATCTTCATATGATAATCTCAGTTCATTGATGGAGATGGTATGCACGTCACGATTTACTGAACACGATCAGCAACGTTCCAAAACCGATGCTTGAAATGCATCATCTGTTCAACCATTTGGTTTACCATCAATTCAAATGAGTGTAGTTTTGATGAGCAGTGTGTCCTAGGGCTCTTAGTAAGGTTTCTGGCAGAGCTGTCAAAATGGAAAATCTCAATTCATTGATTGTAATCACGATGTCCTGAACTCAATCAGCCATTTGGTTCCATTGCTCTTGTATCTTCATCAAAAGACATTTGGTTTCGTTGCACCTTTAGCTTGTGGTAAGGGATTATTGCAGCATAGTGGAATTGTGTGAGTAATTTTGATGAGAAGAAAATCTAATGCGTTGTGCAAATATGGTTCAAATTTTGAATAAGCAGTTAAAAATATGGTTCAAGATATGATCATGAGGACATATTGCAAACTCAGTATTATTGCTGCCTGTTAAAAAATAAGCTGGTTAAAATTATGACGATTGAATAATCCTCACACGTTTAGGAGGAAATTCAGAAGGACAGGGACATCAAAGATTATTCAAATTTTCGATGAGCAGTGTTTTTTATTGCATAAAGTGGAAATAAGCTGAGATACTGTGAGAAGAAAAAATAATGTGCAAAACAACCTCCAATTCACTATTCTAAGAATTCTACAGACACTGTTGCAGTTATCGAAAGGCTCAAATTATGAAGTGCAAAACCACCTCCAATTCACTATTCTAAGAATTCCACTGTTATCGAAAGGCTCAAATTATGAAGTGCAAATTGCAAACTGTATTTTTACAGCCTAACTGGTTAAAATTATGATGCTCTGCAACTTGAATAACAGTTTGATATCATCCTCACACACACCAACACCATATTTTAAGATTGTAAATTGCAAATTGCAAACTGTATTTTTACAGCCTAACTGGTTAAAATTATGATGCTCTGCAACTTGAATAACAGTTTGATATCATCCTCACACACACCAACACCATATTTTAAGATTGCAAATTGCAAATTGCAAACTTACCATCCAATTAATCTTTTTGACTGAAAAATTCTACAGACCATATTTTTAGATATTCTGATTGCAATTTGACAGTTTGATATCATCCTCACACACACACCAACACCATATTTTAAGATTGTAAATTGCAAATTGCAAACTTTATTCACCATCCAATTAATCTTTTTGACTGAAAAATTCTACAGACCATATTTTTAGATATTCTGATTGCAAATTGCAAACTTCATATTCAGATGGAAATTATGATGAACAACTGTGGTTCAGATTTTGAATAAGTAAGGAAGAAATTCAGAATGGCAGAGACATCCTATTCAAAATATTGAATAACTGTCGTATACACGAAAAGACCCTTCATCTTTTTGACTGAACATTCTCCAGACCATTTTAGATATTCTGCTTGCATGCAAACTTCATATTCAGATGAAAATTATGATGAACAACTGTGGTTCAGATATAAGGAGGAAATTCAGAATGGCAGACATCAAAGATTATTCAAAATATTGAATAACTGTCGTACACAAACATTCAGAAGACATATATATACACCAAGACCAAGGTGTATTTTATCACGCAAATCCTAATAATAGTTTATCAACAAGTCAGATAATATGCCTGACTTGCGACCAAACAAACAAACACGGCGAAATGTCAGACAAGCCTTCCATCATCACTCCCAAGTCTTGCAAACCAAAACAACAAACAGACGACAGATCATTTGCACAGGTCGGTCGCAGGCGGGCGCAGCGCGACTCCTCCGAGCTTCTCGCTGGAGTACTTCTTGTAGACGACCTTCAGCTTGCTGTCAGGCGCGGTCGAGTGCGAGGCCACCAGGATCTTGGCGGCATCCCTGAAGTCAGTCATAACAGAAAAGAGTTGTCTCTGTCAGTGCCCCTGAACTGGATGAAATCACAGGTTCAAGCTACAATGGAGATGATTCAGTGCATGCTTACATCAGCTGCGCTTCAGTGAAGCCAGTGTGGTGCCTCAGGGTGTCGGTCCACAGCGGGGTCTTGTTGAGGGTGAGCCTGGCGGCGTAGACAGCAGCGGCGGCGACCATGGACGGCTTGGACTGCACCAGCCCGTACTGCAGGAGCGCCAGCTCCGCGAAGAAGAAGACGGTGTTCTCCATCTGCACACACATCCAGGGGAAGACGAGAGAGAAACATCAATCAGCACACAGACTCGCTGCTTTGGCAAAATGGCAAGTACATCTGAAGAATTTGCATGCAAAAATCTGAAGTTATTTTTACCTCCTTGTCGTTCTTGTGGTCTGTGGAGGAAGACGCGGCCTTGGCGAAGCGCACGAGGAAGACGTAGAGCGTGGGCACAGTCAGGTTCCACTCGAGCCTGTTGAGGATCGCCTTCTCCATCTTAAGAATCTGCTCCCTCGTGTAGGCGCTGTCGGAGATAAGTATGAAATCATTCACCTGCAAGCGTACGTAAGCAGCCACCAGTCAAAACATGGATTCGATGAATGAACGAACACTGGTCAGTGGAGAAAAGCAGAGGGATGCAATGCAATGAAGCCTACCTCAGGAGCCCAGATCTCCTCGTACTTGCAGGCAATCAGGAGGGCCGAGACGCCCACCAGCTGCAGCTCCCGCCGGAGCACGGGCTGCAGTGACAGATACATATCTATGATGTAGACTGTCAGATAGAGCGACTCCGGCATGAGTTCAAATTTCTGGTGGACCTCCAGGATCCAGTCCACCAGGATGCCCCTCATCTTGGCGTTGATCTCCACCTGCGAGCCCATGTAGTCTCCGGCGCGGCAGTCATTCTGTCAGAAGAGCATGGATGGAAACAGCACCGTCAGATTCAGAAGTTCTGCGGCAGAGCAGGACATCCCACTACTTGCTATCAAGGGGAGCGGATGGTCTTACCTCGGCCACCTTGTAAAACTTGTAGATATCTTCGATGTAATCAACGACGGCGAGCTGGTTGTCGCCGTCAAGCTTGTCGATGTCCTGGATCACTGGTTCTTCGGTGATTCCAGCTGCAAACTGGCATTGCAATGGTGGATCAGAATCAGATCAGACTCCTTGCACAGGTCTAGGAAGCAAGTGTTTACTGTCGACGGGTAACGCGCGTACCTTGGAGCGTGCCGAGAGCACGTGACTGAGGGTGGTGACCACCTTCTTCCTCGAGTACTTGCGGACGGAGCTGACGCTGCTGGCCTCCGACTTGGTCACGTCGGTGTCGGAGCTGATCTCGATCACGTGCTCTGGTGGAGGAGGGGCGGGCTTGACATGAGCCCTCCGCAGCGCAGGTCTCGCCGCCGGATTCTTGGCCTTCTCCTGGGCGTTCTTGAGGAGCTGAGCGCCGAAGTTTCTCGTGACGGGGCGGTTCACGGGCTCATGGAGCTGCGACTTCCTGTTTCTAAGAAGGCACCATTAGCGGAAGGTCCACAGGAAGAAGAAGGGGGAATCGTACTGGAACGAGTAGTGGGCTGCTTCTCCTTACCCATCGGCCGCGCGGACGTTGACGACGTTGGCGATGTCGCCCAGGGGGGGAGCGCGCCGGTTGATGGCCTCAACGTTGCCGATGTCGCCCAGGGCGCGGCGGGTGTTCTTGGGGTCGGGCTTGCCGGCCATGGCCGCCTTCTGCTTGCCCATGGCGGGGACACCACCACCACCTAAGGTTGCACGGCAGAAACAAGAGAAAGTCAGATCCGTCGCTCGGAGGTGGATCAAATCAAACCACATCAAATCGTCATCAGAGTCGAATCTTGCGTCAGAAGCTGCTCTAGCAGCAATCAATTCAGACCAAAAACGAGGATTGGAATCTTAAACAATTAATCGGGGAGAAAGCCACGGATCGGATGCTTGAGGCAGAATCTTGACAAGAAATCGGCCGGGACAAGCATCAAGAATTCACCCCAACCAGACAGGGCGTCAGGGCCGAACCGAGCACCCCCCAAGAAACCATCTTTTCCCGACATTAGAACAAGAACCAGCGAAGAACCAAGAACAAGAACCACGCCAAAGGAAAGAAGAAGAAGAAGAAGAAGAAGGGAAGAGGAGGGCAGGGCAGGATCCCGCCGGCGCACCTCTGTTCTGCTGCTGAGCGGCAGCGACGTTCGGATTACGTGCGGCCATCGCGTCCCCCTCCTCGCCCTGGCCAAAGATCCCGGAGAGCACCGAGGAGAAGAAGCGCGCAACCCGCGAGCCCTCTTCCCCGCCGGCGAGTGCAGCCACGGCGGGTTCCGGCGAGCTTTACGGCGACCCTTCTCCGCGGCTCAAGGTTATTACGAAATCTACGTTCGCTCGCTTTCGTATCGCGGGTGGATCGATCGACGGCTTGAAGGGGGAGTTCTTGGAGGGATTCGGGGTCTGGGTTCCGGAGGATGGGAGGAGGGATATAACGAGGCCCTGCCTGTCTGGGTGGGCGGCGGCGTGGGCCTCTGCGCGGAGCGGGGATGAGGAGGAGGAGCGGGGAAGAGGCTCCAACGGTCGGTAAGGGCTCTGATCGCAACGGTCGGTAAGGGGGATCGGACGGCCGGGATTGAACGGGGGGGACTAGCCGTTGGGTGGCTGGCTTCCGAGCTGGAAAGGGTTGTGCAGGACGCGTAACAAGCAATGCATTTGATCCAATATGGTAAGAAATTAATGGCTACTGTTATTGAGAGAGATTTTGTATGTGCCTATGATGGATTCACAAGATTTCTTTGACGTGTGGTTTTCTTCCATCATTCATTCACTAGCCATTGCGTGTTCTGGGTTGCATCGGGTGGAAACAGCGAGCCTCTTTTTGCGAAAATATGAAAACAATTAACTCTTTCCAAAAGTGAAAAATGTAGTTCTTTAACTCTTTCCTAAAGCGAAGATGCAGGGTTCTATACGTTTTTATGGTGGGAATTTGTTTCGGTCATGTGAATAAAGCAATTTGTATAGAGGGTGGCGTTACCGAGCTCGGGGTTATTGTACGGTACATAAAAAATATTACCTCAACTCGAAAATAACTGACATGGTTTTAGTTCAATTGAAAATTGCATGACCCTTTGACATCGCAGAAACTCTACACAAAAGATAAAGTTTGAATAAGGCTCCAAATTTCAAAATTTTAAGCATTGATTTTGTGTTTGTTTTTCTTGCCCAGAGCTTCGTCCATGTCAAAACCTGAGCGTCTTTGATGCCATAAAAAGTTAGGTTCTTTTCAATTGTATTTGCTATTTTTCGAATTTACTTTCATCTCATAGCAGATGAGCTCGGGATCTACCATCAACAATAAATTTTTAATATTCATATTTGTGATGTATGAAACTGCACCGACCTTACGCTATACTAATATCATCCAGTTTCAAAAGATTTACACGTTGGAGAGCCAAGAAGCATCCTGGCTTATGTTTAACGTGAATTATATTCTTGGTCAAGTATTCTATGTTGCGTGGATACTTTAAAAAGCACGCGTATCCGGACAGATACTACTGAATACTCAGATAGTGCCCTGATACACCATGATACGTATCCTTTGATTTATAATTTTTTAATGTTTGATACAGGGCGGATATTGTCGTGATACATTTTGGATACGGAAACGATTGGTTACATTGTAAGCATGATGTATCTCACCATTTCTTAGTTTTATTTGTATTTACCATTGTACTGATTTATTATGTTTTGATGCCAAGTTTTCATTTAGAAGCTAACATGGTCAAAAGGGAACCTAAAGTATTTGCTGGATGACTTGGTCACTTTAATATATTGATGTATCGGGTGCACCCCTATATCTCTGTATCCTAGTTCTTAGAAAATTGATGTATCATGTGTATCTTCGTATCGTGTATCTGGTATGTATACAAATCCACACAATGTAGCAAGTTTTTGTGAGTATATGACCTTTTTGCCGGATTTAAATTTCATGGCACGTTTTATCACATTTAAGCTATAGTTCGCTGAATTATGAGAATCGACGTGATTTGAACTTTACTTCACATTCAAATTATATGCAGTTGACTATCAAAACTAATTTTGTGGGCTTAGCTCGATTTCTGCCAGTGGTTCATTGTTCACAATGGGGTTTAAATAAAGGTATTGTGCAATTTACCTGGGAGCCTCGCTTAGATGACCACAAATTGATTACAGTAAATAGAATTACAAGAAGACCAATAAATTTAGCTTGATTTGTGATCAAATGATGAAATGCACACGAGTTGCACATCACACAAAGTTTAAAACTCGCCCAATTTTTGAATGTGGTAATGACGATTGGAATTTACATATACTATAACACTAATCTTCGTGAAATTGGAGAGCCCGCATTACATTATGACATCCCATTTTAACCTGGTTAACAATTTCTCAAAGCTTTCTTATTTAATTATTAATTTCTACTTTCATAACACTATACTAAGGAGTCACGTTCAATTGAGGTCTCCAAGACCCATACTAAAATTGGGTCATCCGATTTTGACCTGCTGAACAATTTTTCAAAACTCTTTCGTTCAATTCTTTAGACAAATACACTATGCTTTCTAATCGGTTTGGCTTACGATATTGACCGAAACATTTTCTTTTCAAATCAATCAACAACAACCGACCTAAAAAACATATCAATCACGCTCATGCAGCCCTCGATGTAGAAAATTTCACATATATATAAGGTTAGTTAACATATAATATAGAATCATATCACAAAAGGCCCATCAAATTACTGAATTATAAATAAAAATAAAACACAATATGTAATCTCCCCCACAAATCAAACGAAATATTCCATTAGTTTCAAAATATAAGGGGCATTAGTTTTTTGGAAAGTCAAATTCTTCAACTTTGACCAAGTTGAGAGCAAAAATATCAGCATTCATAATATTAAATAAAAAATCTGAATTTAAGAAAATGATACACATTGTATTTTAAAATAGAATGATTAGGTTTCTTAATCTAATGACACAGCAAAACGCATCCCGTCCTTCTAGTATATGTAATTCTCAAATATAGTAAAAGTGCAGCATTGAGTTTTAAACATGGTAAAAGGTGTCGCGAGGACACAAATATCTGGTTACATATGGAATCCACTCTATTTTCACATCATCTTTGTTGAAAACTGCATCTAGCATTGGAGACAGATTAAGGAGAAACCATGAATCATATGAATCATTGTTTTTTAAGAACACAATTTGGTATATTTAGATAAGATCGATACAGCCGTAGTTTTACATAACAGACTTTGCAAGACAGAAAAATAACACGCCTAACCCTGACAAGTTGTTGCTGATTTTTTTTGAAATTAACAAGTTGCCGTTGATGAGAACTACCGACACCAAAACGAGCATCCATCTTGCGCCGTCCGAAGGAGTCCATCATGGGAACCCTCCTCGAGGTTTTTAAGCCGCTTGAGCCATTCATGTTTTTTGGGATATGAAACTCTCAGTCATTTCGTCTCTGTCACATCGAGGGTCGTCAAGATAGGAAACTTTTGAATATATAGTTTGCATGTATATGTGTATAGCCCCATCCATCTCTTAGTCTTTGTATAGTTAAGGTTGAGGCTTATATTGTACTCTATATATGTGCACATGCACTCAATCAATACATTGTGAGTTGCATTGCCAAACATATCTCTCTCTACATGGTATCATGCCTAACATTTCTACCCTAACCCTACAGCAGCAGCTGCCGACGCCGCGTGCCTCCCTTCGGCCGCCGTTGTCGCCGCAGCCGGTCCTGCTCACCATCACCCCACGTCGCCGGCGCGTCCTTCCCTCCCTACCGCCACCGCCACCACGTGTCTCCCACAGCTTCCTCTCCACCCCTTCAACCCGCAGCCGCCGCCGCCGCGATCTCCGGCCACAGCCGCCGCCACTTGCCATTTCTCCTACGCAGCCGCCGCTCGCCATCTCTCCCACGCAGCCGGCCTCATGAGTTCGCTGGGCTCCTCCAGCAGCAACCCCTTTGCCGGCCATGTGCCCTCCGCCGAAGCCATCCGGGACCTCAACATCGATGCTCGTGTTCCCATCCGCCTTGACTCCTCCACCTCCTCGTACTACGCGTGGAAGACCTACTTCAACCTCATCTTCCGTGAGTACTACCTCACCGAACTCATCGATGGCTCCATCGACGCCGAGTACATGAAGGGTGACCCAGAGTGGTACGCCATCGAGAGCACTCTCATCCGGTGGTTCTACCGAACCATCTCGAAGGACATCTTCCACACGGTCGTCACCGACGATGACGAAGCTTGCACCGTGTGGACCAAGATCAACACGCTCTTCACTGACAACAAGCTTCAGCGCCTTCCGTTCTTGCAACAAGAGTTCTTCGGATGCCGCCAGGATAACTCCACCATCGATGACTATTGCATGCAGCTCAAGATGCTCGCCGACGAGATTCATGACATCGGCACCAAAATTTCCGACGAGCTCATGCTTAGTACTCTCACCGCCGGCCTCAACGAGGATTTCAACAACTCTGCTTTCCAATCTCACGTTGATGACGGAGCCCTCCTTTTAGGTTGTCGTCACATATTTGAACTTGGAAGAGCGCCGGATTTAGAAGGTGAAACAGCGGGTGCAACACACCGCCCTCGCCGTTGGCACAACCCGCAGCGGGGCCCCTCCTCCTCTGGCGGTTGCCCCCGCTGCTACCCGGGCTCTACCGCTGCCTCCCGTTGCTCTCGCCGCTCCCGCACCACCCCAACAACAACAGCAAGGGGGCGGCTGCCGCAACCGGCGTGGTGGAGGCCAACTCAACCAGCACCAGCAACCGCAGCCACAGGGGGCCGGGGGGACGCCGCGCCTCCCGCAGTCGTCTCCTCCGTGGACCGTGGGTACCAACCCGTGGACAGGTGTGGTGCATGCCTACCACATGCCTATCCCACGGGCTCCTGCGCCGGGCCTCCTCGGGGCACCACCAGCGGCATACCAGGCCTACTTCCGCGCGGCCATCCACTCGGTCGGTGCCGGCTACGCCGCCCCGTTCGCCCCCTCGTACGGTAGCGGGTACGGGCCACCCGCTCCAGTCCAGCCTTACGGCATCGCCCCACAGCCGTAGGTTCTACCGCCGTGGGATCCCTCCCTCCTCGCTACCTTGCACTCGGCCATGTCGCAGAGCAACTACAACGGCGGAGGTGACTGGTACATGGACTCGGGTGCCACCGCGCATATAACAGCTCATCCCGGTAACCTCCTCTCTTCCACCCCTGTCACCACCTCCACTCGTATCACCGTAGGCAATGGTTCCTCCTTACCTATCACTCATATTGGTAGTACTACTTTTCCTCCCAACTCCATGTTAGAGAACGTTGCAGGGGAAACAAAAAATTTCCTACGCACACAAAGATCTATCATGGTGATGTTCATCTACGAGAGGGAGATCGGATCCACATACCCTTGTAGATCGCTAGGCGGGAAGCATTAAGAAACGCGGTTGATGTAGTGAAACAACTTCCTGATTCAAATCACAGTCGTCCCACGATCCATCCCGATCTAGCACCGAACGGATGGCACATCCGCGTTCAGCACACGTACAGCTCGATGACGATCTCCGCCATCTTGATCCAGCAAGATAGATGGGGAAGTAGATGAGTTATCCGGTAGTGTGACGACGCGCCAGTGATGGTGATGATCTATTCCTGCAGGGCTCTGCCCGAGCTCTGCAGAAAACCGATGTAGAGGAAGAACTACGAAGTAGAGGTTTAGGGTTGCATGTGGCAAAGTTGTGTCTCAAAAACCCTAAAACCTCTAGTATATATAGGAGGAGGGGAGGAGCTAACCTTGAGGCTCAAGGCAGACACAAGGGCGTCGTTCGAAGGGAGGAGGAGGGACTCCTACTCCAATTCGGTTTGCAAGGTGGAGTCCCTTCCTTCCTTCCCACCTCCTTCTTTTTTTTTTCTCCTTTGATTTTTTCCCTTGGCCGAAATAGCCCTATTGGGCTAGCCTCACTAGCCCACTAAGGGTTGGCGCACCACCCATGGGCTATTAGGTTCTCTCTCGGGAGGGTGGCCCCTCCCGGTAAAAACCCGGAACCCATTTGTCACTCCCGGTACACTGTCGGTAATGCCCGAAATCTTTCCGGAAGCCAAATGAAACAATCCTATATATCAATCTTCGTTTCCGGACCAGTCCAGAGACCCTTGTGATGTCCGTGATCTCATCTGGGACTCCGAACAAAACTTTGGTCACCAGCACCTATAACTCAACTATACCAAAACATCACCGAACCTTAAGTGTGCATACCTTGCGGGTTCGAGAACTATCCAGACATGACCTGAGACACTCCCCGGTAAATATCCAATAACGGGACCTAGATGTCCATATTGGATCCTACATATTCTACGAAGATCTTATCGGTTGAACATCTGTGCCAAGGATTTATATAATTACGTATACCATTCCCTTTGTCCTTCGGTATGTTACTTGCCCGAGATTTGATCGTCAGTATCCCTATACACATTTCAATCTCGTTATCGGAAAGTCTCTTTACTCGTTCCGTAATATAAGATCCCATGACTAACACTTTAGTCACATTGCTTGCAAGGCTTATATGTGATGTTGTATTACCGAGTGGGCCCCGAGATACATCTTCGTCACACGGAGTGACAAATCCCAGTCTTGATCCATTCTAACTCAACGGACACCTTCGGAGATACCTGTAGAGCACCTTTATAGTCACCTAGTAACGTTGCGACGTTTGATACACATAAGGTATTCCTATGGTGTCAGTGAGTTACATGATCTCATGGTCATAGGAATGAATACATGACACGCAGAAGACAATAGCAACAAAATGACACGATCACATGCTACGTTTATAGTTTGGGTCTTGTCCATCACATCATTCTCCAAGTGATGTGATCCAGTCATTAAGTGACAACACTTGCATATGGTCAGAAAACCTTAACCATCCTTGATCAACTGGCTAGTCAACTAGAGGCTTACTAGGGACATAGTTTTGTCTATATATCCACACATGCATTTATGTTTTCATTCAATACAATTATAGCATGGATAATAAACGACTATCTTGAAACAGGAAATATAATAATTACTATTTTATAATTGCCTCTAGGGCATATTTTCAAGAGTCTCCCACTTGCACTAGAGTCAATATTCTAGTCTCACATTGCTATGCGATTTACATTGGAAATAATCTAACACCCATACAGTTATCGTGTTGATCATGCTTTGCTCGTGGAAGAGGTTTAGTGAGCGGATCTGCAACATTCAGATCCATGTGCACTTTGCAAATATTTACATCCTCTCCTTTGACATAGTCGCGGATGAGGTTGAAGCGTTGTTTGATGTGTGTGGTCTTCTTGTGAAACCTTGGTTCCTTGGCTAGAGCAATGTCACCAGTGTTGTCACAGAACAAAGTTATTGGATTTAGTGCGTTCCTTAGCCACCTCCGAGGCAGCCATGTACTCCGCTTCACATGTAGAATCTGCTATGACGCTTTTCTTGGAACTGCACCAGCTTACCGCACCCGCATTGAGAATAAATACGTATCCGGTTTGATACTTAGAGTCATCCGGAACAGTGTCAAAGCTTGCATCGACGTAACCCTTTACGACGTGCTCTTCGTCAGCTCCATAAACGAGAAACATTTCCTTAGTCCTTTTCAGGTACTTCAGAATATTCTTGACCGCCGCCCAGTGTTCCACTCATGGATCACTTTGAAACCTGCCTGCCATACTTATGGCCAGGCCGACGTCCGGTCTTGTGCACAACATTGCATACATGATAGACCCTATGGCTGAAGCATAGGGGACGGTACTCATCTTTTCTCTATCTTCTGCAGTCACCGGACACTGAGTCTTACTCAACTTTATACCTTATAACACAGGCAAGAACCCTTTCTTGGATTGTTCCATTTTGAACTTCTTCAAAACTTTCTCAAGGTATGTGTTCAGCGAAAGTCCTATCAGGCATCTCGATCTATCTCTATAGATCTTAATACCTAATATGTAAGGAGCTTCTCCTAGGTCTTTCACTGAAAAACATTTGTTCAAGTAATCCTTTACGCTCTCCAAAAACTCCACATTGTTTCCAATCAGCAATATGCCATCCACATATAATATTAGAAACGCTACACAGCTCTCACTCACTTTCTTGTACATACAAGATTCTCCAACAACTTGTATAAACCCAAACGCCTTGATCACCTCATCAAAGCGCTTATTACAACTCCGAGATGCTTGCACGAGTCCATAAATGGATCACTGGAGCTTGCATACTTTGTTAGCATTCTTTGCATCGACAAAACCTTCGGGTTACATCATATACAACTCTTCCTTAAGAAACCCATTAAGGAACACTGCTTTGACATCCATCTGCCAGATTTCATAATCAAAAAATGCAACATCGCTACCACTGAGAATGTCTCATCGTAGTCAACTCCTTGAACTTGTGAAAAACCCTTTGCCACAAGTCGAGCTTTAATTATCGTCCGCGTCCGTCTTCTTCTTAAAGATCCATTTGTTCTGAATAGCCTTGCGACCTTCAGGTAATACTTCCAAAGTCCACACTTTGTTTTCATACATAGATCCTATCTCGGATTTCATGGCCTCTAACCATTTGTTGGAACCGGGCCCACCATTGCTTCTTCATAATTCACAGGCTCATTGTTGTCTAACAACATGATAGATAAGACAAGATTTTCGTACCACTCACGGGCAGTACGTGATCTTGTCGACCTGCGAGGTCCGATAGTAACTTGATCCGAAGCTTCATGATCATCATCACTAGCTTCCTCCTCAACAGGTGTTGCCTCGATAGAGATTTCCCTCTGCCTTGCGCCACCATCTTGTTGAAGTAGAGGTTCCAAAACCTCATGAAGTTCTATCTTCCTCCCACGCAATTCTTTCGAGAGAAACTCTTTCTCAAGAAAAGCTCTGTTCTTAGTAACAAACACTTTGCCCTCGGAACTGAGATAGAAGGTGTACCCAACTGTCTCTTTTGGGTAACCTATGAAGACCCACTTTTCCGCTTTAGGTTCCAGCTTTTCAGGCTGAAGCTTTTTTACACAAGCATCGCATCCCCAAACTTTAAGAAACGACAACTTTGGCTTCTTGCCATGTTGTAGCTCATATGGTGTTGTCTCTATGGATTTTAATGGTGCCCTATTTAAAGTGAATGCAGCTGTCTCTAATGCATAGCCCCAAACCGATAATGGAAAATCGGTAAGAGACATCATAGATCGCACCATATCTAACAAAGTACGATTACAATGTTCGGACACACCATTACGCCGTGGTGTTCCACGCGGAGTCAACTGTGAAACGATTCCACATTGTCTTAAGTGAGCACCAAACTCGAAACTCATATATTCGCCCCCTCGATCAGATCGTAAGAACTTGATCTTCTTGCTACGATGATTTTCAACTTCACTCTAAAGTTGTTTGAACTTTTCAAATGTTTCAGACTTGTGCTTCATCAAGTAGATATATCCATACCTACTCAAATCATCAGTGAAGGTGAGAAAATAACGATATCCGCCGCACGCCTTCACACTCATTGGTCCGCACACATTAGTATGTATGATTTCCGACAAGTCACTTGCACGTTCCATTGTTCCAGAGAACGGAGTCTTAGTACTCTTTCCCATGAGGCATGGTTCGCACGTGTCAAGTGATTCGAAATCAAGTGACTCCAAAAGCCCATCATCATGGAGTTTCTTCATGTGCTTTACACCAATATGACCTAAGCGGCAGTGCCACAAAAAGGTGGCTCTATCATTGTTAACTCTACATCTTTTGGTCTCAATGTTATGGATATGTGTGTCATCACAATCAAGATTCAATATGAACAAACCCCTCACATTGGGTGCATGACCATAAAAGATATTACTCATATAAATAGAACAACCATTATTCTCGGACTTAAAAGAGTAACCATCTCGCAATAAACAAGATCCAGATATAATGTTCATGCTTAACGCATGCACTAAATAACAATTATTTAAGTTCATAACTAATCCCGATGGTAACTGAAGTAAGCCGTGCCAACGGCAATTGCATCAACCTTGGAACCATTTCCCATGCGCATCGTCACTTCATCCTTCGTCAGCCTTCGTTTATTCCGCAGTTCCTACTTCGAGTTGCAAATGTGAGCAACAGAACCGGTATTAAATACCCAGGCACTACTACGAGAGTTGGTTAGGTACACATCAATAACATGTATATCACATATACCTGGTTTGGCTTTGGCTGCCTTCTTATCAGCCAAATACTTGGGGCAATTGCACTTCCAGTGACCCATCCCCTTGCAATAATAGCACTCAGTTTCCGGCTTACGTCCAGCCTTGGGTTTCTTCGTCGGAGGGGCAACAGTTTATCCGCTCTTCTTGGAGTTACCCTTCTTGCCTTTGCCGTTTCTCTTGAAACCAGTGGTCTTATTGACCATCAACACTTTATGTTCTTTCCGGATTTCTGACTCCGCGACTTTCAGCATCGCAAATAACTCGCCAGGTGACTTATTCATCCCTTGCATGTTATAGTTCAACACAAAGCTCTTGTAACTAGGTGGCAGTGATTGAAGAATTATGCCAGTGATAGCCTCTTGCGAGAGTTCAATCCCCATCTCAGTTAGACGATTTGAGTACCCAAACATTTTGAGCACGTGTTCACTGACAGACAAATTCTCCTCCATTTTGCAAGCATAGAATTTATCGGAGGTCTCATACCTCTCGATCCGGGCATTCTTCTCAAAGATAAACTTCAACTCCTGGAACATCTCATATGCTCCATGACGTTCAAAGCGTCGTTGAAGTCCCGGTTCCAAGCCATACAAGACTGCACATTGAACTACTGAGTAGTCCTCCTTACGCGCTTGCCAAACATTCAAAACATCTTAATCAGCCATAGCGGTGGTTCATCTCCTAGCGCTGCATCAAGGACATAATTATTTTGCCTAGCTTGTAGGATAAGCATCAGATTACGAGCCGAGTCTACAAAGTTGCTACCATCATCTTTCATCTTAGCTTTCTCTAGGAACGTATTGAAATTCAGGTTGCTACTGCGTGAGCCATTGATCTACAACATAAAATATTGCAAAGTTTACTTAGACTATGTTCAAGACAATTAGAGTTTAGCTAATCATATTACTAATAAACTCCCACTCAAATAGACATCCCTCTAGTTATTTGAGTGTGGCATGATCCAAATTCACTGACTCAAGTCCGATCATCACGTGAGTTGAGTGTAGTTTCAGTACATGCTAGGCTCGTCAAGTCTGTACATGCTCGACCTTTCGGTCTCTTGTGTTCCGGGGTCATGTCTGTACATGCTAGGCTCGTCAAGTTTAACCCGAGTGTTCCGTGTGTGCAACTGTTTTGCACCCGTTGTATGTGAACGTTGAGTCTATCACACCCGATCATCACGTGGTGTCTCGAAACGACGAACTGTCACAACGGTGCACAGTCGGGGAGAACACAATTTTATCTTGAAATTTTAGTGAGGGATCACCTTATAATGCTACCGTCGTTCTAAGCAAGATAAGGTGCATAAAAGGATTAACATCACATGCAATTCATAAGTGGCATGATATGACCATGATCTTGTGCTTCTTGATCTCCACCACCATAGCACCGGCATGATCTTCATCGTCACCGGCGCCACACATCATCGTGTCGCCATCGAGGTTGTCGTGCTATCTATGCTATCACTACTAAAGCTACAACCTAGCAATGTAGTAAACACATCTGCAAGCACAAAGGTTAGTTTAAAGACAACCCTATGGCTCATGCCGGTTGCCGTAGCATCGACGTGCAAGTCGATATTTAACTATTACAACATGATCATCTCATATATCCAATATATCACATCATGTCTTCGGCCATATCACATCACATGCATACCCAGCAAAAACAAGTTAGACGTCCTCTAATTTGTTCTTGCATGTTTTATGTGGCTGCTATGGGTATCTAGTATGAACGCATCTTACTTACGCAAAACCAAAATGGTGATGTGCCAATTGCTATTTATCCTCTCTCCAAAGACTTCCTCGGTCAAATCCGATTCAACTAAAGTTGAAGAAACACACACCCGCCAGTCATCTTTATGCAACAAGTTCCATGTTAGTCGATGAAACCGGTCTCTCGTAAGCATACGAGTAAGGTTGGTCCAGGCCGCTTCAATCCAACAATACCGCCGAATCGAGAAAATACTAAGGAGGGCAGCAAATCGAACATCAACGCCCATAAAAACTTTTGTGTTCTACTCGAGATAACATCTACGCATGAACCTAGCTCATGATGCCACTGTTAGGGAACGTTGCATGGGAAACAAAAAATTTCCTACGCACACGAAGATCTATCATGGTGATGTTCATCTATGAGAGGGAGATCGGATCCACATACCCTTGTAGATCGCTAAGAGGGAAGCGTTAAGAAACGCGGTTGATGTAGTGGAACAGCTTCGTGATTCAAATCACCGTCGTCCCACGATCCGTCCCGATCTAGCACCGAACGGACGGCACCTCTGCGTTCAGCACACGTACAGCTCGATGACGATCTCCGCCTTCTTAATCCAGCAAGAAAGACGGGGAAGGAGATGAGTTCTCCAGCAGCGTGATGGCACGCCGGTGATGGTGATGATCTATTCCTGCAGGGCTCCGCCCGAGCTCCGCAGAAAACCGATCTAGAGGAAGAACTAAGAAGTAGAGGTTTAGGGTTGCACGTGGCAAAGTTGTGTCTCAAAAACCCTAAAACCTCTAGTATATATAGGAGGAGGGGAGGGGCTAGCCTTGAGGCTCAAGGGATCCCCAAGGGCGTCGGCTGAAGGGAGGAGGAGGGACTCCTACTCCAATTCGGTTTGGAAGGTGGAGTCCATTCCTTCCTTCCCTCCTCCGTTTTTCTTTCTCCTTTGATTTTTTTCCCTTGACCGAAATAGCCCTATTGGGCTGGCCTCACCAGCCCACCAAGGGCTGGTGCGCCACCCATGGGCTATTAGGTTCTCTCCCGGGTGGATGGCCCCTCCTGGTAAAAACCCGAAACCCATTCGTCACTCCCGGTACACTGCCGGTAATGCCTGAAATCTTACCGGAAGCCAAATGAAACAATCCTATATATCAATCTTCATGTTCAAACCATTCCGGAAACCCTCGTGATGTTCGTGATCTCATCCGGGACTCCGAACAAAACTTCGGTCACCAGCACCTATAACTCAACTATACCAAAACGTCGCCGAACCTTAAGTGTGCAGACCCTGCGGGTTCGAGAACTATGCAGACATGACCTGAGACACTCCCCGGTCAATATCCAATAGCGGGACCTAGATGTCCATATTGGATGCTACATATTCTACAAAGATCTTATCGGTTGAACCTCTGTGCCAAGGATTCATATAATCTCGTATACCATTCCCTTTGTCCTTCGGTATGTTACTTGCCTAAGATTTGATCATGGGTATCCCTATACCTATTTCAATCTCGTTACCGGCAAGTCTCTTTGCTCGTTCCGTAATACATGATCCCGTGACTAACACTTTAGTTACATTGCTTGCAAGGCTTATATGTGATGTCGTATTACCGAGTGAGCCTCGATATACTTCTCCGTCACACGGAGTGACAAATCCCAGTCTTGATCCATGCTTACTCAACGGACACCTTCGCAGATATCTGTGGAGCACCTTTATAGTCACCCAGTAACATTGCGACATTTGATACACATAAGGTATTCCTCCGGTGTCAGTGAGTTACATGATCTCCTGGTCATAGGAATGAATACTTGACACGCAGAAAACAATAGCAACAAAATGACACGATCACATGCTACGTTTATAGTTTGGGTCTTGTCCATCACATCATTCTCCCAATGATGTGATCCAGTCATCAAGTGACAACACTTGCATATGGTCAGAAAACCTTAACCATCCTTGATCAACTGGCTAATCAACTAGAGGCTTACTAGGGACATAGTTTTGTCTATATATCCTCACATGCATTTATGTTTTCATTCAATACAATTATAGCATGGATAATAAACGATTATCTTGAAACAGGAAACATAATAATAACTATTTTATCATTGCCTCTAGGGCATATTTCCAACACTCCACACCTACCAATATGTCTAATGTTCTCGTTTCTCCCGAGTTAGCATCCAATTTAGTTTCTATTCGTTGCCTCGCTCGTGAGAACCCCCTTACCATTGAATTTGATGCTGTTGGTTTCTCTGTGAAGGACGCCCGTACCAGGATGGTCCTGCACTGTTGTGATAGTCCTGAGGAGCTCTATCTTGTGCATGTCGGCGCCTCCGCCTCCACTCTCGTCGCTCTCGTCGCAGGCGTGACCTCTGGCATGCTCGCTTGGGCCACCCCAACCCCACCACCCTTCGTCAAATACTTCGGAGTTTTCCTTTTTCATGTAATAAACTTGAGGACCACTCGTGTGAGGCTTGTCATATAAGCAAGCACGTTCGTCTTCCCTTTAGCCCATCAACAACTATATCTAGCTTTCCATTCCAGTTACTTCATAGTGATGTTTGGACATCCACTATTGCGAGTAATACGGGCTATCTATACTATTTGGTGATATTAGATGATTATTCTCATTACGTGGTGGACTTTCCCTCTTCGTCGCAAGTCCGATGCGCTTGCCACACTCACCACTTTTTATTTCTATGTCACCATGCAGTTCGGTCGCCCTATTATTGCACTCCAAACCGATAACGGTAATGAGTTTGATAATGTTATTGTTCGCACTCTCCTCGCCTCTCACGGCACTGTCTTTCGCCTAACCTGCCCCTACACCTCCCAGTAGAACGACCACGATGAGAGCATCATACGCACTCTCAACGATTGCGTCTGTACGTTACTCTTTCACTCCAACGTACCTCCCACGTTTTGGCCTGATGCACTCGCCACCGCCACCCTCCTCATCAACATCCGTCCGTGTCACACTCATTGGAACTACACTCCTCACCATCTTCTCTTCGGTGCATCCCTATCCTATGACAGGCTTCACATCTTCGGGTGTCTTTGCTATCCTAGCACTGCGTCCACCACTCCTCACAATTTCGCCCCTCGATCCCTTCCATGCTTCTTCCTTGGTTAACCTTGCAACACCAAAGGTTACCGGTGCTATGATCCTGTCACTCATCGTGTGTACACTTCGAGGCACGTGTATTTTATCGATACGGTGTTTTCATTCTTTCAAGTATCCCTGTCGGAGACTCCCTCGCCAGCGCTCGGCGCCCGCCCTCTCTGCGACCGGCTGCCTGCCGCGGTGACCTGTCGTCGCTCCCGCTAGCTGACTCCTCCAATCGGCTGCTGCCAAGCATGCGACTCCCTCTCTTGAGGTTGAGTTTGTACAGGCCTCTCCCGCGGCTGCCACACGGTCCGCGATTCCCTCCCCTGAGGTCGAGTCTGTCCAGGCCTCTCCAGCAGCTACCCCTCGGCCTGCGACTCCCTCCCCTGAGGTCGAGTCCGAACAGGCCTCCGCCAGCGCTGCTCCATGATACGTCTCCGTCGTATCTACTTTTCCGAACTCTTTTGCCCTTGTTTTGGACTCTAATTTGCATGATTTGAATGGAACTAACCCGGACTAACGTTGTTTTCAGCAGATTTGCCATGGTGTTGTTTTTGCACAGAAATAAAAGTTCTCGGAATGACCTAAAAATTTACGGAGATTTTTTCTGGAATTTATGAAAAATACTGGCGCAAGAATCAACGGAGGATGTGGAGCGTGGAGCCCACAAGCCCACCAGGCGCGGCCCCCCTGGCCGCGCCTGGCAGGCTTGTGGAGCCCATGACGCTCCACCGCCTCCAATCTCAGCTCTATTTAGTCTGTCTCGCCCGGAAGAAAATCAAGGAGAAGAGTTCATCGCGTTTTATGATACGGAGGCGCTGCCACCTCCTGTTCTTCATCTGGAGGGCAGATCTGGAGTCCGTTCTGGGCTCCGGAGAGGGGAGATCGTCGCCATCGTCATCATCAACTTTCCTTCATCGCCAATTCCATGATGCCCTTCACCGTTCGTGAGTAATCTCATCGTAGGCTTGTTGGACGGTGATGGGTTGGATGAGATCTATCATGTAATCGAGTTAGTTTTGACGGGGATTGATCCCTAGTATCCACTATGTTCTGAGATTGATGTTGCTACTACTTTGCCATGCTTAATGCTTGTCACTAGGGCCCGAGTGCCATGATTTCAGATCTGAACCTATTATGTTGTTGCCAATATATGTGTGTTTTAGATCCTAGCTTGCAAGTTGTAGTCACCTACTATGTGTTATGACCCGGCAACCCCGGAGTGACAATAGCCGAAACCACTCCCAGAGATGACCATAATATGAGGAGTTCATGTATTCACCAAGTGTTAATGCGTTGGTCCGGTTCTTTATTAAAAGGAGAACCTTAATATCCCGTAGTTTCCATTAGGACCCCGCTGCCACGGGAGGGATGGACAATAGATGTCATGCAAGTTCTTTTCCCTAAGCACGTATGACTACATACGGAATACATGCCTACATTAGATTGACGAACTGGAGCTAGTTACTTATCTCTCCGTGTTATAAATGTTGCATGATGAATCACATCCGGCATAATCATCCATCACCGATCCAATGCCTATGAGTCTTTCACTACTGGTCCTTGCTACGTTACTTTGCCGCTACTGCTGTCACTGCTGCTACTGTTACTCTGTTGCTACTGCTGTTACTTTGCTGCTACTGGATACTGTTGCTACTGCTGCTATCACCCTACTTTGCTACTGATACTTTGCTGCAGACACTAAATCTTTCAGGTGTGGTTGAATTGACAACTCAGCTGCTAATACTTGAGAATATTCTTTCGCTTCCCCTTGAGTCGAATCAATAAATTTGGGTTGAATACTCTACCCTCGAAAACTGTTGCGATGCCCTATACTTGTGGGTTATCACTCCATCGTCCACCGACCGGTCCGCTGGTGCCACCGTGATGGGATCGATGCCCACCTCGCCCGTCGCCACATCTGGCCCCGCCGCGATTCCGCCCCTCAGCGCGATGACCCGCGCCCGCGCCGGCGTGTCTCGGCCCAGCACTCGCTACTCTTCGGATGAGTATGCATGCAGGGCCTCGACATACACGCCATCACCCATCCCCTCCTCCGCTCACGAGGCCCTTCAGGATCCTCACTCGCTCGCAGCAATGTAGGAGGAGTTCGTTGCGTTGCAGCGGAACCGCACGTGGCATCTTGTTCCGCGACCCCTAATACCAATGTCATCACTCGCAAATGGGTGTTCCGCCACAAGACTCACCTTGACGGTTCTCTCGAGCGCTGCAAGGCTCGATGGGTGGTTGGTGGATTCTGACAACGCGCTGGTGTGGACTTCACCAACACTTTTGCCCCGATTGTTAAACCGGGCACGATCCGCACGGTCCTTCAGCTGGCGGTCTCTTGAGCCTGGCATGTGCATCAGTTGGACGTCTCCAATGTCTTTCTGCACGGACACCTCACCGAGCGGGTCTTCTGTTAGCAGCCTACTGGTTTCGTCGATGCTGATCATCCTGATCATGTGTGCGTGCTCTCTCTCTCTCTCTTTACGGGATGAAGCAGGCGCCCCGTGCTTGGTACTAGCGGATTGCAGCCTTCCTGTTGTCTCTTGGCTTCCGATCCACCCGCTCCGATGTGTCACTCTTTGTGTATCATCAGAGAGCTGCCACTGTCTATCTGCTGTTCTACGTCGACGACATCATCCTCACAACGTCTACCTCCGAGCTCCTTCAGCGTGTCACTGCTCGTCTTCGCGACGAGTTCATGCTTTAAGGACTCGGGGCCTCTGCATTACTTCCTTGGCATTGAGGTCGTTCGACGGCTGATGGGTTTTTCTTGCATCAGCAGCGGTATGCTCAGGAGCTTCTTGAGCGCGCCGGCATGCTCAACTGCAAGACAGCTCCCACTCACGTTGATACCAAGGCCAAGGTATCTGCCACAGAGGGCTCTCTCATGTCTGATGCTCCGCTCTACTGCTCCATCGTTGGTGCTCTCGAGTGCGTGACCTTGTCGTGTTCGGGTTTGCAATACGCGGTTCAGCAGGTCATCCTTCACATGCATGCTCCACGTGATTCTCATTGGACTCCGGCGAATCGTATCCTTTGCTACATACGTGGCACCATGTCCATGGGTCTCACACTGACGGCTTCCGCATCCACCGACATTGTCGCCTACTCGGATGCGGAGTGGGTAGGCTGCCCTAAAACGCGGCGGTCTACGTCCGGCTACCGCGTCTATCTTGGACCCTCGCTGATCTCTTGGTCTTCCAAGCAATAGCCCACGGTATCCCGCTCGAGCGCGGAGGCTGAGTATCGGGCAGTGGCTAACGCCTTTGCTGAGTGCTCCTGGCTACGCCGGCTTCTACAGGAGCTGCTTTGTGATGTTCACAAAGCCACACTTGTCCATTGTGACAATGTCATCTACCTCTCCGCCAACCCAATACATCATCGTTGTACGAAGCATATTGAGGTTTACATACATTGTGTTCGTGAACAAGTAGCTCTTAGGCGCATTCGACTTCTTCATGTTCTGATGACGCAACAGTTCGCCGATGTTATGACAAAGGGATTGCCTACTTCTGTCTTTGAGGAATTTAGGTCCAGTCTCTGCGTCTCCAGCACCGCTTCGACTGCGGAGGGATGTTGAATATATGTGTATAGCCCCGTCCATCTTCTAGCATTTGTATAGTTGAGGTTGAGGTCCATATTGTACTCTATATATGTGCACATGCACCCAATCAATATATTGTGAGTTGCATTGTCAAACATCTCTCTCTCTACACAAACGATAGAAGAAGTCTTATTTCAACACACCATTTACGACACCATATCTAAGATATCTCCAAATAAACAAAATCCTAAAGAAAAAAGATCGGACAGGCATTTCCGCACTCTTCTTCCACGGGCGAGGGTATAGGACGGGAAGGGGGGCTATGCGGAAGCGTTCTAACGAGGGCGGATAGAGTTGTTTTTTAAAAGGATTTCATTCGACCTCTGCATCATTACTATGCATGCAACCACTTTATTGACGAAATGTAAGTGCTCTAGCGGAGGCAGATAGAGTTGTGGTCGTGCACCTTCTTATATGTAACGAATGTATCATATGAATCATGGGTAGTAATAAACATGAAGCGTCTAAAACTATTAATGACCTCTTAGACTTAGAAGCTGAGAGGGCCATCGAGATGGCTAGAAATATTGCAACAGTGAAACCCATGGATGACTCCGATATAAATGCTTTAGGGATGGGGGAATTAGAACGTTTATTTGAGGATCTTGTTCCTTCGTCTTTTTTGACTAAAGAGGTAGACGAAATTGCTGAGGAGAGGTAAGTGGCCCCCTTACAATCGTCCATTGACGCACTCCAGGAGACCGGTTATGTGGACCGGTCGGATGGTCAGGATAGACCGAAACGAGCTTGGAAGAGAAAATTATATCCTATATCGGCCGTGCGCTGAAGTGCTAGATTTAAGACAACAAAGAAATTTCATGATGAGCGATGAAAGGAATTTTATGGAATAGCAGAGGTCTGGCAGACTTGGCTAAAAGAAGATAAGCAACCATTGAGCACAAATTAAATTTCATTGCTTTGATGGAAAGAGGGAGAGATAACTTTACATCACAGTTTTTAGGAACGTTATCTGGTGGTATTGACTTCGATTGGCACTGTTTACCTCCAAGAGGAAGGTCCGGGGGGATCTTGCTTGGAGTCAGGTGTGACGTGCTAGAAGTCCGGAATGTAGTGTTCGGGGACTATGCCATCAAATTAAGGGTTCGATCGAAGGCGGATGGGTTCCAATGGGCCCTCGTAGCAGTATACGGGGCGGCCCAACCGGAACTTAAGAGAGATTTTCTGCTGACCTCGTCCGGATATGTGGAGATGAGAGGCTGCCAATTTTATTAGGGGGAGACTTTAATATCATTAGAAGATGAGATGAGAAAAACAATGATAACTTTGATGGCAGATGGTCATTTATGTTTAATTCTATCATTGAGAGCCTCGATTTGAGAGAAACTGAGCTTTTGGGTAGAAAATTTACGTGGGCAAATAATTTACTCAATCCAATGTACGAGAAGTTGGATAGTGTTGGGGATATTACCTATGGGTAAGCCGCCCCTAGTGGGCTGGGTCACGAAAGGGGTGACTCGCCATTAGTTGCGCGTCCCGTGGCCCAGAAGCTGGATGGCGGTTCGAGAGGTCGTGCGGATGATGGATTACCAAGAAAGCTCCTGTTCGTGGGGGACACGGCGACTTAGAGATAAGGAAAGCCACAAAGAGTAGAATGGCAGGACTTTGTAAACCCTAGGGCCTCGACCTGTATATAATGGCGAGTCCTAGGGAGAGGTCAGGCGAGTTAGAGAGAATCAAGAGCTAGGTCACGTGAGTTACGCCCTCCTTGTAATCGAAACCACCATTAATCCATACATAGCAGGACGTAGGCTTTTACCTCCTCACGAGGGGCCGAACCTGGGTAAATCTGAGTCTCGCTTTCACTCACCCCCTACGAGTCGCCACCAAGGTGCGATGGCTCCATCTCTAAGTCCTTTCACGAGGACATCTTCTGTGACAAAACCATGACAGTTGGCGCCCACCGTGGGGCTAGCACACGGCGGAGTTGAGTTCTCGAAGGGAGCCCTACCAGGGTTAGGAAGCTATGCGGTCAGCATCATGACTAAGAGCCGCCACGGGAAGTATTACATCGACAACTCGCTGTGGGAGCCGGAGGCCGATTCCGTCGAATCTGGCTAGCGACTCCCCTTCGGCAAGATCAACATCTTCATCGGCATGATCAGGACGCCTGCGCCTGAGCCGGACATCTCCATCGACATCGTCGAGCCGGCCAGGTACGTCCTCCCCGTTACACGGCGGGACAGGAGTCACCATGTTTTCATCAGTTTTACGCACGGAGACGACACACAAGACGAAGTGGCGGGCTAGGAGATCACCCCTGTCAATTATGATGGCGGTTCATCCATGGGTGAGACGGAATCGATCCACCCTCTTGAGGAAGGACAGCTCGGGGGGCTGTCATTGGTGATGGATCCCGAGGTCTTCGAGAGGTCTCGCCGGCAAATCGCCATCTACATGGCGGGGTCAGCGCAGCCTCAGCAGAATCCAACTAGCAATAACGAGACCGGGGGAATGTCCAAACCCCCAGCGCAATCCATGATGGAGTTAGCGGTGGAGGTCGCCGGTCTCATGGCAACCACGATCACGTCTGAGAATCAGGAGTCTGTCAACGCGGAGCTAGCTAAGCTGCGGGAGGCACTGGCCAAGGCACAGCGGGACATGGAAGCAGAAGCCGCCAGGATTCAGACGCAGCAGGCCGCGGTCGCAGCAGAGATGGAGCGAATGAACACCAAAGGCTGGCGGCTCGAGAGACAGCAGCACGCGTTTGATGCTGTTCACCAAAGGAGGCACAATGGGCGCATCCCGGCCGACTTACACCCAACTAGCCTTTTTTACACTCCACGCACCCCCGGGGCGGGTCCTGATCGGCCTTTACAAACCATCCCGAGGGGAGGAGCGGTTCCACCACCCAATCCACCGCCGCATCAGCCAATGGATGCCCATGCGACTTGGTTCCGAACGCCACGGGGTCACTTCTCGAATCCCGTGGACAATGTGCTGGCAGCGACCCGCCACCTGGAGTCCCTTTCGATCTACGGAAACACCCCGGCCAAGATAGAAGCCAAGAAGACCATCAAGATACTAAAGACGCTCGTGGTTCAGCACACACAGTATTCTCATAGCCTTGATCGGCTACACTCCACGCTACATGCGAGTCACACCAGAAGTCTCCATGAGGACTTCCCCGCAGTAACCAGTGGGCCGTGGCGATTCCCTCAACATGATCCGCTCGGGATGCCCGACACGCGAGCCCAGGATATCATGGATGCGGCACGAGCCGCGCGTCAGTTAGAGCCCACAACAGCGGCGGGTCAGGTTTACCCGGCTGGCGTGCCGTCACCTCTCGCGCCCCTGGATGCCGGGGGCAAGCACATTGGGGTATCGTGCCTTGCACCAGCTTTGCGCAACGAGCGCATGCCGAAGGACTTCAAAGGGCCCCGGAAGGTCCCCAATTACTCGTCGGACCTCGAGCCAGGGTCATGGATCAAGAGCTACGAGCTCGCGACGGACATGCTCGATGTAAACGAGGCAGTTTGCGCTATATACTTCACTATGATGCTTGAGGGGACAACGCGCGCATGGTTGAAAAACTTGTTGCCCAACTCCATCAACACTTGGGGGGAGCTAAAGGAGCGCTTCATCAAGAATTTCAGAGGGACCTGCAAGCGCCCAATGACCATCGTTGACCTACAGCACTACGTCCAGGGGCCGGATGAGTCGGCCCACCATTGGACCCGGCGAGTCGCGGAAGTTATTCATTCATCAGAAGGCATCTCGGCGGCTCACGCGGTGTTGATCCTGGAGAAGAACTGCCATTACGAACCTCTGGTGCTAAAGCTAGGGCAACTTAAGCCAAAAGTATAGGTCATGGGCGAGTTAATGGATACCCTCACCACGTATGCCGAGTCGGACGACACCAAGGATCCCGGGGATGACGACGTCAAAGTTAGTACCGCCAGGAAGGGCGAGTTACACAGGTCATTCTCAGTTTCAAGGACGGGGCAACCACCACCATGGTGGGCACGGCAAGAAAATACAACAGGAAGGTCCCATGGAATTTGTTGCTAATACTAATACTGGCAACGCAAACCCACGTCAGAAGAAGCGGGGCTTTAGAGGGAAGAAACTACACAATTACCACGAGATGCTTAAAGGCCCGTGTCCGCAACATGCCACGGCGGAAGGACCGGTGACTCACTCGTGGGAGGACTGCTATGTGATGCAGGAATTATGGGCCGAGGCGATCATGAGAGGCCAAGGTGGTGAACACGGCCAGCGACAGGAACAACCCGGCGCGTTCGGGTCACGCCAGGTCATGTTCGGAGGTTTTCCTAACCAAGGACCACAGGGCGGGTCACAACCCAATGCTGGCCAATACCAAGTTCACAGCCAGCAATATCACCCGCCGGGAGTGTTCCAGCAACCCGTCCCGCAAGGGTACCCCCAGCGGCAGGAAGATCGTGGCGGGTTCCAGAATAATCCCAAACAATTGAACAGCGGGCAGTAATACGTGTTCACCACCAACACCTGTAAGCGGGATCATAAGGTAGAGCATAGAGATTTCGTAGCTGAGCCGGCACTCCCCCGATACCTTCACTAGTCTGAGAAACCCATAACCTGGAGCAGGGAAGACCATCCACCCCGAGTAGACAACCCTGGCGACTTGGCTTTGGTCGTGGCTCCCCAAGTCGGGGGGTACACCCTCTCCAAAGTCCTCATGGATGGGGGCACCAGCATCAACATCCTATACTTCGACACTTTTCGGCGGATGAACCTCTTGGAGAATGACCTGATGCCACCATCCACGGTCTTCCACGACATCGTCCCCAGTAAGTCGGCATATCCAATTGGGCGGATTAAGCTTAACGTGGCTTTTGGCACATAGTCAAATTACAAGAGCGAGTCCCTCCTGTTCGAGGTGGTCAAAATCAAGAGCCCCTACCATGCGCTGTTTGGGCGGCCGACGTATGCCAGATTCATGGCCCGCCCATGCTATGTTTACCTCAAACTCAAGATGCCCGGACCTAAGGGTCCTATTACCATCCGTGGCGACAGGAAGATAGCCCAAGAGTGTGAAGAAGGAGACGCGGCTTATGCCGAGTCAGCCTGCGCGGCTGAGGAGCTCTAGTTTCACCAATCCAATGTTGACCCGGCGGACATGACGCCGCTCAAAAGGCCGACCATCGATTCTGAGCCGCCTCTCAAGTTTAAACAAACGAACGACACCAAGGTTATCAAGTTTACGCCGGGCGACTCCACCAAGCAGTTCACTATTGGGGCGGGTCTTGACCCCAAATAGGAAAGCGCGCTCATCGAATTCATCCGTGAGAATCGGGACATCTTTGCATGGAAACCTTCTGACATGCCGGGTGTATCGAGAGAATTCGCTGAGCACCATCTTAATACTGACCCTAAAATTAAGCCGGTTCGACAGTACCTTTGCAGGTTTAATGAAGAACGTCGTAAGGTGATCGGAGAGGAAGTAGCCCGGCTCCTTGCCGCCAGGTGCATCATCGAGGTTTTTCATCCTGAATGGCTGGCTAACCCGGTCCTGGTGCTCAAGAAGAACGACACTTACCGCATGTGCATTGACTACACTGACCTCAACAGAGCCTGTCCGAAGGATCCCTTCGCCCTTCCCCGCATTGATCAAATTATTGATTCGACGGCGGGTTGAGAACGTCCGTGTTTCTTGGACGCTTATTCAGGATACCATCAGATAAAGATGGAGGTGGTGGATCAAGAGAAGACATCCTTCATAACCCCATTCGGAGCTTTCTGTTACGTGTCCATGTGGTTTGGGCTCAAGAGTGCGGGGCGACTTACCAGCGCTGCATCCAAAACTGCTTACACACCCAGATAGGCTGTAACATCCACGCTTATGTGGACGAAATCGTGGCCAGGTCTCACCGCAAGCAGTCTCTCTTGGAGGATCTCAAGGAAACCTTCGGCAACCTGCGTGTCTACTAGATGAGGCTTAACCCCACCAAGTGTGTCTTTGGTGTCCCTGCGGGGAAGTTATTGGGTTTCTTGGTATCAGAACGTGGCATTGAGGCCAACCAAGACAAGATTGAGGCGATTACTTCACTTGGGAAACCAGCCAATGTTAACCAGGTGCAGCGTATGGCGGGTCGAATCGCGGCCCTGAGCCGCTTCATAAGTCGCCTCGGGGAGAAGGCCATCCCTCTCTACCAGTTTGTAACGACCAAGATGTGGTCCTTTCCGATCTGGGGATCGAGGCCCCGAATTGGAAAGGAGCGCATCTAAGCGTCTCGCAAACAGGTAACACAACACATACATAATAATAAAAGATAGAAAATTCGGGGTTCAATTGCCTTCTCATAAATATAGATCAGAGTACATCACACATACAACCAAAGTAGTTCCGCTACGGACTACAAAACAGAGAAAAGGCTATGCTACCCTGCCTACTGGCCCACGATCACGACCACACCTCAATCTTCTGGATAGTTCACGTACAGGCGGTCGGACTCCTCGTCGTACTGCCACACCAGCTGCGTGCCGTCGGGATCACCTGTCTCTGGGGTACCTGAACCTGTTGGGGTTGTGAAGGAATCTGTGAGCCACGGGGACTCAGCAATCTATGACCTCGGTGCCAGAACTAGTCAAGTTATTAGGTTGGATAGGGTAGAGTGTTTAAGGTTGCAGCATCCTAAGCTTGATATGGTGGCTATCTTACGTAGAACATTTATGAAGGTGGACTACACTAACGGTCGAGAATACTTGATCATTAAGTGATCCTGAACACCTACCTACATCAATCATAACCCCACCGTGTTCCCGATCGAAGAGAGATCTTCGAGGGGACAGTCACGGTTACGCACACAGTTGGCAATTTTATTAGCTTTAGTTTAAGTTATCTAATACCGGATGTTAATAAAATATTCCAAGTTGCCACATAACCGCGGGCACAACTTCCCGAAAGATTAAACCTTGCAGGGCTGCTCCAACTAGTCCATCACAAACATACACAGTCCGCAAATTAATCCTCTATCACGAATCTCGTGATCTCGTCGGATTCCTTAGAGGAAAACCTCAACTCTGGGGAGAACCAAAGCTTCACCGGGATTCCTATACGCAAGATATATCGCTAAGGTAAGACAAGACTAGCAGGACCTCCCGATGTGTCGACGACCCCGATAAGAGCCGTGTATCTCAGTATCAGGACAACACCTTCTATGCAAAGTGGACAAGGACCAAACCTCAAGTTTCCTTGGGGTGGTCTTGCCGACTGCTAGGTGAGTGGACCAACACTCATGAGGAGCACTGGCCCGGGTTGTTGATTAAATTACTCGGGGTAGCTATTCCCTATGCAGATTATTATTAAGTGATTAGCAAATTAAAACCAATGTTGGGTCCTGCCGGACAAGTCTTAACACTACGCGATTTATCGAGGGGGTCCCCATAACAACCCCGAACGTGTTAGGAGCGATCAATATGGAATCAAACACCGGTAGCCGGTAACTATGGCGGCAATAACGGAACAAAGCACCCGGCAAAAGGCTAGGCCTTTCGTTATTTACCAAGTATATAGGTGCATTAATTATATAACAGAATTTAAGATAATGATATCAAGCTCATGTTATCACATGAGTCAAAGCACCTGCATCTAGCAACGCTAACATTAGTAGCTGAGCAAAGCCTGCTTAGCCATTCAAGTTTGCTAGGAAGGGATTAGTGTTTGGGTTCATGGCATATCAAGAGGCAAATATTTCAGTGGTAGGCAGCGATCTTATTATAAGGGAAACTTAATCTAGCATAACAAGTCTAGAGATGGAATCAAGGTCATATCATCTTGCCTGTGATATCTTCAGCTTGGAATGGTTCTTGATCGTCCTGCACGTACTCTCCTGACTCCACGTATTCGTTTTCCGATCCCGGTGCTACCCAACATAATAATAACATCCAATGAACAACAGCACCTCAAGATGCAACAATCACATGATGCATGAGATGAATATGAGCATGCATCACTATTTCTATCACTAGCACAAGCATAAGGAATAAATATATGTTCCTGGACAGAACTGCATGCTAACCTATTTTGACATGCATGAGAATGACATGATCAGATGCATCATGATAAAACGATGCAAAAGCATATATAAAGAACATTACAATCGGAGCTACGGATCAACGGGAATCAACGAAACAAGATATGAAGCCCTACGTGTCAAAATCATCACCACACACTCAAATGGCACAACTATGGTATTTCCAGGTTGCCAAGACATAAAACAAACCATCATGGATGGGGTGGAGCAAAGAAGAACACCACAACATCAACTAAGCACTCACAAACATCAAAATAACAAAACTACACAATCTGCCATAAAGTGCATCATAGCACTTTGTGAGCTACATGCAAAGCACCTACAGCCACCCAACTTTGACAAATAATATATGTGGCTGTAGCTGTCCAAGAATACTACAAGAACAATCAAGAAACACACAAAAAGGAATTAAACACAAAAAGTTATAAGCCTGCAAACTTGCCCAAAAAGTTTCTCACTTTCTGTCTATGCTTTGAAGCATTTTCACATCAGCCAAAACAATACCTACGAGACTCCAAATGAACTGAAATTTTACAGGGAGCTAGACAAACATATCAGGTCCAACTTTCTAGTTGAAAGCTAAGGCTAGACCACAACACATTGACCTGCACAACCTCATCAACAGGAGAAGATAATATAAACAGATTCTCAGACTTAGTCTGGAATTTCAGCCACATGCCTACTTTGAGTGGGCATAACTTGCACATATGGAATCCTAATCAGGAGATGAAACCAACAAGAGGTGGAGGGGGTCACCCTCTACTAGCACAACCAAGAAACAATCACAAAGGCTCACCACAACTCATGGAACCAAGCTCCAAACATAGAAGAAAATGAAAATATGTCATCTCCAGAAAATGTTCCAATGGCAAAACTAAGTTCACCAATGGATTCCTTGGGAGATTATACCACAAAATCATATATAATATGTATGCACTTGCTTGGAAAAAGTGATCACAAACTAGGAAGTGAAATCTACATAGAATCCCATCTAGTGAATAGTGCATCATCACATGTGCTATTCACTAGAAGACAAGATACATAAGCACATGTTCATGTCCACAATAACAATGTGGTTCATGAGGGGTAGACCTCATACCTATGTGCATTGGCACACCACCACAACATCCACATGTGACTAGCACAACAAAGATAACACCTACACATGAAATCTACACAATCACTCCTACACAAGGTAAGACACTTATGCAACCCTAGTGCAACACACACACATGCACATGACTTGAACCACATGCATATGCTTGCAAGCAACCTACTCCAACATATAAATAAGGTGTGTGGGAGGGGGAAACCTTTCACACACATACACACTTGCACTAAAGGCACAAACTACCCCAAGACAACAACAACCTACCATGCACACTCTCTAGTTACACCACAAGGCACAACAAAACAGCCCACATCATCATCACCTACACATACACCCACTATCTCCACATGCACATGAATCTACTAGAACACATACACCTACAACATGTGTGACTTGGAGCAAAAGTATTAGCACCACAAGCCGTAGAGAGAAACAAAAAAATAAATGGCACCATACACACTTGTGCAACCTGCATCTACACATGCAAGGAGAGGAGCAAAAGGAAACAATATGCACAAAAAAATAAAAATGGGGGAGAGGATTCGAACCCAACACCCCTCTCTGAAACCAAAGCAGCACTACCACTCTGCTAGAGACAAGGCACTTGACAAAGGAGGGGCTTCACACAAGTCAACATGCCCTGCTGCGGCAACCACAGCACCGAATAAAACCAAGAAAACAAAAGGAGGCTTCCCCTGGGATCGAACCTAGGACCTCACGAGTACAACCGCAAGACACCAACCACTGCGCTAGTGCATTGCCGCCTGACAGAGTAAGGGACTGAACCAACGAATACCATCGCGAGCACCTAGTGCTCTGCACAGCGCATAGGGTCGCCGGCGACAGGGAGGACGCCGTGCTGCTCTGCTGCTGGTGCTGCACCATGAAGGGAAACGTCCCTGCTACTACTGTACGTCTGCTACACAAGGAAGAATCCCTGCTGCACCTAGCGCTACCAAGCCACCACCACATGCACTACAACACCTGCAACTGCCAACCTGACGCTGGTACAGGGGATCGCTGGCATCGATCTACGCGAAGCTACCGAGGAAGAAGGAAGGAGGGGACGGTTCCTCACCTTGGGGAAGGAAGGAGAGGACCCAATGGGCGACGAGGCGACGAAGAGGAAGAAGAACAGCGACATAGATCTCCTGGAAGCAGAACGAGGCAGCAGGAAGAAGGGCTTCGGGTCCGCGGCGAGGGCGTCGTCTCTGTCGTCGGTGAGGAGGCTCCTCGACCTCACCGAGGGCAAAAATGGAGCGCGGGGGAGTCCCGCTTGCCCCTGGACATGGCCTCGGCACCGGAGGGCGACGAGAGGACGGCTATCGATGGCGGAGGCTTCTCTCTCTCTCTTCTGGTTGGAACTACAAAGTACTCACGAGGGGAGGGGAGGAAGAAGAAGAGATGGAGATGGGGAGAGGTGGCGGCGGCGGCTGAGGAAGAAGGAAACCCTAGGAGAGGGAGGCACGGGCGCCGAGATTAAATAGGGGGGGTCCCTCGACGTTCGAGCTCACGGCGTCGCGCGTGCTCTCTCTGGCGCCTGACGGAAAAACAGAGAGAGGGGGGGGGGGAAGACGCCGTCAGAAGGGAGAGGGACGCCGCATGGGCTCTGCGCGAGAGAGAGGGAAAAAGGGTCGGCCTGTGGGAGCAAGCCCACAGGTGGCGACAGATAGAGGTAAAGGGAATCCCTCATTTCCCATTTATAGAAGAAAGAAACAAAGAGAAGAAATTAAAGCACAAAATAAAATACTGGGGATAAAATCAAACAAAAATATCCCCTGGTCATAGAAAAATATGACCTATTTGAATAAAATGCAAAATGAATATTAGGGGCAAATGAATGTTTACAAAACAGCATTATGTGGGATGTTTTGTAATTATTTTGCACCTTTTGAAAACCCCTTTTAAATCAGCAACTCCACATTTCAAAATCACCACAATTCTACTAACACAAGAGCATTTTTTAAAGAGGAAAGGAAGAAGTGATTTTTTTAACATAGAAGAAATAGAGAGGGAGTGAAGATGGTTTTGAAACCTAAGCATTCACATGGTATCCTACTAGAACAAGCAACCTAGTAGAGTGGCACCACACCACACATATGTCCACATATCACAAACACCACATGAAAGCAAAATGACCACAATGCAACATCACAAGACATGTGCATGAAATGTTATGTTATGCATGAATGCAAGGGAAGGAAATGTTAAGGGACACACATGAAATCATGGCATTGACCTCTCTCATAGCATTGACATGGTGGTCCCACATGGAAGGTTACAAAAAGGGGAAGCTTTACACTTGGGGCACTACAAACTCTCCCACACTACAAAAAAGATCTCGCCCCGAGATCTACGCCTGAAAGAACTCCGGATATTCAGAACGGAGGTGATCCTCGCATTCCCACGTAGCCTCTTTATTGGAATGGTGTGACCACTGCACTTTGAGAAATTTGACAGTCTTGTTACGGGTCTTGCGCTCAGTCGCCTCGAGAACCGCAACTGGATTCTCACGATAAGAAAGGTCAGGCTGAAGGTCGATGTCTTGAAGATGAAGAGTGCACTCGAGGGTCTTGAAGCACCTCCGAAACTGAGAAACATGGAACACATCATGGACATTTGCAAAGGTTGACGGAAGCTCGAGCTGGTACGCAAGGTCGCCTCTCTTGCCAACCACTCTGAACGGACCAACGAAACGAGGCGCAACCTTGCCTTTGATGACAAAGCACTGCATGCCCTTCATAGGTGACACCTTGAGATAGACGAAGTCATCAAGCTCATAAGACATGTCATGGTGCTTGCTATCATAATAGCTCTTCTGACGGGACTGAGCTGCTCTGAGGTTGTCGCGAATGATCCGACACATCTCCTCAGCTTCTTCTATCATATCATTCCCAAGGATCTGGCCCTCGCTGGTCTCGGACCAGTTGAGCGGGGTACGACACTTCCTGCCATAGAGAATTTCAAACGGAGCCTTGCCAGAACTAGCTTGATAATTGTTGTTATAAGAGAACTCCGTGAAAGGCAGACAATCTTCCCCTTCATGCAAAAAGAGATAACACAAGCTCTCAGCATATCCTCAAGAACTTGATTCACTCTCTCCACTTGACCACTAGTCTGAGGATGGAACGTTGTGCTGAAGCGGATCTTCGTGCCCATAGCAGACTGAAAGGAGTCCCAGAACTTGGAAGTGAAGATACTTCCTCGATCCGAAGAGATCATCATAGGCACGCCGTGCAAAGAGACAATCCTGGAGGTGTACAACTCTGCCAGCTGAGCTGCTGAAATGGACTCCTTGACTGGAAGAAAATGAGCCACTTTACTCAACTTGTCGATGACGACGAAGATGGAATCATTACCCTTCTAGGACTTCAGAAACCCGGTGACGAAATCCATCTCAATGTGATCGAACTTCCACTCGGGAATTGGCAAAGGCTGCAACAGGCCTGCTGGACGTTGATGTTCTGCCTTCACCCTTCGACATACATCACATTCATTTACGAACTAAGCAATCTCACGTTTCATATGAGTCCACCAGAAGGTCTGGTTCAAGTCATGGTACATTTTGGAGCTTCCAGGATGAATAGAGAGCAGAGAGTTATGAGCTTCCTCCATGATTACCTTCCTGAGATCACCTTTCGGGACGACAAGGCGATCCTCGAAGAACAACGTGTCTCTGGCATCAATAGTGAAGCACTTATACTTGGGGAGACTCTTTCCCACGCCAATCTTGACCTTCTTCACCATAGCGTCAAGAAGTTGTGCGGCTCGGACCTGATCTTCCAAGCTAGGAGAGATCTGAAGGTTTGCAAGAAATCCTTGAGGTACTAGCTGAAGGTTGAGCTTCCTGAAAGACTCACAAAGACTAGGCTGGACAGGTTGCAGAATCAGGCTGTTGCAATATGCCTTCCTGCTCAAAGCATCCGCCACGACATTAGCTTTGCCTAGCGTGTACTCAACACTCGGATTAAAATCCTGGAGCATTTCCACCCAACGTGTTTGCCGCAGATTCAAGTTAGGCTGAGTGAAGATGTACTTGAGACTCTTGTGATCGGTGAAAACTTCAACTTTACGTTCCAAAAAGAGGTGTCTCCAAGTCATGAGAGCATGAACCACAGCTGCTAGCTCAAGATCATGCACAGGATAGTTCTCCTCCGCTGGCTTCAACTGCCTGGAGGTATAAGCAACCACCTTCTTATCTTGCATCAGGACTGCACCAAGACCCTGGAGAGAAGCGTCGCAGAAGACCTGGTAAGGCTTGGAATCATCCGGAGGAACCAAGACTGGAGTGGAGGTAAGCTTCTCTTTGAGTGTATCGAAGGCCAGTTGACACTATCGAGACCAAGCATACTTAACACCCTTCCGAAGAAGACTTGAGAGCGGCTTGGCGATCTTGGAGAAGTTCTCAACGAACCTTCTGCAATAGCCAGCAAGCCCGAGAAAGCTTTGAAGCTACTTCACATTCTACCGAGGCTCCCATTCAACAATGGCCTGAACCTTGGACGGATCAACTTTAATGCCCTCGGCAGAGATAATGTGCCCAAGATAAACCACTTCTTTCAGCCAGAACTGGCACTTGGAAAACTTGGCATACAGCTTGTACTCTCTCAGCTTATCAAGCACCAATCTGAGATGTTCTTCATGTTCTTCCTCAGTTTCAGAAAAGACCAGAATGTCGTCGAGATAGAGCAAGACAAAGTCATTCTTGAACGGAGAGAAAATGTAGTTCATCAATCGACAGAATGTCGGAGGAGCATTTGCCAGACCAAAAGACATGACCGTATACTCATACGAGCCAAAACTAGTCCTGAAGGCAGTCTTCGGAATATCTTCCTCGCGAATGCGAATTTGATGATAGGCCATTCTGAGATCAAGCTTGGAGAAGACCATAGCACCTTTCAACTGTTCGAACAACTCAGTTATGTTCAGGAGTGGATATTTGGTCCTGATTGTCTTCTTATTCAACGGACGGTAATCGACACACAGTCGATCCGTGCCATCCTTCTTCTTGACAAACAGAACACCACAGCCCCACGGAGACGAGCTCGGTCTGATAAAACCCAAACGCTCCTGCTCATCGAGTTGCCTCATAAGTTCCTTCAATTTTTCTGGACCCAACTTGTACGGCCGTTTGCACACTGGCTCTGTGCCTCGCTCAAGCTCAATGACAAACTCAACTTCACGGTGCGGAGGCATGCCTGGCTCAAGCTCAATGACAAACTCAACTTCACGGTGCGGAGGCATGCCTGGCAGCTCTTTAGGAAACACATCTTCATATTCGCAGACCACTGGGACTTGCGAGATAGGATTGATCTCACCCTTTTCATTCAAAGAGAACAGACGGATTGTATCATCGCACGCCGCGAATATAATCACGTCTTCCGAAGAGTGGGTAAGCTTCACTTCTTTGGCTTCACAATCAATTGACGCCTTGTTCATGGCCAGCCAGCCCATACCAAGAATCAAGTCGATGTCGGAATTGCCCAAGACAATAGGAGATGCCAGAAAAGCATAAGCGCCCATCTTGACAGAAACATCCGGTACTATCATGTGAGAATTCATGATCTTGCCAGGAGACACAATTGGAAGAGGCTTAGGCAAATCTCGAGTAGGAAACCCATGCTTAAATGAGAATGGCCTTGAGATAAACGAATGGGCTGCACCAGAATCAAATAACACTTTAGCAGGAACATCATTGACGAGGAGGTTACCCATGATCACATCAGAGTAGTTGTCTGCTTCAGCTGCGTTCACCATGTTGACTCAAACTGATCTGGGGTTGAACTTGACAAGAGCGTTGCTTGGAGGTTTGCCTGGAGGAGGAGGCGGCAGTAGGAGCTGAGAAGTACACTTGTTGGCATAGTGACCCTTCTGCCCACACTTGTGACAAGTGACATCTACTAGCTGCTGGTACTGAGTCTGAGGAGGCCCTTGCTTCTGATGCTGGTATCTCTGCTGGAAGACAGGGTTGGGTGGGTGGGAAGAACCACGACCACCTGAGTGCTTAAGCTGCTGCGAGTGCCGAGGAGGAGGAGGATAAACCCAGAACTTCTGTTGCTTCTGAACCACCTGAGTCGAGGAAGAGCTAGAATCTCTGAAGCGCTTCTTAGAATTCTCCACCCTGAGCAAGGCTGCCTTTGCTCTGAGAGCTAGGTGGTAGAAGTTGTCGAACTCCTCGGGATCGTGCAAGGCAAGAGCTAACTGCAAATATTCTTTCAAGCCACCCCTGAACTGATAAATCTTGCTCTTCTGATCCAGGATATCCTTCAGCGCGTATCGGGCCAGCTCGTGGAACTCAACGTTGTACTTGTACACGGATTTGCCACCCTGCTACAAACGCCTGAACTTTTCACGCATCTCCTCCACAAAGCTGGAAGGGATTAGTGGGACCTGAAGTCACGACAGAACTCATCCCAAGAAATCACCCTGACGCCTATGGAGTCCTTCAGCTGCTGCCACCATATAGAAGCCTGTGAGGGAACGTCGCATGGGAAACAAAAAATTTCCTACGCGCACGAAGACCTATCATGGTGATGTCCATCTACGAGAGGGGTTTCCGATCTACGTACCCTTGTAGATCGCACAGAAGAAGCGTTAGTGAATGCGATTGATGTAGTGGAACGTCCTCACGTCCCTCGATCCGCCCCGCGAACCGTCCCACGAACCGTCGCGCGATCTGTCCCACGATCTAGTGCCGAACGGACGGCACCTCCGCGTTCAGCACACGTATAGCTCGACGATGATCTCAGCCTTCTTGATCCAGCAAGAGAGATGGAGAGGTAGATGAGTTCTCCGGCAGCGTGACGGCACTCCAGAGGTTGGTGGTGATCTAATCTCAGCAGGGCTCCGCCCGAGCTCCGCAAAAACGCGATCTAGAGGAAAAACCGTGGAGGTATGTGGTCGGGCCGCCGTGGAAAAAGTTGTCTCAAATCAGCCCTAAAACCCCACTATATATAGGAGGGAGGGAGGGGAGGAGGCAGCCTCAAAACCTAAAGGTTTGGCCGAAATTGGAGGTGGATGAGTCCTACTCCAATCCTACTTGGAGTAGGATTCCACCTTCCCACTTGGAAACTCTTTCCACCTTGTGTTTTTTCCTTCTCAAACCTTATGGGCCTTAGTGGGAACTTATTCCATCCCACTAGGGGCTGGTTTATCTCTTCCCATAGCCCATGAGACCCCTTGGGGCGTGACACCCCTCCTGATGGTCCCCGCCACCCCGAGTACACTACCGATGAGCCCGAAACCTTTCCAGTAATGCACGAAAACCTTCCGGTAACCAAATGAGGTCATCCTATATATCAATCTCCGTTTCCGGACCATTCCGGAAACCCTCGTGACGTCCTTGATCTCATCCGGGACTCCAAAAAACATTCGGTAACCAACCATATAACTCAAATACGCAAAAAACAACGTCGAACCTTAAGTGTGCAGACCCTGCGGGTTCGAGAACTATGTAGACATGACCCGAGAGACTCGTCGGTCAATATCCAATAGCGGGACCTGGATGCCCATATTGGATCCTACATATTCTACGAAGATCTTATCCTTTGAACCTCAGTGCCAAGGATTCATATAATCACGTATGTTATTCCCTTTGTCCTTCGGTATGTTACTTGCCCGAGATTCGATCGTCAGTATCCGCATACTTATTTTAATCTCGTTTACCGGCAAGTCTCTTTACTCGTTCCATAATACAAGATCCCGCAACTTACACTAAGTCACATTGCTTGCAAGGCTTGTGTGTGATGTTGTATTACCGAGTGGGCCCCGAGATACCTCTCCGTCATACAGAGTGACAAATCCCAGTCTTGATCCATACTAACTCAACGAACACCTTCAGAGATACCTGTAGAGCATCTTTATAGTCACCCAGTTATGTTGCGACGTTTGATACACACAAAGCATTCCTCCGGTGTCAGTGAGTTATATGATCTCATGGTCATAGGAACAAATACTTGACACGCAGAAAACAGTAGCAACAAAATGACACGATCAACATGCTACGTCTATTAGTTTGGGTCTAGTCCATCACATGATTCTCCTAATGATGTGATCCCGTTATCAAGTGACAACACTTGCCTATGGTCAGGAAACCTTGACCATCTTTGATCAACGAGCTAGTCAACTAGAGGCTTACTAGGGACAGTGTTTTGTCTATGTATCCACACATGCACTGTGTTTCCAATCAATACAATTATAGCATGGATAATAAACGATTATCATGAACAAAGAAATATAATAATAACTAATTTATTATTGCCTCTAGGGCATATTTCCAACGGTCTCCCACTTGCACTAGAGTCAATAATCTAGTTCACATCACCATGTGATTCCAACGAATCCAACACCCATATAGTTATGGGATCTGATCACGTCTTGCTCGTGAGAGAGGTTTTAGTTAACGGTTCTGAAACTTTTAGATCCGTGTGTTCTTTACAAATCTTTATGTCATCTTATAGATGTTGGTACTATGTGCTATTCGGAAATACTCCAAATATCTACTCTACTATACGAATCCGTTTCACTACTCATAGTTATTCGGATTAGTGTCAAAGCTTGCATCGACGTAACCCTTTACGACGAACTTTTTAACCACCTCCATAATCGAGAAAAATTCCTTAGTCCATCAGTTACTAAGGATAAATTTCGACCGCTGCTAGTGATTCAATCATGGATCACTCTTTGTACCTCTCAACAGACTTTGAGTCAAGGCACACATCAGGTGCGGTACCCAGCATGGCATACTTCAGATGCTACGGCCAAGGCATAGAAGACGACCTTCGTCTATTCTCTTTATTCTGCCGGGGTCGGGTGTTGAGTCTTACTCAAATTCACACCTTAGCAACCAAGAACTCCTTCTTTGCTGATCTATTTTGAACTCCTTCAAAAACTTGTCAAGGCATGCATCTTGTTGAAACTTCTATCAAGCGCTTTCAATCTATCTCCATAGATCTTTGATGCTCAACGTTCAAGTAGCGCAATCCAGGTATTCCTTTGAAAACTCCTTTCAAACAACCTTGTATGCTTTACAGAAATTCTACATTACTTCTGATCCACAATATGTCAACCACATATACTTATCAGAAATTCTATAGTGCTCCCACTCACTTCTTTGGAAATACAAGTTTCTCATAAACCTTGTACAAACCCAAAATCTTTGATCATCTCATCAAAGTGTATATTCCAACTCCGAGATGCTTGCACCAGTCCATTGAAGGATCGCTAGAGCTTGCATACTTGCTAGTATCTTTAGGATCGACAAAACCTCCTGGTTGTATCACATACAATGTTTGCTCAAGGAAACCGTCGAGGAAACAATGTTTTGACATCCTATGTGCAATATTTCATAAATAATGCATCAACTACTAACATAATTCTAACAGACTTTTAGCATCGCTACGAGTGAGAAAGTCTCATCATAGTCAACTGTTTGATCTTGTCGGAAACAACTTTGCGACAAGTCGAGCTTTTCTTAATAGTGACTTATCACCATCATCGTATGTCTTCCTTTTAAAGATCCATATTTACTCAATAGTCCTATGACCATCAAGTAGTTCTTCCAAAGTCTACACTTTGTTTTCATACATGGATCCTCCCTCGGATTTCATGGCTTCCAGCCATTTGTCGGAATCCGGGCCCACCATTGCTTTCTCCATAACTCGTAGGTTCACTGTTTCTCAACAACATGACCTCCAAGACAGGGTTACCGTACCACTCTGCAGTAGTACGCGACCTTGTCAACCTACGAGGCTTGTAGTAACTTGATCCGATGCTCGATGATCACCATCATCAGCTTTCACTTCAATTGGTGTAGGCGCCACAGGAACAACTTCCTGTGCCCTGCTACACACTGGTCGAAGTGATGGTTCAATAACCTCATCAAGTTCTACCACCCTCCCACTCAATTCTTTCGAGAGAAACCTTTCCTCGAGAAAGAATCCGTTTCTAGAAACAAATACTTTGCTTTCGGATCTGAGATAGGAGATGTACCCAACTGTTTTGGATATCCCATGAAGATGCATTTATCCGCTTTGGGTTCGAGCTTATCAGACTGAAACTTTTTCACATAAGTGTCGAAGCCCCAAACTTTCAAGAAACGACAATTTAGATTTCTCTAAACCTCAGTCTATACTGTGTCATCTCAACGGAAACACGCGGTGCCCTATTTAAAGTGAATGCGGTTGTCTCTAATGCATAACCCATAAACGATAGTGGTAATTCGATAAGAGACATCATAGCATGCACCATACCAAATAGTGCGTGGCTATGACGTTCAGACACATCATCACACTATGATGTTTCAGGTGGCATGAACTGCGAAACAATTTCCACATTGTCTTAACTGCGTACCAAAACTCGTAACTCAGATTTCATTTCTATGATCATATCGTAGACAGTTTATCCTCTTGTTACGACGAACTTCACTCTTGAAACAGAACTGAACTTTTCAATATTTCAGACTTGTGATTCATTAAGTAAATACTCTTGTATCTACTCAAATCGTTATTGAAGTAAGAACATAATGATATCCACTGCGTGCCTCAGCACCCATTGGACTGCATACATCAAAATGTATCAGTTCCAACAAGTTACTATCTTGTTTCATCTCAATGAAAACAAGGCCTTCCTCATGTGGTATGATTTGCATGTCACTAGTGATTCAAAATCAAGTGAGTATAAAGATCCATCAGCATGGAGCCTCTTCATGCAATTTATACCAACATGACACAAGCGGCAGTGCCACAAGTAAGTGGTACTATCATCATTACCTCGTATCTTTTGGCACCAATATCATGAACATGTGTAACACTACGATCGAGATTCAATAAACCATTGAAGGTGATTATTCAAGAAAATAGAGTAACCATTATTCTCTTTAAATGAATAATCGTATTGCAATAAACACGATCCAATCATGTTCATGCTTAACGCAAGCACCAAATAACAATTATTTAGGTTTAACACCAATCCCGATGGTAGAGGGAGTGTGCGACGTTTGATCATATCAACCTTGGAAACACTTCCAACACGTATCGTCACCTCGCCTTTAGCTAGTCTCCGTTTATGCCGTAGCTTTCATTTCGTGTTACTAATCACTTAGCAACCTAACCGGTATCCAATACCCTCGTGCTACTAGGAGTACTAGTAAAGTACACGTCAACATCATGTATATCCAATATACTTCTTTCGACTTTTGCCAGCCTTCTTATCTACCAAGTATCTAGAGTTGCTCCGCCTCAATGACCGTTCCCCTCATAACAGAAGCACTTAGTCCCGGGCTTTGGATTTAATCTGGGGTCTCTTCATTAGTGCAGCAACTGCTTTGCCGTTTGACGAAGTATCCCTTCTAGCCCTTGCCTTTCTCGAAACTTAGTGGTTTTACTAACCATCAACTATTGATGCTCCTTCTTGATTTCTACTTTCGCAGTGTCAAACATTGCGAATTGCTCAAGGATCATTGTATCTATCCTTGATATGTTATAGTTCATCACGAAGCTCTCATAGCTTGGTGGTAGTGACTTTGGAGAACCATCACTATCTTATCTGGAAGATCAACTCCCACTTGATTCAAGCGATTGTCGTACTAAGATAATCTGAGCACACACTCAATGATTGAGCTTTTCTCCTCTACTTCGTGGACAAAGAATCTTGTCGGAGGTCTCATATCTCTTAACAAGGGCACAAGCATGAAATCACAATTTCATCTCTTTAGAACATCTCTTATGTTCCGTGACGTTTCAAAACGTCTTCGGCGCCTTGCTTCTAACCCATTTAAGTATTTTGTACTGAACTATCGTGTAGTCATCAGAAACTTGTATGTCGGATGTTCACAACATCTATAGACGACGCTCGAGGTGCAGCACACCGAATGGTGCATTAAGGACATAAGCCTTCTACACAGCAACGAGGACAATCCTCGGTTTTACAGACTCAGTGTGCAAAGTTTGCTACCATCAAGTTTCAACTAAATTTAAAGGAACATATAAAAACAGTAGAGCTATAGCGCAAGCTACATCGTAATTCGCAAAGACCATTAGACTATGTTCATGACAATTAGTTCAATTAATCATATTACTTAAGAACTCCCACTCAAAAAGTACATCTCTCTAGTCATTTGAGTGGTACATGATCCAAATCCACTATCTCAAGTCCGATCATCACGTGAGTCGAGAATAGTTTCAGTGGTAAGCATCTCTATGCTAATCATATCAACTATACTATTCATGCTCGACCTTTCGGTCTCATGTGTTCCGAGGCCATGTCTGCACATGCTAGGCTCGTCAAGCTTAACCCGAGTGTTCCGCATGTGCAACTGTTTTGCACCCGGTGTATGTGAACGTTGAGTCTATCACACCCGATCATCACGTGGTGTCTCGAAACAAAGAACTGTCGCAACGGTGCACAGTCAGGGAGAACACAATTTTGTCTTGAAATTTTAGTGAGAGATCACCTCATAATGCTACCGTCGTTCTAAGCAAGATAAGGTGCATAAAGGATTAACTTCACATGCAATTCATAAGTGACATGACATGGCCATCATCATGTGCTTCTTGATCTCCATCATCAAAGCACCGGCACGATCTTCTTGTCACCGGCGTCACACCATGATCTCCATCAACGTGTCGCCATCGGGGTTGTCGTGCTACTCATGCTATTACTACTAAAGCTACGTCCTAGCAATATAGTAAACGCATCTGCAAGCACACACGTTAGTTTAAAGACAACCCTATGGCTCCTGCCGGTTGCCGTACCATCGACGTGCAAGTCGATATTAACTATTACAACATGATCATCTCATACATCCAATATATCACATCACATCGTTGGCCATATCACATCACAAGCATACCCTACAAAAACAAGTTAGACATCCTCTAATTGTTGTTGCATGTTTTACGTGGTGACCATGGGTATCTAGTAGGATCGCATCTTACTTACGCAAACACCACAACGGAGATATATGAATTGCTATTTAACCTCATCCAAGGACCTCCTCGGTCAAATCCAATTCAACCAAAGTTGGAGGAACCGACACTCGCCGGTCATCTTTGAGCAACGGAGTTACTCGTAGCGATGAAACCAGTCTCTCGTAAGCGTACGAGTAATGTCGGTCCGAGCCGCTTCGATCCAACAATACCGCGGAATCAAGAAAAGACTAAGGAGGGCAGCAAAACGCACATCACCGCCCACAAAAACTTTTGTGTTCTACTCGAGATTACATCTACGCATGAACCTAGCTCATGATGCCACTATTGGTGAACGTCGCATGGGAAACAAAAAATTTCCTACGCGCACGAAGACCTATCATGGTGATGTCCATCTACGAGAGGGGATTTCTGATCTACGTACCCTTGTAGATCACACAGCAGAAGTGTTAGTGAACGCGGTTGATGTAGTGGAACGTCCTCACTTCCCTCGATCCGCCCCGCGAACCGTCCCACCAACCGTCCCGCGATCCGTCCCACGATCTAGTGCCGAACGGACGGCACCTCCGCGTTCAGCACACGTACAGCTCGACGATGATCTCAGCCTTCTTGATCCAGCAAGAGAGATTCCAATCCTACTTGGAGTAGGATTCCACCTTCCCACTTGGAAACTCTTTCCACCTTGTGTTTTTTCCTTCTCAAACCTTATAGGCCTTAGTGGGAACTTATTCCAGCCCCTTAGGGGCTGGTTTATCTCTTCCCATAGCCCATGAGACCCCTTGGGGCGTGACACCCCTCCTGATGGTCCCCAGCACCCCCAGTACACTACCGATGAGCCCGAAACCTTTCCGGTAATGCACGAAAACCTTCCGGTAACCAAATGAGGTCATCCTATATATCAATCTTCGTTTTCGGACCATTCCGGAAACCCTCGTGACGTCCATGATCTCATCCGGGACTCAGAAAAACATTCGGTAACCAACCATATAACTCAAATACGCATAAAACAACGTCGAACCTTAAGTGTGCAGACCCTGCGGGTTCGAGAACTATGTAGACATGACCCGAGAGACTCCTCGGTCAATATCCAATAGCGGGACCTGGATGCCCATATTGGATCCTACATATTCTACGAAGATCTTATCCTTTGAACCTCAGTGCCAAGGATTCATATAATCACGTATGTCATTCCCTTTGTCCTTCGGTATGTTACTTGCCCGAGATTCGATCGTCAGTATCCGCATACTTATTTCAATCTCGTTTACCGACAAGTCTCTTTACTCGTTCCGTAATACAAGATCCCGCAACTTACACTAAGTCACATTGCTTGCAAGGCTTGTGTGTGATGTTGTATTACCGAGTGGGCCCCGAGATACCTCTCCGTCATACGGAGTGACAAATCCCAGTCTTGATCCATACTAACTCAACGAACACCTTCGGAGATACCTGTAGAGCATCTTTATAGTCACCCAGTTATGTTGCGACGTTTGATACACACAAAGCATTCCTCCGGTGTCAGTGAGTTATATGATCTCATGGTCATAGGAACAAATACTTGACACGCAGAAAACAGTAGCAACAAAATGACACGATCAACATGCTACGTCTATTAGTTTGGGTCTAGTCCATCACATGATTCTCCTAATGATGTGATCCCGTTATCAAGTGACAACACTTGCCTATGGTCAGGAAACCTTGACCATCTTTGATCAACGAGCTAGTCAACTAGAGGCTTACTAGGGACAGTGTTTTGTCTATGTATCCACACATGCACTGTGTTTCCAATCAATACAATTATAGCATGGATAATAAACGATTATCATGAACAAAGAAATATAATAATAACTAATTTATTATTGCCTCTAGGGCATATTTCCAACAAAGCCTACCCCTTCAACTGGAACGTTGCAAACTTGACATAATCCTCGGGACGCACATTGCTACACTCGAAATGTTTCTTCATATCACGGATCCAATCTTCTGCATCAAATGGCTGGTCGCATGAAGTGAACGTCTTTGGCTGGTTTGACAGGAACTGACTCAGATTGGCAAACTGATTTCCACCATGCTGAAAATTGCCTTGCTGCTGATTGGCTCTCTCTTGCAGCAACTGTAGCAGCATCTGGGTGTTTGCATTAGTAGCAGCCATCACCGCTTGCCAGGCCTCTGCAGGAGGAGGCGGCGGCGGCGGAGGGTTCTCCAGAGGAGGTGGTGGAGGCGGTATATCCTCACGCCCTGGGTTCTGACGAGTCGGTGGAGCCATCCTGAAGACGGACAGCATATTAGCCCACGGCATAACTTAAAGATATAGTTGAATCAAAAGACATGAATAAGCAATTGCACTCGAACAAAATAGTAAGAATGCTTCCTCAAAGTGACGGACGACAAAATTCTGATTAAGACCACTGCAAACAAGTATGAGCTAGAACTGCTCGGAACAAACATATGATCGAGATTTCACCAACCTCAATCATGCATCTGTAGGAAGATAGTCCTATGAGATACTACTTGATATCCCACCTATGAATTCCCGAAATAACTGGTCATGCAATCTGGTACACGGATACAAGGAGTAATATCACACAACTCCTATGCTAACCCGTCACCTGTATCACATCCGTCAACACACAACCAACATCTCGGACCTTCATCTACAACAGACCCTCGTGATCACAACGATACTAAGTATGGCAGTACTCTCGAACAATCTGCACCAGTACTGGGGACATCGGGGTTATCTCGCCACTACTAGTATTGAAGCAATTACAAACATCCTTTGTTCTTAGATACTCAGAAATCTGAATGATGGTGATGTGCGCGAGAATCCCCTGGAGCTCAACTCCCCGGAAGAAACTCAAAGCAGACAGGAGGCACCAAGACAGGACTCTGTCACATCGAAATCATATAGATTTCACAAATACCAGCGTGATCCTAAAAAAAATTTGAGCGAGAAAAGGAGTAGAATTAAAGATTTCCTAAGTCGGGAACCTCACCAGAGCATGGAAGAGGAGAAAAAAGAATCCTACTCTCCGATATAACTAAGACTCAAAATATTTTCTAGACTCGACTCGGCCAAGTACGATCACACAAAGGCTCCTATGGACGTAAGGCTCTGATTACCAACTTGTAACGACCAAGATGCGGTCCTTTCCGATCTGGGGATCGAGGCCCTGAATTGGAAAGGAGCGCATCTAAGCGTCTCGCAAACAGGTAACACAACACATACATAATAATAAAAGATAGACAATCCGGGGTTCAATTGCCTTCTCATAAATATAGATCAGAGTACATCACGCATACAACCAAAGTAGTTCCGCTACGGACTACAAAACAGAGAAAAGGCTATGCTACCCTGCCTGCTGGCCCACGATCGCGACCACGCCTCAATCTTCTGGATAGTTCACGTACAGGCGGTCGAACTCCTCGTCGTACTGCCACGCCAGATGCGTGCCGTCGGGATCACCTGTCTCTGGGGTACCTGAACCTGTTGGGGTTGTGAAGGAATCTGTGAGCCACGGGGACTCGACAATATATGACCTTGGTGCCAGAACTAGTCAAGTTATTAGGTTGGATAGGGTAGAGTGTTTAAGGTTGCAGCATCCTAAGCTTGATATGGTGGCTATCTTACGTAGAACATTTATGAAGGTGGACTACACTAACGGTCGAGAATACTTGATCACTAAGTGACCCTGAACACCTACCTACGTCAATCATAACCCCACCGTGTTCCCGATCGAAGAGAGATCTTCGAGGGGACAGTCACGGTTACGCACACAGTTGGCAATTTTATTAGCTTTAGTTTAAGTTATCTAATACCGGATGTTAACAAAATATTCCAAGTTGCCACATAACCGCGGGCACGGCTTTCCGAAAGATTTAACCCTGCAGGGGTGCTCCAACTAGTCCATCAAAAACGTACACAGGCTGCAAAGTAATCCGCTATCACGAATCTCGTGATCTCGTCAGATTCCTTAGAGGAAAACTTCAACTCTCGGGAGAACCAAAGCTTCACCGGGATTCCTATACGCAAGATATATCGCTAAGGTAAGACAAGACTGGCAGGACCTCCTGGTGTGTCGACGACCCGATAAGAGCCGCGTATCTCAGTCTCAGAACAACACCGTCTATGCAAAGTGGACAAGGACCAAACCTCAAGTTTCCTTAGGGTGGTCTTGCCGACTGCTAGGTGGGTGGACCAACACTCATGAGGAGCACTGGCCCGGGTTGTTGATTAAATTCCTCGGGGTAGCTATTCCCTATGCAGATTATTATTAAGTGATTAGCAAATTAAAACCAATGTTGGGTCCTGTCGGACAAGTCTTAACACTACGCGATTTATCAAGGGGGTCCCCATAACAACCCCGAATGTGTTAGGAGTGATCAATATGGAATCAAACACCGGTAGCCGGTAACTATGGCGGCAATAACGGAACAAAGCACCGGCAAAAGGCTAGGCCTTCCGTTATTTACCAAGTATATAGGTGCACTAATTAAATAACAGAATTTAAGATAATGATATCAAGCTCATGTTATCACATGAGTCAAAGCACCTGCATCTAGCAACGCTAACATTAGTAGCTGAGCAAAGCCTACTTAGCCATTCAAGTTTGCTAGGAAGGGATCAGTGTTTGGGTTCATGGCATATCAAGAGGCAAATATTTCACTGGTAGGCAGCGAGCTTATGACAAGGGAAACGTAATCTAGCATAACAAGTCTAGAGATGGAATCAAGGTCATTTCATCTTGCCTGTGATATCCTCAGCTTCGAATGGTTCTTGATCATCCTGCACATACTCTCCTGACTCCACGTATTCGTTCTCTGATCCCGGTGCTACCCAACATAATAATAACATCCAATTAACAACATCACCTCAAGATGCAACAATCACATAATGCATGAGATGAATATGAGCATGCATCACTATTTCTATCACTAGCACAAGGATAAGGAGTAAATACATGTTCCCGGACAGAACTGCATGCTAACCTATTTTGACATGCATGAGAATGACATGATCAGATGCGTCTTGAGAAAACGATGCAAAAGTATATAAAGAACATTACAATCGGAGCTACGGATCAACGGGAATCAACGAAACAAGATATGAAGCCCTACGTGTCAAAATCATCACCACACACTCAAATGGCACAACTCTGGTATTTCCAGGTTGCCAAGACATAAAAAAAACTATCATGGATGGGGTGGAGCAAAGAAGAACACCACAACATCAACTAAGCACTCACAAACATCAAAATGACAAAACTACACAATCTGCCATAAATTGCATCATAGCACTTTGTGAGCTACTTGCAAAGCACCTACAGCCACCCAACTATGACAAATAATACATGTGGCTGTAGCTAGACAAGAATACTACAAGCACAAGCAATAAACACACAAAAAGGAATTAAACACAGAAAGTTATAAGCCTGCAAACTTGCCCAAAAACATCAGTTTTCAGGGACTTAGTGAAAATTCCAGATTCTCACTTTCTGTTTATGCTCTGAAGCATTTTGGCAGCAGCCAAAAAAATACCTATAGGACTCCAAATAAACTGAAATTTTACAGGGAGCTAGACAAACATATCAGGTCCAACTTTCTAGTTGAAAGCTAAGGCTAGACCACAACACATTGACCTGCACAACCTCATCAACAGGAGAAGATAATATAAACAGATTCTCACACTTAGTCTAGAATTTCAGCCACATGCCTACTTTGAGTGGGAAGAACTTGCACATATGGAATCCTACTCATGAGATGAAACCAACAAGAGGTAGAGGGGGTCACCCTCTACTAGCACAACAAAGAAACAATCACAAAGGCTCACCACAACTCATGGAACCAAGCTCCAAACATAGACGAAAATGAAAATATGTCATCTCCAAAAAATGTTCCAATGGCAAAACTAAGTTCACCAATGGATTCCTTGGGATATTCTACCACAAAATCATATATAATATGTATGCACTTGCTTGGAACAAGTGATCACAAACTAGGAAGTGAAATCTACATAGAATCCCATCTAGTGAATAGTGCATCATCACATGTGCTATTCACTAGAACACAAGATACATAAGCACATGCTCATGTCCACAAAAACAACGGGGTTCGTCAGGGGTAGACCTCATGCCTACGTGCATTGGCACACCACCACAACATCCACAAGTGACTAGCACAACAAAGATAACACCTACACATGAAATCTACACAATCACTCCTACACAAGGTAAGCCACATATGCACCCTAGTGCAACACACACACATGCACATGACTTGAACCACATGCATATGCTTGCAAGAAACCTACTCCAACATATAAATAAGGTGTGTGGGAGGGGGAAACCTTTCACACACATACACACTTGCACTAAAGGCACAAACTACCCCAAGACAACAACAACCTACCATGCACACTCTCTAGTTACACCACAAGGCACAACAAAACAGCCCACATCATCATCACCTACACATACACCCACTATCTCCACATGCACATGAATCTACTAGAACACATACACCTACAACATGTGTGACTTGGAGCAAAAGTATTAGCACCACAAGTCGTAGAGAGAAACAAAAAAATAAATGGCACCATACACACTTGTGCAACCTGCATCTACACATGCAAGGAGAACAGCAAAAGGAAACAATATGCACAAAAAAAATAAAAATGGGGGGAGAGGATTCGAACCCTACACCCCTGTGTGAAACCAAAGCAGCACTGCCACTCTGCTAGAGACAAGGCACTTGACAGAGGAGGGGCTTCACACAAGTCAACATGCCCTGCTGCGGCAACCACAGCACCGAATAAAACCAACAAAACAAAACGAGGCTTCCCCTCGGATCGAACCCAGGACCTCTCGATTAGAACCGCAAGACACCAACCACTTCGCTATTGCATCGCCGCCTGACAGAGTAAGGGACTGAACCAACGAATACCATCGCGAGCACCTAGTGCTCTGCACAGCGCATAGGGTCGCCGGCGACAGGGAGGACGCCGTGCTGCTCTGCTGCTGGTGCTGCACCATGAGGGGAAACGTCCCTGCTACTACTGTACGTCTGCTACACAAGGAAGAATCCCTGCTGCACCTAGCGCTACCAAGCCACCACCACATGCACTACAACACCTGCAACTGCCAACCTGACGCTGGTACAGGGGATCGCTGGCATCGATCTACGCGAAGCTACCGAGGAAGAAGGAAGGAGGGGACGGTTCCTCACCTTGGGGAAGGAAGGAGAGGACCCAATGGGCGATGAGGCGACGAAGAGGAAGAAGAACAGCGACATAGATCTCCTGGAAGCAGAACGAGGCAGCGGGAAGAAGGGCTTCGGGTCCGCGGCGAGGGCGTCGTCTCTGTCGTCGGTGAGGAGGCTCCTCGACCTCACCGAGGGCAAAAATGGAGCGCGGGGGAGTCCCGCTTGCCCCTGGACATGGCCTCGGCACCGGAGGGCGACGAGAGGACGGCGATCGACGGCGGAGGCTTCTCTCTCTCTCTCTGCTGGTTGGAACTACAGAGTACTCACCAGGGGAGGGGAGGAAGAAGAAGAGATGGAGATGGGGAGAGGTGGCCGCGGCGGCTGAGGAAGAAGGAAACCCTAGGAGAGGGAGGCACGGACGCCGAGATTAAATAGGGGGTCCCTCGACGTTCGAGCTCACGGCGTCGTGCGTGCTCTCTCTGACGCCTGACGGAAAAGCAGAGAGGGGGGAGACGCCGTCAGAAGGGAGAGGGACGCCGCATGGGCTCTGCGCGAGAGAGAGGGAAAAAGGGCCGGCCTGTGGGAGCAAGCCCACAGGTGGCGACAGATAGAGGTAAAGGGAATCCCATATTTCCCATTTACAAAAAAAACACAGAGAAGAAATTAAAGCACAGAATAAAATACTCGGGATAAAATCAAACAAAAATATCCCCTGGTCATAGAAAAATATGACCTATTTGAATAAAATGCAAAATGAATATTAGGGGAAATGAATATTTACAAAACAACATTATGTGGGCTGTTTTGTAATTATTTTGCAACTTTTGAAAACCCCTTTTAAATCAGCAACTCCACATTTCAAAATCACCACAATTCTGCTAACACAAGAGCATTTTTAAAAGAGGAAAGGAAGAAGTGATTTTTTTAACACAGAAGAAATAGAGAGGGAGTGAAGATGGTTTTGAAACCGAAGCATTCACATGGTATCCTACTAGCACAAGCAACCTAGTAGAGTGTCACCACACCACACATATATCCACAGATCACAAACACCACATGAAAGAAAAATGACCTCAATGCAACATCGCAACACATGGGCATGAAATGTTATGTTATGCATGAATGCAAGGGAAGGAAATGTTAAGGGACACACATGAAATCATGGCATTGACCTCTCTCATAGCATTGACATGGTGGTCCCACATGGAAGGTTACAAAAAGGGGAAGCTTTACACTTGGGGCACTACATAGTTGCTCAAGAAAACTGATCGTTTCGTATGGACGGACGAAGCCAATGAAGCCTTCGAAGCCTTGAAGCGACAATTAGCTAACCCGCCAGTGTTGGTGGCTCCCGCAGGCAAGGAACCTATGCTCCTGTACATTGCAGCCAGTTCTAAAGCGGTCAGCGTGGCAGTAGTTGTCGAACGAAAGGAAGAAGGAAAGGAATACCCGGTCCAGCGACCGGTGTATTTCATCAGCGAGGTCCTCACCCTCTCCAAGCAACGTTACCCACATTGGCAAAACTTGGTTTTTGGGGTGTTCATGGCGAGTCGAAAGCTGAAACATTACTCCCAGGAACACCTGATCACGGTCGTCAGCTCCGCCCCCCTCGGCGACATCATACAAAATCGAGAGGCTACTGGACAGATTGCTAAGTGGGCCATCGAGCTTGGCTCCCATCATGTGCGATATACGCCTCGGACAGCCATCAAATCTCAAGCACTCATGGACTTCATCAATGATTGGACCGAGTTACAAATCCCGGAGGAGAGACCCGATCTTACTTATTGGACCATCTATTTTGATGGGTCCAGACAGCTGGAAGGCTCGGGGGCTGGTGTGGTGATAACTTCGCCTCAAGGTGACAAGTTTTGTTATGTCCTTCGGCTCATGTTCCCATGTACCAATAATGCAGCAGAATACAAAGCTTTGCTCCATGGCTTGCGACTCGCCAAAGAGATGAATCTCACACGAGTGAGATGTTTGGGCGATTCAGATCTGGTGGCACAGCAGGTTTCTGGTACCTGGAATTCACGAGACCCTCTGATGGTGGCTTACAGACGAGTTGTGTCAGATGTGGCGGGTCACTTCAATGGTTATCAAGTGGATCACATCAACCGACGGCTTAATGAAGCAGCGGACGCTCTTTCCCGCCTTGGTTCACAGCGTAAGCCAGTTCCTCCCAATGTCCTTTTGGATATATTACATAACCATTCAGTGAAACTGCCTTCGGAGGAAGATTTAGCGGTACCAGATCCCGAGTCTCAACTCGTGGCGGCTCTTCATGCTACTCCAGACTGGGCGATTCCTTATATGGCGTACCTCACCAGAGGCGAGTTACTAGCCTACGAGTTGCTAGCTTGCCAAATTGTCCGTCGGTGTAAATCCATGGTCATACACAATGGCGAGTTACACAAACGAAGCACCTCGGGGGTATTTCAAAGAAGTGTCTCTTCTGAAGAAGGATGTATGATCCTCAATGAGATTCACGCGGGCAACTGTGGTCATCATGCCGCGTCCCGATCCTTGGTTTCTAAAGCCTTCAGACATGGGTTTTATTGGCTGACGGCTCACGCAGACGCACAGGAGATCGTTCACCGATGTGATGGCTGCCAAAAGTTTGGACGCCAGATGCATGTGCCGGCTCAGGAATTGCGGATGATACCAATCACTTGGCCGTTTGCAGTCTGGGGGCTTGATATGGTCGGTCCCTTCAAGATGTCTTCCACCAAAAAGACTCACCTATTGGTGGTGGTTGACAAATTTACCAAGTGGGTGGAGGCGGAACCTGTTAGCAGTTGTGACGCTGATACGGCCGTCAAATTCTTGAAGAAACTGACTTTCAGATTTGGATATCCTCATAGTATCATTACTGACAATGGTACTAATCTATCCAAAGGTGCAATGCAAGAGTTCTGTTCACGAGAGCATATCCGGCTTGACGTTTCCGCGGTTGCACATCCCTAGTCTAATGGACAGGCACACAGGGCGAATCAGGAAATATTGCGGGGGATTAAGCCTCGGCTCATGGTACCTTTGGAACGCACACCAGGATGTTGGGTCGAGGAGTTGCCATAAGTACTATGGAGTATCAGGACGACTCCAAACCGCTCCACGGGTTTTACTCCTTTCTTTCTGGTCTACGGAGCAGAAGCGGTGTTACCAAGTGACATCAAACATGATTCCCCATGAGTCGCCGCCTACATGGAACAGGACAACGAGTTGGCGCGACAAGACTTGCTGGACGCCTTGGAGGAGGAACGTGACTTGGCCGCATCACGATTGGCGATTTACCAACAGGACTTGCAACATTACCATAGTCGCCGGGTCAAGAGCCGAGCTTTCTAAGAAGGCGACTTGGTGCTCCGTTTGATTCAAGATCATACTGGTATGCACAAGCTATCACCTCCATGGGAAGGACCGTTTGTCGTCAGCAAGAATCTTCGGAACGGCTCATACTATTTGGTGGATCTTCACCCAGATCGGCCAACTACAGAGGTTGAGACAACTCGCCCCTGGAACATAGCCCATATGCGGCCTTACTACACTTAGCGCCATGAGCTCCCCCTTATTTTTCTTTACCAGTTTTCAGAAAATTATAGTCCATGAATTATGAAAGCAATAAAGCCGGCACCCATGAATTTCGAGGTCCTTTTTCGTTTCAGATTTTGAAAGCATGAGTCTTTATTATTCTATAAGTCGCCCAAACATGGACGCTATCAAAGTCAAAGAGCGTAAGTCGCCATGCTGCACTTGCTTCAAAACTAGGCTTTGATAAAAGCTAAAGAGGACCAACGTTGCCGCATCGCACGATTCAAACATAGGCGCCTTATATGGTTTTGAGAATTAAGTTGGCTTACTTGGGGGCTACTAGTCCCCAAGTCATTTTGCAGTAAGAGCGTATACGCTTCTGTAATCCGATGCTTGGTTTCTTCCTAAATCGTAGGTCACTTGGGGGCTTCCACTCATTGAGTTCAGCCTGAATACCCTCTTGGCTAGCGAAAAATTACCGCATTACAAATGGTTATACTGGACTATGTGTTGAACAAGTCGCTGCTACTTCTCAAACAACAGCGCCAGAAATTGACACGTTGACGGAGACTTGCTTGCGTTAGTTTTTCCCTTGAAGAGGAAAGGCTGATGCAGCAAAGGAGAAGTAAGTATTTCCCTAAGTTTGAGAACCAAGGTATCGATCCAGTAGTAGGGTCTCGTCAAGTCCAAAGTACCTACGCAAACACAAACGAGCTTGCACCCAACGCTTCAAAGGGGTTGTCAATCCCTTCAAGATTGTTTGCAAAGTGAGATCTGAAGGCGGAAAGTGCAACGAAGTAACAAGTGTAAGGCTGAAAATATGGTGTGGAGTAGACCCGGGGGCCATAGTGTTCACTAGAGGCTTCTCTCAAAATAGCAAATATCACGGTGGGTGAACAAATTACTGTCGAGAAATTGATAGAACCGCGCAAAGTCATGACGATGTCTAAGGCAATGATCATACATATAGGCATCACGTCCGAGACAGGTAGACTGATACTTTCTGCATCTACTACTATTACTCCACACATCGACCGCTATCCAGCATGCATCTAGTGTATTGAGTTCACGACGAATAGAGTAACGCCTTAAGCAAGATGACATGATGTAGAGAGATAATCTCAAACCAATGATGAAAACCCCATCTTTTTGCCCTTGATGGCAACAACACAATGCGTGCCTCGCTACCCCTTCTGTCACTAGGTGAGATCACCGCACGGTATGAACCCAAAACCAAGCACTTCTCCCATTGCAAGAATCATAGATCTAGTTGGCCAAACAAAACCGACAACTCGAAGAGAATTACAAGGATATGCAATCATGCATAAGAGAGATCAGAAGAAACTAAATAAGATTCATAGATAATCTGATCATAAATCCACAATTCATCGGATCTCGACAAACACACTACAAAAGAAGATTACATCGGATAGATCTCCATGAAGATCATGGAGAACTTTGTATTGAAGATCCAAGAGAGAGAAGAAGCCATCTAGTTACTAGCTATGGACCCGTAGGTCTATGGTGAACTACTCACGCATCATCGGAGAGGTGATGAAGAAGCCCTCCGTATCCAATCCCCCCTCCGTCAGGGCACCAGAACGTGCCCCAGATGGGATCTTGCGGAGACAGAAGCTTGCGGCGGCGGAAAAGTACTTTCGATGATCTCCTGGTTTTTTGTGGAATTTTTGGGGATATATAGGCGCAAAACCTAGGGCAAAGGGGCCTCAGGGAGCCCACAAGTCAGGGGGCCGCGGCCTCCCCCCTGGCCGCGCCATGAGGGCTTGTGAGGTCCCTTGTGGGCCCCTGCCCTGATTCTCCGGCTCTCCGATCTTTTTCTGTTCCGGAAAAAATCTTTTTGGCAGTTTCCTTCCGTTTGGACTCCGTTCAAAATCCTCCTCTGAAAGGGGTCAAAAACATGGAAAAACAGGAACTGGCACTTGGCACTGAGTTAATAAGTTAGTCCCAAAAAATATCTAGAAGGCATGCAAAACATCTAAAGTTTGACAAGACAATAGCATGAAACCATCAAAAATTATAGATACGTTGGAGACGTATCAAGCATCCCAAAGCTTAACTCCTGCTCGTCCTCGAGTAGGGAAGTGATAAAGAATGATTTTTTTATGTGGAATGCTACCTAGCATAGTTGTCCTTTGCAACTTATTTCATGTGACATGAATGTTCAGATCCGTAAGATTCGAAACAATAGTTTGCTATTGACATGAAAACAATAATACTTCAAGCAAACTAGCAAGGTAATCATGAACTTTCAAAATAACAAGGCCAAGGAAAGTTATCCCTACAAAATCATATAGTCTGGCTATGCTCCATCATCCTCACACAACTAATGTAAATCATGCACAACCCCGGTATTGGCCAAGTAATTTTTTTCGCACTCTTACTTTCTCAAACTTTTTATAAGTATCACGCAATACATGAGCGTGAGCCATGGATATAGCACTATAATTGGAATAGAGTGTGGTGGTGGTTGTGAGACAAAAAGAGGAGGAGATTGTCACATTGACTCGACGTATCAAAGGGCTATGGAGATGCCCATTAATAGATATCAATGTGAATGAGTAGGGATTGCCATACAAGAGATGCACTAGAGCTATAAGTATGTGAAAGCTCAAAAGGAGAACTAGTGGGTGTGCATCCAACTTGCTTGCTCACGAAGACCTAGGGAAATTTTGAGGAAGCCCATCATTGGAATATACAAGCCAAGTTATATAATGAAGATTCCCACTAGCATATGGTAGTGAAAAAGCAAGAAGCTCTCAATCATGAAGAACATGGTGCTATTATGAAGCACAAGTGTGGAAAAGGATAGTAGCATTGTCCCTTCTCTCTTTTTCTTTTTTTTTATTTGGGCTCTTGGGCCTCTCTTTTTTTCCTTTTTCTTCTTTTTGGGCTCTTTGGCCTCTTCCTTGATTCTCCGGCTTTCCGATCTTTTTCTGTTCCGGAAAATTTCTTTTTGGCAGTTTCCTTCCGTTTGGACTCCGTTCAAAATCCTCCTCTGAAAGGGGTCCAAAACATGGAAAACAGGAACTGGGACTTGGCACTGAGTTAATAAGTTAGTCCCAAAAAATATATAAAAGGCATGCAAAACATCGAAAGTTTGACAAGATAATAGCATGAAACCATTAAAAATTATAGATACGTTGGAGACGTATCAGTCGCCACATGGACCTATGTACTCAGGGCAAGTCAATATGTTATTTGGACCCTGAACTCACCTTGGTTAAAACATAAAAGGTACCGGCCAGAGTCACACATGGGAAATAGAGAAACCATTGGTTGATTGAACCTGCTTCACAGAAGCTTGACCCGAGCCTGATCAGCCGGTCTAAAACAACAAGGCTTTTTTGCAAAAGCTTCCTAAGGGTAACACTAGAGTTTTGAAAACTCGTCTTATCCTAGTGAAACTCACTGAGTCGATAAATTTTTTACTTCTTGATGACAAGATCACAAGGTTTCTTAACATATCTTTGAGCCGGCTTTGATTATAACTCGCCCCGACTCATTTTTTTGCCATAACCCGGGGGCTGATTTATTTCTCGCCATAACCCGGGGGCTGATTTATTTTTTGCCATAACCCGGGGGCTGATTTATTTCTCACCATAACCCGGGGGCTTATTTATTTCTCGCCATAACCCGGGGGCTAATTTATTTCTTGCCATGATCGAGGGGGCTGGTTTATTCCTGGCCATGTACTTACTGACTCAGCTGCTGTTTTTCCTAACACATCAGGAAAAAACTTGTTTGTCACACTGTGACATTCCTTGGTTTATCAAAATTGCACGCGAGTCATGCATAGATTCAAGGACTACCAGTGGTTCCATCAAAAGGTAATACGACATACTTGGTGTTTCACACACACTAACAAGGCTATTACATGGCTCGCGTGGCCAGAATGGGTGTCATCCCCCATTGAAGGAAGGATCCATGGGCGAATCAGGCCGCCGCCGAGTCACCTTGCCTTGAGCTCTCCCCGCCTTCGATTCGTAAGTCGCCCAGCTTCCAATTACACTTGGACAAGGCAACGAACTCGTCTTCATCGTCAAGGAAGAGAGATAGGTCCATGTCAAGATCAAAAGGATTCTTGGGTCGACTAGGAAGCAAGCTAGCAGTTTCATATGAAGGAGGCGTCACCTTCTTTTTCTTCTCGTCATAGGCAGCTTGGTATTTGTTCAGATCTAAACTGGCTGCCAGTTGAGTCGCCGCATAGCGAGATTCTACGATAACTCGGTGATAGTCCACCTTGGTGAATTCTAACCCGTCATCTTTCAGCTCGGGGTAGCCGGCGGCTATTTCTTCGGTTTTGAGCTCAGGGGCGTACGCTAAGCACCGACTCAGGGTGTTCAAAACTCCCTTCCGGGTGGCTGGTCTTTTTAATTCCTCTATCTAAGGAGGCAATGTAGACAGGAAGCCAAGCATTTGCTTGATGGTCATCATTGGTCCCTTGTTTCCCATCACTGCCTTGATCGTCAGCACGCCCCCGGTGTATAGCTGCTCAGCGAAGGTATATATAGCTTTTAACTTAAGCAGGCAGTCGTCTGGAAGATTGGCGGCTCGTGCACCTGCAAAGGGTACATCGGTATTTGATAATTTTTGATACCAGATTTGTTAATCAAACAGTCAAAGGTTAACGCTTACCAAACATGGCGATTGTCATATTGGACACATGCTTCTTTAAACCGGTTAGCTCTTATTGGGCGGCTTCCAATTTTTCCTCAGCCTGCTCAGCACGCTTAAGAATGGCGGCTTGATCAGCTTTGGCTTTCTTCTCAAATTTTTGCTGGTCAGCCTTCATCTTCTCCAGCTCAGCCTGAAGTAAGTGGAATTTCTTCTCCAACTCGGAGTGGGCATCCTGTTGTTCAGCCAGATTTTTCTTTAAGTCGGCCACAGCCGACTCAGTCTGTGTCACAGACTCCTGCACATCAAATTTGGGGAGACAAGTTTCAGCATTACTGCAAGCAATACTCCTGATACTTGGGGGCTAATGTATGATTTTCATCAAAATCATACCATATGCAAGAGACAGCTCATCTTTCAAAAGATGACCCGGCCCTTGGGGGCTACAGGTTGAAGTTTTTTCTCTAATACAAGACCCGACTCATCTTTCAAAAGATGACCTGGCCCTTGGGGGCTACAGGTTGAAGTTTTTTATCTAATACAAGACCCGGTTCATCTTTCAAAAGATGACCCGGCCCTTGGGGGCTACAGGTTGAATTTTTTTATCTAATACAAGACCCAGCTCATCTTTCAAAAGATGACCCGGCCCTTGGGGGCTACAGGTTGGAGTTTTTTATATTCAAAGACCCGGCTCATCTTTCAAAAGATGAGCTGACCCTTGGAAGGCTAATGGGTGCAGGAAAATACATAAACATACGTACCTCATGTTTAGTCCTCATAAGACGGATCAAGCTCTTGTTCATTTCGTAATCCCTCTCCAGATGACTCGCCAAGCTGGAACAAAGTTGGTCGAATTCCAGCTTCTCATATTGGGGGAGCTTGAGGTTGTCTGTGTCTTCATCAGGAGAAAGGCTAGTTGCCTTGGAGGTATGTTTGGAAAGCACTGCAGTCAGAGGAGTGGAGTAGCCAATGCCAGTGACCACGACGTCTGGATCGTCAATCGCCTTGAGAGGGCTTGGCGGGTTACCCTTACCAGCGGTCTCCTTCAAAATGACGGACGATTCATCCCGGGCTTCGGGAATATCGTCCGTAGGAATATCATGAGCCGCCGTTTGCTCTTCATCAGTCTGAGGAACAGAGGTGCTCGTGCCTAAGGCGTCAGATGTTTGGAGAGCAGAAGATAGGTCGCCGGTTTTTCTTCTCTTTGATTGTGCCCTGCGACAAAAGCACCAAGATTAAAAGCACATATCATTGTTTAGAAAAAAAAATGGATTAACAAAGAAGACTCACCCTTGGACACGAATCATCGGCGGGAGAGGTGATATTGCCGAGTCGCCAGATGTAGGGGGAGAAGTCTGACAGAACAAAGGCTTGAAGTTGAAAAAGTGGCGAGTCATATTTTACACAACAAAGGGTATGATAAAACAAGAATGTACCTTGCTGGTGCGTTTCCGACCGGTTGTCTTCTCAGGCAGTCCGGTGATTAAGTCGCCAGAGCGACTACGGGTCTTGCGCTTGGGGGTAAATCTTGCTTTCTTCAAAAGGAAATCAGGGTCCATATAAGCATATGGGTGAGACATGGGCACTTTTCTGCAGATCCGCGTGGCTGGTCTAGGGGAAGGATAAGGTGAGTCGGAAGAAATGGAAATTACCTCGACTGCATCATTTTGGCTCTCATGGTCCTCGCCCTACACATAAGGATGCATGGTATAAACGTAAGTCAGAATACATAGATGATGAGTGACGGGGAAACCTTGCCTCTGAGTGTGCCTCGTCTGCTTGTGAGTCACCAACAAAAGATGAATCTTTGGTGGCGGATTTCTTTTTGCTTACTGTCTTCTTCTTTTTTGGTGGCGGCTTGGTGGTCTTTTGTGCGGCCACTTTGGGGCCCCTTCGCCAAAATACATCAGTTTTCTCATGAATGGAAGCAAATTTCAAACCAAGAGCATTGTTAAGCATAAAAAGGACGAAAGGCGGCTTGGATTCTTACAGGCGGCACCGGGTTGGAGCGACCGAAGGCCTTAAGCCCAATTTTGGCACATTCTTCCAAGGATTCATCGATCTGTTTCTTGATGATTCCGACGATTTCACTCTCCGAGAGTTTTTTGCGACTGAAGCACTGTGGATGGTCTACTGTACCATCATATTCGTACATCAGCCCGTCTCGACGGCTAAAGGGAAGGATGTTCCATTCTATCCAGCAGCGGAATAGATCGATCTCGATGAGCCCGTTGTTGTTCAAGGATTTTAACTCGGAGAAAATAGGGATGAACTCCGACTCTTCTTCCTCTGTGAGATTCTCGGGGAATTTGAAATCCATGGGCAGGCAATCTACTCTGAAGCCCGGAAGAGGGTTCTCGCCGGGTGGATAGGTGTCTCGGCAGTAGAACCATGACTCGGCCCAGCCTTTGGGATGGCTGGGCAGGAGAACTGTTGGAAATCCACGTTCACGACGTCTTTGGATGTTGACTCCTCCAAGCTCGTGGTTGGGACCGTTGGGAAACTCGGTCTGGCGGTTCAGATGGAAAATGTTCCAGAATAAGGGAATTACAGGCTCTCTCTGCAAATACACTTCGCGGAAAACCTCGAACTGGCATAGGTTGCTGATGGAATTTAGTCCCAGATCTTGAGGGTGAACATTGAGGAAATGCAGGACGTCCCGGAAAAACTTTGACCCGGGTCGCTTAAAACCGTGCTCAAGGTAGTCGGTAAAGATTACTACTTCTCCTGGAGCGGGGTTGGGAGTCAACTCGCCCGAGGCGGTTCTCCAACCAATGGTTTCCTTACTATCAAGAAGCCTTAACAAACTTCTCAAGTGTGGCATCGTCGACTTTTGTCGGTAGCCAGTCACACTTCGTAATGGCCATAACTACAAAAGAGAGGGGAATGAGGCGATTCAGTAAAAAACTAAGAAATGTTCTAACCCGCCGGTATGGGTCTATGGTGTTCGGAAAAGATTCGGTAACCCGCCAAATGGTTGACATACATCATAACCCGTTATTTGGGCGATTCATGGACATATCTTCGAAAGTATTATAACTCACCCTCCAGACTGGAGGGGAAGGTGTCATGGCTATGCTAATAAAGTTAAGTCGCTATGAAGGCTGGAGCTAAACGGCAACTCTCGGAGGTGCTTTCTTCCTTAGGGATATTCTCGACAGATGAGCAAACATGTTTCTAAAAATAGACAATAAATTGTGGATCTACGAATAGGTCAAAATAGAAGGATATTGCTTGGAATAATGACAGAGAACTATGCACATAACGCAGCGACAACATTGGGTCTGCGGTTTGAAGGTCTAAGCTAGCAAAAGGACATGATCAAATGGCCGAAGCCTGCTACTATCTAGGGTCTATCACAAAAACATGAAATGGATCTAAGACAAATAAAGGTGTTCGTCGCATCGTGGAAGCTAGTTCGCAAGAAACTACAGTCATGGTGTTCTCGGCCTAACCCTAAATGGAGGGAATGTGTGTACCTGAGGGCAGGAGATCAGTGCCGGGGACGAATGCGCAGTGCTTTGTGTTCCTTGACGCTCGGAAGATCACGGTCGATGGAGAAGCTCCAGGAGCCGAAGACGACGTCGAGGCACTGGTGCTCGGAGATGAAGCGCGCGAGGAAGACGAGGAAGAGATGGAGGTTGGTGACGGGATTTCCTCCCCTCCCATTTCCATTGTTATTTAAAGGGCAGGAACAGAAATCGAGACTGTCGAGGCGCAAATCGAGGCAACAAGTCAGAGATTGCGATGATGGCGCCTAGATTTTCGGGATAAGTGATTATGAACAAAAGATCCGTTGACGGTTCAGGTGTTAGGAGCCCTGGAACTAAGGGGACGAGGTGATGCCATTCAATACTACATGGCGACTCAGATCAAGTACAACGGATGGCGACTTAACATTCGCCGAAGGTTAGAAATGGGGAGAGTCGCCCCAAGTTGATGGGAGTTTATTGACATGAATGAATTCAGGACAATCTGGGGCCTAATGTTGGGGATATTACCTATGGGTAACCCGCCCCTAGTGGGCCGGGTCACCAAAGGGGTGACTCGCCATTAGCTGCACGTCCCGTGGCGCAGAAGCTGTATGGCGGTTCGAGAGGTCGTGCGGATGATGGATTACCAAGAAAGCTCCTGATCATGGGGGACACGGCAACTTAGAGATAAGGAAAGCCACAAAGAGTAGAATGGCAGGACTTTGTAAACCCTAGGGCCTCGGCCTGTATATAAAAGGCAAGTCCCAGGGAGAGGTCAGGCGAGTTAGAGAGAATCAAGAACTAGGTCACGCGAGTTACGCCCTCCTTGTAATCGAAACCACCATTAATCCATACATAGCAGGACGTAGGCTTTTACCTCCTCACGAGGGGCCGAACCTGGGTAAATCTGAGTCTTGCTTTCGCTCACCCCCTTCGAGTCGCCACCAAGGTGCGATGGCTCCATCTCTAAGTCCTTTCACGAGGACATTTTCCGTGACAAAACCACGACAGATAGGGTACTCACGAGTGTGGATTGGGAGCAGAAATTCCCTCATGTCAGGGTACGTGCTATGCCCAGAGCAATATCTGATCACACCCCATTGGTAGTAGACTCTGGAGAGGCTACACATATGGGGAATAAAAACCTATTTTCTTTCGAGCTAGGCTGGTTTGAAAAAGAAGGTCGCATGGACCTTATAGCCACAGAATGGGCTATAGACATGGCGGGTTCATCGAGAGTTAACAGGTGGAAAAATAAGATAAGACACTTGCGTCAATTCTTGCAGGGTTGGGCAAAACATGAGAGTGGAATTTAAAAGAAAGAGAAACAAAGGTTACTTGAACTTATAAATTCCCTTGACATAAAGGCCGAAAGTACATTATTAGATGACAATGGCAGGTCATTGAAAACGAAGGCTGAGCTAAAACTAAAACAACTGCTTAGAGAGGAGGAGTTGAAGTGGGCTCTTAGAGCGAAAGTTCGACATGTTGTGCAAGGTGATGAAAACACTCAGTTCTTTCATCTCATAGCCAATCGAAAGCATAGAAAGAAAAAAAAATCTACCAGTTAGAGCAAGATGAGGGTACAATAGTAGGACATGATAATCTGAAAATGTACATTTCTGAATACTACAAAAAACTATTCGGGGCTCCTGAGGATAATTTTGTATCCATGGATGAGCTTATGGTCGATGACATACCTCAGCTCGGGACGGACGAGAATGAGGTAGTAATCGCGCCGTTCACGGAGAAGGAGGTATTTGAAGCTATATCACAAATGAAGAGTAATAAGGCACCAGGCCCAGATGGGTTTCCAGCTGAGTTTTACAAGAGGTGTTGGCACATTATCAAAGGTGATTTGTTGCCTATGTTCCAAGATCTTTTCGACGGAAACCTACAGCTATTCCATCTAAATTTTGGAACAGTGACACTGTTGCCAAGGAAGGAAGGGACGGTGCGTATAGAGCAATTTAGACCTATCTGCCTTCTGAATGTTAGTTTCAATTTTTTTACAAAAGTTGGCACAAATAGGCTGACACATATTGCACATGAAGTCGTGCAACCTAGCCAGACGGCTTTTATGCCAGGAAGGAACATACTAGAGGCTGACACAGATTGCACATGTGGTAGTCCTGCATGAAACGTTGCATGAAATTCACTCGAAGAAACTAGATGGGGTTATCTTCAAGGTGGATTTCGAAAAGGCATATGATAAGGTCAAATGGCCATTCCTACAACAGGCATTACGTATGAAGGGATTCGATGACATTTGGAGGAAACATGTCGAATCTTTTGTACAAAAAGGGAGTGTTGGAATTAAAGTCAATGATGATATTGGGCATTTCTTCCAAAATTTCAAGGGTCTCAGGCAGGGAGATCCAATGTCACCCATCCTATTTAATGTAGTTGCCGATATGTTGGCAATTCTAATAGGAAGGACTAAATGAGAAGGCCAGGTAGGCGCCTTAGTGCCACATCTGGTGGACGGTGGCGTGTCTATCCTACAATATACGAATGATACGATCCTGTTTATGGAGCATGAAATAGCAAAGGCTAGGAATATGAAACTCATACTCTGTCTATTTGAACAATTGTCTGGCCTGAAAATAAATTTCCATAAGAGTGAGTTGTTTTGCTTTGGGAAGGCCAAAGAAGAACAAAACACATATAAACAATTGTTCGGATGTGAAGTGGGGAGCCTACCGTTCAGCTATCTAGGCATACCTATTCATCATCGGAAGCTTTCCAATAGCGAGTGGAAATGCATAGAAGATCGATTTGAGAAAAAGCTAAGTTGCTGGAAGGGCAAGCTTCTCTCATATGGAGGTAGACTAATTTTGATTAACTCGGTTCTGACGAGTATGCCTATGTTCCTCCTCTCCTTCTTTGAGGTACCGGTTGGGGCACGTAGAAGATTGGACTTTTATCGATCTAGATTCTTTTGGCAGAGTGATGAGGATAAGAAGAAATATAGACTAACTAGATGGGATATTATTTGTAGGCCAAAAGACCAAGGTGGTCTGGGAATTGAAAATTTAGAGGTGAAGAATAGATGTCTGCTAAGTAAGTGGTTGTTTAGATTGTCAGTAGAGACGGAAGGAATGTGGGTACAATTTTTGCGTAATAAGTACCTACATTCGAAGACCTTAGCACAAGTAAAAGTCAGACCCAGTGATTCACCATTCTGGAAGAGCTTGATGAGAGTAAGATCAGCATTCTTTCATAGAACCAAATTTACTACTGGAAATGGTGAGGGTACTAGATTTTGGGAGGATTCGTGGTTGGGGAGACGCCTTTAGCCACGCAATACCCAGCTCTTTATAATATTGTGCAACACAAGTAGGCATACGTAGCCACAATCTTACAGTCAAATCCTCTAAATATACAATTCAGACGGTCTTTGATTGGGCATCGATGGACTGATTGGTTACACCTGGTTAGGAGACTCATGGATATACATTTATCTGAGGAACCTGATAGGGTATATTGGAAGCTTACGATGAGCGGAATTTTTACAGTCAAATTGATGTATCTCAATCTTATTGATACTATTAATATCCCTAAATCCAGAAATATTTGGAAAGTCAAGGTTCCCTTAACGATTAAGGTCTCCATGTGGTTTGTGCACAAGAAGGTGATTCTAACTAAGGATAACTTGGCTAAACGAAATTGGGGGGGGGGGGGGGTAGTACTCGGTGTAGTTTTTGTGATAACGAGGAGAACATTTCACACCTCTTTCTCCAATGCCCTCTTGCGAGAGTTCTTTGGCAGACGGTTCGTATAGCCTTTAATATTATACCTCCGGACAATATTGACACCTTATTTGGAACGTGGCTAGATGGAGTAGATACGATTATTGCTAGACACATTCGCGTTGGATTTTGTGCACTTTTGTGGGCTATATGGAACTGTAGGAATGATGTGGTTTTTGACAGACATACAAATATACATTTTTTGCAGGTACTACACAGAGCTACGGCATTGATCCGTACATGATCGTTACTCGTGCGGAAACCGGGGAGCCTTTGGTTACTGACTCTACCCGATGGGAGACGGTAGCGCGGGATATCTTCAACCGGTTTGGATTACAGTTCAGTAATAGGATAGATGAGTAGACATCTAGGCCTATTTTGCCGGTTGTGGCAATTTTCATTTTGCTTTAATTTATCTGTCGGAGACTGTGTTGAATCGAACTTGGTTTGCTTGCTTAATAAAGGGTCCGTATGCATCGTGCTGATGCAGAGGCCGAAGGGAATCCTTATTTTCTAAAAAAAAATGAATCATGGTAAGAGTTTGAAAACTTCATTTACTCCATCGAGCAAGTACCAGCGCATTACAAAGATGCCTGGCTAAAAGGCATGCGAGCTCGTGGTCCAGCGGTCCAGCCCCGCACTGACAAGAGCTCGGTGGTCGTAGTGGATTGAAGATAACCTCGCGTTGCGTTTGCATGTGACAAGCGAGCGTCTCGGAGTGAGATCCGTACGTTGCAGCGGCCTATGCGCTGTCCTCTACTAGTACTGCCGTTGTCACCCCCTCAACGTGGGATTTGCAAACATTATACACCCTATCCTTTCTCAAATGGATACTCTTTTTTTTCTTAAAGAAGAAATTCTCATTTGAACGTCTCAGAGAGATTCCGTTGCGTGTTCTTGAGATTCGCTTGGGTTGACCGTCAACAGCTACGAATTTTGTATATATAAAAACAAGGTCTGTCAGAGCGTGTCCGCAGATAGTTGTGACTAACAGGCAAGGGGGATTTTATATTTATTAAATAAAAAGAAAAGGGCAAACAGCACAGAGAATAATTAGTGATGACAGTGACAAGCTTCTCTGTGACATACTACTGCATTTGCTTATGTCAGGTTCGAATGATAATGTCACATCCGAACGGTTTTATTAACGAAATGTGCTGATGCCATCAGATAGCTCAAACCGTGACCAGTAAAGTAGCCAAAAAAAAAAAATACTGGCTACCAGCAAAAATCATCACATATAAAGCATGTGCAATTCATTAATCATACTCGCAGCAAAGGGCAAGAATTACAGCGTTGATGAAACGGTTCTCTCATCTGTACATTTCTTGATAATAACTCAAGGAAAGCTCCTGAGCACTGCACTAAAAGGCCTCTTTCCTTTTTCTCTCTCAGCTGTCACGAATATGTAACACACAATATAGAATCAACGTGTGCTGCACATCTTTAGAGCATTTGCTAACAGCTGCACGCAGGCAAATAAAAAGATTGCCTTCACAGGACGCGTCCAAAGGGGAAAGCCTCCTCGTGTACAAACCTCCTAATCTCACAAATAGATAGACAAGCACCCAAATGCACAACCTAATTACATACGCAGCGCTGTCGAGCCAGAGGCGTGATTGGTTTATCAGCCACCGCCGTGGACTTGATCGCCTGGTCCAGTGAGAACAACCTGCATTCAGCAGACCAAAGGCGTTTAAACAGGCTGCTTCCTACTAAGTTCAAACGGAGTATAAATGAAGCAAATTCTTCAAAAAACACACTCACGTTGCAATTGGAAGCAAATTTCCGAGCGAGCATAATCGCAGCATTCCCATCCCTGTCTGTCTCGAAAGCTAAAGTGTACGATAGGCCTTTCCTAGTTTGCCAAAAGACTGCACAGGCCGCAGCATTACCACCACCACGGCTTCCACACAGCTGAAGATTGGCCAAGGAAAAACATAAATTGTCAGAAAATAACCTCAACATATATAGAGACTTTTTGTCAACTCCGATCGAATTGGTTGCGTATGCAATGATCCATAATCCTAAACATAACAGGACCAATGATGAGAGAACATGCTTAAATTTCTGCAGGCTTGTTTGGAGCCACTGTTTGTTTCTGAAATATTATCAGGAGACGCAAAAGGTCCCTATATTGTTGTTGTAAACTGGCAAGCATGATGATTAAAGATATTGTAAGCAGATTTACTGCTACAATCTAACACAGCACGTTTAGGAAACAAAACATTACAACTCAGTAGACATCACTTCTGTTACATATGTACTATGAACGTGATTTCACTTTACCTTCATCGTGGTGGAATATGACTCCCTTGCTTTTGTAGACCTTCCTTTCCGAAGCTTTACTCTCAGCTTTCCAATATGAAATACATGGACGGATTTTGATGCGTAGTCATTCCCATTCATTTGGGTGACGACCACCTGCAAAGCAGCACATATGCAAGCCTCGATTAATTATATCCAATAACCGTTGAAGCGCACGGATTTCCTACCAAAAAATAACAAGATTGTGCAGTTTACAGTTGGTCCAATGTTAATGCAGTAAAATCATCAACGGTAAAGTGTTTGAAGAAGTTTTATACTGAATTACTGGTAGCCTGCAGGCAAAAAAGATGCATACATACATTGAACTCAATATCTGCCCTTTTCATTAGCGACTCCACATAATGTTCCAGTCCTGAAGCTGTTCAAAGTACACAACAGAGTCAGCCATTACACTTGCTTGTACCCAATACCGATGTCTTACTGTTATAAGGAAGTGTGACAAAACATGCAGTTAAACAAGCAGGGCCATTGGCAGATTGTAGCATGAGGCTAATTCATATAATACCACAACACAAATCAAATGGTGCCAATGCCTTGTCAGGTCAAAATAGATGTTAGTGTTATTAAGGTCTACCAAAAGAAGAAAATCAGTGTGAGGCTCAAATGTAGGAAGAGGATGCCTGGCACAAGTTGGAATTATAAATATCAGGTCTGGGATGTGTGGAAGTTGCTAATGCTTGATATTGCACAAAGAAAGCAACAGAGTTATTTTCTGGAAGATATAAATATATCCAACATCAGTTATTTCCCCCATAATTCGGCAGATAACAGATGTTAAAAGAGAAGTGGGGAAATGCCTAACCAGGATTTATAGGGCAGTCTGTCTGAACCGTAACTTTATCTGCTTTCAAAATTATTTCTGCTTGCAACAATTGGCCAACATCAAATGGCTCTGGAGCATAAGTAAGTTTCGTTGCACCTGCAGCAGAAAATTAAATACATTAACATATAAATGAAGGAAAACAATGATCCAAAAGGTATTAGATGTTCTCATGAAACATGGTTTAATGCAGAGTTTTTTGCCGGATGAGTCTTTTCCTTTCAATGCTCATGGAAGATGTCTACCAAGCTCTGGGAACTATTTATCAGATTGCATACCCGATATGAGCTCTCTGTTGCCTCCAGAAATTACACGGTACCACTGAGCTGGACAGCTTGAGATGTCTGGAGCACCATCAACTCGAGGGACAATACGAAACTGTGATCCAAGAGTATCAGAACCTTCAAGCTCAAAGAGTTTAGAGCTATCTTGTTCAAGCCTCTTGATCATGGCAAGCTGAACATAAAAGTAACTGGTGATTCACATAGCTCGACACTACTCAAATTACAATACCTTAAATAATATGGAGCCTGTCCTAACAAGACTTACCTCTTTCTTTAACTGGTTGCAAAGCTGTGTTTTCTCTGATATGAGTGTACGCAATCCCTGAAGCTCAAACTGCATGTCCATTACCTACGATATTTTGCATGACAACTGTTAGTAAATACATGAGGGGCAAATTGCCACAATGTGCTTCATCTGATTACAAGATATATGGAAGTATAAGAAGCGGAGATATAGCATTGAGAAAAGAAGACATGCCAATTTGTAAGAAAAGGAGTTAGGACAAAAAGAAACGTAGGGGGTACTCAGTTTGAACTTGACAGAAGAAAGGCAAATGGAACAGAGGAAGTATCAGCATATTAACATAAACACGAAAACTACAACTACATGCATAGAACAATGAACCAATGATGCAAAACAAACCTTGCTTGGCTGGTGTAGCATTTTTATTCGTCTAGCCTCCCGAATCTCTTTCCTAAGTTCCTCTATCTCCTGACCAGGAAAAAAACAAAGATTTTAAGTAAAAAATGTAGCAATTACTAAAATAAAAAGAATCCATGTCAATGCATTTGCATCATCAACTACATAAGAGGACGTTCATTAATTGAGGAAGCACCTCCTTCTCTCTGCTACTTGATGCCGAATCATGCTCCTGCAACGCTTTCTCAACTTTTTCTATTGCAGCTCTAGATTTTTCAATTTCAGCAAGTGCAAGAGCTCTTTCCTCTTCGGCTACCTTTCGGGCATCTTCAGTAGCCTACGATATACAGGAGAATGATAACTTCGTTATTCAGGTGTAACCAAACGGTATTATTGTAATGCTAGTAAATGCTGATATCTTAATAGGCATTCAGCAGATTGTTGAGAGACATCACACGTACTAAATTATACCAAAAACTGAATGTGGCTCATACTGAAAACTAAGACTACTTTTCTTAAGTTAGGCACAACACGACCTCGCGAACAGCACACGGTACATTATACGACAAACTATAGTCTCCGGTTATCAAGAATATAAAAAATAAAGACAAAAAGGACACATGATAATTTGCCCAACAGATTTTATGTTGTAGCCTTAGAGATACAAATTGGCTCAAAAAACAATCTATTTCTCGTAAACATTAAGGTTGGATTAGGCCAGTGTGCCAAGTTTTCCAGAAAAGACCAGAGCATTCTGCAAACGAACTCAGGCACTCCTAGGCCTCTGGTTTTACTCTCACTACAACCACCAGGATCTAAGAACAAATTTACTTTTCATTATATGAAATTATGAATCATCAGCCTTATAGAACAAAAGTCTTACCACGTTATGCTTGAACAATGCCTACAGTATCAGCACGTTACAATATACATTTCCTAATGTACTGACAATTGAAATATTAATCACTTATGAAGCCTCAAACATTTTTCAGGCTCCTGGATCTGATTTTACAAAGTTTAAACATGCATGACTAACAAATTCGATAATCAAGAAATGGGGTAAACCTGCTTGAGAAAGCTAGCCAACTTTTTTACTTCAGCCTTCTCATAAATTAATTCTCCTTCTCTTTGAGTAAGTTGAACTGCTAGTGCTTCCACCTGATAGAACATATCTAATCATAATCACAAAGTTTTTGGAACAAAAGGTAATATGACAAAAAATAGAAAAGATCACAACAGGAGATAAAGAAGAATCACAATTAATAAATAATATGGAATATGATGGATTTCTTATTTTATGTGCCTACCTAGACTGATAAGCTTAAATCCAAAAATGTGCAACCAAAAATTATTAGTACTACTTTCGGATTCGGAGCATTACATTAACAATCTTTCAAATTTGAGTATTTTTAAAACGCTCAAAGCATCATGTACAAACTATTATGTGAACGAAAATAATGGAAAAGCACAATCAAGGCTGGCAGTTGGCACCTAATATCGTGTACAAGAAAAAAGTTGAGCTATTTGCACGAATGCTAGCTTAGATAGAGCATACAGGGGTGAAACTAATTTAACCCGTACGTCCAATTACGAACAACTCAATCAAAATAAAAGTAGCTTATATTAGAAGACAAATATTGGCAGGCTAAAGAAGAGATTAACCAGCGAGATAGCTTCATCAGCATCATCTCTGTTTCGACCAGCCACACGGCCTTTCAGCGTGTCTAGAACATCTCTGAGCTTCTTCAGAAGAACCTGCCTGTCCAGTGAAGCTGCTTCTCGCCGCTTAGCCTGAAACATGAAGCAACAACTTTAAAATAGTCATTGCAAGGAAGTTACTAAGACTACAATGTGATATTTATCCTATCTAGCAAGGCACGATGTCAATAGTACAGTGCAGCCCCATGGAACCCATATACTTATCCATTTGAAGCGAATTTATATGCTCCTTTGAGAAGGAAGAATCTTCGGGAAAGAGAGGTAAGCTATAAATGAAGTATGACTATGAGTTCAACAATGATTGAACCAATTAATGTGAGCTCCGGAGACACGATCTGGGGGCGCTGACACTGTTAGGGCTTAGGGGAGTGTGATAACAACTCCATAATATGGTCAATGACAGATAAGTTATCGGGTATAATTCTTATAAGGAAATATTTTTATATGTATCCAGGTGACACGCCACATCATTCTTTATATAGAAAGCACGATGAATTATAACCAGGAAACCACGCTAATTACAACAACTTCCATATATGTGTCATTGGAGCTCCTGATATACTCACATTGTTGATAAAAGTCAGAACAAGATAAAATGCTTGGACTGATTAGCATACCTGATCAGACAACTTGGAGGCACCAGACAGACCCTTTTCAAACTTCTCCCTGAGATCACGCACTGATAGCCGCTTTCGCTGCTCTAGCAGTTGTGTTGTTTCTTTCGCAACAATCTCCTTCAAAGGCACAACCTCGTGCGTCTCCTCTGGGTCAATGATTTGGTTGTTTGGCCCAATCCTGTAGTCTGGAAAGTGGCCCTTAGGGAAGTTAACATCGGATGATACCATGTCAAGTGCATCTTTCTGCATGCCTTCTCCGGAGTCATGGATGACCCTTGTCATCTGCGGTACTCTGATATGGGACAGAGCAAGAATATAAATTTACAGTGGTAAACCACATAAAGTTGTGATGCAAGTAGAACATATGAAGGTGGTAACTGATGATATATTGGCCATGTCTCATGGTGCAAACAACTTGCTGGGGTACCTTATATGCTTCAAACTGATGGTTATTTTTCATTCGCATAGCTAAGAATTGTTGAAACGCATCACAACAACTTAACCAGGAAGCAAATTCGACCCAACCAAGTACCCAGCTCAACCAACCTAGCTAAATCGGCATCATCCAGTGAGTTCAAGAGCTAAGAAGCAAGATCAAAGCAAAGAAAAGGAGCAGGCTAAGCTTTACAATTAGAGGTGCTATGGATAAATAGGTCAGTTGAGGGACATGAATTCTGGAACAAGACAAAGCGACAGCCTTTGGGCTAGAAATTGCTAATCGATGCAAACATAGTACTCCTAGATTCAAGGTAAGCCATGACAACACCCGTGCTGATTTGTGTGGAAGAATGCAAATTTCTGACCAGCAGCAGCTGATAATAGGAGACAGCCTCTTAAAAACGTGACTGGGTATGTTGTGTAACGAACTGACAATACAGCCCAACCAACCAACCAACCAACTGAAAAACACAGTGGCTGAGGCTTGGAAGGAACAAATTTTAGGATAGGAAGACAAGTAGTCTAACTTTTGCCGCTACCAAATCGAAACCTGCGAATCCCCCGGGATGAAGTGACACGGCGCCGGCTGGGACCCCTCACCTCATGCGCGCGCGGCTCCCAGGATCGCCCGAGAGCCTGGCTCCCCCACGCAACCACGCCGCCGCCGTCCAACGAACACGAGCTGGAAGCCTCCGGAGCACGCAACTGGCAGCGGCCAGATGGCGGAAGGACCAATTCAGCTAGGGTTTTAACCCCCTTGTGGCTTGAGAAAAAGGAGCTGGATGGATCGAGGCTGTTGGTTTCGATCCCGTGGAGGTGGGATCCTTTTTGGGCGGTGGCGAGTTCGAAATTTGGTTGCGGGATTCGGGTGAGGATGACGCCGACGGGCGGGCAGACGGAGGAAAAGAAAACGACGCGAGGAAGGAAGGGGAAAGGTGGAAGAGTACGGCGTGCTGGTGACGGAAGCAAAGCGGCAGAGGAGGGAGGAGACGGGGAGAGAGAAAGGGGAGCTTAGTTTTAGTCTGGGAATGGGATGGGATGGGATGGGAATCGTCATTACCGCCATTCAACGACGGATTAGATGTGGGCCCGCCCTTTTAAAAACGGGCAGGACAGGGGGCAATTGATGGTACGTACTGTATTTGCTTGCTTTGCCTCAAAAGAAAAATATACTAATTGGTTGCTGCACCAGCGGTCCCGCGGTCAAAAGAAAGGATGGACTCGCACTGTCACTCGACGACCATTTTATACTCGGATTCAAATAGTAGCACTACATGAGCACGGAAATGCATTTCGGATATGCTCCCGGGGAAAAAAAAGTTTGAAATGAGAAAAAAATCAAGAATAAATTTATTTGTGTACTTAGTTACATTTACATGATATATGTAAATTTTAAAACATAAAGGTTAAACATTTTGGCTTGTGCAAAAAAACAAATTGAACCCCAAAAGTCACCCCAAATTTGTTTTTTTCCGACGAAACACCGCTGCTTCTTATTGTACGAAAATTGTCAAGAATGCTTGCGATACTAATACAATCATCTATAAAAAAATTCAGATTTTTTCATAAACATTTACTATTGTTTTTTTACGTTACTGTCCATCCGGGTGCATATGCACCTCGGAGCCAAAACACCTCCCCTACATGAGCATCTCTATCAAACCTTTTAAAATCGTAAACTATAAAACTGGGCTCATTTTAGCTATGACCAAACAAATGTCGTAAAATAAACTATAAAACTCAGATAAAGATCCTTTCTTCAATTCGGACGTCGACGCCCCTTCCCGAGCCGGCCGCGCCGGCCACGCTTGCCGCGCCCAAACCCGTCGCCCGTCGGCCACACCCCGTTCTTGCCTGTCGCGCCCCATCACCACGTCGGGCGCGCCCAGCCTCGTCGGCCATGCCCCGTCACCCCACCGGCAACGCCCTGCTTCATTGCCAACCGCGCCGACCAAAGACATGCCCCTTTATCGATCGTGTTGGGAGGATTTCGGCAGCGAGGCTGAGGTCATGGGAGGCCACGATGAGGTCGAGCTCGTCCAATTCGAACTGACGGCGATCGATTCCGACGTCCAGCGACCTTTTTCGGTGTGCGGTAATGAGCTTTGGCAGGTTTAGGACGGATTCTGACAAACTCTGCGGCAACATGTTTGCTCCGACGAGGTTTGACCAGTATATAGGGGGCCCTCGATTCGGCCTTCCAACCTTCAAATATAATGGTTTCGGGTGTGGATTTTCGGTGTCCCTTAAAGTTTCTACGGTTTGGACTATTTTTATGGTTTCTGTTCTGGAAACATTTTTCAATCAAAACTGTAAAACGTAAAAAAATGGGTTTGACCACTTACGGGGTCTCCTAGAGTTGCTCTTACAACCGGACCCCTCATATCCGTCTCAATCACGTGAACAGGTCGTTCGGTGAGTGATCGATCACAAAATCGTGATTCAATCAGACCTCTCAAACCTGCCTCAAATGTCCGGGCTTACCGGCACCCTCATATCCATTCCAAATCTAGGGCGGCCCGGTCATGCTCGGGCGCGTCCACTACGCGTCCTAGATGACGGTCCTAGCCCATCATCGACCCACCACTGTCCCACAAACCCCCCACTCTGGGTGCCTCGCTTCGAACCCTAGCTCACTCTCTCTCACCTCGTCCACTCCTCTCCCTCTCTGATTTTGATCCCATCCACTACAATGTCGAGCTCCGTGAGCCGCTTCGACATTGACGTCGACTCTGACGAGGAGCTCACCCTCCACATCGCCTTGGAGCAGCCCAAGGTGGACATTGGCGGCAGCTCCGGACATAGAGTGTCGTCGCAGCTCCCGCGCCGACACAGAACGGACGCCCGAACTAGACCCTCCTCGCCAGGACTGCGCAGTCCGCACCGGCCCGCGCCATCTTCTTCCCTCGTTTGGGCAGCGATGGGTGCTAGTGTCCGCGCTGTCGGCCCGTATGCGCACTTCGGAATCGGAGGCGTGTGTCGCCCGCCGTGAGAGGTAGCGGACAAGGAAGAGGGAAGCGACGAAGGAGTCCGCGCGCCGCCGCCGCGGAATGCCGGTGGAGCCCGACGAGGACGGACGCCTCTTAGCCTAGGTGCGCCGCCGGTCCCTCACGACGGTGAAGACGGACGCTCGGCGTCTCCGACGAAAAAAACACCAAGGGGCTCCGGCTTGCCATTGAGCAATCGGAGCGGGAGGCGAAGGAGGCAGGGGCGGTTGCGGCTCGGATGGCCAAGCTGAAGCGGGAGCAGGACAGGACGATCCGTCGGATAATAGGGCTCATCGTCCTCTCCGACTCCGATGACAAAGACGACGGTAGTTACACTTCCGACGACGATGACCAAGACTCTCCCAGCTGCGGACGGCTACAGCCGCGCCAACAGAGGAAGTGGTGATCTCCCTCCTCCCGCATTGTTTATATAGTTTTTAGTTGTAAAAATTTATGAACTATCTCTGATGAACTTAAGATGATCTTTTGAGTGATGTTTATTGTGTGTTTGTGATCGATCTTCTGTTCGTTTGCTTTCGATTTTGTTGTTTTATGCTTGATCACGTAGAGTAGCTCAATGTTACATGATGTTTAATATGAATATGGGATGTCCGATATGAGATACGCGAATACAGAACACAAAACATATGACGTGTCCGATCAATGTCCGCGAACATTTAAGCGCTGGATTTGCAGGTTGTGGTTGTAGATGCTCTAATTGAAGTAATAAGATGGTAGGAGCTGTTGGTGGTGTGATACTTGTAGTCTTGTACCCGTCGGTCCATGGTCATACCCGTACGACGCATTTCTGACCATCAGTATCGTACATACATATTCTCTCGTGTGTAGGATACGACACGACCTACTTGTAGAATACGGGGTACTACTCCTACTTAACACGGAAGCATCCACTTCCGGGCCAGTGCATCAATAATGCAGGTGGCCATGGCAAAATAGCAAGGCGTGGCGGCATACAGTTCCTTGACGACGTCCCCGTCCGTGGCTCCGTGTGATTCTAAGAGCATCACTAGTAGTACCCTCAAACCCTCAAACCAGTTTAAGGGTTGAGAATTGATATTTTTTAATATTTTTAAGGGTTGAAAAACAGGGGCAAAGGCTAGAACCCTCAAACCCAACTCTTATAACGGTTTCTTCTCCATGGCCGACTTCTTCCTCTTCGGGGCGGGTGCGGGGGCAACAAACGCAGCGGCGGAGCTTGTGAGGACGTGCGCCCGCCTCCTCTTCACGCCGACGTGCGTGGAGGCCACCATCCGGCCACCATGGCGGCGCTCGGGGCGGGGGGGGGGGGGGGGGGGGGGAGGCGGCTGCGCGGGGGCACTCTAGGCGCGGCCGGGCGCGGGATTCAGCGGCGGGGCGGACGAGGGTCGGCGGCAGCGCAGGAAAGGAGGAGGGCTCGAGCGGTTGAGGGATTTTTCCCTCCCGCGACACGTCGTTGACCAGAGTGAAGGGCCCTGTATTTTTGTCTCTCAACATGTGTTTGTGCAGGTTGGGTCTTCAATTTTTTTAAGGATTTACAGGTTTGAGGGCTCTGTTCCGCGTCAACTTTCGATCTTAATCCTAAAAAACAGTTAATTTAAGGGTTTGATTAGTTTAAGGGCTCTATTAAAGATGGTCTAACACGGAAACAAGCTAGCCTGCCAGCCAGCGACTTTGTACGCCTACTACATAGCCGGTGTGGCCGTTGAGGCGTTTCTGATCGTCATTTCTTTTCTCCCGAATCATCCATTAGCTTAGCAGCTGCTAATTGTTTATGCGGGCGTGTGACGGAGCATGTATATATTGATTAGACGAACCTGTCATTTTCTGTTTTCTCTGCTCTCGCGTTAACCAGAAGAGTGGCCCAATGTGATAAAGGATAAAAGGTTGGCGGAATCGATCCGTGACGGAGATTGCTGGCTTCATGATGGCCTGTCGGATTTCATCATGACGTCCGTCTGTTTGGACCAAGGAAAACGAATGCAGGCAGGCAGGACGCCCAAGCGTGGCAATGAACGACGAACCTACAACCTAGTAGTACTAGTAGCTTGGAACGGGAAGCAAAGAAGAGGATTGAAAGGCATAAGCGCCTCGCCTAACTGGTCAATTATCCCCGCGAGGGACGCGCTGTCACGACAGTGACGGACGGATTAGCAGGCATGTTGCGCTGAAATGGTGGATCTCGGCATCAGCTGGGCTCAAACTATGGTAAGAGCTACATATTATGTTTCTAAATCTAGGATGTTTTACTAAGCTACCAAAATGTCTTTCATTTAAAAACAAATGTAGTACTCACCTTTATTATCATGCATGACCAGCATAAGAACATATTGTATAGAGTAGGTGCTAGACCAAACGCGTCGCTACTCCCCGACCCCGACTGCGGCGTCGTCCCGCACCGGGGAGCCCCCGCCCTCCTCCTACAGCCCCCCCTCCTCTCCCCTCCGCTGTCGTCGCTCGAGGCGTCACAGGGCAAAGCCCTTGTGGCGTGGCGGCGGCGGCGGTTTTCTCCTCCGATCTCGATCTGGTTGAGAGGCAACGCTCCTTTCCGGCCAGATCGGCGACGGTGGCGCAGATTGGCGGCGACATGGTTGTGGTGCGGCGGCGGCGTAGGAGGGCGGCACGAGCAGCGACGGATCTGACCTTGACTCGGTTGGGTTGATTTGGTGTGCTATCGGTCTCAATCGCCGTGAGCGGTTCACTGCTCATGGACTTGATCTGCAACACGAGGACGTCCGGGGCGCCGGCCCTAGGTTTGGTGGTGGTGGCCTTCTTCTTCGTCGGAGGTGGTCGGCCAGCTGGCTGTTCATGGAGTGGGGATGGACGTTTGCCGGTGAAATCCATGATCCGACTTTGGTCGTGGCGGGTGACTACGGCGCCTATGCGTCGTTACCTTCTTGAAGGCATCACCTTTGCAGTCTCCGTCTTCCCACTCGCAGTCCAGTTGCTTTGGCACCGTGGTGGTGCTGCGGCCGGTCAGGCGGCGGCGGTTGGATCCTTTAATCTAGTCTCCAGCAGAGAAGGCGGCGACCCGTGCACAAGAAGCTGGATGGAATTCTCCGAACAGATCTGGGTGAAAACCTGCTCTTGGCTAGATGCCAAGACCGGCGATGGCAACACTCTACGGCGTCGTTCCCTTCTTGAAGGCATCACCGAGGAGAAGTTCTAGACCACTATCTGCTACCTCCCGGGGAACCCTAGATCGATAGGGTTCGGGGGACCAATGGATGTTTTCTTCGGTGGAGCGGTGCTTCATCCTGCACATTGAAGGCGACGAATCACGATGGTGTGGCGCCCTGGTGATTAGGCGTTTGATGTGCGAAGATGGACTCGCGCAGGAGGGCGACGCTGTCTGGCGTCGTGGTGGCGTCGACGGCAGCTAGACCGGGCAAGGTGGATGCGTCAGTACAGTTCTGAAGATGGATTGGTGGCAGTTGGCAGCGGCGACCTCTGAGTGTGTGCCGGACCGGTGGGTGCCCCATATCCGGCAGGTGGCTTGGTTGGGGCCTCAGGTCTTAGATGTTAGGTTTGGCTGCGAGATCTGTTTGGTATTAGGCCCAGACTATCACATCCCTTCATCAACTGTATAGAAGTAGCGACATATGTCGCCTAGACAGTGGCTTTAGTCTTACTGATGTATTACTTTGTAAGGTCTTTGTGAATAATTGATAAAATGGTTGCATGCATCATTCAGATGCACAGGCCGGGGGTCTTCCTCCTTTTCTAAAAAAAGCATAAGAACAAGTGTAAAAGGTCCTTGCGAGCAGGCTAGAAAGTTTCATGTAAGCAAAATCCTATATGAAGCAGTGAGAGCAACTCCAATGGGGTGACCCAAACGAACGACGATTTCGTCCGCTTTTTGTCCGTTTGGGTCGGCCGCCCGCCTGACGTCCACCCTGTTTTAGATATAGGTCGACAGCACGACCAACGCGCCGACCCATATGTACCGGCGTGGCCGGCTGGCCGCCTTATTTTGCATGAGTTTGCATAGTTTGAATCAAATAACATAATTTGGACCGAATAAAATAGCATAGTTATTACAAGCCGAATAAAAATAAAAAAAGTCTCACATAGTTCTCACATAGTTTTGCAAACGAATAAAAGAAGATAAATCTATTGGTTGCCAACATGAGCCCACATATGCTCAACCAAATCATTTTGCAGTTGCACGTGAGTTTTCCAATCACGCATGTCTTGATGTAATTGGGTGAAGTGTTCAAACGTTGCCGCTCCTTCATGCTCACGCACAACATTCTCACCCTGAAACTGAAACCCTTGATCGTACAGACGTTCTGGGCACTCGTCTTCTACGATCATATTATGCATGATCACACAAGCAGTCATCACCTCCCATAGTTTCTACGTGCTCCAGGTATTAACAGGATACCGTACGATGCCCCATCGAGATTGCAAAACACCAAAGGCACGCTTGACATCCTTCCTAGCACTCTCTTGTTCTTGGGCAAATGTTTTCCTCTTCTCTCCGACAGGGTTGGGTATTGTCTTGACAATAGTGGTCCACTGAGGATAGATACCGTCACCCAGGTAGTATCCTTTGTCGTAGTTGTGGCCGTTGACAGTAAAGTTCACCGGCGAGCGCTGAAGCACGTTGATATCATTGTGTGATCCGGCCATGCCAAAGAAAGAGTGCCAGATCCAGAGATCTTCAGATGCCACGGCCTCTAGTATGACAGTGCAAGCCCTGACATGGCCCTTATACTTCCCTTGTCAAGCAGAAGGGCAGTTCTTCCACTCCTGGTGCATGCACTCTATGCTACCAAGCACCCCTAGGAAGCCCGTGCTGGCATTCATTGCCAACAAACGGGATGTATCTTCAGTAGTTGGCTCTCTCAAGTACTCAGGGCCAAACATAACAATAACAACCTTGCAGAACTTATACATGGACTCTAGGCAAGTAGACTCGCTCATACGGACGTACTCATCAATGAGATCACCAGACACTCTGTACGCAAGCATTCGGATGGCGGCAGTGCATTTTTGATAAGAGGAAAAACCTATCTTGCCAACGACATCGTCTTTGTTCTCGAAATAGTCATCATAGCCGACCACCCCCTCTCTAGTACGGTTGAAAAGATGCCTACTCATAAGGAAACAGCAGCGGAATTTTTTATCTTTGAACAACGTGTTTGTTGTATCAAAGTAGTCCTTCCAAATAAGGAAATGCCCGCTCTTTGGCTTGCGATTCAACACCGGAAGGTGGCCCGGAATGGAGCCATGGGACAACGGCCGCTGTCTATTGAGGTGGTGATGGACCAACACGGCAGACAATATCTCCTCCTCATCATCAGACGACGAATCGTCGAAGTCGCAAAGGAAATTGTGAAAAAAGAACTCGTCGGCGGAGTCCATTTTGTACCTTGGCAAACTATTGAGCAGCTTGCGGGCGTCGACGAAGGAGATAACCGACGAAAGGAGTCGTGACGCGCACGGACCAGCTAGCTGCCCTGCCGACGTCCGACGAGTGGGCCGGCGTCTGACGAGCGTGCCAGTGAGGATCTGGCCGGGTGGCGAGGCGGGTTCTTGGTCGGGGGCGGGCTGTGTGTTGGGGGCGTGGGGGTGGGAAGCAGTCGGCTTCCCGGCGGCAAGACGACGGCGACGGGCGACGTGGGAGTGGGCAACGTTGCTGGGCGGATGTGGAGGTGCCGACAGCTGGCAGAGTCGCGAGCAAAAATGGGTGGCGGCGTCGGTGACGAAGGAGGCGGGCGAGGGTTGGATTGGGGGAAGCCAATGTGCCACCAACCAGTGGGCCTGGGGGAGGAGAAGGCGAGCGTGCACGCGTCTGTCACGTGTCCGCGCGGACGTAAATCCGGCTCAAAAATGGGCCGCCCGCGGACGAAAACCGGACGCGCGTCCGTTTGGGTCGGCGCGTTGGGCCGCTTTTTGTGTCCGCCCATTGGAGTTGCTCTGACAAAGTAAGAGAGAGAACAAATAGGACACTAGGGCATTACAATGGGGCTACTAGGTGCTGCAACCACCTACATCTCTTCGTAACAGTAAATTATAGCCAACATACCCATCCGTATATGCATGTCCTTTTGGTCAGTGTTAGGCCCACCAAATTGGGAGGAAGTTGTTCTAACCACGCCAGCATCTGTTCGTGCTTAATGTCATCGACCAGTGTTCACACCACCCCACCCACCCCACACTTAGGCCAACTCCAGCGCATGACCCCAAACGAACGTCCGTTTGATCCGTATTCTGTCCTTTTGGACGAGCAATGGGGTCGTGTTCGGGCCTTTTCGGGATGTGGTGGCCGTGCGCCCAACTTACGGACGCGTCCTTTAACGGCATCCTGTCAGCCACGACCAATATGCTCATATATTCATATTTATCAATGTTTGCACGTCCACATTTTCTTTAAAAAATAGTTTTACAAACCAATCAAAATTGTCTCGAATAACATAGTTTTACAACCAAATCGAAATTGTCTTGAATAAACATAATGAACCAATACATCTATTGGTTGCCAATGTGATTCCACATGTGCTCATCCAAGTCATTTTGAAGCTTCAAATGAGTGTGTAAATCACGCATTTCACGATGGAATTAGGTAAACTATTCAAACGTGGCTGGTTCTTGGTGCAGGGGCTCAACATTTTCACCTTGAAAATCAAATTCTTGGTCGAAGATGTTGTTATCATGCTCGTCCTCAACGATCATGTTGTGCATGATCACACAAGCAGTCATCGCCTCCCAAAGTTTCTCTTCATCCCATGTCAGTGCAGGGTTTCGAACGATACCCCGTCGAGATTGAAGCACACCAAAAACACGCTCCACATCCTTCCTAACACTCTCTTGCTTTTGGGCAAATCTATTTCTCTTCTCACCCTCGGGTTTAGAGATTGTCTTCACAAAAGTTGACCACTAAGGATATATACCATCAGCTAGGTAGTATCCCTTGTTGTAGTGGTAGCCATTGACCTCAAAGTTGATAGGTGGGGAGTGGCCTTCTGCAAGCCTTGCGAAGACTCGAGAACGCTGTAGCACGTTGATATCATTGTGAGAATCTGCCATGCCGAAGAAAGAATGCCATATTGAAAGCACAATTGCTCCCTAGGGTGGTTTTGATAATTGATCACAACATATGCATCATTGGACTAATGTGTTTTCCAAGTATATTTCAGAAAAGTTTAAAAGATGCTATGACTTAAGGTTTATGTGGAGATACCCTTGGATACAAGAAAGGGACGATATTGGTTCAAGATTCAAGCTCGAAGACTCTTCATTTTATATTTGTGAGAAATCACTTTTGAGTCCATAGGAAAGACTATACTATTAAAAGGGAGTGAGGTAGTAAAATGAACTGATTGCTCAGATGCTCAAAGTTAGCCACCAAAACACTCAGTCATTTTCCCCACATATCCACTCTGTCAAGTTCCACATACACAAATTCGGTGTAACCAATATTACCACTTCAGACCCACCGAGTTTGAACCTCATACATAACCCTAGCCATTCCCACCAAATCGGTGCAACCGAAATTGCATCGGTGTTATCTAGTTCAGTGTGACCAACATTCTGTTGCCAAGATACACAAAATCGTAATTTCCGAGTTTGAGTACCGGTGCCACCGAGTTTGGTCACCTGACCGTTAGTCACCTTTTCGGTGCCACCGAGTTCTATATATCGGTCTCACCAAGATTCAAAGTTCACACTTTTAGTACTAGTCGGTACCACCGAGTTGTCCACTTCGGTGTCACTGAGTTTGCACTTTTGTGTTAACGGTTTGATTTTGGCTGCTGCCTATATATACCCCTTCACCCACCTCTCATTTGTGGGAGAAGCACTCAGAACGCACACTTTATTTCCAGATCCATTTTCTGAGAGAGAACCACCTACTCATGTGTTGAGACCAAGATATTCCAATCCAATCATTTGAAACTTGATCTCTAGCCTCCCCAAACTGCTTTCCACCAAATCAACCTCTCCTACCCCAAAGATAGTCTCCTCAACACAAATCACTCTCTCACAAAATATGCTCAAAAGTCCTTACTCAAATGTGTGCTCGGCTCCCTACAAAAGAAGAGAAGAGTCACCTCAAAGACGAAGCTCAAGAGATGAGTCACCTCGTAAAGAGAGAAGGAGTAGAGAAGATCACTATGAATGAAGACACTCACGGAGAGGCAAGGAATCGGAGAAGAAGGACAAATACACCAAGAGCGGTTCAAGAAGAAGACATCAAGATCATGTTGGTGAATGGGTCTCTGGCTCCGAGTCTCATGACCACTCCGAGAGAAGCTATCACTCCAACTCCGACTATAGTCAAGATGAAGGTGTTGTCGGGGTTGCGCTTGTTTCCACCAACTCCTACGACTTATTTGATTCACCAAATGAGGGAGTCGGTAACTTCTTCATGGCTAAAGGCCCCAAGGTATTGTTGGGGAACGTTGCATGGGAAACAAAAAATTTCCTACGCACACAAAGACCTATCATGGTGATGTCCATCTATGGGAGGAGATTTGGATCTACGTACCCTTGTAGATCGCACAACAGGAAGCGTTAAGAAACGCAGTTGATGTAGTGAAACGTCCTCATGTCCCTCGATCCGCCCCGCGAACCATTCCACGAAGCGTCCCATGATCTGTCCCACGATCCGCTCTGATCTAGTGCCGAACGGACGACACCTCCGCATTCAGCACACGTACAGCTCGACGATGATCTCGGCCTTCTTGATCCAGCAAGCAAGATAGAGAAGTAGATGAGTTCTTCGGCAGCATGACGACGCTCCGGTGGTGGTGAAGGATCTACTCCTGTAGGGCTCCACCCGAGCTCCGTAGAAATACGATCTAGAGGTAAAACTATGGTGTCTAGATCTGAGTTGCACGTGGCAAAAGTTGTCTCAAATCAGCCTAAATCACCCCTATATATAGGAGGGAGGGGGAGGAGGCTTGCCTTGAGGGCCAAGCCCTCAAGGGTGTGCCGGCTAGGGAGGAGGAGGAGTCCGACTCCAATCCTAGTCCAACTAGGATTGGAAAGTGGAGTCCTTCTCTTCCTTCCGACCTTTCTTTTTTTCTTTTCCTTGGTTTTTCTTTCTTGGTGCATAGGTCCCTTTGGGCTGTCCCACCAGCCCACTAAGGGCTGGTGTGCCACCCCTAGGGCCTTTGGGCTTCCCCTGGGAGGGTTTCCCCCCTCTCGGTGAACTTCCGAAAGTCATTCGTCACTCCCGGTACATTCCCGGTAATGCCCGAAAACTTTCCGGTAACCAAATGAAGTCATCCTATATATCAATCTTCGCCTCCGGACCATTCCGGAAACCCTCGTGACATCCGTGATCTCATCCGGGACTCTGAACAATATTCGGTAAACACACATATAACTCAACTATACTAAAACATCGCCGAACCTTAAGTGTGCAGACCCTGCGGGTTCGAGAACTATGTAGACATGCCCTGAGGTACTCCTCGGTCAATATCCAATAGCGGGACCTGGATTCCCATATTGGATCCTACATATTCTCTGAAGATCTTATTGGTTGAACCTCAGTGTCAAGGATTCATATAATCCCGTATGTCATTTCCTTTGTCCTTCGGTATGTTACTTGCCCGAGATTCGATCGTCGGTATCCGCATACCTATTTCAATCTCGTTACCGGCAAGTCTCTTTACTCGTTTTGTAATACAAGATCCCGTGACTTACACTTAGTCACATTGCTTGCAAGGCTTGTGTGTGATGTTATATTATCGAGTGGGCCCCGAGATACCTCTCCGTCACACGGAGTGACAAATCTCAGTCTTGATCCATACTAACTCAACGGACACCTTCAAAGATACCTGTAGAGCACCTTTATAGTCACCCAGTTACGTTGTGACGTTTGATGCACACAAGGTATTCCTCCGTTGTCAGTGAGTTATATGATCTCATGGTCATAGGAACAAATACTTGACACGCAGAAAACTATAGCAATAAAACGACACAATCAATATGCTACGTTCATAGTTTGGGTATAGTCCATCACATGATTCTCCTAATGATGTGATCCAGTTATCAAGCAACAACACTTTGCACATAGTCAGAAAACCTTGACTATCCTTGATCAACTGGCTAGCCAACTAGAGGCTTGCTAGGGACATTGTAGTGTCTATGTATCCACACATGTATCTATGTTTTCATTCAATACAATTATAGCATGGATAATAAATGATTATCTTTAAACATGAAATATAATAATAACTATTTATCATTGCCTCTAGGGCATATTTCCAACAGTCTCCCACTTGCACTAGAGTCAATAATCTAGTCCTCACATCGCCATGCGATTTACATTATAATAAATCGAACACCCATACAGTTCTGGTGTTGATCATGTTTTGCCCGTGGAAGAGGTTTAGTCAGCGGCTCTGCTACATTCAGATCCGTGTGCACTTTGCAATTATTCACGTCCTCTCCTTCGACGTAGTCGCGGATGAGGTTGGTTTGATGTGTCTGGTCTTCTTGTGAAACCTTGGTTCCTTTGCTAAGGCAATGGCACCACTGTTGTCATATAACAGAGTTAATGGATCTAGTGCGCTCGGCACAACTCCAAGATCTGTCATGAATTGCTTCATCCAGACACCATCCTTTGTTGCCTCCGAGGCAGCCATGTACTTCGCTTCACATGTAGAATCTGCTACGATGCTCTGCTTGGAACTGCACCAGCTTACTACACCCCTATTAAGAATAAATACGTATCCGGTTTGTGACTTAGAGTCATCTGGATTGGTGTCAAAACTTGCGTCGACGTAACCCTTTACGACAAGCTCTTTGTCACCTCCATAAACGAGAAACATTTCCTTAGTCCTTTTCAGGTACTTCAGAATATTCTTGACCGCCGTCCAGTGATCCACTCCTGGATTACTCCCAAACCCGCCTGCCATACTTATGGCCAAGCTGACGTATAGTCTAGTTCACAACATTGCATACATGATAGAACCTACGGCTGAAGCGTAGGGGACGGAACTCATTTGTTCTCTATCTTCCGCAGTTGCTGGGCACTGAGTCTTACTCAATTTTATACCTTGTAATACCGGCAAGAACCCTTTCTTGGACTAATCCATTTTGAACTTCTTCAAAACTTTATCAAGGTATGTGCTTTGTGCAAGTCCTATCAGGCGTTTTGATCCATCCCCATAGATCTTAATGCCTAGAATGTAAGCAGCTTCTCCTAGGTCCTTCATAGAGAAACTTTTATTCAAGTAATCCTTTATGCTCTCCAAAAGCTCCAGTTGTTTCCAGTCAGCAATATGTCATCCACATATAATATTAGAAACGCCACAGAGCTCCCACTCACTTTCTTATAAATACAAGACTCTCCAACCACTTGTATAAACCCAAATGCTTTGATCACCTCATCAAAGAGCTTATTCCAACTCCGAGATGCTTGCACGAGTCCATAAATGGATCACTGGAGCTTGCATACTTTGTTAGCATTCTTTGGATCGACAAAACCTTCGGGTTGCATCATATTCAACTCTTCCTTAAGAAAACCATTAAGGAACGCCGTTTTGACATCCATATGCCAGATTTCATAATCGTAAAAGGCAGCTATTGCTAACATGATTCGTTCGGACTTAAGCATCGGTACGGTGAGAAAATTTCATCGTAGTCAACTCCTTGAACTTGTGAAAAACCCTTTGCCACAAGTCGAGCTTTATAAACGGTCACATTACCGTCTGCGTCCATCTTCTTCTTGTAGATCCATTTGTTCTGAATAGCCTTGCGACCTTCAGGTAGTACTTCCAAAGTCCACACTTTGTTCTCGTACATGGATCCTATCTCGGACTTCATGGCCTCCAGCCATTTGTTGGAATCCGGGCCCACCATTGCTTCTTCATAATTCACAGGTTCATTGTTGTCTAACAACATAATCGTTAAGACAGGATTACCGTACCACTCAGGAGCAGTACGTGATCTTGTCGACCTGCAAGGTCCGGTAGCAACTTGATCCGAAGTTTCATGATGATCATCATCAACTTGCTCCTCAACCGGCGCCGCGGCAACAGGGGTTTCCCCTTGCCCTGCACCACCATCTAGAGGGATTAGGGGTTCGACAACCTCATCAAGTTCTATCTTCCTCCCACTCAATTCTTTCGAGAGAAAATCTTTCTCAAGAAAAGCTCCATTTTTAGCAACAAACACTTTGCCCTCGGATTTGAGATAGAAGGTTTACCCAACTGTCTCTTTTGGGTAACCTATGAAGATGCACTTTTCCGCTTTGGGTTCCAGTTTTTTAGGCTGAAGCTTTTTGACATAAGCATCACATCCCCAAACTTTAAGAAATGACAACTTTGGTCTTCTGCCATACCACAGTTCGTATGGTGTCATCTCAACGGATTTTGATGGTGCCCTATTTAAAGTGAACCCAGCTGTCTCTAATGCATAACCCCAAAACGATAACGGCAAATCGGTAAGAGACATCATAGATCACACCATCTCTTATAAAGTACGATTACGATGTTCGGACACACCATTACACTGTGGTGTTCTGATAACCCACAAGTATAGGGGATCGCAACAATTTTCGAGGGTAGAGTATTCAACCCAAATTTATTGATTCGACTCAAGGGGAAGCCAAAGAATATTCTCAAGTATTAGCAGTTGAGTTGTCAATTCAACCACAACTGGAAGATTTAGTATCTGCAGCAAAGTATCAGTAGCAAGGTAGTATGATAGAAGCAGTAGCAACAGTAACCATTAGCAGCAAAGTAACAACAGCAGCAGCAGAGTAACAGCAGTAGCAACAGAGTAACAGTAGCAGAAGTGACAGCAGTAGTAGCAAAGTAACATAGCAAGGACCAGTAGGAAAAGACTCGTAGGCATTGGATCGGTGATGGATGATTATGCCGGATGTTATTCATCATGCAACAGTTATAACACGGAGAGATATGTAACTAGCTCTAGTTCGTCAATCTAATGTAGGCATGTATTCCGTATGTAGTCATACGTGCTTAGGGAAAAGAACTTGCATGACATCTATTGTCCATCCCTCCCGTGGCAGCGGGGTCCTAATGGAAACTACGGGATATTAAGCTTCTCCTTTTAATAAAGAACCGGACCAACGCATTCACACTTAGTGAATACATGAACTCCTCATACTATGGTCATCTCCGGGAGTGGTTCCGGCTATTGTCACTCCGGGGTTGCCGGGTCATAACACATAGTAGGTGACTACAACTTGCAAGATAGGATCAAGAACACACATATATTGGCGACAACATAATAGGTTCAGATCTGAAATCATGGCACTCGGGCCCTAGTGATAAGCATTAAGCATGGCAAAGTAGTAGCAACATCAATCTCAGAACATAGTGGATACTAGGGATCAATCCCCGTCAAAACTAACTCGATTACATGATAGATCTCATCCAACCCATCACCGTCCAGCAAGCCTACGATGAGATTACTCACGAACGGTGAAGAGCATCATGGAATTGGCGATGAAGGAAGGTTGGTGATGAGGATGGCGACGATTTCCCCTCTCCGGAGCGCAGAACGGACTCCAGATCTGCCCTCCAGAGGAAGAACAGGAGGTGGCGGCGCCTCCGTATCGTAAAACACGATGAACTCTTCTCCTTGATTTTTTTCCGAATGAAGGAGGCTAAATAGACCTGAGATGGAAGGCGGTGGAGCTTTGTGGGCCCCACAAGCCTGCCAGGCGTGGCCAGGGGGCCCGCGCCTGGTGGGCTTGTGGGCTCACAGCTCCACTTCCTCCGTTGATTCTTGCGCCAGTATTTTTTATATATTCCACAAAAATTCTCCGTAATTTTTAGGTCATTCCGAGAACTTTTTTTTCTGTACAAAAACAACACCATGGCAATTGTGCTGAAAACAACGTTAGTCCGGGTTAGTTCTATTCAAATCATGCAAATTAGAGTCCAAAACAAGGGCAAAAGAGTTTGGAAAAGTAGATACGATGGAGACGTATCAACTCCCCCAAGCTTAAAACCTTGCTTGTCCTCAAGCAATTCAGTTGACAAACTGAAAGAGACAAAAGAAAAACTTTTACGAACTCTGTTTGATCTTGTTGTTGCAACTATGTCTAACTCATATCCAGAATTTCAGTAAGATCACAAGCTAACCACGTAAGCAAATGACATCTAGGTCTCACCGTAAACTCATATCAATGGCATAATCAACTATCGAGCAAATAATAATAAGTTTCAAACGTCAACACTTCAATCAAAAGAACCATGAAGCAGTACGAACAGATAGTATCTCGCTAGCTCTTTCTGAGACCGCAAAACATAAATGCAGAGCACCTTCAAAGACCAAGGGCTGACTAAACATTGTAATTCATGGCAAAGAAGATCCAGTCACATTTATACTCAATCACAGTTAAAACCAAAGCATAAAAATGACAGAGGTGCTCTCTAATTGGTGCTTTTATAAGAAGAGGATGACTCACCAGGAACATAAATAGACAGGCCCTTCGCAGAGGGAAGCATTGATTTGTAGAGGTGCTAGAGCTCAAGCTTTGAAAACAGAGATAATAATTTTGGGTGGCATGCTTTCATTGTCAATGCAATGACCAAGAGTTCTCACCATCTTCCACGCTACACATGCTATAGGCGGTTCCCAAACAGAAAAGTAAAGTTTTGACTCCCCCACCACCGATCAATCACACTCCACGACTAGCCGAATACTCGGGTGCCGTCCATACCAACATCAATCCAGGGGGAGTTTTGTTTGCAATTATCTTTTCGATTTGAGCATGGAACTGGGCATTCCAATTACCGTCCCCTTTCCCGTGAATGATAGTGAATAAACACATATCGAGGATAACACGCCTAGCATGGAAGATACTGATAGCCCCTGTCACCACATGACCGGTTCGGGCATGCAAAACAGATTATTTCTTGAAGATTTAGAGGGTGGCACATGCAAATTTACTTGGAACGGCAGGTAGATACCGAATATAGGTAGGTATGGTGGACTCATATGGAACAACTTTGGGTTTATGGAAGTGGATGCACAAGCAGTATTCCCGCTTAGTACAAGTGAAGGCTAGCAAAAGACTGGGAAGCGACCAACTAGAGAGCAACAACAGTCATAAAAATGCATTGAGATTAACCAACATTGAGTGCAAGCATGAGTAGGACATAAATCACCATGAACATGAATATCACAGAGGCTATGTTGATTTTGTTTCAACTACATGCGTAAACATGCGCCAAGTCAAGCCACTTGAATCATTCAAAGGAGGATACCATCCCATCATACTACATCATAAGCATCTCGAAATTCATGTTGGCATCGAAGACAAACCATTATAAGCTCCTAGCTAATTAAGCATGGCATCAGAAACTATGATCTCTAAGTTATCATTGCAAACATGTTTCTCTCACACCAAAGCTGAACTAGGAACGATGAGCTAGTCATATTTACAGAAACAAAATAGATCGAGTTCATACCAGCTTTTCCAGGCTCAGTCACTTCATCATATATCGTCATTATTGCCTTTCACTTGCACGACCGAATGATGTGAACAATAATAAGCGTGCTCGTGCATTGGACTAAGCTGGAATCTGGAAGCAAACACAAAGGAGAAGACAAAGTAATGTGGCTCTTTGACAGATAAACAGATATGCATGCGAGAGCCACTAAACATTGTAACCATGGTCTTCTACCTTGACCCAAAGAAAAAGAAAACTATTTACACGGGAAAGCTCCCAACAAGCAAAAAGAAGAACAAGAAAATCTTTGTGGGTTTTTCTCAAACTAGACAAACACATGAAAAGAAAACGAGAAAAATAAATAAACTAGCATGTATGATACAGTGGCAAAGTGTGAACATCGACTAACAAAGTGAAAGTGTAAGCAAGAATATAAAGTAGGTGAGAAACACGTACTCCCCCAAGCTTAGGCTTTTGGCCTAAGTTGGTCTACTCCCAAGGAGGGAAATAACCAGTTCCGGGGTACTCCGGAGTGTACTGAGGGTGCCACTGCTGTGTGAACTCCTCTGGCTCCCACTGATAAACTGGCGTCTGGTACTCGACTGGTGGCTCGGGCACAGGCACCTATGGTTGGGCTATGCCCCAATATGCGTAGATGTCCGAGGGCATAATAATGTACCTGCCTTCATGAAGATTGAACAAAGAAGGAGCAGGCAAAGTAATATTCTCACGAGTACCCTGACTAAATACCAGGTTATAAATCATCCTTCTATTTATATCTCTATCAAGAAAGTCATGGAAAATCATGCTATCATAGTCTAGATATCTCTCAGGAAGAAGAATCTCTTCTTCCTCGTCCAGTCTAATAGGTATCTCAAAGTGTATGGCAAGACGGGTAGCATAGATACCTCCATAGACAACGCCTTTAGAACGGCTCGTGTTCAACAGTTGAGCTACTATAGCGCCCAAGCTATAAGTTTTATCATTATAAAGGGCTTCGCGCAAGGCCGCAAGATCTGGGGAGCTAAGGGACCCAGCCTTCCCACGGCCAATCAAACATTTTCCCACGAATAATGAGAAGTACTGAAGCACGGGAAAATATATGCTAGCAGCTCTAGCGCAAGAAACTCCTCTCTCCTCTCCTACATCAATTGTATCTATGAAAGCCTCCAAGTCCCGTGGACGAGGTTCATGAATATCCCCAACAAAAGGCAATTTGCAAACATTGCAAAAATCCCGGAGTGACATGCGCTGGGGGATATCATATAATTTGAACTCAACTATATGAGGATTCTTCCTTGGATAGAAATTAAAGCTCTGTACGAAAATATTAGTGAGGAGGAGGTATTGTGGACACTTATCTTCAACGAAGGCGGTAAGGCCTGCGTTCTCCACCAAGTGATAAAAGTCTTCATAGAGTCCGGCGGCGCATAAGAACACATCGCTTGGCCACTCGCACCCTCAAACTTCTGGAACTCGAGGGACCGGATACTTGGGTTTCTTCTTCTCACTTCCATCATCCTTGGGGTCACGGCTTGAAGAGCCTCTTAAGAACGTCCTCATCTTTTCCTTTTCTACCTCTGAAAATTTCTGAATTTTTTAGTGATTCTAAGGAAAAGTGAACAAGGCCCAACGAAACTCGTAGGAACTACTCCCACAAGTGCCTAGAGGCCATATTACGCATCAAAACTACTTGGGACCAGCTAAAATTAGCATGCAAAGCTCAAGAACAGGGTCACCAAGGCAGCAAAAATACGCGAAGTATAAGGCACTAGAGCAAAAACTAATTGGACCAATGGAGGAGTCACTTACCAAGGAGCAATTTCCCCAAAATAGTTTGGTGAATGGTGCTTTGCACAAGGAGATCGAAAATCCCAGCAAGAAGAGCAAGAACACGGGTTTGAGCTGCAAAACTATTTTTCTGGAGGTAGGAGAAGCAAATGGGAGCTAGAATGAGTGGAGGGGGTGCACGTGGGCCCCACAAGCCTGGTAGGCGCGGCCAGGGGGGTGCCCGCGCCTCTAGGGCTTCTGGCCCACTGGTGCAGCCCCGTGACTAGCTCTCTGTCTCAGTATTTTTCAAATATTCCAGAAAAAATCATACTTAATTTTCAGGACGTTCGGAGAACTTTTATTTTCGGGCTACTTTTCTACGGGACGCTAAAACAGAAAACAGGGAAAACTAAACTAAATCTATCATTTTTCTTCTAAGCAATCGAAGGTGAAAGCTCGGAACAGAGGTTTGTGACTCCTCGATTCATCCATCTCATGATCATCAAAAGAAATCCGTCAATGAGGTTGATCAAGTCTCCGTGACAAACTTTTTCGAATCGCAAAAGAAGACGAAGAATTTTCGAATAGCCACTAAGTTACCTCAATGGGGATGTGAATCTCCCCAACAAGCAAATCATACTTCATCTTAACAGGAGGTATAGGGCATTCAAAGCTCCCAATAAGAATCGATGAAGTTTTTTCGATAGCATTGATGCAATGTACTCGATATTGTTTCTTCGGAAAGTGCACTGTATGCTCATTACCGTTGACATGGAAAGTAACATTGCCTTTGTTACAATCTATAACAGCCCCTGCGGTGTTCAAAAAGGGTCTTCCAAGGATGACCGCCATGGCATCATCCTCGGGAATATCCATAATAACAAAGTCCGTTAAGATAGTAACGTTAGCAACCGCAACAGGCACATCCTCGCAAATGCTGATAGCGAAAGCAGTTGATTTGTCGGCCATTTGAGAGAGATTTCAGTGGGTGTCAACTTATCCAGTTCAAGTCTACGATAAAGAGAGAGAGGCATAACACTAACACCAGCTCCAAGATCACATAAAGTAGTTCTAATGTAGTTGCCTTTAATGGAGCAAGGTATAGTGGGCACTCCGGGATCACCTAGTTTCTTAGGAGTTTCACCCTTGAAGGTATAGTTAGCAAGCAGGTGGAAATCTCAACTTCAGGTATCCTCCTCTTATTAGTCACAATATCTTTCATGTACTTAGCATACGAAGACATTTTGAGCATATCTGTCAAACGCATTTGCAGAAAGACAGGTCTAATCATTTCAACAAATCGCTCAAAATCCTCATCATCCTTTTTCTTGGATGGTTTGGGAGGAAAGGGCATGGGTTTCTGAACCCATGGTTGCCTTTCTTTACCATGCTTCCTAGAAGCGAAGTCATTCTTATCGTATCTTCTATTCTTAGGCTATGGGCTATCAAGATCAACAGGTTCAATCTCCACATCCTTATCGTTGCTAGGTTGAGCATCATCATGAACATCACTATTGATATTATCATTAGGCTCATGTTCATCACCAGATTGTGTTTCGGCATCAGAGACAGAGACAGGACTCTCAGGTGTAGCAGTAACAGGGTTGCTAGCGTGCAAGTTCCTATCATCTTTTTTCTTCTTCCTAGGATGACTAGGTGCATCAGTGCTAACTCCTTGAGAATCTTGTTCAATTCTCTTAGGATGGCCCTCAGGATACAAAGGTTCCTGGGTCATTCTACCGCCTCTAGTGACGACTCTGACAGAATTGTTATTCAACTCATTGAGCAAGTCATTCTAAGCTTTAAGTACTTGTTCTACCTGAGTAGTAACCATAGATGCATGTTTACTCAAGAGCTTAAGATCATTGACATTTCTCTCCACACAAGCACTTAAATGACTAAGCATACGAGCACTCTGTTCCAATTGTATGCTAACATAATCATTGAAACTCTCTTGTTTGGCAACAAAGTTATCAAATTCATCCAGGCATAAGCTAGCAGGTTTATCAAAAGGAATATCACTCTCATTGAATCTACGCAGAGAATTTACTTCTACTACCTGCATCGGGTTATCAAGACCATGGATCTCTTCGATAGGTGGTAGATTTTTGACATCTTCAGATTTAATGCCTTTCTCTTTCATAGATTTCTTAGCTTCTTGCATATCTTCAGGACCGAGGAATAGGATACCTCTTTTCTTCAGAGTTGTCTTAGGAGGTGGTTCGGGAATACTCCAAGCATTCTCATTGCACAAGATATTATTCAATAGGATCTCAGCTTGTTCTATAGTTCGTTCCCTAAAAACACAACCGGCACAACTATCTAGGTGGTCTCTAGAAGCATCGGTGAGTCCATTATAGAAGATATCAAGTATTTCATTCTTCTCAAGAGGGTGATCAGGGAAAGCATTCAGTAGCTGGACGAGCCTCCCCCCAAGCTTGTGGGAGACTCTCTTCTTCAACTTGCGCAAAGTTGTATATTTCCTGCAAGGCAGCTTGCTTCTTATGGGCAGGAAAATATTTCTCAGAGAAGTAGTATATCATATCCTGGGGGTTACGCACACAACCAGGGGCAAGAGAAGTGAACCAGGTCTTAGCATCATCCTTTAGCGAGAAAGGAAACATCTTGAGGATAAAGTAGTGGCAGATCTTTTCCTCACTAGTGAATAGGGTGGCTATATCGTGCAGTTTGGCAAGATGGGCTACAACCATTTCAGACTCATAACCGTGAAAAGGATCAAATTCGACTAGAGTGATTAACTCAGGGTCGACAGAGAATTCATAATCCTTATCGGTCACAAAGATAGGCGAAGTAGCAAACTTCGGGTCGTATTTCATCCTAGCGTTCAGAGATTTTTCTTTCCACTTGCGCAGTAAGTTCTCAACATTATAGCTATCCTTACACGCAAGAAAATCCTCAGCTATCTCTCCCTCCATAACATAATGCTCAGGCATATCAGGCAATTCATATCTAGGAGAGGTAGCTCTATCAGGCAAAATAGGAGGTTCTACTTCAATAGTATGAGCAGTTTCAGAAGTATCATCACATCTAGAAGCAACTCTAGCAATTTGTGCATCAAGGAATGCACCAAGTGGCAAAGCAGTATCAAGCATAGCATCATCATAAGCATCATGGGCAGCAGAAGTAGCATCATCAAGCACAGGCGACATATCAAGATTTCTAGCAGGAGGTGGTGTCGCAAACTTACTCATAACTGAAGGTGAATCAAGTGCAGAGCTAGATGGCAGTTCCTTACCTGTCCTCGTAGTTGAGGGCAAGACTTTAGTTCTTGGATCTTTCGGATTCCTCATAGTGACCAGAAGATGTAAATCCCAAGGGACTCAGAGAATATAGCTATGCTTCCCCGGCAACGGCGCCAGAAAATAGTCTTGAAAACCCACAAGTATAGGGGATCGCAATAGTTTTCGAGGGTAGAGTATTCAACCCAAATTTATTGATTCGACTCAAGGGGAAGCCAAAGAATATTCTCAAGTATTAGCAGTTGAGTTGTCAATTCAACCACACCTGAAAGATTTAGTATCTGCAGCAAAGTATCAGTAGCAAGGTAGTATGATAACAGCAGTAGAAACAGTAACCAGTAGCAGCAAAGTAACATCAGTAGCAGCAGAGTAACAACAGTAGCAACAGAGTAACAGTAGCAGAAGTGACAGCAGTAGCAGCAAAGTAACGTAGCATGGACCATTAGGAAAAGACTCGTAGGCATTGGATCGGTGATGGATGATTATGCCGGATGTTATTCATCATGCAACAATTATAACACGGAGAGAGATGTAACTAGCTCTAGTTCGTCAATCTAATGTAGGCATGTATTCTGTATGTAGTCATACGTTCTTAGGGAAAAGAACTTGCATGACATCTATTGTCCATCCCTCCCGTGGCAGCGGGGTCCTAATGGAAACTACGGGATATTAAGGTTCTCCTTTTAATAAAGAACCGGACCAACGCATTAACACTTAGTGAATACATGAACTCCTCATACTATGGTCATCTCCGGGAGTGGTTCCGGCTATTGTCACTCCGGGGTTGCTGGGTCATAACACATAGTAGGTGACTACAACTTGCAAGATAGGATCAAGAACACACATATATTGGCAACAACATAATAGGTTCAGATCTGAAATCATGGCACTCGGGCCCTAGTGACAAGCATTAAGCATGGCAAAGTAGTAGCAACATCAATCTCAGAACATAGTGGATACTAGGGATCAATCCCCTTCAAAACTAACTCGATTACATGATAGATCTCATCCAACCTATCACCGTCCAGCAAGCCTACGATGAGATTACTCACGAACGGTGAAGAGCATCATGGAATTGTCGATGAAGGAAGGTTGGTGATGACGATGGCGACGATTTCCCCTCTCCGGAGCCCAGAACAGACTCCAGATCTGCCCTCCAGAGGAAGAACATGAGGTGGCGGCGCCTTCGTATCATAAAATACGATGAACTCTTCTCCCTGATTTTTTTCGGACGAAAGAGGCTAAATATACTTGAGATTGGAGGCAGTGGAGCTTTGTGGGCCCCACAAGCCTGCCAGGCGTGGCCAGGGGGGCCCGCGCCTGGTGGGCTTGTGGGATCACAACTCCACTTCCTCCGTTGATTCTTGCGCCAGTATTTTTTATATATTCCACAAAAATTCTCCGTAAATTTATAGGTCATTCCGAGAACTTCTATTTCTGCGCAAAAACAACACCATGGCAATTCTGCTGAAAACAACGTTAGTCCGGGTTAGTTCCATTCAAATCATGCAAATTAGAGTCCAAAACAAGGGCAAAAGAGTTTGGAAAAGTAGATACGATGGAGACGTATCATGTTCCAGGCGGTGTTAACTGTGAAATAATTCCACATTGTCTTAAGTGAGCACCAAACTCGAAACTCACATATTCACCCCCACGATCAGACCATAGGAACTTGATCTTCTTGTTACGATGATTTTCAACTTCACTCTGAAATTGCTTGAACTTTTCAAATGTTTCAGACTTGTGCTTCATCAAGTAGACATGGCCATATCTACTGAAATCGTTAGTGAAGGTGAGAAAATAACGATATCCGCCGCGCACCTCCACACTCATATGACCGCACACATCGGTATGTATGATTTCCAACAAGTCACTTGCACGCTCCATTGTTCCGGAGAACGGAGTCTTAGTCATCTTGCCCATGAGGCATGGTTCGCACGTGTCAAGTGAATAGAAGTCAAGTGACTCCAAAAGTCCATCGGTATGGAGTTTCTTCATGCGCTTTACACCAATATGACCTAAGCGGCAGTGCCATAAAAACATGGCGCTATCATTGTTAACTCTAACTCTTTTGTTCTCCATGTTATGTATATGTGTACCATCGCTATCAAGATTCAATATGAACAATCCTCTCACATTGGGTGCATGACTATAAAAGATATTACTCATAGTAATAGAACAACCATTATTCTCTGACTTAAATGAGTAACCGTCTCACAATAAACAAGATCCAGATATAATGTTCATGCTTAACGCAGGCACTAAAAAACAATTATTTAAGTTCATAACTAATCTTGATGGTAACTGAAGTGAAACTGTGCCGACGGCGATTGCATCAACCTTGGAACCATTTCGCACGCGCATCGTCACTTCATCTTTCGCCAGCCTTCGCTTATTCTGCAGTTCCTGTTTCGAGTTGCAAATATGAGCAACAGAACCGGTATCTAATACCCAGGCACTACTACGGGAGCTGGTTAAGTACACATCAATAACATGTATGTCGAATATACCTAATTTTTCCTTGGCCGCCTTCTTATCAGCCAGATACTTGGGGCAGTTGCGCTTCTAGTGACCCATACCCTTGCAATAATAACACTCCGTTTCAGGCTTAGGTCCAGCTTTGGGTTTCTTTGTCGAATTGGCAACATGCTTGCAGCTCTTCTTGGAATTACCCTTTTTTCCTTTGCCGTTTCTCTTGAAACTAGTGGTCTTATTCACCATCAACACTTGATGCTCTTTACGGAGTTCTGACTCTGCGACTTTCAGCATTGCGAATAACTCGCCAGGTGACTTGTTCATCCCTTGCATATTATAGTTCAACACAAAGCTCTTGTAGCTTGGTGGCAGTGATTGAAGAATTCTGTCAGTGATAGCATCTTGCGGGAGTTCAATCCCCAACTCAGCTAGACGTTTTAAGTACCCAGACATTTTGACACATGTTCATCGACAGACGAATTCTCCTCCATCTTGCAAGCATAGAATTTATCGGAGGTCTCGTACCTCTCGATCCGGGCATTCTTTTGAAAGATAAACTTCAACTCCTGGAACATCTCAAATGCTCCATGACGCTCAAAGCGACGTTGAAGTCCCGGCTCTAAGCCATACAAGACTGCACTTTGAACTATTGAGTAGTCCTCCTTACGTGTTAACCAAGCGTTCTTAACATCTTGGTCAGCCGTAGCGGGTGCTTCATCTCCTAGCGCAACATTAAGGACACAGTCCTTCTTCCCAGCTTACAGGAGCAACTTAAGAGCCCAGTCTACAAAGTTGCTTCCATCATCTTTCAACTTAGCTTTATCTAGGAACGTATTAAAATTCAGGGTGAATGTCGCGTGAGCCATTGATCTACAACACAAATATTTTCAAAGTGGATTTAGACTATGTTCAAGATAATTAGAGTTTAAATAATGAAAATTACTTGCTAAACTCCCACTCAAAAAGTACATCTCTCTAGTCATTTGAGTGGTACATGATCCAAATTCACTAACTCAAGTCCGATCATCACGTGAGTTGAGAATAGTTTCAATGGTAAGCATCTCTATGCTAATCATATCAACTATACGATTCATGCTCGACCTTTTGGTCTCATGTGTTCCGAGGCCATGTCTGCACATGCTAGGCTCGTCAAGCTTAACCCGAGTGTTCCCCGTGTGCAACATTTTTGCACCCGTTATATGTGAACGTTGAGTCTATCACACCCGATCATCACGTGGTGTCTCGAAACGACGAACTGTAGCAACGGTGCACAGTCGGGGAGAACACAATTTCGTCTTGAAATTTTAGTGAGAGATCACCTTATAATGCTACCACCGTTCTGAGCAAAATAAGCTGCATAAAAGGATTAACATCACATGCAATTCAAAAGTGACATGATATGGCCATCATCATGTGCTTCTCGATCTCCATCACCAAAGCACCGACACGATCTTCTTGTCACCGGTGCCACACCATGATCTCCATCAACGTGTCGCCATCGGGGTTGTCGTGATACTTATGCTATTACTACTAAAGCTACGTCCTAGCAATATAGTAAACTCATATGCAAACACAAACGTTAGTTTAAATACAAGCCTATGGCTCCTGCCGGTTGCCGTACCATTGACGTGCAAGTCGATATTAACTATTACAACATGATCATCTCATACATCCAATATATCACATCACTTCATTGGCCATATCATATCACAAGCCTACCCTGCAAAAAAAGTTAGACGTCCTCTAATTTGTTGTTGCATGTTTTATGTGGCTGCTATGGGTATCTAGTAGATCGCATCTTACTTACGCGAAAACCACAACGGAGATGTGAAAATTGCTATTTAACCTCTCCAAGGACCGCCTCGGTCAAAACCAATTCAACTAAAGTTGAAGAAACTTACACACGCCAGACATCTTTATGCAATGGGGTTGCATGTCAATCGATGAAACCAGTCTTTCGTAAGCGTACGAATAATGTCGGTCTGGGCCGCTTGAATCCAACAATATCGCTGAATCGAGAAAAGACTAAGGAGGGCAGCAAATCGAACATCACCGTCCACAAAACCCTTTGTGTTCTACTCAAGATAACATCTACGCATGAACCTAGCTCTGATACCACTGTTGGGGAACGTTGCATGGGAAACAAAATTTTTCATACGCAGACGAAGACCTATCATGGTGATGTCCATCTACGAGAGGAGATTTGGATCTATGTATCCTTGTAGATCGCACAGCAGGAAGCGTTGAGAAACGCGGTTGATGTAGTGGAACGTCCACATGTCCCTCGATCCGCCCCGCGAACCGTCCCACAAACTGTCCCGCGATCCGTCCCACGATCCGCTCTGATCTAGTGCCGAACGAACGACACCTCCGTGTTCAGCACACGTACAACTCGACGATGATCTCGGCCTTCTTGATCCAGCAAGTAAGATGGAGAAGTAGATGAGTTCTCCGGCAGCGTGACGGCGCTCCCGTGGTGGTGAAGGATCTACTCCTGCAGGGCTCCGCCCGAGCTCCGTAGAAATACGATCTAGAGGTAAAACTATGGTGTCTAGATCCGAGTTGCAGGTGGCAAAAGTTGTCTCAAATCAGCCCTAAATCACCACTATATATAGGAGGGAGGGGAGGAGGCTTGCCTTGAGGGCCAATCCCTCACGAGTGCGCCGGCTAGGGAGGAGGAGGAGTCCTACTCCAATCCTAGTCCAACTAGGATTGGAAAGTGGAGTCCTTCTCTTCCTTCCCACTTTTTTTTGGTTTTTCTCTCTTGGCGCATAGGTCCCTTTGGGCTATCCCACCAGCCCACTAAGGGCTGGTGTGCCACCCCTAGGGCCTTTGGGCTTCCCCGGGAGGGTTGCCCCCCTCCCGGTGAACTTCCGGAACCCATTCGTCACTCCGGGTACATTCTCGGTAATGCCCGAAACTTTCTGGTAACCAAATGAAGTCATCCTATATATCAATCTTCGTCTCCGGACCATTCCGGAAACCCTCGTGACGTTTGTGATCTTATCCGAGACTCCGAACAACATTCGGTAACCACACATATAACTCAACTATATTAAAACATCGCCGAACCTTAAGTGTGCAGACCATGCGGGTTCGAGAACTATGTAGACATGCCCCGAGGTACTCCTCGGTCAATATCCAATAGCGGGACCTGGATTCTCATATTGGATCCTACATATTCTCTGGAGATCTTATCGGTTGAACCTCAGTGTCAAGGATTCATATAATCCCGTATGTCATTCCCTTTGTCCTTCGGTATGTTACTTTTGCTAGATTCGATCGTCGGTATTCGCATACCTATTTCAATCTGGTTACCTGCAAGTCTCTTTACTCATTCTGTAATACAAGATCCCGTGACTTACACTTAGTCACATTGCTTTCAAGGCCTGTGTGTGATGTTGTATTACCGAGTGGGCCCCGAGATACCTCTCCGTCACACGGAGTGACAAATCTCAGCCTTGATCCATACTAACTCAACGGACACCTTCGGAGATACATGTAGAGCACCTTTATAGTCACCCAGTTACGTTGTGACGTTTGATGTACACAAGGTATTGCTCTGGTGCCAGTGAGTGATATGATCTCATGGTCATAGGAACAAATACTTGACACGCAGAAAACTATAGCAATAAAACGAGACGATCAATATGCTACATTCATAGTTTGGGTCTAGTCCATCACATGATTCTCCTAATGATGTGATCCAGTTATCAAGCAATAACACTTTGCACATAGTCATAAAACCTTGACTGTCCTTGATCAACTGGCTAGCCAACTAGAGGCTTGCTAGGGACATTGTTGTGTCTATGTATCCACACATGTATCTATGTTTTCATTCAATACAATTATATCATGGATAATAAACGACTATATTTAAACAGGAAATATAATAATAACTATTTACCATTGCCTGTAGGGCATATTTCCAACAGGTATCACATCCTGAGTATCTTGATTTCAATAGTGATGAGGATGACTTGTTAGGAGAAGATGACTTGCTTCTAGATAAAACTAGTGAATGCACTAAAAATAAACTTGCTATGTATCATGCTAGTCAAGAGAAATCGAATGATGATGATAATAAAGAAATTGAATGACTAACTCAAGAATTAAAAACTCTTAAGTTAGCTCATGAGACTACTCTATAAGATCATAGAGAGCTTGCAAGAACCCATGAGAAGCTACACTTCGAGAAGCTCAACTTGGAGCGAGAGCATGAGTTCTTAAAAGCAATCAATGATGATCTTAGAAAGAAGAGTTCTTCTTATCTAGCCAAACGATTACTCTTGTCTAACTTTGTTCCACAAGTTCAACCTAGGAACACTAGTAAAAAAGGCAAGAAGGTTTCTTCATCTAGTAACAACAATGCTAAAGCTAAATCCAATAATGTTGTTGCTAGTACCTCTATTAATTCCTATAAAGATTCTCTTAGACAAGTTACACTTGAGCAAGAAAAAGATGTATTGAAAGGGATTACAGAGAGGGGTGTATTCAAGAGTCTTGCCGAAAGTAAGCAATTTGAGGAAATTGTGCGCAAGCAAGGAGGACATCAGAAGAAACAAGGTGTTGGCTACTTCAATGTCAACGAAGATGTTTGGGAACAAGGTTCATATCCTACTCCCAAGTTTGTTCCCCAAGAGGAGAAGTCCACTCCTTCCGAAGGAACAAGCTCACAAGATGCCCTTCTACCACAAGACCACAAAGGCAAGGGAAAGCTTCAAGATGACATTGACCTATTTGAAGAAGCACCCCAAGCCAAGGTCAAGTGGGTTCCCAAGGACACTACTAGATCCACCTCAGCAAGTGCTACCACAACTCCAAGGATTCCCATCAATTTGGTGTGGATTCCCAAGAGGAAGAACTAGAAGTTCTTGAAGGGTGACTCTGTCAATGAAATTCACTCTTATTCATATTGCCAAGAACTATATGCAATCAACCTCAACCATATGCATTAGTTCGATGAGTCACACATTCCCTCAAAGGTAAGCAAGGAACAAGGTAATTAATGCATCTTTGGACATTATCCCATGTGCGCTTCACTCCATGTCCATAGATATTCTTGCATATGTTCTTTTGGCTTTTGGGACTAACCGATGTAGGTGAGAAGAGTTTGAGAACAACAAGGGTTGCTCCCAACTGAAGATGATCTTCATCAACATTGAGCATCCACTACTAATTCACCTACTTGAAGTCTTCTACGACAAAACCCAAGGTTAGTTGATCCCTCTTAGTGGGAATATCATATCAAGGGGGAGCTTTACTCTAAGACTTGAGTATAAGCATCTCCTAAGGATATGAACACATTAATGCTTATGTAAATGTGGTAACCCCACTTGTGCTTAACGATTAGTATGACCTATGATCAAGTATTCTTACTTGGCTCCTATGTCAATATACTCATATATATATGACTTTGTCATCGCCGAAGTGCTTGATAGGTGCTAGGATGTGTGTGAATGTTCACCATGTTTTATTCATCATTCTTATTGTGTGAGCAAGTTGGTGTGCATGTGTTTGATCATTCGAGGACATCCAATTATGCTTATTTGGCTTTCGATTTATCTTTTGCCAATTAGATGGACAAGAATGCCTAGGACCCTTCTCTAGCTATCTATGCTATCTCATCTCAAGTTCTATTCATGCTTCATCACAAAACTTGGACAAGCACTTGTCGATCCCTCTGTGTGAAGGTGCACTAGGAGTTCCGTATCGTCAAAGGCTGCCTTCAAAAACCTTCTTGAAAAAACTCGGCGTGACCAACTCCACAAACTCGGCGCCACCGATTTTTTAAAGTTGATCAGGTTTTCAATCTCGGTACGGCCAAAATCGCCAACTCGGTTACACCGAGTTTCTCTATCTCCTCACAGTTGAGGAACTCGGTAACACCGATTTTGCCATCTCGGTGACACCGACAGCGCACAGGTATATGTATCCGCGGACTGAATCTTTGACATCATGCTACCTCTTGAGCTTGCGTTGGTTTTTCCCTTGAAGAGGAAAGGGTGATGCAGCACAGTAGCAGTAAGTATTTCCCTCAGTTTTGAGAACCAAGGAATCAATCCAGTAGGAGTATCAAGGCAAGTCACTAATGTACCTGCGCAAAAACAAACAAACTTGCACCCAACACTATAAAGGGGTTGTCAATCCCTTCACGATTAATTGCAAGGTGAGATTTGAAGGTGGGAAGTGCAACAAAGTAAAAGTGTAGAGCTGAAAATATGATGTGAAGTAGACCCCGGGGCCATAGTGTTCACTAGAGGCTTCTCTCATGATAGCAAAGATTACGGTGGGTGCGCGAATTATTCTCGAGCAATTGATAGAACCGCGCAAAGCCATGATGATATCTAAGACAATGATCATACATATAGGCATCACGTCCGAGACAAGTAGACCGATACTTTCTGCATCTACTACTATTACTCCACACATCGACCACTATCTGTAAGTGCATCTAGTGCCCCTTAGTGATTTTGGTGGTTTGAAGACTTACGGGTTAAGTATCTAATGTGTTTGTGAGTGTACACAGGATCTATAAGTCATTGAGGAGTTTGAGATATTTGAAGAATATCGACCCCTAAAATTATATGTCTTCAGTTGAAGAAATTGGTCTGAAGCTGAAGAAATGAATCGCGAGGAATCTGCGATGAAATTGATATTCCTCATGAAGATACTGATATTGAGAAGTCCGGTGGTTCCTGAAGAAAATCATTCTGAAGAATTTGAAGCATGAAGATTTACACTTTCTGTTTTACCTTCTTCGCATTTGAGTAATAGGAACACCGTACTGTTAAAGGGGGTCGAAGTTACACTATGGAATGAATTTCCTCATGATGCTCAACCCAAGCCTAATACTATCAAAAGCCTCAAGTGAGGAATATGAGTGACATGAGGACTCTCTCAGTTGAGGGTTCCGACCATTTCGATAACCACGCCAAGTCACTGGTCTTATCCACTCCAACGGTCATATTATTTAAGGGCATTAGTGTCAAATCATGTCGGGATGCTCCCAGGCTATAAATAGCCACCCCCACAACCACTAGCTGGTTGGCTGCTCCGTTAGAAACTGACACTTGTCATAAGAGCAACCCAAATTCCTCAGAGCTTTCGAGAGTAATTCATCAGTGAGGAAATACATCACCCACCGAAACCACAAACCAAACCTAGTGATTGAGCATCACTGAAGAAGTTGTTCCTGTGTGGGACTGAAGCCTTTTACCTTTGAGGACTGTGCATCCTCCAGACGGTTAGGCGTCATGGTCTAGAGCTTTCCAGCAGTCAATTGTGGATCACCGGGTGACCAAGTTTGTGAGGGTTTGGAAGTCTGCCCTGAAGACTTACCACGAGAGTTGGGCGAGGACTGTGTGTCCGTAGCTCAAGGAGAATACGGTAGGGACTGTTTGTCCCGGGACTGGGTGTCCTTTGGTTTCAATACCAAGCCGCTCCAAACCAGATGTACGACTGTCAGAGCAGTTGGAACTGGGTCATCAACGACTGTCTTCACTGAGAAACGGGTTGTAATTCCTCAACTCTTTACTTTCCCCGTATTATGTGTTGATGACTTTCACTCTGACTGTTTGAAGAATTTGCTGAAGACTTTCTCTAAATTTCCTCAACCCCAAATTCTTCACGTTAGTTATTCCTCATCTGTATTCTGCGTGCCTTCTCACTGCGTAATCTGTTTTCACATTCTTCACTCTGAAAAACTGTTGTTGTGAAACTTTGCACTTCTGATCCTTTACTGTTTCCGCTGTAAGTTAGTCATCAGTGAGGAATTTCCTCAGTGATGAAATTCTAAAAATCTCCTATTCACCCCCCTCTAGTCGATATAACGCACTTTCAATTGGTATCAGAGCAAGGTACTCCCTTGTTCTGTGTGATTTTGGTTTAACCACCTGGAGTTTTTGTTATGTCGACTGCAGGCATGTTTAAGGTGACTGCAGCATGTCCTACCTACGAAGGAAATAACTTTCCCTTCTGGAAGAACAAAATGCAAATGCATCTACAAGCAATTGATAATGATCTCTGGTATATTGTGGAACATGGTGTCCCCATCATCTCTGCCAGTGTCTCTGTTGCTGATGTGAAGAAATTCAAGCAACTCGATTCTCAAGTGAAGAACATCATCTGTGGCCATCTGAGCCCAGGCCAGTTTGGAAGAGTAAGTGCTTTGGGCTCTGCAACACTGATCTGGGAGAGACTGTGCAAGGTAAATGAAGGAGTATCAACCCAGCGTGACTCTCGTGTTGATATTCTTCGCAATCTCTTCAATCGCTTCAAGAGACATGACAATGAAAGCTGCCAGACACCTTTAATCACCTCACTGACATATCAAATGAACTGCAAGCACTGGGAGCTCGAGACATCACTGATCATGAAGTTGTGAAGAAACTGCTGAGATCTTTGGATTCTTCATTTGATACTTTAGTTCTGATGATTCAAGAAAGACCAGATTACAAGATGCTTGATCCAGCTGATATACTAGAAAGGCTAAATACTCATGAATTCCAGCTAGAAGAAAAGAGAGATCTGTATGGACCAAGCTATTCCAGACCACGAGCACTGAAGGCTAGAGCAATTTCCTCATCTGAAGACGAAGACACAGATGACAGCATTTGTGACCCTGAAGAATTTGGACAGGAGCTTGCAATGCTCGTGAGGAAATTCCAGAGATTTACACGACGTGGTGAGTTCGGTAAATCTTCAAGAAGAGACATGAGGAAATCAGAATCTTCATCTAAGGACTACAAGAAACGAACCTGTCACAAGTGCAAGAAATCAGGTCATTACATTGCCGATTGTCCCCGTTGGGGAAAGGAATCAAAGAAGAAGAAATACAAGGATGACAGTTCTGATGACTCGAAGAAGAAGAAGAAATCTTCAAAATCCTCATCTTCAAAGCCTTCATCGCACAAGAAGACTAGTTTCAGAAAGGCTCGGGCACTTATTGGCAAGGAAATGGACTCCGAGGCAGAATCAGAGGAATGTGATGAAGAAGAGGGTTCTGATGAAGACTCATAATCCGGACAGGCTAGTCTTGCACTAGCAACCACCTTCGTCAGCAAGTCAATCTTCAATCTTGAAGAAGATAATTGCACTATCCATACCGATGACTATGCTGATGACTTCGCTCCAACCTTTTGCTTCATGGCAAAAGGTTCAAAGGTACCAAATAATGCCTCCTCCTCTGATTCAAGTGACTGTGAACCTGATAATTATAAGAAACCCAGTTATAGTAAACTTGCTATCATTGCCACTAAACAACAAACTGCTCTGGAAAAGCTTCAGAAACTGCTAGATAAAAGTGATGATCTGTTGAATGATGAAATGAGTCTTACCCAAATCCTCACTGAAGATGTGAAAAGTCTTCAGTCTAGATTTGATAATCTTCAGGATTGTTATGATACACTCCTCACTGATCATGAGAAGCTTTCCTATGAATTTCTTCAAAGGAAGCTTGATCTTGAGAAGCTGAGGATGTCTCATGATGATCTTCATATGGAAAATGATTCATTACTAGCTCAACAGATCAGCGCTGGTCAAGTTGAATTTATTCCTCCATGTCTTAAATGCATTGAACGCGAAACTGCTAATTCCTCACCAGAATCATCAAATCCTACCATTGCTACAAATTCTTCAACTGCACCTGCTGTGTCTATTTCCTCACTTGAGGAAAACACAAATGTTACTGATGAAAATGCAGGGTTGAAGGAATTGTACGTGACAGGCATGTACAAAATCCTCAAAGGACATCAAACCCTTTGTGATGTGCTCAAAAAGCAGATCTTGAACAGGAACCCAAGGAAAGAAGGAATTGCCTTTGAGAGGAAATTAAATGCTGATGGATCTTATTGGAAACCTGAGAAGTATCCCAAAACCTCATGGGTTGCTGCTACTGGGCCTCCTTTTGATCCATCTAATCTAACTGGCTTTTCATGTGAATTATCCTATTCCTCAGATGAGTCATTTGACTCCAACTATAAACTGTTCAAAAATCAATCTGGTGAAGTATTTGCTCGATATGTTGGAACTAACTGCAGGAATGGCCCTCCTATGAGGAAAATCTGGGTTCCCAAAAGCTGTCTTGAAAATCTTCAGGTGAATGTCCTCATGACACCACCACTGAAGAATCTGAACCCCAGATCAAATTCCTCAGGAGGACGAAAGTCTTCAAGAGGATCAAAATCCTCAACTGGTCAAAACTATGCTCGTACCCGTGCTAATGCGTCTAACATGGAGGGAAACTACAAGGAATATGAATATGAGCGTTACTCCTCAAAACATTATGTTCATAAATCCTCAAACCAGTTCTCTGCATATTCATATGAGTACTTTAATCCCCCTACTGTTAGGAGAAGTGCATTGGCTTCAATGCCACCTTTCTCATATGGTGCTCACAGGATGATGAATGCTTTGCCACCCCTTCAGATGTGGGTGGTGAAGAAATCGAACTAATCACTTCTGCAGGTCAGGTCTCCACATGAAAATCATCATCTGAAGAATTTGCTGGAGACCTGAGGAAATGCTTGATAGGACGCAAGTTAATGATTGATGAAATAGAAATATTTCACACGTCCTTACATTTATGTTATGATGAAATCACTGATCTGATGAAATTAGTATCATATTCTTCAAATCTGAAGCATATGAAATGGTAAGCTGTACTAATTCATCTGCAGGATGACAAACCCAAGAATACTGAGCGGGTTCTTGATAGTGGCTGCACACATCACATGACTGGTGATAAAAGCTTACTGATGAATATGCCACTAACTCCATCACCTCTGAAGCAAATCACATATGCTGACAAAGGTAAAAGCAAGGTATTGGGACTTGGCAAAGTGGCTATTTCCAAGGATAGGCATATGGACAAAGTGATGCTTGTTGAATCCCTTGGTTTTAACCTTATATCAGTCTCGATGCTTTGTGATCTTGATATGATTGTTATCTTTGGTAGATATAGATGTGTAGTCATCATGGAATCTGACAGATCCAAAGTCTTCGAAGGTGTAAGAAGAGGGGATTTGTACATTGTTGATTTCTCTACAGGTCCTCAACCAGCCACTTGCTTACTAGCAAAAACCTCAGAAGGATGGCTGTGGCACCGAAGACTAGGTCATGCAGGCATGAGGAATTTGCATATGCTCGCGAAGAAGAAGCATGTCATCGGCATCGAATCAGTCAAATTCCTCAAGGATCATCTCCGCGGTGCTTGTGAATCTAGGAAAATGACCAGATCCAAGCATCCCTCTAAGACTATCATGACCACTACACGTCCATTCGAATTGCTTCATATGGATTTATTTGGACCTAGTCACTATGCCACACTAACCAATGCAGCATCTTTATATGGCTTCGTAATAGTTGATGATTATTCCAGATATACTTGGGTGCATATCATAGTGTATAAAACTGAAGTGCAGGAAATCTTCAAACGATTTTCTTCAAGGGCCTCGACGAACTTTGGCATCAAGATCAAACATATCACGAGTGATAATGGAACCGAGTTCAAAAACACTGGTCTTGATGATTATCTTGATGAACTTGGTATTACTCACGAATTGTCTGCTCCTTATACTCCTCAGCAGAATGGTGTCGTCGAAAGGAAGAACAGGACTCTGGTTGAAATGGCTAGAACTATGCTTGAAGAATATCAGACTCCTCGTCACTTTTGGCCTGAAGCAATCAACACTGCATGCCATATCATCAACAGGGTATATCTTCACAAATTCCTCAAGAAAACCTCATATGAACTCCTCACTGACAAGAAACCCAATGTAAGTTATTTCAAAGTCTTCGCTGCAAAATGCTGGATTAGAGATCCTCACCATAGCTCAAAATTTGCACCTAAGGCACATGAGGGTTTTATGCTCGGTTATGGAAAGGACTCGCACACTTACAGAGTCTTCCACTACTATCACAACAAAGTTGTTGAGACTGTAGGTGTGCGGTTCAATGAAACTAATGGCTCGCAAAGAGAGAAATTGCCTTCTGATCCAGATAAGCTGTCTCCTGAGGAAGCAATAAAGCTCAAGCCTACTGAAGACATTGTCCCCACTGAGGAAATTGATGAAGAAACGATTCCCATCGCTGATAAAAACCAAGAAGATGCTCCTGAGGAAATTGCACCAGCACCAATTCCTCAGCCCAGACAAAATCCTCAACCAGCTCATCCGAGGATTGCGAATGAAGTAGAACTTGACAAAATCCTCAACGACATCAACGTGCCAGGTCCTCTCACTCGCTCAAAAGCTTCACACTTAGTTAACTTTTGTGGGCACTTTTCCTTTGTATCCATCACAGAACCCTCAAAAGTTCCTGAGGCTTTTCTGGAACCGGAGTGGATCCAAGCTATGCAAGACGAACTTCTTCAATCAAGCTGAATGACGTATGGGAGCTCGTCAAACGACCAGATCCTCGCAAGCACAACATCATTGGCACCAAGTGGATTTTCCGAAATAAGCAAGATGAGGACGGTCAAGTGGTGAGGAACAAGGCACGACTTGTAGCCCAAGGCTACACCCAGGTTGAAGGAATAGATTTCGATGAAACTTTTGCACCTGTTGCTAGACTTGAAGCTATTCGAATATTACTTGCTTATGCTAATCATCATAACATCACCTTATATCAAATGGATGTGAAAAGTGCATTCCTCAATGGTAAGCTTGAGGAAGAAGTATATGTTGCTCAACCTCCAGGTTTTGAGGATCCAAAGAATCCAGACAAAGTCTTCAGACTCAAAAAGGCTCTGTATGGCCTCAAGCAAGCCCCTCGGGCATGGTATGATACATTGAAGGAATTCCTCATGAAGAAAGGCTTCAAACCTGGTTCACTCAATCCTACTCTTTTCACAAAATCCTATGATAATGAGCTGTTTGTATGTCAAATATATGTCGATGATATCATATTTGGCTGTACTGACAAAAGATACAGTGATGAATTTGCCTACATGATCAGTGAAGAATATCAAATGTCCATGATGGGGGAGCTGAAATTCTTCTTAGGTCTTCAAATTCGTCAACAAAGTAATGGAATCTTCATATCACAGGAGAAATACCTCAAGGATGTTCTGAGGAAATTCGACATGCACGAATGCAAAGGTGCCAAGACTCCGATGCCTACCAACGGCCACCTCGGCACTGATGAAAATGGTAAAGATTTCGATCAGCAGCTATACCGTTCTATGATTGGCTCCTTATTGTATCTATGTCCATCTAGGCCAGATATAATGCTTAGTGTTTGCATGTGTGCACGTTTTCAAGCAAAACCAAAGGAATCACACCATAAGGCTGTGAAACACATTCTTAGATACTTAGCTCACACACCAACACTAGGATTATGGTATCCCAAGGGCTCCAATCTTCATCTGGTAGGGTATTCTGATTCAGACTATGTTGGTGACCGTGTGGATCGCAAGTCAACTTCTGGCACATGCCATTTCCTCGGAAGATCACTAGTTTGCTGGTCCTCAAAGAAGTAGAACTGCGTATCACTCTCCACTGCCGAAGCTGAGTACATTGCTGCTGGTTCTTGCTGTGCTCAATTGCTATGGATGAAGCAAACCCTCAAGGACTACGGCATCAACATGAAGAATGTGCCTCTCTACTGTGACAATAAGAGTGCTATCAAGATTGCATACAACCCAGTACAGCACTCGAAGACCAAGCACATCCAGATTCGTCATCATTTTCTTCGGGACCATGTCCTCAAGGGCAATATCCTCATCGACCATGTGAAGACTGATGATCAACTCGCAGATATCTTCACTAAGCCCTTGGATGAGAAAAGGTTTTGCAAGTTGCGGTGTGAGCTAAATATCTTAGAGTTCTCAAATGTTTTGTAAAAAACATGCACAGATCCTAACACTTATGCAAAGTTGATGACTTAGATGTGCAACACATGATGAATCGATTTTCTTCAACTCATGAAGAATGTCACTCTGAATGTGAAGAAATTAACGAAGAAATTGATTCTCAGGGCCCTACGACAATTGTACGCGGCGTCTGTAATCAACATTCTTATATGGTGGGTAACGCCACCGCCCAATGTGAAATTCCTCAAGTTGATTTTCTTCAAAAGATCAATTTCCTCACAATGCGTTTTTCTTCAAAACAGTTGTTCTTCATTGTGATGATTTATTACAAAATCTTCAAAAACACTTGATGACTTTCATTTGACTAGATAGATTGTGATTTCTAGTCCTCAACAACATTGCTATTTCTTCAAGTTGATGTTTCTGCTAAGTGAATGTGATCGGACCCTATTTTCCCTCTATGCTATACTTATCGAGTCTATTCAATTGTTCATATGCGTTCTACTTGAAACTTTGTTCAAAATCCTCATTGCATCCTTGTCAGCTGATGATTTTGTAACGAAAATCCTCAAATCTTCAAAAATTGCTTCTTTAAAGGCACAGTAACTGAAACCCCACTTCCCACGATCGGATAACCACGATCTCCACTATCTCCACCGCATCGTACGGGAGCTACACGTGTCCTGCGGAGACGTAGAGGCAGGGGCTATTTGGTCCGACATTCTCGCGCCAACAGTAACTTTTGGCTATAAATATGTCCCTATCCCCCTCGGCATCCTCTTCTTCGCCTCATCGCTCTCCTGCCACAGCACACTCCACCGAACCCTAGCGCCACCGCTGGTAGTCTCGTCGCCGGTGAGGAAGAGCTTCACTGCCTCGACTTCTCCGTCGCCGGAACCACGCCGGAGTCGGACCATCTTCGTCCGCCGCCGTCGTAGACGTCCTCTGTAGCCAAGTTAGGGTGCATTGGACACTCGAACGAAGAGCCTCTTCAACACAACTTTCTGTGTTCTTTGTGCGCACTTTCGAGGGTAAATATATCCCATTTTTATAGCAGATTAGATCTAAAATTTTACATCTTCTATGTGAAATCTGTTTTTCCTCAAGATACAATGCGCACATGATTCCTCAAACACTACCTATCACCGCAATCATTGATAAACTATGCTAAGCATCTAAGACTTTCACGAGATTCCTCAATTGTGCAAATTTTCGGATCTGTACAACTCTGGAACCCAAGAACAGTTGCTTAGGCAAATTCCTCAACCACTGGTTATATTCCTCAAACTATCAAACATTTCCATTTTCTTCAAATCTGAGAATGCATATGACCTCTCCAAATTCCTCGCAACCATACTCTGTTCACAGGTACACACATGTCAGCTGATGAATCTCTCGGTTCTCATCACATTAACTCATTTGCAGCATTTCTGGAAGAATCTCTTCAAGTCTCATCAGAATCCTCAAGAGTTCAAAATCATCAGCAAAATCCTCAACTAAAGAAAATGGAGGAAGAAAGAAAACAGAAGGGAGGAAAGAAACTTGAGCAAAACACAGCTGCTGATATCCCTGAGGACATTTACTTGGACTATTGCACACCTGATGAAAATGAGACAATGGCCAAGAGAAAGATACGGCTACAGAAGATTGAACGCCGATGGGCAAAGGAATGGAAGGAGTACAGGTTTGTGACTCCCAAATACGTGAAGAAATTCGCTCTGAAGCCTCCTGGCAGAAGGGCCCCACTTGAGGATCATCAAGTAGCACATCCCTCAAGTCTCATGACCATTGATGACTATGCAGATGAGAAAGAAAAGCATCTGGCCAAGCTCAAGAATCAGGCAGAAGCTGCAGTGAGGAAATTTAATGAATCCTCAGCTGCTGCCTCAGGTGCTGCTAATTCCTCAGTTGCAGATACCTCAGGCTCAGAAATTCCTCAAATGCAGTCTATGCCATCAAAGCCAAGGGCTCCAAAGCCTCAAGAGAAGTTTGCTCAGGCTTCTGTCACAAACCCTCAGCACCAAAACCCTCATTGCCAAAACCGTCAACACCAAAACCATCAGCACTAAAACCATCAGTACCAATCTCCTCAGCACCAAAATCCTCAGCTCCACCTCCAAAGCCTCAAGAGAGACCAGTACAGAAGCAAGTCGTAAAGCCTACGACTGCCAGCTCCATCTCCTCACTCCCAGCTGCAACCAGCTTAGAGACAAAGTCTTCAACACCTCCTGCGAAGACTTTGGTAACTGTTGAACGTGCACCTCTGCCCAGCCCCAGCAAAATCATCACAGTCCCGTCTGCATCAGAGGGAAGTGATGAATATGATGATGAAACTCTGCAAGCCATCATCAGAAACAAGCAAGAAAGAGTAGCTCAAGCATCAGGCAGTGCTATTCCTCTGGCCATGGACCCCCAAAGTCCTCCTTGACTACATCAATATATGGTATGAGTACCCAAACACTCCTATTGATGACCTGAAGCTTCCGCCTGGCATCAGTCACATGGTGCCCACTTTCATCAATGAAGCCAAGTGGAAAGAACAACAGGCCAGACAGGCCAAAGTTGCAAAGATCAAAAAGGAGAAATTCCTCGGGCAGAATCTCCTCAAACTGACTCCTGATGCACTAGTGACAACGCAGGCAGAGCTGCAAAAATTGACTGACAAGTACGCCAAGCTGTCAGATCGCAAAAACCTCAAGAGCAATTTCATCAAGCCCACCACTAGTGCTGTTGATGACTACAACAAGAGAACCGCACCCCCAGCACCAACTCCTCAGCCCTTGGTTGAGGAGCCAGCAGATGAATCTCCTTAGGAGGAGGAAACTCCTCAAGCTGAGGAAGTACACCAAGAGCGCCGTGTTGATGAACCGTCCATTGAAGAAATCATCATGGAAACTCCAACTGATGAACTTGCTGCCACTGATGAGACTGCTCCTGTTCCAGCTGCTTCATCAAAGCAGGCTGATGACTCTGTTCCAGCTGGTACCTCAATACCAGCTGAAGAAACTGTAGAAAGAACACCTTCACCAAAAGCTTCAAAGGTGAAGAAGATAATTCCGTCTGCATCAGACGTGAAGAAAACAAGGGCTGCTGAAAAGGAAGCCAAGAAGAGAAAAACCTCCTCAGCAGTAGAAGAAACAGAGGCAAAGCGCCTCAAAGAAATTAAAGAAACTGCTCCTCTGGACCCGGTGCCTCTCAATGTCGCCCCTTCCTATGAGATGGTCGTCATTGATGACCCAGCTACGAAGGCAGATGAGGAAATGAAGGATGTCGCCCCTGAGGAACACACTGACGAGGAAATTCAGATAGACGACATTCCTCAGACAGAAAATGTTCAAGCATCAGCTGCATCAGCTGATGAAACTGCCTCTGCCACAAAGCCAGCTGAGGAAAAACAAGCTGAAAATCCTCAAGCTGACGAAATTCAACACTCTGTGCAGACTCCTCAAGATGAGGAACAGGCTGATCCAACTCCTTCAACTGAGAAATAAGCAGAAATTCCTCAGCCTGAAGCTCAGCCAGAGCAAGCACCATCTCCTCAGCCTGAAGTACCAGCTGCTGAAATTCCTCACCCTGAGGCAAATGCTGAAGAAAATGCACCCGCCCAAGACAATGCATTCATTGTGCTTAACCCAGAGACTGCTATGGTTGTCTCCCCCCTATTCCTCAGCAAAATCTTCAGCCAGTTCAGCGTCAGCCATTCTCCAAGCGTCCAAAGTTTCAGAAAGAAAATTTCTTTGAAGAACGCATGTACTTCATCGGAGAGAACCCTTATGACAAGCCTCAAATGAGGCATCTGAAGTTTTGGACAAGGACTCAGATGAACTACTATGCCTCTGTGCTCTGTGGACGAAACAAGATATTCCACCAGAGGCATATTCCTCATGTTGAGCTTGAAGCAATACCTTGCCTGGAGCCAGTCCTCAGTGTACTCCATGATGCAGGTTTGCTCCCAATGTGCTCAGACATATCAGACTGGAACAACGAGCTTATTCTTCAGTTCTATGCCACTCTTCACATATCTGGCAACCCTGAAGACATCAACACTTGGGTGTTTGACTGGATGTCACAAAACACTCACTACAAGGCTCCTTCTTCTGAACTCCTCAGAGAACTACCCGTACCAATTCCATCAGATGGGGCTGTGAAGCTTTATGGTGAGCGTGAGCTGCCAAATGGAATGATGGAAGTCCTCATGAAGCCTTTGGCTGAAGGAAAATCTTCAAGAACAACCTTCCTCGTCCACGAGCTCAAGTACACACCCCGGTCTGTCTACAGACTCCTCTGCAGTGTGCTCGCACCGATCAAAGGCCATGACGATGAAGAAGATGTTTTAGGCCTCATGAAGAATATCCTCTTCAACATCATTCACGGTATTCCTATCAATATCCATGATTTCTTCTTGAGGACTTTGGCCGACAATGCCATGTGCCCCTTTGAGCACAAGATATATGCCTCGTGGATCATGAGATTCATCAGGACAAGGACAGGCATCAACTTCCACGCTGATTTCCAAAACCACATGGGTTATATGCCTCCTATCCGGGTCAACAAGAAGACTTTCGAGCCCATTGAAGGAAAAGGAAAATCTGTGATTGAAGAGGGCAGCAGGCCCCTTGATGGCCAGTTCAAAGAGCCAGAAGCTTATTCTTCATGGGACGATACTGAGACTCGTCCAGCAGCCCCCGTTCCTCCTCGCGTGCTGAATACCAGAGAGCTCCTCCTCAGTCTTCACCAGAAGGTGGATCGCAACCACAAATGGGTCAAACGCCAGTTTGGTGCCATTGTGAAAACCCTCACTGAAACACAGAACTCTGTGAAGATTAACCATCACTATCTGCATGAGGTTTTCGATCGCACCTGGGCTACACTTGCACATATGAAGACTCAGACTGAGCTTGAAGAAATGAACTTTGAGCGAGACTTTGACTGGTCGTGGCCTCCCAAGAAGAAGTTCAGGCTCATTCCAGTGCCAGACCTTGAAGACAGCTCCTTTTCTTCATTCCGCACTGCTGAATCTGATGAAGAACAGCTCGACACTGCAACCGGCCCAAGGAAGAAGACTACTCCCAAGAAGCATCACGGCTCTTCCTCAACCGCCAAGAAATGAAGTCTTCACGGGCATTAGTCCTCAGTTTGTCCCTTTTTGTCACCTGATGACAAAGGGGGAGAAACTCGAGAGTTAGTCTTCAATCGGGATATTTTTGGGGCTTATAAACTATATTTAAGTTACAAACTGTTGGCTCTTCTGAAGTTTTTTTTGTAATGAGTTGTAACTTAAGCCCGATGGTACTCTGACGCTTTTGAACGTTTTTCTTCGCATGCTTATTCCTCAGTTTTAATGCACGCATGCTGGAATTCGTCAGATACCATTTGCCATCATGCATCTTCATTTTCTTCATATGATATGTTATATGTATGCATGATTTACAAGACTCAGGGGGAGATCTCCATGATATAAATCATCAATGTGCATTTGCTGTGAAAAGCAAAATCCTCAAGATATGCACATCTTCAGGGGGAGTCTCTCTGAATCTTGTTTTCAAATTCCTCAAATGAGTATTTACACTTCACATTTTTAATCCCTGTTGAAGACTTAACCTAATTGTCATCAACCACCAAAAAGGGGGAGATTGTAAGTGCATCTAGTGCCCCTTAGTGATTTTGGTGGTTTGAAGACTTACGGGTTAAGTATCTAATGTGTTTGTGAGTGTACACAGGATCTATAAGTCATTGAGGAGTTTGAGATATTTGAAGAATATCGACCCCTAAAATTATATGTCTTCAGTTGAAGAAATTGGTCTGAAGCTGAAGAAATGAATCGCGAGGAATCTGCGAGGAAATTGATATTCCTCATGAAGATACTGATATTGAGAAGTCCGGTGGTTCCTGAAGAAAATCATTCTGAAGAATTTGAAGCATGAAGATTTACACTTTCTGTTTTACCTTCTTCGCATTTGAGTAATAGGAACACCGTACTGTTAAAGGGGGTCGAAGTTACACTATGGAATGAATTTCCTCATGATGCTCAACCCAAGCCTAATACTATCAAAAGCCTCAAGTGAGGAATATGAGTGACATGAGGACTCTCTCAGTTGAGGGTTCCGACCGTTTTGATAACCACGCCAAGTCATTGGTCTTATCCACTCCAACGGTCATATTATTTAAGGGCATTAGTGTCAAATCATGTCGGGATGCTCCCAGGCTATAAATAGCCACCCCCACAACCACTAGCTGGTTGGATGCTCCGTTAGAAACTGACACTTGTCATAAGAGCAACCCAAATTCCTCAGAGCTTTCGAGAGTAATTCATCAGTGAGGAAATACATCACCCACCAAAACCACAAACCAAACCTAGTGATTGAGCATCACTGAAGAAGTTGTTCCTGTGTGGGACTGAAGCCTTTTACCTTTGAGGACTGTGCATCCTCCAGACGGTTAGGCGTCATGGTCTAGAGCTTTCCAGCAGTCAATTGTGGATCGCCGGGTGACCAAGTTTGTGAGGGTTTGGAAGTCTGCCCTGAAGACTTACCACGAGAGTTGGGCGAGGACTGTGTGTCCCTAGCTCAAGGAGAATACGGTAGGGACTGTTTGTCCCGGGACTGGGTGTCCTTTGGTTTCAATACCAAGCCGCTCCAAACCAGATGTACGACTGTCACAACAGTTGGAACTGGGTCATCAACGACTGTCTTCACTGAGAAACGGGTTGTAATTCCTCAACTCTTTACTTTCCCCGTATTATGTGTTGATGACTTTCACTGTGACTGTTTGAAGAATTTGCTGAAGACTTTCTCTGAATTTCCTCAACCCCAAATTCTTCACGTTAGTTATTCCTCATCTGTATTCTGCGTGCCTGCTCACTGTGTAATCTGTTTTCACATTCTTCACTCTGAAAAACAGCTGTTGTGAAACTTTGCACTTCTGATCCTTTACTGTTTCCGCTGTAAGTTAGTCATCAGTGAGGAATTTCCTCAAAAGGAATTTCCTCAGTGATGAAATTCTAAAAATCTCCTATTCACCCCCCTCTAGTCGATATAACACACTTTCACTATCTAGCATGCAACTAGTGTATTGAGTTCATAACAAACAGAGTAACGCCTTAAGCAAGATGACATGCTGTAGAGGGATAAATTCATGCAATAGATATAAACCCCATCTTTTTACCCTTTATGGCAACAACATGATGCGTGCCTTGCTACCCCTTCTGTCACTGGGTGAGGACACCGCACGGTAAGAACCCAAAACCAAGCACTTCTCCAATTGCAAGAATTATAGATCAAGTTGGCCAAACGAAACCCACAACTCGAAGAGAATTACCAGGATACAAAATCATGCATATAAGAGATAAGAGGAAACTTAAATAATAATCATAAATAATCTGATCATAAATCCACAATTCATCGGATCTCGACAAAGACACTGCAAAAGAGGATTACATCAGATAGATCTCCATGAAGATCATGGAGAACTTTGTATTGAAGATCCAAGAGAGAGAAGAAGCCATCTAGCTACTAGCTATGGACCCTTAGGTCTGTGGTGAACTACGCACACATCATCCGAGAGGCAATGGTGTTGATGAAGAAGCCCTCCGTGTCCGAATCCCCCTCCGACAGGGCACCAGAACGATCCACAGATGGGATTTGCGGAGACAGAAGCTTGCGACGGCTGCTGGCCCCTTGAGCTTGCGTTGGTTTTTACCTTGAATAGGAAAGGGTGATGCAGCACAGGAGCAGTAAGTATTTCCCTCAGTTTGAGAACCAAGGTATCAATCCAGTAGGAGAATCGCGTCAAGTCCAGAGTACCTGCGCAAACACAAAAGAGCTTGCACCCAACGTTATAAAGGGGTTGTCAATCCCTTCAAGATTGATTGCAAAGTGAGATGTGAAGGCGGAAAGTGCAATGAAGTAAAAGTGTAAGGCTGAAAATATGGTGTGAAGTAGACCCGGGGACAATAGTGTTCACTAGAGGCTTCTCTCAAAATAGCAAATGATACGGTGGGTGAGTAAATTACTGTCGAGCAATTGATAGAACCGCGCAAAGTCATGACGATATCTAAGGCAATGATCATACATATAGGCAGCACGTCCGAGACAAGTAGACCGATACTTTCTGCATCTACTACTATTAGTCCACACATCGACCGCTATCCAGCATGCATCTAGTGTATTGAGTTCATGAGGAACAGAGTAACGCTTTAAGCAAGATGACATGATGTAGAGGGATAAACTCAAACCAACGATGAAAACCCCATCTTTTTACCCTTGATGGAAACAACACGATACGTGCCTCGCTACCCCTTCTGTCACTGGGTGAAGTCACCGCACGGTATGAACCCAAAACCAAGCACTTTTACCATTGCAAGAATCATAGATCAAGTTGGCCAAACAAAGCCCACAACTCGAAGAGAATTACAAGGATATGAAATCATGCATAAGAGAGATCAGAAGAAACTCAAATAAGATTCATAGACAATCTGATCATAAATCCACAATTCATCGGATCTCGACAAACACACCGCAAAGGAAGATTACATCGGATAGATCTCCATGAAGATCATGGAGAACTTTGTATTGAAGATCCAAGAGAGAGAAGAAGCCATCTAGCTACTGGCTATGGACCCGAAGGTCTATGGTGAACTACTCACGCATCATCGGAGAGGTCATGGTGTTGATGAAGAAGCCCTCTGTATCCGAATCCCCCCTCCGGTAGGGCACCAGAACGTGCCCCAGATGGGATCTTGCAGAGACAGAAGCTTGCGGCGGTGGAAAAGTATTTTCGTGGATCTCTCACGCAGTTTTGGAATTTTTCTGAATTTATAGGAGGAAGAGGTAGGGCAGACGTGCCACAGGGGGCCCAAAAGCCTGCTAGGCGCGCCCCTTGGCCGTGCCTAGCGGGCTTGTGGGGTCCCCTGCTGGCCCTTGCCTTGGTTCTCAAGTCTGGCGTGTATCTTCTGTTTCGGAAAAATCTTTTCGGAAGTTTTATTCCGTTTGGACACCGTTTAAAATCCTCCTCTGAAAAGGGTAAAAAACACGAAAAATACAGGAACTGACACTTGGCACTGAGTTAATAAGTTAGTCCCAAAAAAGATATAAAAGGCATACAAAACATCCAAAGTTTGACAAGATAATAGCATGGAACCATAAAAAATTATAGTTACGTTGGAGACGTGTCAAGCACCCCGAAGCTTAACTCCTGCTCGTCCTCGAGTTGTCCTTTGTAACTTCTTTCATGTGACATGAATGTTCAGATCCGTAAGATTCAAAACAATAGTTTGCTATTGACATGAAAACAATAATACTTGAAGCAAACTAGCAAGGTAATCATGAACTTTCGAAATAACAAGGCCAAAGAAAGTTATCCATACAAAATCATATGGTTTGGCTATGCTCCATCATCCTCACACAACTAATTTAAATCATGCACAACCCCGGTATTGGCCAAGTAATTGTTTTCGCACTCTTACTTTCTCAAACTATCACGCAATACATGAGCGTGAGCCATGGATATAGCACTATAGGTGGAATAGAGTGTGGTCGTGGTTGTGAGACAAAAAAGGAGGAGATGGTCACATTGACTCGGCGTATCAAAGGGCTATGGAGATGCCCATTAATAGATATCAATGTGAATGAGTAGGGATTGCCATACAAGAGATGCACTAGAGCTATAAGTATGTGAAAGCTCAAAAGGAGAACTAGTGGGTGTCCATCCAACTTGCTTGCTCACAAAGAGCTAGGGCAATTTGAGGAAGCCCATCCTTGGAATATACAAGCCAAGTTATATAGTAAAGATTCCCACTAGTATATGGTGGTGACAAAGCAAGAGGCTCTCAATCATGAAGTACATGGTGCTATTATGAAGCACAAGTGTGGAAAAAGATAGTAGCATTGTCCCTTCTCTCTTTTTCTCTCCTTTTTTTATTTGGGCTCTTTGACCTCTTTTTTTTCTCTTCTATTTTTTTATTTGGGCTCTTTGGCCTTTTTTTATTTCCTCACATGGGACAATGCTCTAATAATGACGATCATCACACTTTTATTTACTCACAGCTCAAAGCTTAGAACGATGATGACTCCATAGGAAATGCCTCCGGCAGTGTACCGAGATGTGCAACGATCTAGCTTGGCGTATGACGTTGAAACATCTCGCTAGCTATCTTATGATCATGCAATGGAAATATGAGAGTGACGGAACAAGTCATGAGATGGAACGGTGGGAGTTGCATGGCAATATATCTCAGAATAGCCAAAATGCCATAGTAGGTAGGTATGGTGGCTGTTTTGAGGAAGGCATATGGTGGGTTTGCGCACCGGCGAAAATTGCGCGGCACTAGAGAGGCTAGCAATGGTGGAAGGTGAAAGTGCATCTATACCATGGACTCACATTAGTCATGAAGAACTCACATACTTGTTGCGAAACTTTTTATTAGTAATCGAAACAAAGTGCTAAACGCATACTCCTAGGGGAAGGGTTGGTAGGTGTAAACCATCGCGCGATCCCGACCGCAACACAAAGGATGACAATCAATAAATCAATTATGCTCCGACTTCCTAACATAGCGGTTCACCATACGTGCATGTTACGGGAATCACTAACTTCAACACAAGTATTTCTAGATTCACAACAGCCTACTAACATAACTCTTAATATTACCAAATCCACGTCTCAAAACTAATTGAGAGGAATCAAACTTCTCTTTCTACTCAACGCTCATGAAGATGGAAGTTTTTATATCCTCTATGTGTACCTATCACCTTTGGGACTACTTTCATAGCACAAACCAACTACCAAGTCACGCACCGCCGTGCTCTAAAAAGATTTAAGTGAAGCACATAGAGCAAAATTATCTAGCTCAAAAGATATAAGTGAAGCACGATGAGCATTCTAGCAAATTCACGATGAGTGCATGTCTCTCTAAAAATGTGTGCAGCAAGGATGATTGTGACACAACAAAAAGAAAAGACTCCTACGATACAAGACGCTCCAAGCAAAACACATATCATGTGGTGAATAAAAATATAGCTCCAAGTAATGTTACCGATGGATTGAAGACGAAAGAGGGGATGCCTTCCCGGGGCATCCCCAAGCTTAGGCTTTTTGGTGTCCTTGAATTTGGCTTGGGATGCCTTGGACATCCCCAAGCTTGAGTTCTTTCCACTCTTTATCCCTTTGTCCATGAGAACATCACCCAAAACTTGAAAACTTCACAACACAAAACTTAAACAGAAATTCGTGATATCATTAGCACAAGAAAACAAACTACCACCTCTTTAGGTAGTGTAGAAATCTTGATCTCTATTTATATTGGTGTTAGATTACTGTATTCTCACTTTTCCATGGCTAGTACCCCCCTATACTATCCATAGTTTCATCAAAACAAACAACCAACTCAACAAAAACAGAATCTGTCAAAAACAGACCAGTCTGTAGCAATCTGTATACTTCGTATACTTCTCGTACCTCAAAAATTCTGAAATATTACTACTGCCTGGGAAAAAGGCATATCAATCAGAAGAAAAAGAAAGCAACTCAAAATCTCTTTCTGAATAAAAATGAAAAATAATCTCGTGAGCAAAAAGTTTATGTCTTTTTCCAGCAAGATCAAACAACCATCACCAAGACTAGTCATAAAGGTTTTGCTTGGCTCAAACACAAAAAGAAACACAAAAGACACTATCATAACAGAATTATGATGGCGTGGACGCAACAAAACAGAAAGAAAAAGATAAATTCATTGGGTTGCCTCCTGACAAGCGCTATTGTTTAACGCCCTTAGCTAGGCATAAGGCGATAGAATCACGTATCGTCGTCTTTGGTGCTCAAACCATAAGTAGCCCTCATCATAGATTCATAAGGCAATCTTATTTTCTTTCTAGGAAAATGCTCCATGCCCTTCTTTAAAGGAAATTGAAATCTAATATTCCCTTCCTTCATATCGATGATAACACCAATAGTCCTTAGGAAAGGTCTACCAAGAATGATAGGGCATGTAGGATTGCAATCAATGTCAAGCATAATGAAATCCATGGGTACATAGTTCCTATTTGCAATAATAAGAACATCATTGATCCTTCCCATGGGTTTCTTCACAGTAGAATCCGCAAGATGCAAATTAAGAGAACACTCCTCAATCTCATTAAAACCCAGAACATCACATAAAGACTTTGGAATCGTGGAAACACTAGCACCCAAATCACACAAAGCATTTCATTCATAGTTTTTGATTTTGATTTTGATAGTAGGTTCCCACTCATCATGAAGCTTTCTAGGGATAGAAACTTCCAATTAAGTTTCTCTTCAAGAGATTTTATCATAGCTTCGACGATATGATCAGTAAAGGCCTTGTTTTGGCTATAAGCGTGTGGAGAGTTTAGCATTGATTGCATCAAGGAAATGCATTCAATCAAGGAGAAACTATCATAATTGAATTCCTTGAAATCCAAAGTAGTAATTTTATTACTACTCAAGGTTTTAATATCTTGTACTCCACTTTCAGTGCTTTTAGCATCAAGATAGATGGACTCCGAATCATTGGGGCGCTTTTCAACCAAAGTGGATTCATATCCAGCCCCATAATCTTTAGGTTTGACACAAGAAAACAAAGATTCAATGGGAGTCACACCAAGCACTTTAAGATCTTCGTGATTCTTATCACGAGAACACGCCCTTTTAAGCCATTCATGTCTAGCACGAATTTGGGCGATTCTTTATTTGCTCTCACTCATGGAAATACGCATAGCTTTCAAAGTTTCATCCATATTGATCTTGGGAGGAGCACATCTAACTTTCAAAGCATCAATATCACTAGACATTCTATCAACGCTCCTAGCCAAATCGTCATTTTTGAGTAGTTTTTCCTCTATGGAGGCATTGAAAATCTTTTGTGAGTTGATAAACTCTTTGATATTACTCTCTAGATCAGAGGGTAATCTATTGTAATTTCCATGAGTATTGTTGTAGGAGTTGCAAAAGTTATTAGAGGGGTTACTAGGAAAAGTCCTAGGAACATAGTTTCCTCTAAAAGCATTGTTGTTGCCAAAATTATTCCTACCAATAATTTAACGTCCAAGCTAGCGTTGCTACTCTCAATCAAGGAAGATAAGGGTATATTATTAGGATCTAAAGGAGCACTTCTACTAGCAACCAAATTCATTAACTCCTCCATCTTAGCACTCAACGAGTTAATTTCTTCTATAGCGTGTACCTTCTTACTAGTAGGTGACCTTTCAGTGTGCCACTGAGAGTAGTTCGTCATGATATTGTCTAGGAGTTTTGTGTCTTCTCCTAACATAATTTCCATGAACGTTCCACCTGAGGCAGAGTCCAAGATATTTCTAAAAGCGAAATTCAAGCCAGCGTAAAAGATTTGTATAATCATCCACAGACTTAGCCATGACTGGGACAATTTCTAATCATCAATTTCATTCTCTCCCAAGATTGTGCAACATGTTCATGATCAAGTTTATTAAAATTCATGATATCATGACGGAGAGAGATAATCTTAGCCGGCTGAAAATACTTGGATTGGTAAGCATCTTTGCACTTATTCCAAGAATCAATACTATTTTTGGGCAAAGACGAAAACCAAGTTTTGCTCGATCTCGCAACGAGAAAGGGAAAAGCTTCAATTTAATCACATCATTATCCACATGTTTCTTCTTTTGCATATCGCAAAGCTTAATGAAGGTATTAAGATGGGATGCGACATCTTCCCTAGGAAGGCAGGAGAATATCTCTTTCATAACAAGATTCAGCAAAGCAGCATTGATTTCGTATGACTCCGCACTAGTGGCAGGAGCAATCGGAGTACTAATAAAATCATTATTATTTGTATTCGAGAAGTCACAAAGTTTGGTGTTTTCAGTCATGGCGACTTCAGCAAGCAAGCAAGCACACAAGCGGACAGAAAGCAAGCGAGAGAAAAGGGCGAACGAAAAAGGCAAATATTTTTGTAAATTTTTGTTTTTGAGAAGTGGGGGAGAGGAAAACGAGAGGCAAAAAAGTAAATGCAAGAGATGAGTTTGCGACACTTACTTGGATGAGTTCTTGACTTGATCCTCCCCGGCAACGGCACGAGAAATCCTTCTGCTGGCCCCTTGAACTTGCGTTGGTTTTTCCCTTGAAGTGGAAAGGGTGATGCAGCACAGGAGCAGTAAGTATTTCCCTCAGTTTGAGAACCAAGGTATCAATCCAGTAGGAGAATCGCGTCAAGTCCAGAGTACCTGTGCAACCACAAAAGAGCTTGCACCCAACGCTATAAAGGGGTTGTCAATCCCTTCAAGATTGATTGCAAAGTGAGATCTGAAGGCGGAAAGTGCAACGAAGTAAAAGAGTAAGGCTGAAAATATGGTGTGAAGTAGACCCGGGGGCCATAGTGTTCACTAGAGGCTTCTCTCAAAATAGCAAATGATACGGTGGGTGAGTAAATTACTGTCGAGCAATTGATAGAACCGCGCAAAGTCATGACGATATCTAAGGCAATGATCATACATATAGGCAGCACGTCCGAGACAAGTAGACCGATACTTTCTGCATCTACTACTATTAGTCCACACATCGACCGCTATCCAGCATGCATCTAGTGTATTGAGTTCATGACGAACAGAGTAACGCTTTAAGCAAGATGACATGATGTAGAGGGATAAACTCAAACCAATGATGAAAACCCCATCTTTTTACCCTTGATGGCAACAACACGATACGTGCCTCGCTACCCCTTCTGTCACTGGGTGAGGTCACCACCGGTATGAACCCAAAACCAAGAACTTCTCCCATTGCAAGAATCATAGATCAAGTTGGCCAAACAAAACCCATGACTCGAAGAGAATTACAAGGATATGAAATCATGCATCAGAGAGATCGGGAGAATCTCAAATGAGATTCATAGATAATCTGATCATAAATCCACAATTCATCGGATCTCGACAAACACACCGCAAAGGAAGATTACATCGGATAGATCTCCATCAAGATCATGGAGAACTTTGTATTGAAGATCCAAGAGAGAGAAGAAGCCATCTAGCTATTGGCTATGGACCCGATGGTCTATGGTGAACTACTCACGCATCATCGGAGAGGTCATGGTGTTGATGAAGAAGCCCTCCGTATCCGAATCCCCCCTCTGGCAGGGCACCAGAACATGCCCCGGATGTGATCTTGCAGAGACAGATGCTTGCGGTGGCGAAAAAGTATTTTCGTGGATCTCTCGCGCAGTTTTGGAATTTTTGCTGAATTTATAGGCAGAAGAGGTAGGGTAGACGTGCCACAGGGGGCCCACAAGCCTGCTAGGCGTGGGCCCCCTCGCCGCGCCTAAGGGGCTTGTGGGGTCCCCTGCTGGCCCCTGCCTTGGTTCTCAAGTGTGGCGCATATCTTCTGTTCCGGAAAAAATCTTTTCGGAAGTTTTATTCCGTTTGGACACCGTTTAAAATCCTCCTGTGAAAAGGGTCACAAACACGGAAAAAACAGGAACTGGCTCTTGACACCGAGTTAATAAGTTAGTCCCAAAAAAGATATAAAAGGCATACAAAACATCCAAAGTTTGACAAGATAATAGCATGGGACCATCAAAAATTATAGATACGTTGGAGACGTATCAACGGCGGAAAAGTATTTTCGTGGCTCTCTCTCGTGGTTTCAGATTTTTAGGGAATTTAGAGGCGGAAGAGGTAGGGAAAAGGTGCCATGGGGGGCCCACAAGCCTGGTAGGCGCGACCCCCCAGGCCACGGCTAGGGGGCTTGTGGCCTCCCCCGGGAGCCTTTGCCTTGGTTCTCAAGTTCCCTACGTACCGGAAAAAATCATTCCGAAGATCTTATTCTGTTTGGACTCCGTTTGATGTTCTTCTCTCAAAAGGGTCAAAAACACGGAAAAAACATGAGCTGGCACTTGGCACTGAGTTAATAGGTTAGTCCCAAAAAAGATATAAAATGCATACAAAACATCCAAAGTTGACAAGATAATAGCATGGAACCATCAAAAATTACAGATACGTTGGAGACGTATCAAGCATCCCCAAGCTTAACTCCTGCTCGTCCTCGAGTAGGGAAGTGATAAAGACTGAATTTGTATGTGGAATGCTATCTAACATATTTGTCCTTTGCAACTTCTTTCATGTGACATGAATGTTCAGATCCGTAAGATTCAAAACAAGAGTTTGCTATTGACATGAAAACAATAATACTTCAAGCAAACTAGCAAGGTAATCTTGAACTTTCGAAATAACAAGGCCAAAGAAGTTATCCCTACAAAATCATATAGTCTGGCTATGATCCATCATCCCCACACAACAAATTTAAATCATGCACAACCCCGGTATTGGCCAAGTAATTGTTTTCGCACTCTTACTTTCACAAACCTTTTTCAGATCTCACACAATATATGAGCGTGAGCCGTGGATATAGCACTTATAGGTGAAATAGAGTGTGGTGGAGGTTGTGAGGCAGAAAGGAGGAGATGGTCACATCGACTCGGCATATCAAAGGGCTATGGAGATGCCCATCAATAGATATCAATCTGAATGAGTAGGGATTACCATGCAACGGATGCACTTAGAGCTATAAGTGTGTGAAAGCTCAAAAGGAGAACTAGTGGGTGTGCATCCAACTTGCTTGCTCACAAATACCTAGGGAAATTTTGAGGAAGCCCATCATTGGAATATACAAGCCAAGTTATATAATGAAGATTCCCACTAGTATAAGGAAGTGTCAAAACAAGAGACTCTCTATGTGACAGCCTGAGACCGACGTTCCAGAAGATTCCCCTTTATTCCGTTTTTGTCGTGTGTCTATTTTCTTTTGTTGCATCATCATCGCATCATGCGCATCATCTGCATTGCATCGGCATCTCCCTTGACGCCAATTTTCAAACTTGCATCCATTGTTAGTTGCCGGTTCTCGTCGTTGTCCGTTCTGAGCCCGACCGCACTCGCACGCGCCCGCGACATCGTCGAAACCCTGTTTTTAAAGTGCGTTAAAACTTTATCTAATCAAGGTGAAACTTGGCATGCGGTCGTGATTAGTTATAGCCAGTCTGCGTGTCGAATTTCGTCGTGATCGGAGACCGTCTGGTACCCGAACGGTCGACCGTAGCGGCACCGTCTTCGGTCTACCGTCGGACGTTTGTCGGTGTTTAAAAATTCGTTTCCGCGCCGCCCGTTTTTCCTCACGTCTCCCGATAACCACTCTACACAGCCCACTAGTTCCACCTAACCACTTCCTCCGTTCATGGTCATCGGATCGCGATCGGACGGACGAGGCCCACCCCACCTTAGACCAACCCTATATAAGCTCCACCCCCTAGAGAGACCTCTCTCACTTCACTAGGGTTCCCCCTAGTCGTTTTTGCAAACAACCCCCCTAGAAATCCCCACCTGCTAGCCCACATCCTTCAAATCCCGCAGCCCAAGCTCCATAGCCTTTCTCAGCCTTCGGATCTGAGATATGGGGCTCAGATTCGCCCAAATCCCCACCTACCGGACATGTCCGTGGTCAAATCGGACATTTCCGGGCGACCACAGGAGATCCATGCCATGGCCAGCTCCTCCCGAGCCCTCCCCGTGCTGCTCCGAGATGCCCCGTCGATGCCATCCGGCCCTGCCGCCGCGCCAATCCGGCGAGATCCCGCCGCCGGCGACCACCGGGTCGAGCCCACCGCCCTCTTACTTCCCATCTCAGCCTCCCTCTAACTCGTCTTCTCTTTGTGTGCCACGCACGAACCCACCATGGAAGCCAAGTCCCGATCTCTTCCACCGGCCACCGGCTCGTGCCGCCACCGGCCGGAATGGGACTGGAGGACCCGGATCCACCCGGATCCGCCCCCTCCGGGCCGCCTCCGCGCCTCGGCCGTCTGCCCTTGCCACCGGTCGCCGCCTCCATGGCTGGCAGTTCATGCGCAGGTTCACGACGAGGTGCCCGACGCCTCGCGCGTGGGCCTCGCTCGGCCTCCACCGCCTTGGCACAGCTGGGCCGTTCGGCCTCCCCACCGCCAGCGCCGAGGCCCATCTCCTCCCTGCTGCACCAGGACGGCCCAAGTGGCCAGGGTGAGCACCCCCTGCGCGTGTGTTTTTTTATTTTATTTTTTGTTGTTGTGCTAGTTGTGTTGGGCCTAGTAGTAGATCCGGCCCATTAGATATTATGTTATTTTCGAAATTGTTTAAATTCCAGAAAAAATAGACAGTTATTAAAACGCCCGTAGTTTAATATCCATAAGTCGGATCGGAACGTATTAGATATGTTTTTCTTGTAGTTTATCGCGTAGAATCCGATTATAAAACATGCATAAATGTTTGACGTCATTTAGCGTGCCTAACACCTAGTTTATCGTGCTGTCCCAATAGGTTTCGTCCCACATTTATTTTTTCGTGCAAGACCGGGTTGCTCGTATGCCGTAGATTAAATGCCCATGTTTTAGGAACCTTTCTTTCCATGTATTTTAGAGCGGTCAATTGTATTTTTGCGTGTAGGGACTGCCGCTAGTTATTTATCCGTGAATAGGTTATTATCTCGCATTTATGTGTGGCATTATTTTTGTGTTGCAACCCCACATATTTTATATGTTTTCGGGGTAGAAAAATCCATAGGATTTTTCTGTGCAATTAGTTTTAGCTTTTGGGTAAGTTAGTTCGCGCGATATTTTGCCGTGATGCCCTTTTGTTTAATTCGTAGGATTTATTCCGTGCTTCGTTTGAGGGAGTTGTCAACTAGAGAGTTGATCTTGGGTGTTTTGTCTAGCCCCTGGTATTTTTGGTTGCAATAGAAATTCATGTTTAGGTGTGGTTTTCTTGCTCTCAAGTTGCTAGAAATAGTGCTGATTTGGAGGAGCTGAAATATTTCTAATTCTGGAATCTGTTATATTTTGTTACTGTCTTGTCTTGCTTGTATCTTGCGAACTGTAGCTCTTTTGAGGTTGGTCCAATGGAGTTATTTGTAGCCCTTGTGTTTTCTCAAGCATGCTGTGAATTTTCATGCCATTTGGAGTCCTGTAGCTATAGGTTTTGCTGCTGTCAATATTGCTTCAGATCGAAAACTGCACTTTCATGAGGTGTAATTTTCACTAAGTCTGAAATAGTGTGTGAGATGCCATTTTGTGTCTTCTTTTCCTAGTGTTCCTTGCTGCCATGCTAGTGGTTGTTAGTTGTTTGTTGTAGTGCTTCTTGCCCTCTTTCGTGTCATGCCTTGATTGATTATATTTGAGTTGAGTAGCTCGTAGTTGTGGGGTGTAGAAAATGCTATGTGGCTGATTTTGGCAGATTGTAGTGATTTCTTGTTTTGCTCGTAGTTTTTGAACCGTAGCTCCGATTTGATCGTGTCCTACATGAAACTTGCTGAGAATCTCGTGTAGTTTCATTTTATCTTGCTGGTTGTATGTTTTGAAGTGCTCGTGACCGTCGTTGCACACATATTGCATTCATGCCATCATATCTTGCGGTGCTAGTATCTTTTGAACCGTAGCTCCGTTGGAGATGATATCTATGTGTAAATTGCTTGTCTTGACGCGTAGAATCACGTGAACCTATTTGTTTTCTGTTTAACAAATAATTAAATGTGTTAGTTCAGATCTGGACAGAATTGTAAATTAACTTGTGAGGTCATTTCGGAGATGCTATTTGTCATTTCCGACCTCATTAAAAATGTCTAGATAGGTAGTTTAATTTCTGCTTCACCTCTTGCATGTTTAACCACATTTAATATTGCTGTGTATCTAATGGGGATATAACTAAATAATTAACGTGGAGTTTCATCAATATGCAACTCGTTGCATATTGAACTTCACTTAACGTGTAGTGTTTGATTGTGTGGATTGTCATGCCGTGTCTTGCATGTTTTCAGTTGCTCATGCATCATATGTGTTGTGCATCGTGTGGTGAATTTCGTGTGAGTTTCCGGTTTCCTCCATCTCGATAGAGTTCCGCAAGCGTGTCGGATTGTGAGGACCCGTTCGACTACGTCGGTTCGTCTGCTTCGCGGAGTCATTCTTCTTCCAAGCGGGTTCTCAGGCAAGATGACCATTTCCCCAGATACCATTACTATCATTGCCATGCTAGTTTTACCGTTTCTATCGATTATGTATCGTTGCCTACCACCTGTTAAATATTAGCCTCTCAACAATGCCATGATCACCTTCAACCTGTACGACCTAGCAAACCACTGATTGGCTATGTTACCGCTTGCTTAACCCTGTTGTTAGCGTTGCTAGTTGCAGGTGCAGATGCTTCCATGTGAAAGCATGGGTCCCTTGTTATATCACCATATTAAATGCTATTTAATTTAATCCACCTATATACTTGGTAAAAGGTGGAAGGCTCGGCCTTTCTAGCCTGGTGTTTTGTTCCCCTTAGTTTCGGCTACCGGTGTTATGTTCCATAAAGGAGCGCTCCTAACACGATCGGGGTTGTTATGGGGACACCCTTGATAATTCGTTTTAGATTAAAGCTGGTATGGCAAGGCCCAACATTGCTACTACATTTGCCCAACATAATAATTCTGTTAAATTGAAATGCATAGGGAGTTAGCACTACCCGAGGAGTAATTCTACATAATACAGGGAGGGCCAGTGCTGATGGTGCTGGTCCAAAACAGAGCACCGTGCGGGGCCACCGCGAGGAAACTCGAGGTTTGGCACTCGTACGCTTCGCTTATCCGTCGTGTCCTGAGAACGAGATACGCGGATCCTATCGGGATCGTCGACACGCCGGGTGGCCTTGCTGGATTAGTTTTACCTTTGACGAGATATCTTGTGCATCGGGATTCCGGTGATGCTTTGGGTAATCTCAGAGTTGAGGTTTTCCACTAGGGAATCCGATGAGATCGCGAGCTTCGTGGTTGAGGATTTCTATGCGGCTTGTGGTAATTTGTGATGGACTAGTTGGAGCACCCCTGCAGGGTTAAATCTTTCGGAAAGCCGTACCCGCGGTTATGTGGCAACATGAAAACTTTGTTTAACACTGGTTCTAGATAACTTGAAGTTAACTTAATTAAAACTTTCCAGCTGTGTGCGTAACCGTGACTGTCTCTTTCGTGAGTTCCTTCTCCGATCGAGGACACGGTGGGGTTATGTCTGACGTAGGTAGGTGTTCAGAATCATTCATTTGATCATCAGTAGACACGTCCGTTATGCGTAGATCTTCCCCCTCTTATTTCTTGTACTCGTAAGTTTAGCCACCAAATATATGCTTAGCCGCTGCTGCAACCTCACCACTTAACCATACCTCACCCATTAAGCTTTGCTAGTCTTGATTCCTTTGGAAATGAGATTTTTGAGTCCCCTGTGGCTCACAGATTACTACAACACCAGTTGCATGTACATGTAAAGGGTACTTGACGCGAGCGCGTTGATTGTTCATTTGGAGTTGCTTCTTCTTCTTCTTCTTCATAGATCTAGGATGGGTTCCAGGCCGACAGCCTGGGATAGCAAGGATGGACGTTGTTCTTCTTTTGTCGTTTGTTTTCGTCCGTAGTCGGACCCTGCTCTTACTCTTGATGATTACGTAATGTACTGATGTGACTCTGATGTAGCTTGTGGTGAGTGTAAGCCAATTCTATAAATCTCTTCTTTTTAGTACATGTACTTGTAACAATATCAATTCTTGCGACACGACGAGATGCGCTTCTATCCCTGACGAGGCCCTCGTGCCAAATTGAGGATAGGGTCGCATCTTGGGCGTGACAAGTTGGTGTTAGAGCCGTACCGACCTAGGAGCCCCCTTGATTGATCGAACTTGGCCGAGTGGAGTCTAGTAAAAACTGCTTTGAGTCTAGTTATATATCGGAGAGTAGGATTCTTTTTTCTCCTCTTCTATGCTCTCGTGAGGAATCTTGACGTAATATTTTAATTCTACTCCTCTTCTCACTCAAAAAAATTTTAGGATCATGCGGATATTTTTGGAATCTATATGATGCCGATGTGACGGAGTTCTGTCTTGGTGCCTCCTATCTGCGTTGAGTTTCAGGGGAGTTGAGCTCCGGGGGATTCTTGAGCACATCGTTATCAATCATATTTGTTAGTATCTCAGTACGAAGGATGTTCGTAATTGCTTCAATACTAGTAGTGGCGAGATAACCCCGATGTCCCCAGTACTGGTGCAGATTGTTCGGGAGTACTGCCATACTTTGTATCGTTGTGATCACGAGGGTCTGTTGTAGATGAAGGTTCGAGATTCTGGTTGTGTGTTGACGGATGTGATACAAGTGACGAGTTAGTATAGGAGTTGTGTGATATTACTCCTTGTATCCGTGTACCAGATTGCATGACCAGATATTTCAGGAATTCATAGGTGGGAATTCAAGTAGTTACTTATAGGACATTCTTCCAACAAATGCATGATGTTTGGTTGGGGTTCGACATCTAGTGGATTCGTTTGTTCACGGTGGACTTACAGCGGTACACGTTGTGTCTTAAAGAGTCCTTGTAGCTTGCTACGACTTGGGGACGCTTCGTATGTCGGGTGCACTGCCTTGCACTTGATGGCTACTGTAAAATCGAGCCCGTGCGATCCTTTCCACGAAAATATCGGACGAAATCTTTCTCATGAGTTTGTTCTGGCTTGTTTCATAAGCCTCACCCTTTGTCTTGTTGGAATATGGTAATTCAAGTTGCTTCGATGTCAAGTGGTGATTTCAGATCTTTCCAAGAGGTGTTCTCATAATTTTTATGTGAATGCAAATTCTTTGCTCAATCAGATCGTATTATCAATTATTGTCAACCGAGTTGTCATTTCAATTCCATTCAACCGGTGTGCTTCTCTTCAGTGAATGCAATCCTCTCAAATTTTGCAGATCATTCTCTCATTTTATTCCGGAGTTCATCTCATATGTCCCATGTTGTCTTTGTTTTTCCCGCCCTCCCACCCTTTTCTTCAGTGATTCAATTTTCATCCAAGAGTTTTCTTTTCATTGTTACTTCCACTATCTTTTATTCCGTGTCCTATCCGGTGATTTGTTGTGAAGATTCTCAGGAGCTTCGTGTTCATCTTTATTCAATATTGTTATCTTTTCCAGTGAATTCAATTCAGTTATCCGTGTTCATCATATCCCTGTCATCCTTTAAATTCTCTCTTGTGTTATAAATTCTTATCAGTCTTCTTGTTATTCATTCCTCTCTTTTCTATCCGGAGTGTTAAAGATATTTCAGTAGTTTCTCGTTTTCAATTCTTTTAATTATTTCGAGGTGCTAACCTCATCTAGTTCTCTTCATACCGGTGCAATATCTATCTTTCTGAGTAATGTTTTCTAATGGTGGTTTCTTTGAGTGGGCCCATAACCCACAAGTTTTTCCCATGATCTTTCCTGGCTCTTTTAATCTACTCCCGGAGATCATTAATTCTATTCAACTATGACATAAGTATGAATTTCATCAGTCATATTCCTTCTTCAAGATCAATTTGAGTTAATTCTCATATTTGGCTCAACCTTGCATTATTCTTTATTCCGGAGTGTCTCAGTTATTCGTGGTGTTGTTCCTCGTCATCATTCTCAGCTTGCAAATTCGAAAGAGTGTTTCTCTCAACCTTGGTCCATTCTCTTGATGATTCATCGTTTCAGCCTTCTCGCATCATCTTGAATTATTCCCAATCATGAGTAATCTCTTTCTTGCTGTGATGCATTTCTGAGTTGTTTTCATTCTCGATCCTTCGAAGGCCATCATTTCAGAAGATTCTTTGTTCTCAGCTTTCAGCTTTCATCCTCAATTCTTCTCAATTGTTGTCTATTCGTTCGTCTCTCAATTATACCGGTGCCTTGTTCTAGTTTTTTATCTCAGGTGTATCATGATCTCTTCATTCTCATGTATCTCCATTTATTCATGGTTGCCTCATTATTTCAATTCTTACCGGTGCTTCCTTCAATTATGCGTCAGGTGTGCTTATCTCTCTATCTCTTCAAGATTCTTCCAAGCGGAATAAGTTGTATGTTAAATCCGTTGCTTGTCATCAATTAAACTTGATGAAGGATAAGCATAACGTAATTCTTATTCTTGTTCATAGTGATTTCAATTCTTCTTCCGGAGTAGCTCATGACATCAATTCTTTTCTCAAGAGCCTATCTTTCTTTTCCGGAGTTCCAAGTCTATCAGTATCTCTTTGTGAAGCTTCATCTAAATCTGGGCAAGGTCATAATCTTATTCTTTTCTACCTTCATATCTTTGCATCATTCATTTTGAGACAGAGGCTCGTCATGGTGGTTCTTCAAGGATGTGATTCGTTGTCATGTGTTCTTCAAGATTCTTGTTGGAGTACCTCAAGTATTCTTTCTCTTACATATCCAATGAGTTTGTTATTCCTTTATCCTTGGAGGTGGTATTATAGTATTCTTGTAGTGTAGGAGCCTCGAAGAGTTTTCCTTTCAAGAATGAGATTATTAAACCCACCAATTCTATGATCATGAGATATTTCAACCCATGATTTCTTCATTGAGCTATCTTGGTTTGGATTTCACCTAAATCTTTTCCTATGGTTTATTGCTATCATGGTGCTTATCATTAATCCAAGTTCTCAAGGTATCCTCTTGGTGTAAGAATTGTTCATATCTTGTTTCTCCCAATCAACCCTTGTTTCTGTGAGTGGCTGGTTGTCACTTCATTAGTTTGAAAGATTTCCATAAGCCCACTACTATCTTGTTCTTTTCGTTGTTGTTTCCAACAACTTCGTTCAATTCTCCTTGCAAGGATGTTTGCCCAGTTCATTGGAGTTAGTAGTTGTCATTCTCTCTTCATTCTCTTCTTCCGTATGAGCTAGTTCCTATTCTATTGTTCTGGAGGCATTGTAATGTTGCTCTTTTGGGTCTATTATCTTGTTCTGTCAAGATCATGGTGTTCCCTTGCTCTATTTACTTGTTTGTTGTGAATATTGTCTAATTCTCCTACCTTTTCGAATTTTTTTTGTCCCATTTTCCTACCGAAGTGCTGCCGAAATTTTCCATGAATTATTGCTTCTTTCTCATTTTATTCCTCGTCACCTTGAAACTTTCAAGGTTCGTTGATTTCACTCGTTTGTCAGAGAAGCGACTAAGTTTTTACCTCTTGTTCATTCTCCTCCTCTCCCCCCTTTCATTCTTCGATCTCGGGGTGAGATCCTCTTGTAGTGTAGGAGAGTTGTGACAGCCTGAGACCGACGTTCCAGAAGATTCCCCTTTATTCTGTTTTCGTCGTCTGTCTATTTTCTTTTGTCGCATCATCATCGCATCACGCGCATCATCTGCATTGCATCGGCATCTCTGTTGCCGCCAGTTTTCAAACTTGCATCCGTTGTTAGTTGCCGGTTCTCATCATTGTCCGTTCTGAGCCCGACCGCACTCGCACGCGCGTGCGGCATCGTCGAAACCCTGTTTTTAAAGTGCGTTTAAAACTTTATCTGATCAAGGTGAAACTTGGCATGCGGTCGTGATTAGTTATAGCCAGGCCGCCTGTCGAATTTCGTCGCGATCGGAGACCGTCTGGTACCCGAACGGTCGACAGTAGCGGCACCGTCTTCGGTCTACCGTCGGACGTTTATCGGTGTTTAAAAATTCGTTTCCGCGCCGCCCGTTTTTCCTCTCGTCTCCGGATAACCACTCTACACAGCCCACTAGTTCCACCTAACCACTTCCTCCGTTCGTGGTCATCGGATCGCGATCGGACGGACGAGGCCCACCCCACCTTAGACCAACCCTATATAAGCTCCACCCCTAGAGAGACCTCTCTCACTTCACTAGGGTTCCCCCTAGTCGTTTTCGCAGCTAACCCCCCTAGAAATCCCCACTTGCTAGACCACATCCTTCAAATCCCGCAGCCTAAGCTCCATAGCCTTTCTCAGCCTTCGGATCTGAGATATGGGGCTCAGATTCGCCCAAATCCCCACCTACCGGACACGTCCGTGGTCAAATCGGACATGTCCGGGCGACCACAGGAGATCCATGCCATGGCCAGCTCCTCCCGAGCCCTCCCCGTGCTGCTCCGAGATGCCCCGTCGACGCCGTCCAGCCCCGCCGCCGCGCCACTCCGGCGAGATCCCGCCGCCGGCGACCACCGGGTCGAGCCCACCGCCCTCTTCCCTCCCATCTCGGCCTCCCTCTAACTCGTCTTCTCTATGTGTGCCACGCACGAACCCACCATGGAAGCCAAGTCCCGATCTCTTCCACCGGCCACCGGCTCGTGCCGCCACCGGCCGGAATGGGACTGGAGGACCCGGATCCACCCGGATCCGCCCCCTCTGGGCCGCCTCCGCGCCTCGGCCGTCTGCCCTTGCCACCGGCCGCCGCCTCCATGGCTGGCAGTTCGTGCGCAGGTTCACGACGAGGTGCCCGACGCCTCGCGCGTGGGCCTCGCTCGGCCTCCAGCGCCTGGGCACAGCTGGGCCGTTCGGCCTCCCCACCGCCAGCGCCGAGGCCCCTCTCCTCCCTGCTGCACCAGGCCGGCCCAAGTGGCCAGGGTGAGCACCCCCTGCGCCTGTGTTTTTTTATTTTATTTTTTGTTGTTGTGCTAGTTGTGTTGGGCCTAGTAGTAGATCCGACCCATTAGATATTAGGTTATTTTCGGAATTGTTTAAATTCCATAAAAATAGACGGTTATTAAAATACCCGTAGTTTAATATCCGTAAGTCGGACGAGAACGTATTAGATATGTTTTTCTTGTAGTTTCTCGCGTAGAATCCGTTTATAAAACATGCATAAATGTTTACCGTCGTTTAGCATGCCTAACGCCTAGTTTATCGTGCTGTCCCAATAGGTTTCGTCCCACATTTATTTTTTCGTGCAAGACCGGGTTGCTCGTATGCCGTAGATTAAATGCCCATGCTTTAGGAACCTTTTTTCCATGTATTTTAGAGAGGTCAATTGTATTTTTGCGTGTAGGGACTGCCGCTAGTTATTTATCCGTGAATAGGTTATTATCTCGCATTTATGTGTGGCATTATTTTTGTGTTGCAACCCCACATATTTTATATGTTTTCGGGGTAGAAAAATCCTATTTTTCTGTGCAATTAGTTTTAGCTTTTGAGTAAGTTAGTTCGCGCGATATTTTGCCGTGATGCCCTTTTATGTCTTCTTTTCCTAGTTGTTGAAATAGTGTGTGAGATGCCATTTTGTGTCTTCTTTTCCTAGTGTTCCTTGCTGCCATGCTAGTGGTTTTTAGTTGTTTGTTGTAGTGCTTCTTGCACTCTTTCGTGTCATGCCTTGATTGATTAGATTTGAGTTGAGTAGCTCATAGTTGTGGGGTGTAGAAAATGCTATGTGGCTGATTTTGGCAGATTGTAGTGATTTCTTGTTTTGCTCGTAGTTGTTGAACCGTAGCTCCGATTTGATCGTGTCCTACATGAAACTTGCTGAGAATCTCTTGTAGTTTCATTTTATCTTGCTGGTTGTATGTGAAAGCATGGGTTCCTTGTTATATCACCATGTTAAATGCTATTTAATTTAATGCACCTATATACTTGGTAAAAGGTGGAAGGCTCGGCCTTTCTAGCCTGGTGTTTTGTTCCACCTTTGCCCCCTTAGTTTCCGCTACAGGTGTTATGTTCCATAAACGAGCGCTCCTAACACGATCGGGGTTGTTATGGGGACCCCCTTGATAATTCGTTTTAGATTAAAGCTGGTCTGGCAAGGCCCAACATTGGTACTACATTTTCCCAACATAATAATTCTGTTAAATTGAAATGCTAGGGAGTTGGCGCTACCCGAGGAGTAATTCTACATAATACAGGGAGGGCCAGTGCTGATGGTGCTAGTCCAAAATAGAGCACCGTGTGGGGCCACCGCGAGGAAACTCGAGGTTTGACACTCGTACGCTTCGCTTATCCGTCGTGTCCTGAGAACGAGATACGCGACTCCTATCGGGATCGTCGACACACCGGGCGGCCTTTCTGGATTAGTTTTACCTTTGACGAGATATCTTGTGCATCGGGATTCCGATGATGCTTTGGGTAATCTCAGAGTTGAGGTTTTCCACTAGGGAATCCGACGAGACCGCGAGCTTCGTGGTTGAGGATTTCTATGCGGCTTGTGGTAATTTGTGATGGACTAGTTGGAGCACCCCTGCAGGGTTAAATCTTTCGGAAAGCCGTGCCCACGGTTATGTGGCAACGTGGAAACTTTGTTTAACACTGGTTCTAGATAACTTGAAGTTAACTTTATTAAAACTTGCCAATTGTGTGCATAACCGTGACTGTGTCTTTTGTGAGTTCCTTCTCCGATCGAGGACACGGTGGGGTTATGTCTGACGTAGGTAGGTGTTCAGGATCATTCATTTGATCATCAATAGACACGTCCGTTATGCGTAGATCTTCCCCCTCTTATTTCTTGTACTCGTAAGTTTAGCCACCAAATATATGCTTAGCCGCTGCTGCAACCTCACCACTTAACCATACCTCACCCATTAAGCTTTGCTAGTCTTGATACCTTTGGAAATGAGATTGCTGAGTCCCCTGTGGCTCACAGATTACTACAACACCAGTTGCAGGTACATGTAAAGGGTACTTGACGCGAGCGCGTTGATTGTTCATTTGGAGTTGCTTCTTCTTCTTCTTCTTCAACGATCTAGGATGTGTTCCAGGCCGGCAGCCTGGGATACGAAGGATGGACGTCGTTCTTCTTTTGTCGTTTGTTTTCGTCCGTAGTCGGACCCTGCTCTTACTCTTGATGATTATGTAATGTACTGATGTGACTCTGATGTAGCTTGTGGCGAGTGTAAGCCAATTCTATAAATCTCTTCTTTTCAGTACATGTACTTGTCACGATATCCATTCTTGCGACACGACGAGATACGCTTCTATCCCCGACGAGGCCCTCGTGCCAAATTGAGGATAGGGTCGCATCTTGGGCGTGACACTCTATCATGAAGAACATGGTGCTATTGTGAAGCACAAGTGTGGAAAAAGATAGTAGCATTGTCCCTTCTCTCATTTTCTCTCATTTTTTGGTTTTTTTGTTTGGGCTCTTTGGCCTGTTTTTTTTTATTTGTGGGCATATTTGGCCTTTTTTTCCTCACATGGGACAATGCTCTAATAATGATGATCATCACACTTTTATTTACTCACAACTCAATACTTAGAGCAATGATGACTCTGTAGGAAATGCCTCCGGTAGCGTACCGGGATGTGCAACGATCTAGCTTAGCGTATGACGTTGAAACATCTTGCTAGCTATCTTACTATCATGCAATGGTAATATGAAAGTGACGGCTCAAGTCATGAGACGGAATGGCGGGAGTTGCATGGCAATATATCTCGGAATGGCTGTGAAAAGGCCATAATAGGTAGGTATGGTGGCTGTTTTGAGGAAGGTATATGGTGGTTTTGTGCACTGTCGAAAGTTGCGTGGCACTAGAGAGGCTACCAACGGTGGAAGGTGAAAGTGCATCTATACCATGGACTCACATTAGTCATGAATAACTCATATACTTATTGCGAAAGTTTTATTAGTAATCGAAACAAAGTGCTAAACGCATACTCCTAGGGGAAGGGTTGGTTGGTGTTAACCATCGCGCGATCCCGACCGCCACACAAAGGATGACAATCAATAAATCAATTATGCTCCGACTTCCTAACATAGCGGTTCACCATACGTGCATGCTAAGGGAATCACTAACTTCAACACAACTATTTCTAGATTCACAACCCCTACTAACATAACTCTAATATTACCATATCCATGTCTCAAAACTAATTGAGAGGAATCAAACTTCTCTTTACTAATCAATGTACAAGAATATGGAAGTTTTTATTATATCATCTTTGGATGCCTATCATCTTTAGGACTACTTTCATAGCACAAGCCAATTACCAAGTTACTCAGAGAGAGCACTCTCAAAAACATATAAGTGAAGACCGAGAGTTCTTATTTCTCCAAAATATGACACCGCCGTGCTCTAAAAAGATCTAAATGAAGCTCTAGAGCAAAATTATCTAGCTCAAAAGATATAAGTGAAGCACATGCGAGCTAAATTGCCTAACTCAAAAGATATAAGCGAAGCTCAATGAGTATTCTAGCAAATTCACGATGAGTGCATGTCTCTCTCAAAAAGGTGTGCAGAAAGGATGATTGTGACACAACAAAAACATAAGACTCCTATAATACATGACGCTCCAAGCAAAACACATATCATGTGGTGAATAAAAATATAGCTCCGAGTAATGTTACCAATGGATTGAAGACGAAAGAGGGGATGCCTTCCCGGGGCATCCCCAAGCTTAGGCTTTTTGGTGACCTTGAATTTGGCTTGGGATGCCTTGGGCATCCCAAGCTTTAGCTCTTTCCACTCTTTATCCCATTGTCCATGAGAACATCACCCAAAACTTGAAAACTTCACAACACAATACTTAAAGAGAAACTCGTGATATCAATAGCACAAGAAAACAAACTACCAACTCTTTAGGTACTATAGCAAACTTGATTTCTATTTATGTTGGTGTTATATTACTGTATTCTCACTTTTCCATGGCTAGTACTGTGACAGCCCAACACCGACGCTCCAGAAGATTCCCCTTTTAATCGTTGTCACAGTGTGTTGTATTTTGTTTGTTTCATTCATCACGCATCATCTCCATCATCTCTGGTGTGATTGCTTCCCTTGTTGTGTTCATTTTGTTTACCCTCTTCTCCTAGCCACTCCTTGATCCTTTCCTTTTCCCATTCTCAACTTATTTCAATCCATTGGAATCTTGTGTGGCATACCAAGTTCGCTCGTTATCTCATTCGCAATGCCGTTGACATTCTTCCCATGATATCCCTTGCACTTTCTTATTTTTTCCTATGCTTTCGTTTATTTGAGTTGCAGATATAATGCTCAAATAAATGTTTCTGTTGAGCCCATAAATAATATCCATTGTATAGGGTCTCCATCTAAAATCTCAGTCCATTTGGGGTTGGGTTGGTTATGGTTTATAATTTAGGCAAGTTTGATACAAATTCAAAACTTGTCCGAATTTATATTCTGTAAAAATCCCCAAACCAATTTTATTAAATCCTCCATATTTTTATGGTTCCGGGAAAATATCTCTCTTGTTGGAATTCCAACTACATCTATTGTTTTCTTTCTTTGCAACATGTTTAAAAGATTTTAAAAAACAAGAAACAGAGGAAGAGGAGGAGCCCAGCCTGTAGCAAGTTGGGCCAAGGCCCAGTCGACCCGCCTAAACCTAGAGCCAGGGGAAGAGCTCCTCGCTCGTTTCCCTCCTGCGCCGCCGACCCCCCATCTCGTTCTCTCTTCCCCGTCTCGACCTCGCCTCCTTCCCGCTTCCTCCCTCCTCTCGCGCACAGGCACCCGTGCCGCCCCAGCCCGAGCCTCTCTGCCCCGCGCTGTTCCGCCGCCGCTGATACGTCTCAAATGTATCTATAATTTGTGATGTTTTCACGCTGTTATCTTGCCTTCTTTGTATGTTTTATGTACCTTTTTATATCTTTTTGGGACCAACTTATTAATTCAGTGCCAAGTGCCAGTTCCTGTTTTTCCGTGTTTTTGACTCTTTTCAGATCTGATTTTGGAATGGAGTCCAAACGGAAGAAAAACCCCTGAAATGATTTTTTTCTGAAAGGAAGAAGTCCAGGGGGCTTTTGGGCCAAGCCAGGTGGGCTCCAGGGAGCCCACAAGCCCCACTCCGCCACCAGGGGGAGGCGGCGGTGGGCAGGCTTGTGGCCTCCCTGGCCGCCCCCTGACCTAGGTCTTTGGCCTATAAATTCCCAAATATTCTGCAAAAAATCAGGGGAGCCTCGAAAATACTTTTCCGCAGCCGCCAGCTTCCGTTTCCGCGAGATCTCATCTGGAGACCCTTCCCGGCACCCTGCCGGAGGGGACTTTGGAGGTGGAGGGCTTCTTCATCATCATCATCGCCCCTCCAATAGCTCGTGAGTAGTTCACTTCAGACCTACGGGTCCGTAGTTAGTAGCTAGATGGCTTCTTCTCTCTCTTGGATCTTCAATACAAAGTTCTCCATGATATTCATGGAGATCTATCCGATGTAATCTTCTTTGGCAGTGTGTTTGTCGAGATCCGATGAATTGTGGTCTTGTGATCAGATTATCTATGATATATATTTGAGTCTTTGCTGATTTATTTTATGCATGATTTGATATCCTTGTAAGTCTCTCTGAGTCTTGGGTTTTGTTTGGCCAACTAGATCTATGATTCTTGCAATGGGAGAAGTGCTTTGTTTTGGGTTCTGCCATGTGGTGACCTTTCCCAGTGACAGTAGGGGCAGCAAGGCACACATCAAGCAGTTGTCATCAAGGGTAAAAAGATGGGTTTTTTATCATTGGTTTGAGATTATCCCTCTACATCATGTCATGTTGCTTAAGGCGTTACTCTGTTCTTATGGACTTAATACACTAGATGCATGCTGGATAGCGGTCAACGTGTGGAGTAATAGTAGTAGATGCAGAAAGTATCGGTCTACTTGTTTCGGACGTGACGCTTATAGAAATAATCATTACATAGATATCGTCACGACTCTGCACAGTTCTATCAATTGCTCGACAGTAATTTGTTCACCCACCGTCTACTTGCTTTCATGAGAGAAGCCACTAGTAAACACTACGGCCCCCGGGTCTATTCACATCCATCGTTTACATCTCCGCTTTTACTTTGCTTTGTTACTTTGTTGCTTTCAGTTCTCACTTAGAAAACAATCTATAAGGGATTGACAACCCCTTCATAGCGTTGGGTGCAAGCTTTTGTGTTTGTGCATGATCTTGAGATACTCTTCCGCCGGATTGATACCTTGGTTCTCAAACTGAGGGAAATACTTACCGTCGCTGTGCTACATCACCCTTTTTGCTTCGAGGGAACACCAACGCAAGGCTCCAAGGCCACGGGGGAAATCCGTTGCATACTTGCCTAGGAAGTCCCTTAAGGCGTAGCCATAGCTGAAGGATTCCTGGTGCCGTCGACACAACTATTTCTGGCGCCGTTGCAAGGGATACACAACAAACATCAGCCACCGCTTGCGAGTCGCCTCCAGCTCCCTGCGCCACCGTCGTCCTGTGCAGCAGCGCGAGCTGCTCCACCCTGCGCCGCCACCTTGCGCCTGCGCCCCACGCCGCCGGACTCAAATGCCCGCCGCCCGTGCCCGTTTCGGCCGGATCCCGCCGCCCCAAGCGCCCTGTGTCCACGCCAGGACCGACCGAAGCTCGCCACCGACCAGGACCTCCATGGACGCCGAAGAAGCTCTCTGCCATGGCGCCCTCGGAAGCCCTCCATCTCCAGTGCCTCGCGGAGACCTTCTCGGCACCGAATCCGGCCCGGATGCCCCAGACCCCGACCTCCCTCTCGCGTTCCGAGCGCTCGTGCCGCCGCGTCCCCACGCCGGAGCGGTTCGCGTGTCGCTTCCCCTGTGTCCGAGCGCCGACATCGCTCATGCATGCTGTTGCTGTTGTTGGCCACACCAATGAGTACCCCTGCTGTAGCTCTTGCGTTGCCTGCTGCTGTCGATTCTGCAATCACGTTGCTGCTGTCGCTGTTAGCTGCTGCTGCCGTTGATGCTTGTCGCTGTAGCATGCTGCTTGCTGTTGCTTGCTGCTTGCTGCTGCAGATGCTGCTTGCTACTGTTGCTATGTCGCTATGCTGCTTGCTATTGCTTGCTGCTTGCTGTCAGTGATGCCAGTTGCTGTTGCGTTGCCACCCTGCTTGCAGAAACCGCAGCTACCTGCTGTAGCCACCGCGGCATGCTGCTATTATCGCTAGCTGTTGTTGTTCGATGCTGGTGGCTTGCATTAGCCCTTTGGTCAGGTCGCCCGATAATTTGCTGCTGATTCGAGGCCTTTTGTGTTGCTTCGATTTGGGCACTTCACCTCTCAACGCAAGACCCGAGAGCCGCATACATCCACGACGTTCTTGACGACCCCGGACATCTACATAGCATGCACGACTAGCGTTGACGAGATCGCGAGTACCACTACTTCCACGATGTCCGCGACGACCCATGTTCTCCTATACCGCAATGACCCGATCCGCCCGAACGCACGCTTCGAAGGTATACCGTTGGAACGTTGTCGTGAAACGAGTGCATGTGATGTATGAGATGTAACCGTATGCTTGCACCGTTTATGTTGCCCGTTGCACGTTGTCCCTCTTTTGCTGTGCCCCCGACACATGGGAACCCGATAAACGGGATCAGCCCTTCTTTATTTGGCATGACACGCACACGCTTCCAATTCGTTGGCACCGATATCTCGTTGAGTTATCGAGATAGGAACGTGGCCGTGGCGTCATTTCCGTTTTGCCGCCATGGTATCCTTTCGTTCGCCATGGCGACACATGCTTCTTTTTCTATTCCCCAGTGTTGTTGTAAGCTTGCATGCATGTCACATTCATGGCATAATTTCCATGTTGCATGTCTCTCTAAACCGTAGCTCCGCTCTATGTTCCACGTGTTAACCGACTAGGATGACATGTAGAATCACCTGCTGCACCCCTTGCCATGTTAACAATATTTTAATATTACCGTGTAAATAAACGGGACTGAACTAAACAATTAAATGTGGAGTTTCGCCGATATGCAACTCGTTGCATATCGAGCTTCACTTAATGTGTAGTGTTTGCGTGAGGTGATTTGCCATGCCATCCCTTGCATTATTGATCTGATCATGCATCATATTAGGTTGTGCTTCATGTCGTGCATTTGCCGTGGTGATTATCTGTGTTGATGCTTGTTTCCGGTTTGCCCCGTCTCGATAGAGTTCCGCAAGCGTGTCAGAATGTGAGGACCCGTTCGACTACGTTGGTTCGCCAACTTCACGGAGTTGTTCTTCTTCCAAGCAGGATCTCAGGCAAGATGACCATTTCCCCAGATACCATTACTATCATTGCCATGCTAGTTTTATCGCTTCTATCGATTATGTCTCGTTGCCTACCACATGTTAAATTTCAGCCTTCCAACAATGCCATTAAACCTTCACTTGTTCTCAACCTAGCAAACCACTGATTGGCTATGTTACCGCTTGCTTATCCATGTGTTAGCGTTGCTAGAAGCAGGTGCAGTTGCTTCCATGTGGTAACATGGGTTCCTTGTTATATCACCATTATAAATGCTATTTAATTTATTGCACCTATATACATGGTAAAAGCTGGAAGTCTCGGCCTTCCTAGCCTGGTGTTTTGTTCCACCTTTGCCCCCTTAGTTTCGGCTACCGGTGTTATGTTCCATATTTGAGCGCTCCTAACACGATCGGGGTTGTTATGGGGACCCCCTTGATAATTCGTTTTAGATTAAAGCTGGTCTGGCAAGGCCCAACTTTGGTACTACATTTGCCTAATAACTAATGAACTGCATAGGGAGTAATTAACCCGAGGAATTTAATCAACCCCTGGTCCAGTGGGGTCCTATCGGGATCGTTGTGTCCTGAGAACGAGATACGCGGTGTTGGTCCCACCCGAGCGATGTCCGGCGCCCCTTGGTCACCCAGGGTTTAGCGATCCCGACGTCTAGCTCATCCGTCGTGTCCTGAGAACGAGATACGCGGCTCTTATCGGGATTGTCGACACGTCGGGTGGCCTTGCTGGATTAGTTTTACCTTTGACGAGATATCTTGTGCATCGGGATTCCGGTGATGCTTTGGGTAATCTCAGAGTTGAGGTTTTCCACCAAGGAATCCGACGAGATCGCGAGTGTCGTGATCGAGGATTTCTATGCGGCTTGTGGTAATTTGTGATGGACTAGTTGGAGCACCCCTCCAGGGTTAAATCTTTTCGGAAAGCCGTGCCCGCGGTTATGTGGCAACGTGGAAACTTTGTTTAACACTGGTTCTAGACAACTTGAAGTTAACTTAATTAAAACTTGCCAACTGAGTGCATAACCGTGTCTGTCTCTTTCGTGAGTTCCTTCTCCAATCGAGGACACGGTGGCGTTATGTCTGACGTAGGTAGGTGTTCAGGATCATTCATTTGATCATCAGTAGTCACGTCCGCAATGCGTAGATCTTCCCCCTCTTATTTCTTGTACTCGTAAGTTTAGCCACCAAATAAATGCTTTAGCCGGTGCTGCAACCTCACCACTTAACCATACCTCACCCATTAAGCTTTGCTAGTCTTGATACCTTTGGAAAGGAGATTGCGGAGTCCCCCCGTGGCTCACAGATTACTTCAACACCAGTTGCAGGTACAAGTAAAGGTTACTTGACGCGAGTGCATTGATTGTTCATTTGGAGTTGCTTCTTCTTCTTCTTCTTCTTCTTCGATCTAGGAATGGTTCTAGGCTGGCAGCCTGGGATAGCAAGGATGGATGTCGTTCTTCTTTTCTCGTTTGTTTTCGTCCGTAGTCAGACCCTGCGCTTATTCATGATGATTATGTATTATACTGATGTGACTCTGATGTAGCTTGTGGCGAGTGTAAGCCAATTCCATATATCTCTTCTTTTCAGTACATGTACTTGTAACGATATCCATTCTTGCGAAACGACGAGATGCGCTTCTATCCCTGACGAGGCCCTCGTGCCAAATTGAGGATATGATCGCATCTTGGGCATGAAAAGTTGGTATCAGAGCAGTACCGACCTAGGAGCCCCCTTGATTGATCGAACTTGGCGGAGTCGAGTCTAGTGAAAATCTGCTTTGAGTCTAGTTATATATCGGAGTGTAGGATTCTTTTTTCTCCTCTTCTATGCTCTGGTGAGGAATCTTGATGTAATAATTTATTCTACTCATCTTCTCACTCAATTTTTTTAGGATCACGCGTATATTTTTGGAATCTATATGATGCCGATCTGACAGAGTTTTGTCTTGATGCCTCTTGTCTGGCTTGATTTCTTTCGAGGAGTTGAGCTCCACGGGATTCTTGAGCACATCGTTATCATTCAGATTTCTTAGTATCTCAGAACGAAGGATGTTCGTAATTGCTTCAATACTAGTAGTGGCGAGATAACCCTGATGTCCCCAGTACTGGTGCAGATTGTTCGGGAGTACTGCCATACTTTGTATCGTTGTGGTCACGAGGGTCTGTAGTAGATTAAGGTCCGAGATTCTGATTATGTGTTGACGGATGTGATACACTGGACAGGTTAGTATAGGAGTTGTGTGAAATATTACTCCTTGTATCCGTGTACCAGATTGCATGACCAGATATTTCGGGAATTCTTAGGTGGGAATTCAAGTAGTTACTTATAGGACAATCTTCCAACAAATGCATGATGTTAGGTTGGGGTTCGACATCTAGTGGATTCGTTTGTTGACGGTCATCTTACATAGGTTCACGTTGTTTCTTAAAGAGTCCTTGTAGATTGCTACGACTCAGGGACGCTTCGTATGTCGGGTGCACTGCTTTGCACTTGATGGATACTGTAAGGATCGAGCCCGTGCGATCCTTTCCACGAAAATATCGGACGAAATCTTTCTCATGGGTTTGTTCTGGCTAATTGCAAGCCGCATTCTTTGTTTTGTTGGGAGTATGGTAATTCAAGTTGCTTCTATGTCAAGTGGTGATTTCAGATCTTTCCTAAGTGGTGTTCTCATATTTTTATGAGAGTACTAATACTTTTGCTCAAATCTGATTGTCATGTCAATCCCTTTTCAACCGGAGTCATCGTATCAATTCCATTCAACCGGTGTGCTTCTCTTCAACTGAATTCAGTCCTCTCCAATTTTTGCAAGATCAATCTTTCTATTCTTATTCCGGAGTTTGTCTCATATGTCCCAAGTTGTCTTTGTTTTTCCCCGCCCTCCCTCCCTTTTCTTTAGTGATTAGTTTATCATCCAAGTGCCTTCATATTCAGTGATGCTTCCGCTATCTCTTCTTCCTTTTGTAGCCGGCGATTCATTGTGAAGATTCTCAGGAGCTTCATGTTGATCATATTCAGTCTTGTTATCTTTTCCGGTGTATTCAGTTCAAGCTATCCGTGTCATCATATCCTATTCGTCTTTCAATTCTTTCCTTTGTTGGAAATTCTTATGAGCCTATCTTGCTATTCATTCCTCTTTTTTTCTATCCGGAGTGTTGAAGATATCTCGGAAGTTTCGTGTTTTCAATTCTTTTAATTATTTTGAGGTGCTAACCTCATCTAGTTCTCATTGTACCGGTGCAGTATCTTTCTTTCTTAGAAATTGTTTCAACGGTGACTTCTTTGAGTGGGCCCATAACCCACAGGTTCTTTCCGAGGATCTTATTTAGCTCTTGTAATCTTTTGCCAGAGATCTCTATGCTTTCAACTTTGACGTAAGTATGATTTTCTTCAGTCATATTCCTTCTTCAAGATCAATTTGAATTAATTCTCATATTTGGCTCAACCTTTCATTCTTCGTTATTCCGGAGTGTCTCAGTTATTCTTGGTGAGGTTCTTCTCGTCATTTTCTCCATTGAAGATTCGAAGGAGTGTTTCTCTCAAATCTTGGTCCATTCTCTTGGAGATTCGTCATGTCAGCTTGTGCCATAATCTTAATTGTTGTCAATCATGAGTTTCCCTTTCTTGCTATCCGGTTCTTTTCTGAGTTGTTTTCATTCTCGATCCTCCGAAGGCCATCATCCAGAAGATTTTGTTCGTTCTCAGCTTGCAGCTTTCATTCCCAAATTCTTCTTCATTGTTGTCTCTTCGTTCGTCTCTCGATTATCTGGTGCCTTGTTCTAGTTTCTCTTAGGCGGCTCATGATCTCTTCATTCGCATGTATCTCCATTAATTCGTGGTGTTCCCATTCAATTGTGAATTCTTACCGGTGCTTCCTTCAATTATGCTTCAAGTGGTGCTTATCTCTCTGCCTCTTCAAGATTCTTTCTAGAAGAATAAGTGCTACGCTAAATCCATTGATTGTCATCAATTAAAAATTGATGAAGGATTAGCATAACATAATTCTTATTCTTGTTTCATCAAATGATTTCAATTCTTCTTCCGGAGTGGCTCACGGTATCAATTCCTTTTTCTCAAGTGTTCTTATCTTTTCTTTTCCGGAGTTCCAAGTCTTATCAAGTATCTCTTCGTGAAGCTTCATCGAAGACTTTGCAAGGCTTCAATCTTATCCTTTCATCCTTCATATCTTGCATCATCCTTTTGATATGGAGGCTCGTCATGGTGGTTCTTCAAGGATGTGATTTTCTCAAGTGTTCTTCAAGATTCCAGTTGGAGTACCTCAAGTATTATTTCTCTTGCATTTCCAATGCGTTTGTTCTCCTTTATCCTTTGAGGTGGTATTATAGCATTCTTGCTAGTGTAGGAGCCTCGAAGAGTTTTCCTTTCAAGAGTGAGATAATTAAATCCACCAATTCTATGATCATGAGATATTTTTCAACTCATGATTTCTGGGTTGAGTATCTTGGTTTAGTTTTCACCTAAAGCCTTTCCTAAGGATTGTCGCAATTATGGTGTTTATCATTGATCTAAGTTCTCAATGTATCCTCTTGGTGAAAGAAGTGTTCATATCTTGTTGCTCCCAATCAATCCTTGTTTCTGTTAGTGGCTGGTTGTGACTTCATTAGTTTGAAAAGGTTTCCATAAGCCCATTTGTATCTTGTTCTTTTCGTTGTTGTTTTAACAACAACTCCGTTCAATTTTGCTTGCCAAGTTCATTTGAGATAGTAGTTGTCATTCTTTTCTTCATTCTCTTCTTCCGTATGATCTAGTTTTTCTTCTCTTGTTCCGGAGGCATTGTGTTGTTGCTCTTTTGGGTCAATCATGTTGTTCTATCAAGTTCATGGCGTTCCCTTGTTCTATTTAGTTGTTGGTTGTGAATGTTGTCTAATTCTCCCTTCTTATCGATTTTTTTGTTCCATTTTCCTACTGAAGTGCTCCCTAAATTTTCCGTGAATTCTTGCTTGTTTCTCATATCATTCCTCATCTCTTTGCAACTTTCAAGGATCGTTGGTTTCACTCGTTTGTCAAAGAAGCGACTAAATTTTTACCTTTTGTTCTTTCTCATCCTCTCCCCCTTTCATTCTTGGATCTCGGGGCGAGGTCCTCTTGTAGTGTAGGAGAGTTGTGACAGCCCGACACCGACACTCCAGAAGATTCCCCTTTTAATCGTTGTCGTTGTGTGTTGTATTTTGTTTGTTGCATTCATCATGCATCATCTCCATCATCTCTGGTCTGATTGCTTCCCTTGTTGTGTTCATTTTGTTTACCCTCTTCTCCTAGCCACTCCTTGATCCTTTCCTTTTACCATTCTCAACTTATTTCAATCCATTGGAATCTTGTGTGGTATACCAACTTCGCTCGTTATCTCATTCGCAATGCCGTTGACATTATTCCCATGATATCCCTTGCACTTTCTTATTTTTTCCTTTGCTTTCATTTATTTGAGTTGCAGATGTAATGCTCAAATAAATGTTTGTGTTGAGCCCATAAATGATATCCATTGTATAGGGTCTCCATCTAAAATCTCAGTCCATTTGGGGTTGGTTTGGTTATGGTTTATAATTTAGGCAAGTTTGATATAAATACAAAACTTGTCCGAATTTATAATATGTAAAAATCCCCAAACCAATTTTATTAAATCCTCCATATTTTTCTGGCTCCGGGAAAATATCTCTCTTGTTGGAATTCCAACTACATATATTGTTTTCTTTCTTTGCAAGTTGCTGTAATAGATATTAAAAAACAAGAAAGAGAGGAAGAGGAGGAGCCCAGCGTGTAGCAAGTTGGGCCAAGGCCCAGTCGACCCGCCTAAACCTAGCGCCAGGGGAAGAGCTCCTCGCTCGTTTCCCTCCTGCGGCGCCGACCCCCCGTCTCGTTCTCTCTTCCCCGTCCTGACCTCGCCTCCTTCCCGCTTTCTCCCTCCTCTCGCACACATGCACCCGCGCCGCCCCAGCCCGAGCCTCTCTACCCCGCGCTGTTCCGCCACCGCCGCTCGCGAGTCGCCTCCAGCTCCCTGCGCTGCCGTCGCCTAGTGCAGCAGCCCGAGCTGGTCCACCCCGCGCCGCCGCCTTGCGCCTGTGCCCCACGCCGCCGGCCTCAGCTGCCCGCCGCCCGTGCCCGTTCCGGCCGGATCCCGCCGCCCCAAGCGCCCTGTGTCCGCGCTAGGACCTCCATGGACGCCGAAGGAGCTCTCTGCCATGGCGCCCTCGGAAGCCCCCCATCTCCAGTGCCTCGTGAAGACCTTCTCGGCACCGAAGCCGGCCCGGATGCCCCAGACCCCGACATCCTTCTCGCGTTCCGAGCGCTCCTGCCGCCGCGTCCCCACGCCGGAGCCGCGCGCGCGTCGCTGCCCCTGTGTCCCAGCGTCGGCAGCGCCTCATGCATGCTGCTTGTTGTTGCTGGCCACGCTGATGAGTACCCCTGCTGTAACTGTTGCCTGCTGCTGTCGATGCTGCTATCGCGTTGCTTGCTGTCGCTCTTAGCTGCTGCTGCCATTGATGCTTGTCGCTGTAGCATGCTGCTTGCTGTTGCTTGCTGCTTGCTGCCATCGATGCTACTTGCTGCTGTTGCTATGCCGCTATGCTGCTTGCTGTTGCTTGCTGCTTCCTGTCGCTGATGCCAGTTACTGTTGCGTTGCCGCCCTTCTTGCAGAAACCGCCGCTGCCTACTGTAGCCGCTGTGGCTTGCTGCTATTATCACTAGCTGTTGTTGTTCGATGCTGGTGGCTTGCATTGGCCCTTTGGTCAGGTCGCCCGATAATTCGCTGCTGATTCGAGGCCTTTTGTGTTGCTTCGATTTGGGCACTTCACCTCTCAACGCAAGACCCGAGAGCCGCATACTTCCACGACGTTCTTGACGACCCCGGACATCTACATAGCATGCATGACTACCGTCGACGAGATCGCGAGTACCACTACTTCCACGACGTCCGCGACGACCCATGTTCTCCTATACCGCAATGACCCGATCCGCCCGAACGCACGCTTCGAAGGTATACCGTTGGAACGTTGTCGTGAACCGAGTGCATGTGATGTATGATATGTAACCGTATGCTTGCACCGTTCATGTTGCCCGTTGCATGTTGTCCCTCTTTTGCTGTGCCCCCGACACATGGGAACCCGATAAACGGGATCACCCCATCTTTATTTGGCATGACACGCACACGCTTCCAATTTGTTGGCACCGATATCTCGTTGAGTTATCGGGATAGGAACGTGGCCGTGGCTTCGTTTCCGTTTTGCCGCCATGGTATCCTTTCGTTCGCCATGGCGACACATGCTTCTTTTTCTATTCCCCAGTGTTGTTGTAAGCTTGCATGCATGTCACATTCATGGCATAATTTCCGTGTTGCATGTATCTTGTAACCGTAGCTCCGTTCTATGTTCCACGTGTTAACCGACTAGGATGACATGTAGAATCACCTGTTGCACCCCTTGCCATGTTAACAACATTTTAATATTGCCGTGTAAATAAACGAGACTGAACTAAACAATTAAATGTGGAGTTTCGTCGATATGCAACTCATTGCATATTGAGCTTCACTTAATGTGTAGTGTTTGCGTGAGGTGAATTGCCATGCCATGCATCATATTAGGTTGTGCTTCATGTCGTGCATTTGCCGTGGTGATTATCAGTGTTGATGCTTGTTTCCGGTTTGCTCCGTCTCGATAGAGTTCCGCAAGCGTGTCGGAATGTGAGGACTCGTTCGACTACGTTGGTTCGCCGACTTCACGGAGTTGTTCTTCTTCCAAGCGGGATATCAGGCAAGATGACCATTTCCCCAGATACCATTACTATCATTGCCATGCTAGTTTTATCGCTTCTATCGATTATGTCTCGTTGCCTACCACATGTTAAATTTCAGCCTTCCAACAATGCCATGAAACCTTCACTTGTTCTCAACCTAGCAAACCACTGATTGGCTATGTTACCGCTTGCTTATCCATGTGTTAGCGTTGCTAGAAGAAGGTGCAGTTGCTTCCATGTGATAACATGGGTTCCTTGTTATATCACCATATTAAATGCTATTTAATTTAATGGACCTATATACATGGTAAAAGGTGGAAGGCTCGGCCTTTCTAGCCTGGTGTTTTGTTCCACCTTTGCCCCCTTATTTTTGGCTACCGGTGTTATGTTCCATATTTGAGCGCTCCTAACACGATCGAGGTTGTTATGGGGACCCCCTTGATAATTTGTTTTAGATTAAAGCTGGTCTAGGAAGGCCCAACTTTGGTACTACATTTGCCTAATAACTAATGAACTGCATAGGGAGTAATTTACCCGAGGAATTTAATCAACCCCCGGGCCAGTGCTCCTCATGAGTGTTGGTCCCACCTGAGCGATGTCCGGCGCCCCCTGGTCACCCAGGGTTTAGCGATCCCGACGTCTAGCTCATCCGTCGTGTCCCGAGAACGAGATACGCGGCTCCTATCGGGATCGTCGACACGTTGGGTGGCCTTGCTGGATTACTTTTACCTTTGACGAGATATCTTGTGCATCGGGATTCCGGTGATGCTTTGGGTAATCTCGGAGTTGAGGTTTTCCACTAAGGAATTCGACGAGATCGCGAGTGTCGTGATCGAGGATTTATATGCGGCTTGTGGTAATTTGTGATGGACTAGTTGGAGCACCCCTGAGGGTTAAATCTTTTCGGGAAGTCATGCCCGCGGTTATGTGGCAACGTGGAAACTTTGTTTAACACTGGTTCTAGGCAACTTGAAGTTAACTTAATTAAAACTTGCCAATTGAGTGCGTAACCGTGACTGTCTCTTTCGTGAGTTCCTTCTCCGATCGAGGACACGGTGGGGTTATGTCTGACGTAGGTAGGTGTTCAAGATCATTCATTTGATCATCAGTAGTCACGTCCACAATGCATAGATCTTCCCCCTCTTATTTCTTGTACTCGTAAGTTTAGCCACCAAATAAATGCTTAGCCGCTGCTGCAACCTCACCACTTAACCATACCTCACCCATTAAGCTTTGCTAGTCTTGATACCTTTGGAAATGAGATTGCTGAGCCCCCCCCCCGTGGCTCACAAATTACTTCAACACCAGTTGCAGGTACAGGTAAAGGTTACTTGGCGCGAGCACGTTGATTGTTCATTTGGAGTTGCTTCTTCTTCTTCTTCTTCTTCGACCGAGGAAGGGTTCCAGGCTGGTAGCCTGGGATAGCAAGGTTGGACGTCATTCTTCTTTTCTCGTTTGTTTTCGTCCGTAGTCGGACCCTGCTCTTATTCATGATGATTATGTATTGTACTGATGTGACTCTGATGTAGCTTGTGGCGAGTGTAAGCCAATTCCATATATCTCTTCTTTTCAGTACATGTACTTGTAACGATATCCACTCTTGTGAAACGATGAGATGAGCTTCTATCCCTGACGAGGCCCTCGTGCCAAATTGAGGTTAGGATCGCATCTTGGGCGTGACAAGTACCCCCGATACTATCCATAGTTTCATCAAAATAAGCAATCAACACAACAAAAACAGAATCTGTCAAAAACAGACCAGTTTGTAGCAATCTGTATACTTCGTATACTTCTGGTATCTCAAAACTTCTGAAACATTACGGCAATTAGGGAAATTGGCATATCAACCAGCAGCAAAAACAATCAATTGAAAATCTCTTTCTGGATAGGAATGAAAAATAATTTCGTGAGCGCAAAGTTTCTGTCTTTTTCAGCAAGATCAAACAACCATCACCAAAACTAGTCATAAAAGTTTTACTTGGCTCAAACACAAAAAGAAACACAAAAAACACAATAATAACAGAATTATGATGGTGTGGACACAACAAAACAGAAAGCAAAAGGCAAAGATAAATTCATTGGGTTGCTTCCCAACAAGTGCTATTGATTAACGCCCTTAGCTAGGCATAAGGCGATAGAATCAAGTATCGTCGTCTTTGGTGCTCAAACCATAAGTAGGGTGAACACTCATCATGGATTCATAAGGCAATCTTATTTTATTTCTAGGAAAATGTTACATGCCCTTCTTTAATGGAAATTGAAATCTAATATTCCCTTCCTTCATATCGATGACAACACCAATAGTCCTTAGGAAAGGTCTACCAAGAATGATAGGACATGTCGGATTGCAATCAATATCAAGCACAATGAAATCTACGGGTACATAGTTCCTATTTGCAATAATAAGAACATCATTGATCCTTCCCATAGGTTTCTTAACAGTAGAATCCGCAAGATGCAAATTAAGAGAGCACTCATCAATCTCATTGAAGCCTAGAACATCACATAAAGACTTTGGAATAGCGGAAACACTAGCACCCAAATCACACAAAGCGTTGCATTCATAGTTTTTAATCTTGATTTTGGTAGTAGGTTCCCACTCATCATGAAATTTCTAGGAATAGAAACTTCGAACTCAAGTTTCTCTTCCAGATATTTCATCATAGCACCAACGATATGATCGGTAAAGGCTTTGTTTTGGTTATAAGCGTGTAGAGAGTTTAGCATGGATTGCATCAAGGAAATACATTCAATCAAAGAGCAACTATCATAATTGAATTCCTTGAAATCCAAAGTAGTAATTTCATTACTACTCAAATTTTGATATCCTCTACTCCACTTTCAATGCTTTTAGCATCAAGATTGATAGACTCCGAATCATTGGGGCGTTTCTCAACCAAAGTGGATTCATATCCAGCCCCATCATCATTAGGATTTACATTAGAAAACAAGGATTCAATGGGAGTCACACCAAGCACTTTAAGATCTTCGTTATTCTCATCACGAGAACACGCCTTTTTAAGCCATTCATGTCTAGCATGAATTTGGGCGGTTCTTTCTTTACTCTCATTCATGGAAACACGCATAGCTTTTAAAGTTTCATCCATATTGATCTTGGGAGGAGCACATCTCAATTCCAAAGCATCAACATCAAAAGACATTCTATCAACGGTCCTAGCCAGGTCATCAATTTTGAGCAGTTTTTCTTCTATGGACGCATTGAAAATCTTTTGCGAGTTGATGAACTCTTTAATATTACTCTCTATATCAGAGGGTAATTTATTGTAGTTTCGATGTGCATTGTTGTAGGAATTGCCAAAGTTATTAGAGGGATTACTAGGAAAAGGCCTAGGAATAAAGTTTCCTCTATAAGCATTGTTGTTGCCAAAATTATTCCTACCAACAAAATTAACATCCAAGCTCTCATTGATACTCTCAATCAAGGAAGACAAGGGCATATAATTTGGATCTAGAGGAGCACCTTTACTTGCAAACAATTTCAGTAACTCATCCATCTTAGCATTCAAAGAGTTAATTTCTTCTATAGCATGCACTTTTTTTTACTAGTAGGTGACCTTTAAGTGTGCCATTGAGAATAGTTTGTCATGATATTGTCTAGGAGTTTTGTGGCTTCTCCTAATGTGATTCCCATGAAAGTTCCACCGGAGGCGGAATCCAGGATATTTCTAGAAGCAAAATTCAAACCAGCATAGAAGATTTGCATAATCATCCAAAGACTCAAGCCATGAGCGGGACAATTTCTAATCATCAATTTCATTCTCTCCCAAGATTGTGTAACATGTTCATGATCTAGTTGCTTAAAATTCATGATATCATTACGGAGAGGGATAATCTTAGCCGGTGGAAAATACTTGGATATATAAGCATCTTTGCACTTGTTCCAAGAATCAATACTATTTTTGGGTAAAGATGAAAACCAAGTTTTTGCTCGATCTCGCAATGAGAACGGAAATAGCTTAAATTTAATCACATCATTATCCACATCTTTATTCTTTTGCATATCACATAACTCAATGAAGGTATTAAGATGGGATGCGGTATCTTCACTAGGAAGGCTGGAAAATTGCTCTTTCATAACAAGATTTAGCAAAGCAGCATTGATTTCATATGATTCCGCACTAGTGGTGGGAGCAATAGGAGTACTAATAAAATCATTATTATTAGTATTCGAGATGTCACACAACTTGGTAGTTTCAGTCATGGTGACTTAGCAAGCAGACAAGCACACAAGCAAACATAAACCAAGCGAAAGAAAAGGGCGAACGAAAAAGGCAAATGTTTTTGTAAATTTTTGTTTTTGGAAGTGTGGGAGAGGAAAACGAGAGGCAAAAAAAGTAAATGCAATAGATTACTTTGCGATAGTTACTTGGATAAGCTTCACTTAGAATAATCCCCGGTGCCAGAAATTGACACGTTGAAGGAAGACTATTCTTGACTTGATACTCCCCGGCAACGGTGCCAGAAATTCTTCTTGCTACCTCTTGAGCTTGCGTTGGTTTTTCCCTTGAAGAGGAAAGGGTGATGAAGTACAGTAGCAGTAAGTATTTCCCGCACTTTTGAGAACCAAGGTATCAATCCAGTAGGAGTATCAAGGCAAGTCACCAATGTACCTGCGCAAAAACAAACAAACTTGCACTCAATGCTATAAAGGGGTTGTCAATCCCTTCACGATTAATTGCAAGGTGAGATCTGAAGGTGGAAAGTGCAACAAAGTAAAAGTGTAGAGCTGAAAATATGATGTGAAGTAGACCCGGGGGCCATAGTGTTCACTAGAGGCTTCTCTCATGATAGCAAAAATTACGGTGGGTGAACGAATTACTGTCGAGCAATTGACAGAACCACGCAAAGTCATGATGATATCTAAGGAAATGATCATACATATATGCATCATGTCCGAGACAAGTAGACCGATACTTTCTGCATCTACTACTATTACTCCACACATCTACTGCTATCCAGCATGCATCTAGTGTATTGAGTTCATAACAAACAGAGTAACGCCTTAAGCAAGATGACATGATGTAGAGGGATAAATTCATGCAATAGATATAAACCCCATCTTTTTACCTTGATGGCAACAACATGATGCATGCCTTGCTACCCCTTCTGTCAGTGGGTGAGGACACCTCATGGTATGAACCCAAAACCAAGCGCTTCTCCCATTGCAAGAATTATAGATCAAGTTGGCCAAACAAAACCCACATCTCGAAGAGAATTACAAGGATATGAAATCATGCATATAAGGGATCAGAGGAAACTCAAATAATAATCATAGATAATCAGATCATAAATCTACAATTCATATGATATCGATAAACACACCACAAAAGAGGATTACATCGGATAGATCTCCATGAAGATCATGGAGAACTTTGTATTGAAGATCCAAGAGAGAGTAGAGGCCATCTAGCTACTAGCTATGGACCCGTAGGTCTGTGGTGAACTACTCACACATCATCGTAGAGGCAATGGTGTTGATGAAGAAGCCCTCCGTGTCCGAATCCCCCCTCCGGCAGGGCACCAGAACGGTCTCCTGATGGGATCTTGCGGAGACAGAAGCTTGCGGCGGCGGAAAAGTATTTTCGTGGCTCTCTCTCGTGGTTTCAGATTTTTAGGGAATTCATAGGCGGAAGAGGTAGGGCAAAGGAGCCACGGGGACCCACAAGCCTGGTAGGCGTGCCCCTCCCAGGCCACGGCTAGGGGGCTTGTGGCCTCCCCCGGGAGCCTTTGCCTTTGTTTCTCAAGTTCCCCGCATTTCTTCTGTTCTGGAAAAAATCATTCCGATGATTTTATTCCGTTTGGACTCCGTTTGATATTCTTCTCTAAAAAGGGTCAAAAACATGTAAAAAACAGGAACTGACACTTGGCACTGAGTTAATAGGTTAGTCCCAAAAAAGGATATAAAATGCATACAAAACATCCAAAGTTGACAAGATAATAGCATGGAACCATACAAAATTATAGATACGTTGGAGACGTATCACATCACTTCTTCAAAACGTTTCCTTCGCCAAAACCCTCGCTGCCTCGAGACCCCAGGTCATCGCCCTTGACTCCCGAGCGCCGCCGCCTCTGGGATTCGCCGCTGTCAACGTAATCTGCCCCGCCGTCGTCGCCATAGCCAAAACGCCATCGATTAGGGTACGGTTCGATCTCCCTTTCGTTCACCGTGTGATTCTTACACATGGTTATGGTTTATTCTTTGAGCCACCATGTGCAAATACTTTTTTCCACCATATAAATCTCGTATAGTAGAAGAAGTAGAAATTTTGGATCTGATCTACCGCAGCATGAAATCGGTGAGACCGAGTTTGCAAAATCGGTTCCACTGATTCCTGTTTTAGGGTTCGTGAGAGGAAACTCGGTGAGACCGAGTAGCTCTTTTTGGTGCCACCGAAATGACTGCCAAGTCTCTGTTAAGCGAGTAAGACTTCTCGGTGACCCCGAAAATTCCAACTTGATGCCACCAATTTACATCCTGCAGAAGATCATAACCTGAGTTTAAAAAACTTCAAATTTTCAAAAACATCTGAATTTTGTAATGCTCATCCATTCTGTCTTTTCTATATCCACTTCATAGGTTATGTTGTTTGCTGTTGAGCATGTCTGTCAGTATGTCAGGCTCAGATGACAAGCAGAATGATTTCAGGGAACTAGGTGTTGACTTGGAGGCTGGCACTAGTCCAGAGAGGACACACTCTGACCCTGGATCACATAGTTCTCATGGCTTGCCAAAGGCAGCCACCACGCAAAGGAGGAAGCTAAATTCTAATGAGGAAGACTCAGACTTTTTTCCAGAAGAAACTTCTACCCCTCCTAAGGCTCCTCCAAGGAAAGTTGTCAGGAAGATATCTGCCAGTGTTGCTAATTAGAGAGCACATGATTATGCCAAGAAGGGCAAAACAATTGCCAAGGATGCACGTGCAAAGAAGGCTGGTGTGAAGACGCCGAGGAAGAGAACTATTCATCTTGTTGGAAGAAAGACTTCTATGTTTGAAGACCCAGAAGAAGCTGAGGAAGAAGCTCCCGAGGAGATCCCAGTTCCTCCCAAGGAGAAGAAGATAATGGGTGATGCAATGAAGTCTGCTCCAAAGCCTGCTGCAAAAGCAAAGAAGGCTGTAGCTTCCAGGAAGACCACTAAAGATATACCTGCAGCTGCTAAGAGCAAAGGCCCTGCATCCAATGCCCAGGTTGCAGAAGAGGAAGAAGATGAGAATGCTCTAGTTCTCAACAAACTCAGACCATACGTTCCACTCCGCAATGATGCTCAGTCTATAGTAGAAGACATGAAGAAGAGGAAGGATGTCAGACTGAGAAAGTGGAGAGCTGCTGATCCATATGCTATCAGAAGAAGAACCGTTGTTGATCCAAGGTTTCACATCAAGGAACAACAAGATTTTTATGAGACTGTCTTGTATGACAAGAGTCCTGCTCTTAGTAATATGAGGTATGTCGACTGGGCATACATCAAGGAGAATGAGAATTTCTTTCCACATGTTCAAGAGAACTTCAGGCTTGTTGACATAAAAGATTTTGTTGGGAAGGAGATGATCCCATGGAACGACGAGATGATCATGCAATTCTATGAAACAGTTCATTTCTATGAAGACTCTTTAGTCTGGATGACCGATGGACATAGGTATGATGCTACAATTGCTGAATGGGCTGCAATCATTGGCGTTCCCAAGCAGGAAGAAGCAGATGTAGATGTGTATGTAGATGCTAAGCAGAATCGCAACTCCATGGCCAATATGTACAAGACCATTCCACATCAGTATTTGGCCAGTCACAAGTTTGGTTCAGTGTATTTTCTGCAAGCTGGTATTCCCACGACAAACACTATACTGCGATACACTCTCATTCCTAAGTCAGGAGATGAGAAGATGATGCGAGGATACTCAATCAACCTGCTACACCTACTTGATAGTCATACCATATTCCGATTGATGGACTTGATAGTTGAGACTATCCGAAGGACTGCTACGGATCAGAAGAGATCCTGTGGATATGCACCCTATATTCAGATGCTCATCAATGCCAAGCTAGGCAAGCATGCATATCAACTTGATCGTCCCCATCTACCTCTTCAGCCTGCATTTGAAGACAATGAGGTTGTGATGGATGACAATGATCCCAACTCAGCTACAACAAGAATGACAGCAGAGGCACCAGAGGCTGAAGCTGCTAGAAATAGGCCACCTCCAGTTCCACAGCTCAGAACTCAAGTTGAGAAAATGGCATTTCTAGTGAGCACTGTCCAAGGCACAAAGAAGAACATCTAGGAGATTATGAAAAATCAGAAGAGCCTTGAGAGAGTTGTGGAGACAAAATTCCATAACATGGATTTGAAGGTAACCGAGTTGACCACCATTCTCACACAACTTCAACGTGAAGTTGACTCTCTGGAGATTCCACGTTGATATGTCCCAAACGTATCTATAATTTCTGCTTGTTCCATGATCTTTTGGGTGACATTGTTATATGTTTTGCTACACTTTTATATCATTTTACACATATTTGGGCTAACCTACTAACTCAGTGCCAGTTTCTCTCAGGTGATGTCTATTTTGCACGGGCTTTTACCCAATTTTCCGAAGCCCACAAAAATCCAGAAAAAATATATAAAAATCAGCGAAACAAGAAGCTTCTGGATCACTAAAGGAGGGCCAGAGGGGGGCCACGGGCCTCCCAGGCGGCTTGCTGGCACGGCCAGCCCTAGGTCACGCCAGGAGGTCGCCTGGGTGGGCCCTACCTCCTCTGGTGCTCTCCTTCGGTCTATATTTAGAGTCCCGAGAGGAAACCCTCGCACACTTCCTGGAATTGCGAATTTCTCCATCGTTCCGCCACCGCGGTGCTTCCAAGATCGGGAGCGTCATGAGGCCTCTTCCCGGCACCCTGCCGGAGGGAGCATTGACCTCCGCGAGCTTCTCCACTGCCATGGATGCTTCTCGGTCATGCCGTAAGTAGTCCTCCTTGGACCATGAGTCCATGACCAGTAGCTATGTGATGTCTTCTCTCCAATCTTGTGCTTCAATGGTTAGTCCTTGTGATCTTTCCTACATGATCAAGGCATCTATGTAACTCTCTTGCTATTTCTATGCTCGATTTGTTGGGATCCGATGGATTATGAGATTATGTTCAGATTGTTATGAGTTATATATTTGACTATCCTTTTATATTATGTTCCTTAGTGATTCATGAATTTTCTCTGTTGCTTTTTATTGCTTTGTCCAAGTAGTAGATCGTAACTCCACGAGGGAGCGTTTTGCATGATTGTGGGTTCGGGCCCCTCGATGCCTAGCTTGAGTGACAGAAACATGAGACTAGGGGATGTGCTTGTTGCCACCAGGGAAAAAACAACGGTGCTTGTGACCATGGTTTCAAGGATTGTTTACCTTACGCATAGTTCGTTAATGTAGTTGTCCGTTGCTTTGAGTTTACACTTTGGGTGGGGCTCGCAACTTAATACCGGAGAGATGTTCTGGATAGATATCTCAAGGTGGATGATTAGTAAGTAGATGTTGATGAATAAATGGTCTACTTGTCTTGGCGTGCTGCCCATTACTATTGAACCTCTAACTATCAAGGAGCATAATTAGCATGGCGGTGCGATCATAATTCTGTCAATTTCCCAACTGTGATTTGTTTACCCTAGCATAGTTGTTTATCGTGTTTTGGGTGAGAGACATGACTAGTGAACATCATGTGACTCCGGTCCATATCACCATCATTGTTTACACCTCCATCATTTACCGCTTTCATTAACTTTTCCGTTGCAATCACTGTTACCTTCCCGCTTGTGTTTTGATCCTTTGAAAACTACAAGGCTGGAGAGATTGACAACCTCTCTGTACTCATTGGGAGCAAAGTTATTTGTTGTGTGTGCAGGTCCACGTCTTCTGCTAGCACCAGGGTGGAAGGCACCTACTTGTTGACCCTAGGAGTCCTCCTGGTTCGATAAACCTTAGAGTCTCCGTGTAAGGGAAATTTGCTGCTGACTACATCTCCACCTTCCACTTGGGGTATCCAATGAGGGGCGAGAAGTATATACATCATCTCGTCATCAAGCAAATTTCTGGCGCCGTTGTCGGGGACTCCAGTCTTCAAGATAGGGTAGTTGCAAACTATCTTTTACCTTTGCTTTTTTAGTCTTATTAGTTTGCTTTCTAGTTTTTACTTTAGAGTCTTATACCAAAAACCACAAAAAAATTAGTTGCTTTTCTCTTGCTTGTTGCCGCTGCTATGGGTTCCTCTGAGAACACCAAGTTGTGTGACTTCACTAGTCACAACAACAATGACTTTATCTGCACTCCTATTGCTGCTCTTGCCACTGAGGCCACGTCTTAGGAGATTAAAGCCGCTTTGCTTAACCTAGTTATGAAAGATCAATTCTCCGGTGCTGGAGATGATGCTACCTTGCACTTGAACAATTTTGTTGAGCTCCTTGATATGCAAAAATATAAATAAGTAGATGGTGATATTGTTAAACTTAAGCTTTTTTCCTTTCTCCTTGAGAGTAGGAGCTAAAGTGTGGCTTCAATCTTTGCCTAGGAATAGCATAGATTCTTGGGATAAGTGCAAAGATGCTTTTATTGGGAAGTATTACCCGCCTGCTAAGATTATCCAGTTGAGGAGTAACATTATGAATTTTAGACAATTGGATAATGAACTTGTTGCTCAAGCTTGGGAACGTATGAAATATGTTGTTAAGAATTGCCCTACTCATGGTTTGACTACTTGGATGGTTATCTAAACTTTTTATGCAAGATTGAACTTTACCTCGCGGAATATGTTAGACTCGGCCACGGGAGGAACCTTTATGTCAACTAGACTTGGTTCTGCCACAAAGCTATTGGATGAGATGATGATAAATTATTCTCAATGGCACACCGAGAGAGATCCAAGAGGTAGGAAGGTAAACTCTGTTGAGGAGATCTCCTCCCTTAATGATAAGGTTGACATTATCAGGACTCTACTTACTAAGCAAGCTCCTATTGATCCTCATGATGTTCCTTTAAATTCTTTCGTTGCTCAAGAAAGAGAGCAAGTGGATGTTAATTTATTTCTAGGAACAACTTCAATAAAATGCTTATAGGAGTAATTTTGGTAGCAATCCTAGACCGTTCCCATCCAACAACTATGGGAACAACAACAATTATCCTAGCACCAAAAACTCCACTTCTGAATTAGAGAGCATGCTTAAGGATTTTATCACTTCTCAAAAAGCCTTCAACAAGAGTGTAGAAGAGAAACTAGAAAAAATAGATAGTCTCTCTTTGAAGGTGGACAACATAACTCATGATGTAGAGATGCTTAAAATTAGAACTTCCCCACTTGAGGAAAGGAACACCACACCCATGAATGCTATCCAAGTCCAAATTAATGAGAACATAAGAATGCTAGCCAAAATTAAAGAGAGATGGGCTAGAGAAAAGGAAGAGGAAGATAGAAATAAGAGCCTTCCTACACACACTACCATTGCAACTATACAAGTTGTTGAGGATCTCAAAACTTTTAGCACCCATCGCACTCCTAGCTAGTCCCAATGGACTCATTAATGGTGATGCTAATACCTCAACTATAGGACAAGAAAGTCCTATGAATTTAGAGACTACCCAAATAATGATCTTATATGACATTACTACCACTTTAATTAATGGTAGTAACCTTGATTTTGACAATTGTAGTCTCTCCGAAGTTATCACCTTTTTGCAAAGAATGGCTAAAGACCCCCACACCAGTACACTCAATATTGCCTTCACCGAGCATATTACCAATGCTCTTATCAAAGCTATGGAGGAGAAGCTCAAGCTAGAGACTTCCATTCCTAGAAAACTAGAAGATAGTTGGGATCCTATGGTCAAAATAAAATTGAATAATATCTCTTGCTTTGCTTTGTGTGATGTTGGAGCTAGTGCCTCCGTTATGCCCAAAAGAATGCATGATATGCTTGATTGAAAACCTTATGATCCATGTTCTTTTGGTGTTCGTCTCATTGATTCTTCCATAAACTAACCTTTAGGGAGAATTGATGATGTCCTTATTATTGTCAATGATAATTATGTGCCCGTTAATTTTCTTATAATGGACATTGAATGTGATCCTTCATGTCCTATTATTTTGGGACGTCCTTTTCTCTGCACCGTTGGTGCTAACATTGACATGAAAGAGTGAATTATTAAATTCCAATTTCCTCTTAAAAAGGGAATGGAACACTTCCCTTGAAAGAACATTAAGTTACCTTATGAGTCCATTACACGGGAAAGTTATTCTTTTGGAGTTGATAACACTTGATCTTCTTGCATTGTGCCTAGCTCAAAGGCATAAAAGAAAGCGCTTGTTGGGGGGCAACCCAATTTGTTTTTACTTTCTGTTTTAGTTGTCTTGATGTGTGTTTCTACTCTAGCAACATCATTGTATCTTTATTTTTAAGCTTCGTGCCAAGTTATAGCCTCCGATTGCAAGAAAGTTCAAAAGTTGTGACATGCTGTCCAGAAACAGATTATGTCTGATTGACGGACAAATTCACCAAAACTCACGAGATAATCTTTTAGATCTGTTTTTTTGACAGCATGCTCTATATAATTGTATTTCTAGCATCTGTTCTGAGTTTTTTGATTTGAGTTGCAGAAGTGCCCCGAATAAATATTTACTACCCGCTGTTCTGTTTTTCACAGATTCTGCCATGTTTTGCGTTTTCATTGTTTTGCAAATCCTAAGCTTGCTTTTTATTTGCAAAACCGCTTTGGCATTCATAAGAAGCTGTATATTTTCATGAAAATCTTTATTTCGAGCAGGTATTGAATTATTTTATTAAGGGAACTAACCACTCTAATCAGCTTATGATGAGTTTCGTATGAAGGGAGTTTTCAAGTATGCGATGGGAGAGATGATGAAAGAATATACAGGAGTGTCAAGCGCTCAAGCTTGGGGATGCCCCCATTCACCCCAATAAATATTCAAGGAGACTCAAGCGTCTAAACTTGGGGATGCCCCCGTGCACCCCCTTCTCTATCAACAATCACCAGTTCATCCATTTCCATGCTATATTTTTATCACTTCATACGATATGTGCTATGCTTGGAGCGTATCGTTATTTACTTTTTAGTTTGTTTTAGTTTTTCTTGCTGTTCATAACAAGTCGGAACCTAGCCTAGCCTTTTTGGGAGACACACACGCTCCATTCCACTCTAGAACACAACATAGTTTTCATGCTTATCTTTTTTGTGTGTTCTTCATCTTTTCGTAGCTACTGTCATGCTTATCTTTTTAAGAGCTGTTATTTCGGTTGATTTTGGTAGCCTCTTGAGTTATCATGCTTATCTTGTTTAGAGAGTTGGATCATTGCACTGAGTTGTGTGTCTTGCATGAGTAGGTAATTGAGATTGCTATTTAAGTATAGTAGTAACTTGCAATAGTTTTGAGGTATTGATTTGAGTAATGTTTGGACTATTGGTGCCAAGAGCTTGAGCCTATTAGTGATAGGTGTCATATTTTGGGAAATCCGTGTGTTTTTCAAAAACTAAAAATTAGTTGAGAACTCTAGCTACTAAATTGATCGCTAACCCGTGGATGGGTTGGAATATATAGAGTACCCTCACGTTAGCATGAGCCGAGGATGCGCAAGGATAACCAAACCCCCAAACACTCCTCCTCGGGGTAATTGTCTCTTTGAGAATTTCCTAAGTAGATAGAGAGTTACCGATAATAAGTGTATGAGTTCTTCGGACTAATGTAAGTATTCGATTGTTGGCACTTCCACCATCTATATTTTGCTAGCCTCTTCGGTACTGTGCATTGCCCTTTCTCATATTGAGAGTTGGTGCAAGTTCCGCCGGTGCATCCAAACCATGACATGATACGCTCTGTCATACATAAGCCTCATTATATCTTTCCTCAAAATAGCCACCATACCTACCTACTAAGGCATTTCCATAGCCTTTCCGAGATACATTGCCATGCAACATCCACCATCTCATGACTTGATCTTCATGTCATACATGCTTTTTCTTGATCATAGAGCCGCATGATGGTTGGTCCTTGCTCAATATTATTGTTACACGACGTGCTAGTATCATTGCATATCCTGCTACACTGGCAGAGGCATACATTTGCATACATCATGATAGTTTTCACATGTCTTTATGTTGAGTACTTCTTATAAAGTGTGATGATTTTTATTTCTATTCATGTAAAACATAGAGTGTTGCCCTTAAGTGAGGAAAAGATCGCAAAGTGGACAAAATAAAAAGATCCCAAAGAGGACAAATGAGAGATAAAAAGAAAGAGCCAAAGAGGCCACAAAAATAAAAAAGGAGAAAAAAAGAAATAAAAAGAGAGAAGGGGGCAACACTACTATTCCTTTGAAAGATCCACACTCGTACTCCATTACTATATTGGTACTACATAGAGATTACCATTCATGCATAACTATGTGGGGACCTTACACTATAGAACTTGGTTTGCATATTCCAATGATGAGCCTCCTCAAATGAGATCTAGGTATTCATGAGCAAACAAGTTGGATGTTTCCATTGGAGAGCTTACCTTAGCTGATATGTGCATCCGTTACATAGAAATCCCTACACCTCACATCATAGCTATCATTTGGCTTTCTCTCGCCTATGGTTGTCCTCATTGATGTGAGCCCTTCACACCTTTTTGTCTTCCTTCCCCATCATTATTCTATTTATCATCTTAAGTGCCAACATATCTTGCTTACGCTCATTCATTGCATGACTGCTCAAAATCAAAAGGGAGAGGATCATTTTGACTTGTGCCTGACAAGTGGTGTGGGGATGAGTCAAAATAAGATTCCGAAGGAGACTAAGTGTGAGGTTTAGTAGATTGAGTTCTCAATTAAAAAATATTTTATCTCTCAGCCCATCTCCCACTTCTTGCACCCAAACACCATTTGGACACATTCGAGTCACGGATAGCGAGAGCTCTTGCACCTTTATGTTCTTACTTTGCTAAATTCAGTACTAGAGATAGACTCTTGCTTGTTATTGTCTTGACTTGAATTGCATATCTCACTTGCTTTACTTTGAAGTTCGTATATATGTGTTAGCATGTCACCACAGAAATTATTGTGTTATTATTTATCTACTCGAGGACGAGAAGAAATTAAGCTTGGGGATGTTGATACGTCCCAAACGTATCTATACTTTCTGCTTGTTCCATGATCTTTGGGGTGACATTGTTATATGTTTTGCTACACTTTTATATCATTTTACACATATTTGGACTAACCTACTAACTCAGTGCACCCAGTGCCAGTTTCTTTCTGCCGATGTCTATTTTGCAGGGGATTTTACCCAATTTTCCGAAGCCCGAAAAAATCCAGAAATATATATAAAAATCAGTGAAACAGAAGCTTCAGGATCACCGAAGGAGGGCCAGAGGGGGGCCAGGGGCCTCCCAGGCGTCCTGCTGGCGCGGCCAGGCCCTAGGACGCGCCAAGAGGTCATCTGGGTGGGTAACACCTCCTCCGATGCCCTCCTTTGGCATATATTTAGAGCCCCGAGAGGAAACCCTCGTAGACTTTCTGGAAGCGCGAATTTCTCCATCATTTTGCCGCCACAGTGCTTCCAAGATCGGGAGCAACAGGGGACCTCTTCCCGGCACAATATCGGAGGGAGGGTTGACCTCCAAGAGCTTCTCCACCGCCATGGATGCTTCCCGGATGTGTTGTGAGTAGTCCTCCTTGGACCATGAGTCCATGACCAGTAGCTATATGATGTCTTCTCTCCAATCTTATGCTTCAATGGTTAGTCCTTGTGAGCTGCCCTACATGATCAAGGCATCTGTGTAATTCTCTTGCTATTGCTATGCTTGGTTTGTTAGGATACGATGGATTATGAGATTATGTTTAGATTGTTATGAGTTATATATTTGATTATCCTTTTATATTATGTTCTTTAGTCATTCATGCATGTTCTCCGTTGCTTTTTATTGCTTTGGCCAAGTAGTAGATCGTAACTCCAAGAGGGAGCGTTATGCATTATTGTGGGTTCGAGCCCCTTGATGTCTAGCTTGAGTGGCAGAAACATGAGACTAGGGGATATGCTTGTTGCCACCAGGGAGAAACAACAGTGCTTGTGACCATGGTTGCAAGCATTGTTTACCTTACGCATAGTTCGTTAATGCAGTTGTCCATTGCTTTGAGTTTACAGTTTGGGTTGGGCTCGCAACTTAATACCGGAGAGATGTTCTGGATAGATATCTCAAGGTGGATGATTAGTAAGTATATGCTGATGAATAAACAGTATACCTGTCTTGGCGTACTGCCCATTACTATTGAACCTCTAACTATCAAGGAGCATAATTAGCATTGCGGTGCGATCATAATTCTGTCAATTGCCCAACTGTGATTTGTTTACCCTAGAATAGTTGTTTATCGTCTTTTGGGAGAGAGACATCACTAGTGAACATCATGTGACTCCGGTCCATATCACCATCATTGTTTACACCTCCATCATTTACCGCTTTCATTTAGTTTTCCGTTGCAATCACTATTACCTTCCCGCTTGTGTTTTGATCCTTTGCAAACTACAAGGCCGGAGAGATTGACAACCTCTTTGTACTCATTGGGAGTAAATTTATTTGTTGTGTGTGCAGGTCCACGTCTTCTGCTAGCGCCAGGGTGGAAGACACCTACTTGTTGAGCCTAGGAGTCCTCCTGGTTCGATTAACCTCACGGTCTCCGTGTAAGGGAAATTTGCTGGTGACTACATCTCCACCTTCCACTTGGGGTATCCAACGAGGGGCGAGAAGTATACACATAATCTCGTCATCACACGCTCAGAAGATGAAGATGAAGATGATGATGATGACGATGACGAGGATGAGTGTCCTCCTCCCACTACCACTAGGTTCAGCACCCAGCCTCAGTCAGTTGTTGCTCCTGCTCCAGAGACAAGACACACATCTTCAGCACTAGCTTCAGCACCTTCAGCACCAGCTCCATCTCAAGCTCCTTCAATATCAACTCCTCCAGCTCCACGAAGGTCAGCAGAAGCCTTCGCTGATGCTGTTTTATCGACTCCATCATCAGCTGCCCATAGAGACGAGTAGCTCTATACTTTTGAACTTTTTGGAAACTTGTTGCCAAAGGGGGGGGGAATGTATAGATCATAGACTTCGTGTGAGAGAGAGCTTTTGACTTTATTTGCTCTCGTTTCGTTTTAAAAACTTTGGTTTTTGGATGACTTTATCCTATCTGTGTGTGTGATCATACGCTTTATCCTCTGTGATGCTACAATATCATCTTTTAGCTATCCTTCACTTATCTTGTTGGTGTCATGTGCTTTACTTTTACTTTTACGCACCACCAAGTTGTATGTGACATGGAAGAGTAACCCATGATCCTAAGCGATTGTGCATTTGCATTCAAACGCAAATTTTAAATAATGCACAAATTTAGGGGGAGCTCTTGTTTTTCACATACTTCTCAAAGCGCCGATGCTAATCATTGATTATATCTTTTGTTGAAGCTTTGATCTATATGTTGTCATCAATTACCAAAAAGGGGGAGATTGAAAGCACAATTGCTCCCTAGGATGGTTTTGATAATTGATCACAACATATGCATCATTGGACTAATGTGTTTTCCCCAAGTGGAAGGTGGAGATGATGTATATACTTCTTGCACCTCGTTGGTTACCCCAAGTGGAAGGTGGAGATGTAGTCACCAGCAAATTTCCCTTACTCGGAGACTGTAAGGTTTATCGAACCAGGAGGACTCCTAGGCTCAACAAGTAGGTGTCTTCCACCCTGGCGCTAGAAGAAGACGTGGACCAGCACACACAACAAATAACTTTACTCCCAACGAGTACAAAGAGGTTGTCAATCTCTCCGGCCTTGTAGTTTGCAAAGGATCAAATCACAAGTGGGAAAGTAATAGTGATTGCAACGGAAAAGTAAATAAAAGAGGTAAATGGTGGAGGTGTAAACCATGATGATGATATGGACCGGAGTCACATGATGTTCACTAGTGATGTATCTCTCCAAAAGACGATAAACAACTATGCTTGGCTAAACAAATCACAGTTGGGCAATTGATAGAATTATGAACGCATCGCAATCCTAATTATGCTACTTGATAGTTAGAGGTTCAATAGAAATGACAATACGCCAAGACAACTAGATCATTTATTCATCAGCATCTACTTACTAATCATCCACCTTGAGATATCTATCCAGAACAACTCGCCGATATTAAGCCCCACCCAAAGTGTAAAGTCAAAGAAACGGACAACTGCATTAATGAACTATGCGTAAGGTAAACAATCCTTGCAACCGTGGTCACAAGCACCGTTGTTTTCTGCCTGGTGGCAACAAGCACATCCCCTAGTCTCATGTTTTTGTCACTCAAGCTAGATATCGAGGGGAATGAACCCACAATCATGCATAATGCTCCCTCTTGGAGTTACAATCTACTACTCGGCCAAAGCAATAAATAGCAACGAAGAACATGCATGAGTCACTAAGGAACATAATATAAAAGGATAATCAAATATATAACTCATAACAATCTAAACATAAGCTCATAATCCATCGGATCCCAACAAACCGAGCATAGCAATAGCAAGAAAATTACATAGATGCCTCGATCATGTAGGGTAGCTCACAAGGACTAACCATTGAAGCACAAGATTAGAGAGAAGACATCACATAGCTACTGGTCATGGACTCATGGTCCAAGGAGGACTACTCACGAAACGTCCAAGAAGCGTCCATGGCGGTGGAGAAGCTCCCGGAGGTCAATCCTCGCTCCGGCAGGGTGCCGGGAAGAGGTCTCGTGACGCTCCCGATCTCGGAAGTGCCGCGGCGGCGGAACAATGGAGAAATTCGTGATTCTGGAAGTTGTGGAAGGGTTTCCTCTCGGGACTCTAAGTATAGGCCAAAGGAGGGCACCGGAGGAGGTGGGACCCACCCAGGCGGCCTCCTGGCGCGGCCTAGGCCTGGTCGCGCTAGCAGGTCGCCTAGGACGCCCCTGGCCCATCTTCACTGATTCAGAAGCTTCTGTTTCGCTGGTTTTTTTATATATTTTTTCTGGAATTTTTCGGGCTTCGGAAAAATGAATAAAAGCCCCTGCAAAATAGACATCAGCAAACAGAAACTAGCACCGTGTGCACTAAGTTAGTAGGTTAGTCCAAATATGTGTAGAATGATATAAAAGTGTAGCAAAACATATAACAATGTCACCCGAAAGATCATGGAACAAGCAGAAATTATAGATACGTTTGGGACGTATCAACATCCTCAAGCTTAATTTCTGCTCGTCCTCGAGTAGATAAATGATAACACAATAGTTTCTGTGGTGACATGCTAACACACATATAAGAACTTCAAAGTAAAGCAAGTGAGATATGCAATTCAAGTCAAGACAATAACAAGCAAGAGTTTTTATCTAGTATTGAATTTAGCAAAGTAAGAACATAAAGGTGCAAGAGCTCTCACTGTCCGTGATTCGAATGTCTCTAAATGGTGTTTGCGTGCAAGAAGTGGGAGATGGGTTGAGATCATAAAATATTTTTTAATTGAAAACTCAATCTACTAAAATTTCACACTTGGCCTCCTTCGAAATCTTATTTTGACTCATCCCCAGACCACTTGTCAGGCACAAGTGAAAATGATCCTCTCCGTTTCGATTTTGAGCACTCATGCAATGAATGAGTGTAAGCAAGATATGTTGGCATTTAGGATGGCAAATAGAATAACGATGGGGAAGGAAGACAAAAAGGTGTGAAAGGCTCATATCAATGAGGACAACCATAGGCGAGAGAAAGCCAAATGATAGATATGATGTGAGGAGTAGGGATTGCCATGTAACGGATGAACATATGAGCTAAGGTAAGCTCTCCAATGGAATTAGTGGGGGTGCATCCAACTTGTTTGCTTATGAAGACCTAGAGCTCATTTGAAGAGGCTCATCATTGGAATATGCAAACCAAGTTCTATAGTGTAAGGGTCCCCACATAGTTATGAATGAATGATAATCTCTATGTAGTACCATATAGCAATGGAGTACGAGTGTGGATCTTCAAAAGGAATAGTAGTGTTGCCCTCTTCTCTCTTTTTATTTCTTTTTATCTTTTTGTGTGTGGCCACTTTGGCTCTTTCTTTGTATCTCTCATTCATCCTCTTTGGGATCTTTTGTTTTGTCCACTTTGGGATCTTTTCCTCACTTAAGGGCAACACTATATGTTTTACATGAATAAAAAAAATCATCACACTTTATAAGAAGTACTCAAAATAAAGTCAAGTGAAAACTATCATGATGTATGCAAATGTATGTCTTTGCCAGTGTAGCAGGATATGTAATGATACTAGCGCGTCATGTAGCAACAATTGGAGCTAGGCCCAACTATCATGCGGCTCTACGATCAAACAAAAGCATGTATGACATGAAGATCAAGTCATGAGATGGTGGATGTTGCATGGCAATGTATCTCGGAAGGCTATGGAAATGCCTTAATAGGTAGGTATGGTGGTTGTTTTGAGGAAAGATATAATGAGGCTTATGTATGACAGAGCGTATCATGTCATAGGTTTGGATGCATCGGCGGAGTTTGCACCAACTCTCAATGTGAGAAAGGGCAATGCACGGTACCGAAGAGGTTAGAAAAATATGGATGGTGGAAGTGCCAACAATCGAATACTCACATTAGTCCGAAGAATTCATACACTTATTATCGATAACTCTCTATCTAGTTAGGAAATTCAGAAAGAGAGACAACTACCCCGAGGAGGAGTGTTTGGGGGTTTGATTATCCTTGCGCATCCTCGACTCATGGTAATGTGAGGGTACTCTATATATTTCAACCCCTCCAGAGGTTAGCGATCAATTTAGTAGCTAGCGTTCTCAACTAATTTTTGTTTTTGAGAAACACACGGATTTCCCAAAATACGACACCTATCACTAATAGGCTCAAGCTCTTGGCACCAATAGTCCAAACATTACTCAAATCAATACCTCAAAACTATTGCAAGTTACTCCTATACTTAAATAGCAACCTCAATTACCTACTCATGCAAGACACACAAGTCAGTGCAACGAGCCAACTCTCTAAACAAGATAAGCATGATAACTCAAGAGAGTTCGACAAGCTACCTAAATAAAAGCTCTTAAAAAGATAAGCATGAAAACTAAGAGCTAAGCATGACGGTAGCTACAAAAAGATGATGAACACACAAAAAAGATAAGCATGAAAACCTATGTTGTGTTCTATAGTGGAATGGAGCGTGTTTCTTTCGCAAACAAGGTAGGCTAGGTTCTGACTTGTTATGAACAACAAGCAAAACTAAAACAAACTAAAAAGTAAAGAGTGAGACGCTCCAAGCGTAGCACATGTCATATGAAGTGATAATAATATAGCATGGAGATGTACGAAACTGATGATTGTTGATAGAGAAGGGGATGCACGGGGGCATCCCCAAGCTTAGACGCTTGAGTCTCCTTGAATATTTCTTGGGGTGCATGGGGGCATCCCCAAGCTTGAGCGCTCGACACTCCTGTATCTTCTTTCATCATCTCCCATCGCATACTTGAAAACTCCCTTCATACGGAACTCATCATAAGCTGATTAGAGTGGTTAGTACCAGTAATAAAAATAATTCATTACCTGCTGGAGATAAAGATTTTCATGAAAAGCTACCTCTTCCCATGATTTCCAAAAGGTTTTTGCAAATAAAAAGTGTAGCAAAACATATAACAATGTCAACCAAAAGATCATGGAACAAGCAAAAATTATAGATACGTTTGGGACGTATCAACGCCCGGGGAGTGAGTAGTGAGGAGGCGGTCGAAAAAATAGTGGCGGCGCCGGCGGCAGGGTTGGGCGGGGAGGGCGGGTGGAGGCGTTGGAGGTGAATGAAGCGCTAGTGTCCCCGACAAGAGGTCGTGGGGAGGACAAGGGCATGCATCCCGCCCATCCACGCACTCTCTGTTTCACCCCAAACGCGACGCATGTTTGGGCTGGGAATGGGTCGAAAAACTGACGAAAACCGAACATTTATCCGTTTGGGGCCGCGTTACTCGTCCGTTTAACCCCAAACGGACTAGGATGGATAGGATGGGGTCGTGCACTGGATTTGGCCTTACTGCCACATCTTCTCTCTCCGCCTCTCTCATTCCCCTTCGCGTGCTCCACCCAGATCTGCGTCGGCATCACCGCATCTCTGTCACCATGTGTACAACATCGTCTTCCCTCCCAATCCCTCGCGTCGTTCATCCAAGAGCTCGCCCCTATTCCTCTAATCACCCGTCCCTACTTCAAGAAGAGTGATGCTAAATGGGGGGGGGGGTGTCCCGCACCAAGATGAACCTCGGCAAGAACTTCTACATGTGCGAGCATTGATGGGTGAGTTTTTTGTTCGTCGGTCTTGAAGTACATAGATTCGCCACTTTGATGTTGATCCTCGTCGTTGGGACCAGTGAAGCTGAAGCTGATCCAACGCTGAAACAAAGCCCCTAAGGCTGAATTAATGTTTAGGATCTAGTAAATTAATGATTCAAAAAGAATCTTAACTGCCTTACAGTATGTGTGTGTGCTCTTGCAGTTTAGTTTGTTTTCCACTTAACTATGTATTCAGCGGAGAAGCATATGTTGATCTTCTCCCATACTTTGTCATTATGCTCCCTTTGTCGCGAGGTTAGCCTTCCATGTAGCACCAAAGTATTGTTCTTTGATGTAATCATCTACCCCTAATATATAAGTGTGTGTTGATTGTGACCTAGGTTCGAATTTTTGTACCTAGCTACTTAATGGACTTTATGTAACCATGTCCATTTGATTGTGATTTTACGCAGCATTATAGATTCATTTCATGTTCTTCATTAATTTTTGTTTTATCTTCAAAATTATCTTATGTCTTAAATGGTAGCTCACATCTTATGGCCTTGTTAGAAAACTAGATATTTCATTCAAATGGTCTGCTGAACACCTGTTGACAGTTATCCTTGCTCCCATGTTCTCTAAAAATGTTAGATCACATGCTTGTCTGATAATATATCAATGCATTTGTTTGGATTTCTTTTCAAATTTGGACCAAATTAATCCTGCCACATGGTATCATGTCCACTTGATTTATCCTCACCTTAGATAACATCTTAGTTTCATTTCTTCTCTTCATAATTTTAGTTATGTGAAAACTAGCTTCTGTCTTAACTACAAATTGCATTCAGCTGGACTTCCCAACATCTCTAATAATTTGTAGCATTGCATTAAGTGATAACAACCATGTTATGTCGAAATGAGTACTTCTGTTTGTTTTCCTGTTTGCCATAAATAGATCTTGGGCACAAGGTGCCCGAAATTCAGTGACACCACCCTGTGTTGCATCTGCCACCTTCACACTACACCACCATGTATTAACTTAACCGTTCTGCTTGATTCTATTCAGATCCCTCCTCCTGTCCAAATAGACGATGTGTTTTGAATTGGCTTACCCCGATAACAAAAATGAATCAATGTCACAATGCTAAACTGAATATATCCTACTATGACATTTTGCATAGTACCAGTGAATCGTCGAATGTATTCATAGAGCAATTGCATAGAAATTCCTCCATTAATTTGGCACCCTTACATTGTTCCCTCTCTTACCATACCTGGTCCCAAAACCACACTCCGAGGAGCACAGATTTTAGAAATCATAAGTTACCCTTAACACCGTTCCCGCTTTTACCATAGCGGGTCATCATTTGCATGCAACACATCCTCTTCCTCCTGCATGGTACTCCCTCCGTTTCTTTTTACTCCACGTATAAGATTTGGTCAAAGTCAAACAACATAAAGTTTGACCAAATTTATATCAAAAAATATGAATTTCTACTATACTAAAATTATATAGTATGAAAATACATCTCGTGGTGCAACTGATAATATTGATTTCATGTTGTGCATGTTGATATTTTTAATATAAAGTTAGTCAAACTTTACAAAGTTTGACTTTGACCAAACCTTATATGCATACTAAAAAGAAACGGAGGGAGTACGTAGAGCAGTCTTCTCTAAAGGACCACTTAATCTGAACAAATCACAATCTTCAAGGACACTGCTTAGTTTAAATCATGGCAGATACCTTATTAAGTTGTTATAAATCTAAACTTTGAAATATGATTTGAGAAGAAAGGAGAGAAGAGTTTGAAATAGAATGCCTTGTGTGATACACAGTACTGTTTCCCATTAGTCCGACTCCACATGAAGTTTCTTGTTTCTAATTTCTTTCCTGGAATCCGTCAGGTTTAAGCTTCGAAGGAGAAGATGAAAAGGAGACCCGGTGGGGAATAAGAAGAGGATCTCTATGAGGACATAAAGTGATATGAGTAGTAGCATCGACTAAAAGTGATGAGAGCAAAATAAATGTCAACAAGAGCAGGACACATGGTTTTACCTCCACCAAGAGGGTCCGAACCTGGGTAAAACACCGTCTTCTTCATCTCTTGTTACCCATCGACCCTAGATCTTCGCCCCCCTACTCGAGAGCAGCCGGTTTCAACACCGACATAGGTGCTTTTATTGAGAGATCCGCTATGAGATGCAAAAAGGATTGACGGCTTGCTTGGTCACCTGCGATAACATCAAGTCCGAAGATACCTTCATCTTCGACCAATCCCGTGATTTCAGCAGTACAAACCTGCATGTCAAGGCGGTTCATCATCAGATCGATGGGCCCACCCCGGGTCAGGAATTTAAGTACGGCAAGATGGAATTCGTTGCCAACACCCGGGGCGACCTGATCCCCTCAAAGGTCTCGGCCTTGGATGAAAAGCTCAAAAACTCCGAAGCCTTAACTTCAAGCCCTCTTCTCGACCTTGAGTCCGGAATAGATTCTAACCTTGATTCGGCCTCGAGACAAGATCTAACCATGGTCTTGAGAGGCCCGAGGGTAATCCCACCCGAACAGACTTACTAAGCTGAAGCTCTGGAGTGCAGCTCTGCCGGGGTTCTGAGGATTAGTCCAAAAATCTCTCATGGTCAAATGAGACGATGACCTAGGTCCAAACCGCTGATGGTTCGGATGGGCTGACCACGATCCAGGACCCTTCCGGCCCTGGAACTAGCTGTAGGGAACTTTATTCCCCACCAACCGACCACTTCATTGCCACTATTGAAGATCTAACAAATCTGTTAGACTTCTCTTCTGAAGAAGCGGAAGATACGGATACGACCATTCAATCCACAAGTCCCCCCTAATGGGACGATGGACATCCACCTCCACATACGACATCTACATGGTGGACATCCCTGGGGATGAGGGCGCCACGGGGAAAAGCAACGATGACACCCCGACAAAAAACAGTGGCGACGAACCTGTTAAGCGTCGTCGCGAGCGTAAAAATCCTAAAGCTCGTAAAGGCAAGGAGAGCAAAATAGGCATCGGGGATAATTTAAACCCCAAGGATATGGAAAATCCAGCCAAATCCCTAAAACTATAGACCCCGAATACGAATCCGACCTTACCAGCTTAGATGGATAGAGACAAACCTGTAAGTGCATCTAGTGCCCCTTAGTGATTTTGGTGTATTGAAGACTTATATGTTAAGAGACTGATATGTTTGTGGGTGTACACATGCTCTATAAGTCGTTGAGGAGTTTGAGTTATTTGAAGAATATCAACCCCTAAAATTGTATGTCTTTGGCTGAAGACTTTGCTACTTCCTGTGAAGACTTTGAAAGTGAGGAAATTGGTGTGTCAGTGAAGAAATCAATATGAAGACTTTAAAGCGTGAATATTTACTTTTCTGTTTCATTTTCTTGTTTCTTGAGTCATAGGAACACCGTAGTGTTAAGGGGGGTCAAGGTAATACTAAGGAAAAGTTTCCTCATGATGCTCATCTCAAAGCCTACAAATACCTAATCCCTCGAGTGAAGCATTTGAAAATCTCTCAGAGATTAGTCAAAGTCTTTAGTGACAGAGACGAAGTTCTTCTGGTCTCTAAAGAAATTGTACTAACTCGGGAGTTAGGATTTCGCAAGTGCGAATTACCTATCAATGAGGAACATGTCTGACATGAGGACTGTCATAGTTGAAAGGCTCCGACCATTGTTGTGCTGTGCGCGAGTTGTCCCCGACCTTATCCACCTAACGGTCATATCATTGGGGCATTAATGTCATTTCATGTTGTGATTGCTCCCCAGCTATAAATAGCTACCCCCATAACCGCTAGTTGGTTGGCTGCTCCGCAAGAGAAACTGATACTTGTCATTTGAGAGCAATCCAATCCTCGAAGACTTTGAGAGAAAATCATCAGTGAAGAAAAACCTGAAACACCCAAACCAAAAGCAAAAACCCCATAGTGATTGAGCATCACTGAAGAGATTGTTCCTGTGTGGAACTGACGCTTGCTACCTTTCAGGAATGTGCATCCTCCAGACGGTTAGGTGTCATGGTCTAGAGCATCCAGTAGTGAATTGTGGATCATCGGGTGACCAAGTTTGTGAGGGTTTGGAAGTCTGCCTTGAAGACTTACCATGAGTGTTCGATGAGGACTGTGTGTCCTTAGCTCAAGGAGAATAAGATAGAGACTGTGTGTCCTTGGATCGTGTGTCCCTTGGTTTAATTACCAAGCTGCTCCAAACCACACGTACGACTGTCACAACAGTTGGAACTGGGTCATCAAATAATTGTATTCATCGAGCAACGGGTTCTAATTCCTCAACTCCTTCATTTCATCAATTTCATGTTGACGACTTTGATCTTTACTGTTTGAATAATTTGACTGAAGACTTTCTCTAATTTCTCACCTCAAATTCTTCACTTGAGTTATTCAACACCTCCTTATCCCAACCACGCGACCTCTGAAATCTGAACGTTTTATTTCACTCTGACGACTAAGCTATAAATGTTCTTGCACATCGGTTTGAGTACTTATTCTGCGGCACTCAGTTCGTGACTGATGACTTTCCTCACCAGGAATTTCCTCAATGACAAATTGGTAAAAATCGCCTATTCACCCCCTTTAGTCGATATAACGCACTTTCAAAACCTGACGATCTCGGAGATTCCGAAGACAACAACTATGTCCCTCCGGTCGAGGATGAGGAGAGCTTGGGAGACGAGGATTTCATCGTCCCCGAAGACCCACTGGATGAGGAAGTATTTAGGCAGCAGCTCATAGCCACTGCTCGAAGTCTTAAGCTAAAGCATAGACAACTCAAAGTCGAGCAAGACTCCATCAATGAAAGATGGACAAAGGTATTTGCCGCCAAATAGGGGTATGAACGGGAGCAACAGGGGCAAACCAAAGGTTACTCGCATCGGCGCGTGTTGCCAAAATTTGAAGACGAGGCATTGGAGCCTGTACCACCCAGATTCACACAAGACGATCAACCAAACCGTCCTCCTCAAGGATGGGATAGGAGACAGGAACCAATTCAACCTGGAGACCCATATGATCAGCGATAGAACATTAAGTCGAAAGCAGGACAAACGAGATCCATTTATGTATCTAGAAGCCGCACTCCCGTGAGGCAAGACACATACCAAGCTCGGCCTAGTCAAAACGATGGAGTTCGCGATAAGTAGTGCGATAGGACCTAGTCTGATCTCCAGCACAACATAGCTCGAATAAGGGGAGCCGCTCATCCAAGGTGCTTTGGAGATGAGGTGATGTGGCATCAGTTCCCCAAAGGGTTTAAACCCGTAAATATCGAGCAGTACGACGAGACAATGGATCTGGTTGTATGGATCGAATATTTCCTCCTCCACATTTAACATGGCCCGTGGAGATTATTTCCATGCCATTAAATACTTAACACTAAAGATCAAAGGGCCGACTAGGCTCTGGTTGAACAGCCTCCCAGAAAACTCCATTGGGAATTGGGAGGATTTTCCCTACTAGAAGAACAAGATGTGCATGCACCTTGAAGGAATTGACAATGATCTCTGGTATGTTGTCACATCCCTGAAACCCTAATCAAGTTAGCATTGTGCTCATATCTTCTTTGCATTGCATCCAAGAAAATTTCAACAAGAACAAAGCAAGTGGTGAAGGAAAACTCAAAAACCCTAGCCACTTCTCAAATTCAAAGGAATTATAAACTTGTTCAAATCAATGAACCCAAAATGGCCTCAAGAAAAGTTCAACTTTTCTGATAATTCTTGAAAGCAATTAAGCAATGAAGAAAACCATTTTCTTAATACATTTGGAATTTTAAATAAATGCAAAAGACTACTGGTTTCAAGTTTTAAATTTGAATTCAAAAATATATAGTTTCCAAAAATGCTGAAAACTTTATGGGTGATTGGAAATATTCCAACTAACACCCCAGCATTTTTCAAACTATTTATAGTTTGCTTTTGAAGCCAAAATAAATGGAAAGCAATGTCAGTAATTAAAACAGAAACCAAATAGAAAAAAGGGGAAAAAACCTACCTGTCGCCCTGAGGAGGCCGAGCCCATCAGGGGCAGGGTCGTCTTTTTCCAGTGCCTTCTCGCAGAGGAGAGATCGACCACGGCGGCTCCTCCACCTCCTGCTTCGCCGTGGTGACCTCCGGTGCCCCCTAGGACAGCGCGACAGCACTGATATCCTCCCCGAGCGCGTATCTATCCGTTCCCGTGACCATTCCTCCCCCCTCCTCTCGGGTTCTCTCCTCCCTCCTCCTGTCGCCATTGCCAAGAGCTCGAGCTCGAGCTGCCGTGCCCCTAGCCACAGGATCTTCTCCCCGAGTGTCCCATCCTCTCCGCAACGACGAGCCCGACACGCACGTCGACGAAACCATCCTCCCCGAGCACTGCAACGCCTCCAGTGCCGTCGTCTTCAACCTTCAACCGTCGGCAAGTCGACGGTGGATCGCCAGCTACAGCCCCTCCCCGAGCAGTCTGAGCCCAGCTTCACCTCCACCGTGAGCTTGCGATCATTTCCCCTCTTCTTCCCCTCGCATTCGTGCCCCCTGCCCACTGGACCGACGAACCCGAGCTCCGGCAGCCGCCTCGGCTCGTCGCCGGCATGCTCCGGCCACCCATAGCCCTTCCCGTTGCCCGTAGAGGATGAGGCCGAGCCTGGGGATCATCCCAGTGCTCTCGGCACCCGATTCCGAGCACCACAGCACGATTTAGTGCGTCTCCGGCGAAGATCCGCCACGGATCTGGTCGCCGCCGGTCAGTCTCCGGCGGGGGACGACGTGGCCGGCCTAATCCCGGTGGATTAGCTCTAAGCAGTCGCTGACAGTGGGCCCTAGCGGTGGGTCAAACCCACTTAGGGCCTGGTCAGCGTGGGATTTGCTCCTGAGACGCTGACCAGTGGCCCCCACCTGTCAGGTTTGACCTGACCAGGTCAGTTGACCTGCTGACGCATTGCTGATGTAGTTATGACGCAATAAGTGGATTTCTGATTTAAAAGAATTCCAGAAAAATGCCAAAACTTCTAAAAATCATAGAAATTAATCTGTAACTCCAATGAGAATAATTTATATATGAAAAAGTATTAGAAAAATCCAAGGAATCTGAATATGTCATTTTCAAACATGTTTGAAAATGTTACCGTACCCAAACATATAGAATAATGAATAAGTTAACTTTTATAAATACTTTGGAGATGGAATTTGAAAATTATTTGAATTCCACTTTAAATGATATGACCAAACATTGTTCAACCACAAACCAGAAACATAACATGTCATTTCCATGATGTTAAAAACAAGTTGATCTCAGCATCAGGTCGAATCAATTAAAATGGTATTCGAGAATACCTCGCTTGAAGTAATATTAGAGTTTGATTCAAATCAACTTCAAACCTAATAAATGTAGCTATAATAGTATACCACCTTGCATCCTCATGCCATGCTCATGCATCATCTTGTTGCATATGATTGTTATTGATTGTTGTCATTTCTTTCGGTAGGCTCCCGTCCTCCGGATTCCACCGAATATCCGACTGACGGATATTGTCCCTCCTCTGAGCAACAAGGCAAGCAACCATTTTGATCATCCCGATAAATCCCATGTTCTCGCTCCTGCACTTACTTATTGCATTAGGATCAAATGCTCAAATGCTTTTGCCACGTTAGTTGAACCCACTTCCCTTGCATGACCTGTCTTTGTCACAGTAAATAGCTGAACCTTGCAACCTAGCATACCTGGTAGATGCTTGAGCCATGATGTGCCTTATCCTGCTATGCATGCTATGCTTAGAGTTGTGTATGGTCTGTCATCTGGGAGATGAACAGAATTGTGAGAATGTGTTCAGTAAGTAAAGGTTGTGTGTTGAACCTGATTTGGTAAAGGTACCGGTGAAAGGCTATGTAGGAGTACATGGCGGGTTGTTTCATTGGAACCGTCCTTAGGACCTGAGTTCCGTGTATGTAATCTAAGACTAGATACTACCACACGTTGGGATACTTAATTGACCCTCTCGACTTATTAATCGCTTAGTACTCGGTCCAGGAGTTGCAAGTAGTTTCTGGTGTTTATAGTCATGCTGGAGGCCGTGCATAGTGCTGACCTGAGAGGTGGGCTGTGATGCGGTAGGCAGTGGCACGGTGTACCAAGTGGCACCCGGATGGTGGGCTTGGGAACCCTGCGCACATCGTTTGGGGCCGTGGCGGAAACCTCGGCCGGACTTCCGTACGGGTTACCCTAAGATAGACGATATACCTCGACTAAGTATTAGTGTGGTTAACGGTCGTGGCCGACTCCCTCGCTGGGCTTCCGCTTGAAGGTTGCCGAGGTGCATGACGTGCACATGGCGATAAGTGGCGAGAGCGTGTGTGAAGAATTACACCCCTGCAGGGTTATGATCTATTCGAATAGCCGCGTCCGCGGATATGGACTACTTGAAGACATATGTTGTTCATAGATAACTTCAATGGCTACTCATAAAATTGTCAAGATAAGCGTGAGTGTCGTGGACGGCATTTCTGTATGGAGACGGAATGATTCCACGATGGAGTATTGTTGTGGTGTTAGTGGACTCGTGTGTGAGAAATCAAGTTGTCAAAAATTATTTGAAAATGCAAGTTGTCTAGCCACGAGTCAAATGCTGGCTTCCCGCATGAAACCCCGCAATTCCTTATTGATACATTGCATGAGTAGATAGTTATCCTAAAGTCTTGTTGAGTACCTCCGTACTCATGTTTGCTTAATAATTGTTGCAGAGGTTGTTAATGACCCTAATGGAGGGTTCTTCCTAGACATCGACGACGACGAGTAGCTCGTGTCCCAGCTACGATCTGGCCCTAGGGTGGGTCTGTAGTATAGTCAGGCCATGTGCCTTCTAGTTTCATCTGTCTGTACTCAGACAGTTTAATTACTTCCGCTGGCTTGTAACTTGAATGACTGTTATGATGGGTCGTGAGACCCCTACTGTGTAATATTATATGTGTGGCTCTTCCGAGCCTCTTAAATAAAGCTTGTATGTTTATGGTGATGTTGTGATGCCATCGATGTATCTATACATATCGGTATGCCATGAGTACGTGTGTCGTACTTGATATGTATGGGGTTCGATTACCTAGCCGTAGAATTTAGTAGCATTCCTTACAGGGAAATGCCCCTTTGTGATCCAACGAGCCATGGTAGCTCGCTACTGCTCCGGACACATTGTTGACCGGCGTGTGTCCTTCTTAGCTGCTGTGTCTGTCCCCTTTGGGGAAATGTCACGCGATGTAATGGAGTCCTTGTAGCTTGCTATGACTCGTCTACATTCGCTGGTGACCGACACCTGCTTTGCTGGGTCATGTATGCGTGTCCCTGTGCGGAACTGCCACTTTGGATTATGACTAGACATGTCGATCCGGGTCCTTTGTCATTGGATTCCTAGCGACACAATTGCATACGTGAGTCAGAAGGCGCAAACGGTCCCGGCTAAGGTAAGGCTGCAGCCGTGGGCTTAACCGTGCGTGAGACCGCAAAGAGATGCGATGTGTTACAGGCTGGATTCCTATGGCTTAGGATCGGGGTACCGACAGTGTTGGTATCAGAGCCTGACTAATTGTAGGACTACTAAGCCAAACTGGTCGAAGTTGAGTCTAGAATTGCTTAGTTATATATAAGGGAATTGTTTGTGGAAGGGAACGTAAGAATCTTGTTCTCTTCTCAAGTTATTCTATTCTGGTCATCCTCGTCTTTTCTGCGGGAATTAAGGACTAGGTTACTCATCTTCTTCTAGGCTCGTGTTTCTGATCGGTAGATTATAAGACTACGGGTCGAGAGATTTTTGGGTTTCTTTTATCCCTAGGAAAAAGGAAGTAAGTTCGATGATCAGAGAACTGAACTTGATAGTTGAGTGGTTACGCTATTCTATTTTTTGGGTTGTCTCAAAATATGTTTTTGGGCATTTACAACCGTTATGCTGCCCAATTTTGCATTCAGAGCTCTAATGCTTTTGCATTACTCTCTATTTTCATATGCCTGGACGTCCTTCTCGTCAGGTTGTTCGTCTGACCAGGTGCATTGATGTGCCGGGTCATACGGCCATGCTGGTCAGGGTGATGTCGGTGTGCGGTTACCGCTGGTACCCAGAGTACATTGTGGAGGAACAGTACCGAGACTTCAATCAGAGCCAGTATATCTGCACTGTTAGGGTATTTCCAGACTACCCTGGAGCTGAGGAGCCAATCCATTGGTCCTATGGATTGGGAGTCACTGTTGACATGGCAGTACAAGATGCTGCATATTCAATGCTGACCATTATGAGGGCGAGACATGCGCTACTGCAGAATTCAGAGTTCTGCTATGTTCCTGCCTCCCAGCCTGGTGAAGTGGGATATCTCAGCGGGGTTTATTTTGATTCCTCTATGGAGGATCCGCTATTGCAGTCCACTGCTAAGATGCTAGAGAACAGAGACAGGGATGCTCGTGCTCTCCGCATGGAGCTTTATGCTACACGTGCCCGTCTGTGGACGGCTTTGACGCAGCTGGCACCGGTAGTCCAGACAGGGTACGGAGATATGGAGATGCTGAACCCTGTTAGGACCCATCTTCCGGCCCACGTTGACTGGCCAGCTATATGAGGAGTCACCCCTCTTAGGGGACCCCCTACTACCACCAGTCAGGGGACCAAGGCCACATCCGTGTCCTTATGGATCCCAGGGATCTCAGGCCAAAATATTTCTTGATCCGCAGGTTGAGCTTCCAGGCCATGGAGGCAATCTTTATGAGATGTTCTATGCGGATGCCTGAGCCGTGAGTGGAAGGATAGTATGGTAGAAGCTGTACGTTCACAGTCCTGTGTGACTTGTGAAGTATGCTTGTGATGTGAAATGAATTTCGGAGGCCTAGATAAATAATGTATAGGAAGCTTGTAAACCTCTGATGAGTAGTTTCATAATTTCAGTAGTTTGCTCTTCGGTTAAGGTTGTACTGAACTATGTAAGGGTGTGTATGAACCATGGTGTATATATAACAGTTGCTTGTTACCATGTTGTTCGGATATTCATTTCCGCATTCCATGTGTTCAGTGCATTCTTAATCCATAGCTAGTATTGATAATGATATTGGTCTAAGCTGTGAGTTTGTTTGTCAGGATGGTGTTCACCAGGTTGAACCGTGCCCCTGCTCATGAGCAAGGCGAGGGTAGTCAAGCGTGGCAGGAAGACCTGCCTCACCCGCCCTCTCTGGCGGAAGTGATGCTTGAGGCAGAGAGAAACAAAAGGGAGACGAACCGACTGTTAGAGCGTATTGAGCAGAATACGGCTCCTCAGCCTAGGAATGCCGCAACGTCCCTCAATGACTTTGTGAAGCTGAATCCTCCAAAGTTCCATCACTCCATCGATCCCCTCGACGCTCATGACTAGCTGTGCAGTATCTCACGTAAGATTCATTCTGCGAATGTTTCTAAGGCCGACAAGGTGACCTTTGCGGCGTATTTTCTGGAAGGACCCGCCAATCTGTGGTGGGAGAACTTTGAAGCTATGCGTCCTGCTGAACCAGCAGCCACATGGGCAGACTTTAGCGCGGCCTTCCGTCTGCATCATATTCCAGTGGACCTGATGGACAGAAAGAGAGAGGAGTTCTGTGCGTTCACCCAGGGAAAGTTGATCGTGGATGCCTATAGCCACGAGTTCGGTAACCTCGCCCGCTATGAAACAGAGGAGGTGTCTACTGACGCCAAGAAGCAAGCAAGATTCCGTAAGGGTCTGAGCCCTGAGCTTCGTCGTGATCCGCGCCTCCACGAGTGCGCAAGCTTCCAAGCCCTGGTCAATAAGGCAATCAGTGCCGAGACTGGTGTTGGAAATATGCCCTAGAGGCAATAATAAATTAGTTATTATTATATTTCTTAGTTCATGATAATCATTTATTATCCATGCTATAATTATATTGATTGGAAACACAATACTTGTGTGGATACATAGACAAAACACTGTCCCTAGTAAGCCTCTAGTTGACTAGCTCGTTGATCAAAGATGGTCAAGGTTTCCTGGCCATAGGCAAGTGTTGTTACTTGATAACGGAATCACATCATTAGGAGAATCATGTGATGGACTAGACCCAAAACTAATAGACGTAGCATGTTGATCGTGTCATTTTGTTGCTACTGTTTTCTGCGTGTCAAGTATTTGTTCCTATGACCATGAGATCATATAACTCACTGACACCGGAGGAATGCTTTGTGTGTATCAAACGTCGCAACGTAACTCGGTGACTATAAAGATGCTCTACAGGTATCTCCGAAGGTGTTCGTTGAGTTAGTATGGATCGAGACTGGGATTTTTCACTCCGTGTGACGGAGAGGTATCTCGGGGCCCACTCGGTAATACAACATCACACACAAGCCTTGCAAGCAATTTGACTTAGTGTAAGTTGCGGGATCTTGTATTACGGAACGAGTAAAGAGACTTGCCGGTAAACGAGATTGAAATAGGTATGCGAATACTGACGATCGAATTTCGGGCAAGTAACATACCGAAGGACAAAGGGAATGACATACGGGATTATATGAATCCTTGGCACTGAGGTTCAAACGATAAGATCTTCGTAGAATATGTGGGATCCAATATGGGCATCCAGGTCCCGCTATTGGATATTGACCGAGGAGTCACTCGGGTCATGTCTACATAGTTCTCGAACCCGCAGGGTCTGCACACTTAAGGTTCGACGTTGTTTTATGCGTATTTGAGTTATATGGTTGGTTACCGAATGTTGTTCGGAATCCCGGATGAGATCACGGACGTCACGAGGGTTTCCGGAATGGTCCAGAAACGAAGATTGATATATAGGATGACCTCATTTGATTACCGGAAGGTTTTTGGAGTTACCGGAAATGTACCGGGAATGACGAATGGGTTCCGGGTGTTCACCGGGGGGGGGGGGGCAACCCACCCCGGGGAAGCCCATAGACCTTGCGGGTGGCGCACCAGCCCTTGGTGGGCTGGTGGGACAGCCCAAGAACGCCCTATGCGCCAAGGATAGAAAATCAAAGAGAAAAAAAAGAGGTGGGAAAGGAGAGAAGGACTCCACTTTCCAATCCTAGTTGGACTAGGATTGGAGGATGACTCCTCCTCCCTTGGTGGCGCAGCCCTTGGGGCTCCTTGAGCCTCAAGGCAAGCCTCCCCTCCCCTCCTCCTATATATATGGAGCTATTAGGGCTGATTTGAGACAACTTTTGCCACGACAGCCCGACCACATACCTCCACGGTTTTACCTCTAGATCGCGTTTCTGCGGAGCTCGGGCGAAGCCCTGTGGAGATTAGATCACCACCAACCTCCGGAGCGCCGTCACGCTGCCGGAGAGCTCATCTACCTCTCCGTCTCTCTTGCTGGATCAAGAAGGCCTAGATCATCGTCGAGTTGTACGTGTGCTGAACGCGGAGGTGTCGTCCGTTCGGCACTAGATCGGAGCGGATCGTGGGACGGATCGCGGGACGGTTCGCGGGGCGGATCGGGGGATGTGAGGACGTTCCACTACATCAACCGCGTTCACTAACGCTTCTGCTGTGCGATCTACAAGGGTACGTAGATCGGAAATCCCCTCTCGTAGATGGACATCACCATGATAGGACTTTGTGCGCGTAGGAAACATTTTGTTTCCCATGCGACGTTTGAAAAGGATCGAGATGGACCTAGAGGGGGGGGTGAATAGGTACAAATCCAAATTTTAATAATTACTTAGCAATTTTAGGCTAAAGTGCGGAATATAAGTGTAAGCCTAATAATTGCTATGACAAAGAGTAAGCTATTTGGAGTGAAGTAAGACAAGCGGTAAACAATAATCAAATATACGTATGTAATAAGGATTAACACAAGTAGAGAGTTAGGGTTAGGAATAACCGAAACTCCGAGAGAGACAAGGATGTATCACGATGTTCACTTCCTTGGAGGGACACTACGTCACCGTTAGAGGGGCGGATGTTACCACGAAGGCACACCAACGCCGCGAAGGCTCACCCTATTCTCCCTTTGAGATAACTCCACGAAGGCGTTTCTCAACCACTAGTGGTAAGCCTTGAGGTGGCTTCCAAACCTTCACAAACTTTCCGGGGGATATCACAATGGTTTGATTCCTCTCCGAAGACTCCTACCGCCTAGGAGTCTCCAACCTCCAAGAGTAACAAGATCACGGGGATTGCTCAAAACTTGCTCAAATCACAAATCACTTTGGTGGGAAGGAGGAGTGGGAGACGATCTATCTTTTGATTGGAACAACACTCAAAGGGACTCACAAATGCTCTTGGGATCTAGGATTTGGTGTAGACAAGAGTGAGTGAGAGGAAAGGTGTTCTTGGATGTATTGTAGCTGTGTTGAACACCCTTTCATGAGGTGGGAGAAGAGTATATATAGTGTGGAGTGAAATCCAGCCGTTGGAGGTGCATTAAGTCACACAGGGTCCGGACGTCCGACACTTGCCGGAAGTCCGGGCGCCCGCGAGGGGCCGGACGTCCGACAGTGGTCGGTCGTCCGAGGCCTGTAGGCACGACTGGAACTCTTTTGGATTTATCAGCGACCGGACGTCCGACAGAGGTCGGTCGTCCGAGGCCTGTAGATACGACATAACCTATTTGAATTTATCAGCGTCCGGACGTCCGGAGTGGACTGGAAATCCGTGTTATGTAGTTCAATTTCTACTGGTGGAGGCTTTCAGATTTCCGATGGGGGTCGGGCGTCCGGCGCTCGGACGTCTGGAGGGAGCCGGATTTCCGAGATATAGAACACAAATTCTACTGGTGTAGACTTCCGGATTTCCGGAGCTTGGCAGGACGTCCGGCCCTCGTATGTTCGGAGGGAGCCGGATTTCCGAGTTATATGCTTCAGAAACTACTGGTGACGGGCTGCGGATTTCCGAAGCCAGCCGGACGTCCGGCCCTCGGACGTCCGGAGGGAGCCGGATGTCCGAGGCAATGTACATGTTTTGAATTGAAGACTGGGAGGAGAGTATGTGGTGTTTGGTATGAAAGTAAAGATGTGGTATGAGCAAGTTCATCGCAAAACCTATGACCCCCTCTTAATAGTGCAGGATCCCTATACTCAATATCAGTAAACTCAAAAGACTACTCTACAACATCTCTTCTTAATCCCGAGCCTTCTCGAAATATAAATCACCAATCTTTTCAGGCAGCCTTTGGCACATAAATCTCAATCTACTAAAGTACTTGCCGTCCTGAGATACACTCAACAAATAGGATTAGTTTCCTATGTATGTGTTGTCATTAACACCAAAAGACGATTAGGGGCATAGCATGCACTTTCAATCTCCCCCTTTTTGGTAGTTGATGACAACATATACATAGGTCTCAAAAGGATTTAACATACATTATAGTCTAGGAGATATTTAGTACGGAGCTCCCCCTTAAGATATGCATGATAAAGAAATCGAAGCTCCACTGGATCAACATGTAAAGATAATAAATCATCATAGAAATAAGGAAGCAAGACATAATAGTCTATGATGATATCTTAGCAAGTCACAACCATTCATAGGTAGCCATACATGAGTTTTATCCATTACATTAAATCTCCAAAGATTAAAAATGACGATAATAAAAGCTTAACTACGATACATTACTCCCCTTTGGCACCAAGTACCAAAAAGGGAGCCATCAACAGCACCAATCAAACTCAAAGCTCATCACCATCATCATCAGCATCAGCAGCCAAACCACTGCCCCCAGCCTCGTCAAGGAAATTAGACCACTCAGGACCAGAAGGGAAGCCAAAATCAGTGGGAGGAGCAGCAGGAGGGGCCTCATCATCACTCACATCAAGAGCGCCCGAGGCTCTCAGACGAGCCTTGAGGGCATTCTTGGAGGAGACTAAGCGGGAAACCACATCATGGGTTTGACCACACTGGAAAGAGACGGCCTTCATTAGCGCAGAATGTGCCTTGCCAAGAAATGTGGCAATGCGACCGAGAGGAGCAGAGCTAGATGAGGGGGTGGCGGCTCGTGCAGCAGTGCGGCGATTGGATGTGGAGGATGAGGGGGCTTTCTTGGGAGCAAAGTCATCCGCCATGTGAGTGGGAATGACCCACTTGCGATGGGTGTGAGTGACGGACACAGAGAAATCAGCAACATGGTTAATAAGTGCCTGGATGAAAGGAGCGTGAGGAAAGGCTCGCTTGTACTGAAAGCTAGCAAGCCGAATCTCATGCCATAGAAAATGGGGCACATTGATTTTGCCCTTGGGGTGCTCGAACAAGTGATACATGATGTCGATACAATAGCCACTGCAAGAACCCTTATCACCCATCTTGGGATAGATGGTGCGGATGAGACACTGAAAAATAATGAAGTAAGGTGAGCGCTAGATGGATACCTGGTTAAGGTCCTTCATGCGCTCATCCGCATCAAGCTCACGTAGTGGCTTGAGAACATGTCCACACACGTCAATAGACTTAGGCGCATGGTTAGGATCATCCCTATGTATTTTGAAACCGGAATTGGGGAAACCCAGTGCGGCAACAAATGTAGCATAAGAAGCTTCGAAGCGAACGTCAGAGGTGATCCAGCTGACAGTGTTGTCGGAGCCAAAATGGCATGTGGCATAGAACTGGTGAATGGCAGCAGCATTAAAGTCGCAATGAAAGGCAAACGGGGCGGCAAGCCCCGATGCCTCAATAAGCTCAATGGCACCCGGATATTTCGCCGGGTGCATGCGAATATGCTCAACATCAATAAAGTGATGAATTGATAACCCCTTAGGAACTATGACTGTGGTAAAGATGTCTGCCTGGACGTTTGTGCGGAAACGTGAGTCCGTAGAGGCACGTGCGACCTCGTATTGATCTATGTCGCGGCGGAAAGTGAGATAAGAAGCTGCGCCAAGTGTGGTGAAATTTGTGATAGCACGACCTAACGTGGCAGGAGGTTCTAGTGAAATGCGGCGAGCTTCACCTGCGGGCTGGGCAGGAGGAGGTTGTGGCATGTAGGACGCCCTGCGAGTCCCGGGCTTTGGCTTGGACCTTCGAGTGATGTGCTCGAGAAGGTCCTCGGTGGCAAGCTCCTCCTCGAAGTCGGGGTCAGCACCATCAGACGACGAGGGAGACGGCGAACGCCGAGCCGAAGAACGCCGGGCAGTCCGTTGAAGGGACGAATTGGCTCATCCGAGTCCGACCCCGTGTTCATAGGGGTGCGAGAGGATGAGCCTGCCACGGTCTTCCGAGCGGTGTGCTTGGTCTTTCCCATGGAGCTCAAACACCTACGCGGATGAAAAATCCCCAAATGAGGAATGAACAGGGAGATACATGGGAGAGAAAAGCAAATCCAACGCGAAAGGAGACGGAGGAGCGACCTGAGGATGGATCGCGCGAAGAATACGGAGGAAGGAGTGGGGGATCCGCGGAGGAGATCGGCCCGATCTCGAGGTTGGCGTCGCAGGGCAGGAGCTCTTCGAGAAGCTCCTCGAGCTGGCGGAGGCGGCTAGGGGAAAATGGGGCGCTGGGGGTTAGGGTAAAAGCCCAGCCCCGCGCCCAGCTATATATATAGGCCCCGAGGCGTCAGACGTCCAACAGGCATCGGACGTCCGGAGGTTATTCTGGCGTCGGACGACCGACATTGGTCGAACGACCGGAGGATTTTGCCACCGGACGTCCGAGATTAGTCGGACGTCCGAGAAGGAAGTGGAGACAGAGGCTGATTCTGTTTTTTTTTGTTTTGATGATGATGACTTGCATGGTATCGCACACAAAAAGAAAATACGAACATGGTTTTCCTACAAGCATTACATGCATGAATTGATCTATGTGTACTTTGTCAGCTTAAAAGTATAGAATTACGACTCACTCCCCCTAAATACATGCGCACATCAAGACACAACCATAATGTGAGTGTGTGTATGTGTGCAAGATTTCAAGATATGTTGTCAAGCTCCAAGATACCAAGTTCACGCCTAAGTTGACAGAACCTAGCTACACTAAGTGGCTTGGTGAAAATGTCGGCTAACTGCACGTCGATACCCACATGGGTAATATCAATGTCACCCTTTTGCACATGGTCTCTCAAGAAATGATACCTAATATCAATATGTTTTGTGCGAGGGTGATCAATGGGGTTCACGGAGATCTTTATGGCACTTTCATTATCACAGAGAAGAGGAACGTGTCGATACGTGATACCATAATCCTTTAGTGTTTGCCTCATCCATAGCAGTTGGGTAGCACAGCTTGCGGCTGCAATATATTCGGCCTCGGCCGTGGAGAGAGAAACACAGTTCTGCTTCTTCGAGGACCAACTTACCAACGAGCGTCCAAGAAACTGACATGCACTGGAAGTGGATTTCCGTCCCACTTTATCACCGTCCCAATCCGCATCGGAATACCCAATAAGATCAAACTTTGCATCCTTAGGGTACCATAAGCCTAACTTTGGGGTGTGAACAAGGTATCTAAGAATATGCTTAACCGCCGTGTGATGGCTTTCCATAGGGGAAGCTTGAAATCTAGCACATATTCCTACACTTAACATGATGTCCGGTCTAGATGCGCAAAGATAAAGCAGCGAACCAATCATGGAGCGGTAAGTAGATGGGTCAAAAGGAATACCGTTTGAGTCTTCATTTAGAACTACATCGGTGGCCATAGGTGTCTTTCATTGGTTTAGCATTTTTCATATCAAATTTCTCAAGAATGTCCTTGAGGTACTTAGTTTGAGACAATAAAATCCCTTCTTGAAATTGTTGTATTTTAAAACCAAGAAAGAACTTCAAGTCCGTGTTGAGTGACATCTCAAAGGTCTTGGTCATGGAGGGCGCAAACTTCTTGCACAAATGGATGTTAGGAGAACCAAAAATGATGTCATCTACATAGATTTGGCATAAGATCAAATCACCATTTTCCCTCTTCGTAAAAAGAGTGGGATTGATCACCCCCACCACAAAGCCATCATCGAGTAGGAACTTCTTAAGATGATCGTACCAAGCACGGGGTGCTTGTTTAAGACCATACAGTGCCTTGTGAAGTTTATATACATGGTCTTTGTGATGAGGCTCAACAAACCTAGGTGGTTGTGATACATATACCTCTTCTTGTAGAGGACTGTTAAGAAAAGCACTTTTCACATCCATTTGATGCAAAGTAAAACCATTGAAAGCAGCATAGGCCAACAAAATGCGAATGGACTCAAGACGAGCAACAGGGGCGAAAGTTTCACCAAAGTCCAAACCTTCAACTTGGGAGTACCCCTGTGCTACTAACCTTGCCTTTTTGCGTAGGACAGTCCCGTTCTCATCTTCCTTGTTCTTGAAAATCCATTTAGTTCCAATGACATTATGTTCCTCAGTTGGTCGTTCTACCAATGACCATACTTCGTTGCGTGTAAAACTGTTTAGCTCCTCTTGCATAGCAAGTAGCCAGTCATTGTCACATAATACATCCTGAACCCTGTGTGGCACGGTACTAGAGACAAACGAAAAGTGAGCACAAAAGTTTGTTAATTGTTTACGAGTCACTCTACCTTCCGACACGCCTGTGAGGATTTGATCAATATCAACACGACTGGCCACACGTGGCATGATGGAGGTCAAGGTTTCACGAGGTTCAACCTCGTTTCCATCATCAACGTCCTCAACATATGGATCATTTATGTGCGGAGGTAGATATTCCTCTTCCCGTTGCACCTGTTGAGGTTCATCATCAAACATACCCATACTTTGGTCTACCTCGTGAAGATCAACTTGTTCTTGAGTGTCATCAGGGTGAGAGACATGTTCTCCCACTTGATCGTCAACAACTGGCATGATGTGTATGCTAATATCTTGTGGAGGTACGGGCAGTGAACTGTCTTGAGGATGCGAGATACTCTCATCATCTTCATCATCATCATGGGGTCTTCGTTCCATAGGCAGAAGTGCACCTACACCCATGTTTAAGATATCTTGTGGGGAGTCTTCTTCACCTGCATCATTTAGATCAACTTGCTCCCCATGGGAGCGGTTAAATTCAGCAAACGTCACGTCACAGGTTTCTATAACACATCTAGTGGATTTGTTGTAGACTCTGTAGGCGTGAGAGTTTGACCCATAGCCAACAATAATCCCTTCAGTTGTTTTGGATTGAAATTTCCCTAACCGTTCCCGTTTGTTGAGGATGAAGCATTTGCATCCAAACACACGAAAGTACTTAACATTGGGCTTGTTCCCAGTTAGGAGCTCATATGGAGTTTTCTCCAATATTGATCGGAGGAAGAGCCGGTTTGATGCATGACATGCTGTGTTGACGACCTCAGCCCAAAAACTATGTGGTGACTTGTATTCATCTAACATGGACCTTGCCATTTCCACAAGTGTCCGGTTCTTCCTCTCTACCACACCATTTTGTTGAGGGGTGTAAGGTGCGGAGTACTGATGTTCAATCCCCTCATCACTAAGAAATTCTTCTAGGGTGTAGTTCTTGAACTCAGAGCCATTATCACTTCTTACTGCCTTGATGTCCTTGTCAAACTTTCGCTGGGCTTGTTTGGCAAAGTCAATGGAAGTGATCTTCGTCTCGTCCTTGGACTTGAGAAAGAACACCCATGTATATCTTGAGTAATCATCAACAATGACTAGGCCATACTTTTTCCCTCCAAGACTTGCCCATGAACGAGGCCCAAACAGATTCACATGAAGGAGCTCTAACGGCCTCGAAGTGGATACAATGTTCTTGGGTGGATGTCTTGATTGATGTTGTTTCCCAGCTATGCATGCACTGCACACACGATCTTTCTTAAAAGATACATTTGTTAGTCCAAGGATGTGATTGCCGTTTAAGAGATTTTGAAAAAAATTTATGCCAACATGGGCGAGCCGGCGATGCCATAGCCATCCCATGTCGGCCTTGGCCATTAGACAAGTTGTATGGAAAGTGCTCTCTTTCGAGAAATCAACCGTGTAATGGTTGCCATCCAACTCTCCAACAAAGGCCACTTCGAGAGTGTCTCTCTTAAAGACTTTCACATCCGTTAGTCCAAATAATGTGTCATAACGGACGGAAGCCAATTGGCGAACTGAAAGTAAATGATATTGAAGGGATTGGACAAGCATGACATTTGCAATAGACATGTCATTAGTGATTGCCACCTTGCCCAACCCAGTTACCTGCCCTTTCGACCCTCCACCAAATACAATGCTCATGTATGGTCGAATGGCTTGTATGAAGTCATAGAGCAAGTTACTATCTCCCGTCATATGATTGGGGCATCCACTGTCAATCACCCATTTGGCTCCACCGGAGAAAACAGCCTGTAACGAATTAAGACTTGGTTTGAGGTACCCATTTTGTCATGGGGCCTTTCACATTAGTTACAAGAGTCTTAGGAACCCAAATAGCATAGAATCGAAATGCATTACGGGGACCAACGAATTTGGCATAGACCTCTCCTTCCTTTGATTTGCGTAGTACATAGGATGGAGGCATGAATTCGGTTATCTTGTTGTGAGTAGACGAACCCCTAGTGGCCAATCCACTCACAACTTTACCTTTCTCCGTGTGTCCCTCTCGTACAAATATTTCCTTAAGAGGAGTGGTACACTTGAGAGGAGATGCACTTTTCTTGGCAGTGCTTGGTTTGAACCCAAGCCCTTCCTTGGCGAAACCTCCATTGTGTCGACTTAAGATCTCATTGAGAGTCTTTTGTCCTTGTGCACATGTCATGAGATCTCTGTCTAGCTGTGCCTTTAACAAACAGTTTTCCTCAAGGATAGATGTCAGTTCACTTCTAGGGTTAGTAGTGCAGGTGTCAACATTGATAATAGGTGAGGAGTAGGCCTTAGCTAGAGTATCAAGATAAGTGACCTTAAGTGCCTCAAAGCTCTTTGTAAGAACAGTGAGTTTCTCTTCCTTGTCTTTGAGAGACAAGGATAGATGCTCACAGTCCTTAGAAAGAGAAGCATGAGAGTTCACAAGTCGGTCTTTATCATTTAGTAATTCTCTGCACACATATTCAGCCTTTTTCAAGGAGGCAAGATCATTAGCATGTTTGTCAAGGTTTTCACCTACTTTTGAACATAGTGCATCATTTTGTGCTTCCTCATACAGGACTTTCTGCTCAAGGAGTTCGTTTCTCTCCTTCTCCTCAGTGACGAGGGTTTCGAGTTCCTTGATGGTATTGGTGTGCTTACTCACCATTTCCATAAGTATGTGAAACATAGTGAGCTTCTTTCCTTTAAGAGAGCATATAAATTTGTTTATTTTAGCAAACATGGGATGATCTAGATCATTATCCTCATAGTGATCTTCCGCATCAAGATACTCATCAGAAGGAGTAGAAACTAGACTGAAGGAGTTTAACCGTGGGGTTACCTTAACCTTATCATAGGAGCTTTGGTCTTCCCCATCTCCCATGGCAGTCTTTGCCATCAAACACTTGTGAGAGTTTCCCTTTTAGTCCTTCATATAGTTGTAGTGAACAACATCACCACTTTTGTTGACTAGCCTCAAGGAGCTCTGTGTATCTTGAGCTACTCCGGCAACTCCACCAACATATTCTGGATCGATTCTTCTTGTGCAACCATTGCTCTTCCATCTGTCCTCTTGAACTTGGAGTTCATAGGGTTTGGCAGCTTCTTCTTTACAAAGGTCTTTGGAAACCTTGGTTTGTCTTCTCTCTTCTCATAAGGGCAGTCATTGGAGAAGTGGTTGGTTTCCTCACAGTTATAGCATTTCCTTACCTTCTTCTTTGGGGATCTTCCCTTGAACTTCCCTGCACCAAACTTCTTTACAAAGAGAGCAATGTCCTCAAAAGACGGGCTTTCTTCAGAGTCAACATCATCACCATCTTCGCAGTCATCATCACCCTCTTCTTCTTCACTTTCTTCTTCGTCACACTCATGCTTGGCTTTCAAAGCAAGATTGATCTTTGATGTTGAAGTGCCATGCATGGCTAGGTGCTTTGTTGCATTTGCCTTTGACTCTTCAAATAATTGGAAGGTGGATATGATGTCATCCAGAGTCATTTCTTTGAAACCATGATGCTGCCTCATGTCCCATACCATTTGATGGTGATACGGAGCAAGAGCGTGAAGTAACTTGTCCACAAGAAATCTCTTGGTCAGATTGAAACCATCTTGCGTCTTGTCACAGTCACATGACTCAATGTCTACGGCGAGAGTCATGAGCCGTTCTAGTAGTTGCTTGGGAGATTCACCCTTTTCCATACAGAAATTCTGTAATTGCCCCTTGGAAATTTCATATTGAGCAAGCCGAAGAGTGGAGGTACCGGTCTTGGTCCTTATGATGTTGTCCCACAATTCCTTGGCACTTGTGATGTGAATGTAAGGTCTTCGTTGCTTGTCATTCATTACTTTTCTTATGCACATGATCGCAGTGTCATTGAGATGCTTGTCATAAGTTTCTCTGGGCGTGAGGCATCTTGGATCAACAGGATTGTACCCATGCTCGAGAATGTCCAGCATCTCATCATTGGCGTACCTAAGATGATCCTGCATACAAACTCTCCACAAAGCAAAATCGGAATTGTCATCAAGCAAGGGAGGTTTTCCTCCAGGATTGTACTTAGGTTTCTCAATTTGAGATCTAGCATAAAGCCATGGAACACTGGTTTGGTTCCTCTCCGGAGGAGGTTGGCCAAATGAAGTACCGTGAACGTGGGGCCCTGAGGCCATCGGGGACGTGGTTGTCCCCATGGTTAGTGATGCTAGTCTCATTTGGATCATGGTCTCAAGAGAAGCATCATGCTCCTATTTTTGCTTGGCAAGGGCCCGTTCCAGGTCCTCAGAGGTGAAAGACTTGGCTTCCGAGGAAGTCCCGTCCCTCTGCACTGGAGCTACCGTAGCTGGATTCACGTCCATCTCGCTCTAGGGCGGTTAAGCCACACAAATAGAGTACGTGGCTCTGATACCAATTGAAAAGGATCGAGATGGACCTAGAGGGGGGGGTGAATAGGTACAAATCCAAATTTTAATAATTACTTAGCAATTTTAGGCTAAAGTGCGGAATATGAGTGTAAGCCTAATAATTGCTATGACAAAGAGTAAGCTATTTGGAGTGAAGTAAGACAAGCGGTAAACAATAATCAAATACATGTATATAATAAGGATTAACACAAGTAGAGAGTTAGGGTTAGGAATAACCGAAACTCCGAGAGAGACAAGGATGTATCCCGATGTTCACTTCCTTGGAGGGAAGCTACATCACCGTTAGAGGGCCGAATTTACCACGAAGGCACACCAACGCCACGAAGGCTCACCCTATTCTCCCTTTGAGATAACTCCACGAAGGCGTTTCTCAACCACTAGTGGTAAGCCTTGAGGTGGCTTCCAAACCTTCACAAACTTTCCGGGGATATCACAATGGTTTGATTCCTCTCCGAAGACTCCTACCTCCTAGGAGTCTCCAACCTCCAAGAGTAACAAGATCACGGGGATTGCTCAAAACTTGCTCAAATCACAAATCACTTTGGTGGGAAGGAGGAGAGGGAGACGATCTATCTTTTGATTGGAACAACACTCAAAGGGACTCACAAATGCTCTTGGGATCTAGGATTTGGTGTAGACAAGAGTGAGTGAGAGGAAAGGTGTTCTTGGATGTATTGTAGCTGTGTTGAACACCCTTTCACGAGGTGGGAGAAGAGTATATATAGTGTGGAGTGAAATCCAGCCATTGGAGGTGCATTAAGTCACACAGGGTCTGGACGTCCGACACTTGCCGGAAGGCCGGGTGCCCGCGAGGGGCCGGACGTCCGACAGTGGTCTGTCGTCCGAGGCCTGTAGGCACGACTGGAACTCTTTTGGATTTATCAGTGACCGGACGTCCGACAGGGGTCGGTCGTCCGAGGCCTGTAGATACGACAGAACCTATTTGAATTTATCAGCGTCCGGACGTCCGGAGTGGACCGGAAATCCGTGTTATGCAGTTCAATTTCTACTGGTGGAGGCTTCCGGATTTCCGATGGGGTTCGGGCGTCCGGCGCTCGGACGTCCGGAGGGAGCCGGATTTCCGAGATATAGAACACAAATTCTACTATTGTAGACTTCCTGATTTCCGGAGCTTGGCTGGACGTCCGGCCCTCGGATGTCCGGAGGGAGCCAGATTTCCGAGTTATATGCTTCACAAACTACTGGTGACGGGCTGCGAATTTCCGAAGCCAGCCGGACGTCCGGCTCTCGGACGTCCGGAGGGAGCCGGATGTCCGAGGCAATGGACATGTTTTGAATTGAAGACAGGGAGGAGAGTATGTGGTGTTTGGTATGAAAGTAAAGATGTGGTATGAGCAAGTTCATCGCAAAACCTCTGATCCCCTCTTAATAGTGCGGGATCCCTATACTCAATATCAGTAAACTCAAAAGACTACTCTACAACATCTCTTCTTAATCCCGAGTCTTCTCGAAATATAAATCACCAATCTTTTCAGGCAGCCTTTGGCACATAAATCTCAATCTACTAAAGTACTTTCCTTCCTAAGATACACTAAACAAATAGGATTAGTTTCCTATGTATGTGTTGTCATTAACACCAAAAGACGATTAGGGGCATAGCATGCACTTTCAACGTTCCCCAACAGTGGCATCATGAGCTAGGTTCATGCGTAGATGTCTTCTCGAGTAGAACACAAAAGTTTTTGTGGGAGGTGATGTGCGTTTTGCTGCCCTCCTTAGTCTTTTCTTGATTCCGCGGTATTGTTGGATCGAAGCGGCTCGGACCGACATTACTCGTACGCTTACGAGAGACTGGTTTCATCGCTACGAATAACTCCGTTGCTCAAAGATGACCGGCGAGTGTCGGTTTCTCGAACTTTAGTTGAATCGGATTTGACCGAGGAGGTCCTTGGATGAGGTTAAATAGCAATTCATATATCTCCGTTGTGGTGTTTGCGTAAGTAAGATGCGATCCTACTAGATACCCATGGTCACCAGGTAAAACATGCAACAACAATTAGAGGACGTCTAACTTGTTTTTGCAGGGTATGCTTGTGATGTGATATGGCCAACGATGTGATGTGATATATTGGATGTATGAGATGATCATGTTGTAATAGTTAATATCGACTTGCACATCAATGGTACGGCAACCGGCAGGAGCCATAGGGTTGTCTTTAAACTAACGTTTGTGCTTGCAGATGCGTTTACAATATTGCTAGGACGTAGCTTTAGTAGTAATAGCATGAGTAGCACGACAACCCCGATGGCGACACGTTGATGGAGATCATGATGATGGAGATCATGGTGTGACGCCGGTGACAAGAAGAACGTGTCGGTGCTTTGGTGATGGAGATCAAGAAGCAAATGATGATGGCCATATCATGTCACTGATGAATTGCATGTGATGTTAATCCTTTATGCACCTTATCTTGCTTAGAACGACGGTAGCATTATGAGGTGATCTCTCACTAAAATTTCAAGACGAAATTGTGTTCTCCCCGACTATGCACCGTTGCGACAGTTCTTCATTTCGAGACACCACGTGATGAGCGGGTGTGATAGACTCAACGTTCACATACAACGGGTGCAAAACAGTTGCACACGCGGAACACTCGGGTTATGCTTGACGAGCCTAGCATGTGCAGACATGGCCTCGGAACACATGAGAACGAAAGGTCGAGCATGAATCGTATAGTTGATATGGTTAGCATAGAGATGCTTACCACTGAAACTATTCTCGACTCACGTGATGATCGGACTTGAGATAGTGGATTTGGATCATGTACCACTCAAATGACTAGAGAGATGTACTTTTTGAGTGGGAGTTCTTAAGTGATATGATTAATTGAACTAATTGTCATGAACATAGTCTAATGGTCTTGGCGAATTACGATGTAGCTTGCGCTATAGCTCTACTGTTTTTTATATGTTCCTAGAGAAAATTTGGTTGAAAGTTGATAGTAGCAAACTTTGCAGACTGAGTCTGTAAAACCGAGGATTGTCCTCGTTGCTGTGCAGAAGGCTTATGTCCTTAATGCACCACTCGCGTGCTGCACCTCGAGCGTCGTTTGTAGATGTTGTGAACATCCGACATACAAGTTTCTGATGACTACACGATAGTTCAGTACAAAATACTTAAATGGCTTAGAAGCAAGGCGCCGAAGACGTTTTGAAACGTCACGGAACATAAGAGATGTTCTAAAGAGATGAAATTGTCATTTCATGCTTGTGCCCTTGTTAAGAGGTATGAGACCTCCGACAAGATTCTTTGTCCACGAAGTAAAGGAGAAAATGCTCAATCGTTGAGCGTGTGCTCAGATTATCTGAGTACGACAATCGCTTGAATCAAGTGGGAATTGATCTTCCAGATAAGTTAGTGATGGTTCTCCAAAGTCACTGCCACCAAGCTGTGAGAGCTTCATGATGAACTATAACATATCAAGGATAGATACAATGATCCTTGAGCGATTCGCGATGTTTGACACTGCGAAAGTAGAAATCAAGAAGGAGCATCAATAGTTGATGGTTAGTAAAACCACTAAGTTTCGAGAAAGTCAAGGGCTAGAAGGGATACTTCGTGAAACGGCAAAGCAGTTGCTGCACTAATGAAGAGACCCCAGATTAAACCCAAGCCCGGGACTAAGTGCTTTTGTTGTGAGGGGAACGGTCACTGAGGCAGAGCAACTCTAGATACTTGGTAGATAAAGAAGGCTGGCAAAAGTCGAAAGAAGTATATTTGATATACATGATGTTGATGTGTACTTTACTAGTACTCCTAGTAGCACGAGGGTATTGGATACCGGTTTGGTTGCTAAGTGATTAGTAACACGAAATGAAAGCTACGGCATAAACGGAGACTAGCTAAAGGCGAGGTGACGATACGTGTTGGAAGTGTTTCCAAGGTTGATATGATCAAACGTCGCACGCTCCCTCTACCATCAGGATTGGTGTTAAACCTAAATAATTGTTATTTGGTGCTTGCGTTAAGCATGAACATGATTGGATCGTGTTTATTGCAATACGATTATTCATTTAAAGAGAATAATGGTTACTCTATTTGCTTGAATAATCACCTTCAATGGTTTATTGAATCTCGATCGTAGTGTTACACATGTCCATGATATTGGTGCCAAAAGATACGAGGTAATGATGATAGTACCACTTACTTGTGGCACTGCCGCTTGAGTCATGTTGGTATAAATTGCATGAAGAGGCTCCATGCTGATGGATCTTTATACTCACTTGATTTTGAATCACTAGTGACATGCAAATCATACCACATGAGCAAGGCCTTGTTTTCATTGAGATGAAACAAGATAGTAACTTGTTGGAAGTGATACATTTTGATGTATGCAGTCCAATGGGTGCTGAGGCACGCAGTGGATATCATTATGTTCTTACTTCAATGACGATTTGAGTAGATACAAGAGTATTTACTTAATGAATCACAAGTCTGAAATATTGAAAAGTTCAATTCTGTTTCAGGAGTGAAGTTCGTCATAACAAGAGGATAAACTGTCTACGATGTGATCATAGAAATGAATATATGAGTTACGAGTTTTGGTACGCAGTTAAGACAATGTGGAAATTGTTTTGCAGTTCATGCCACCTGGAACATCATAGTGTGATGATGTGTCTGAACGTCATAGCCACGCACTATTTGGTATGGTGCATGCTATGATGTCTATTATCGAATTACCACTATCGTTTATGGGTTATGCATTAGAGACAACCGCGTTCACTTTAAATAGGGCACCGCGTATTTCCGTTGAGATGACACAGTATAGACTGAGGTTTAGAGAAATCTAAAACTGTCGTTTCTTGAAAGTTTGGGGCTTCGACACTTATGTGAAAAAGTTTCACTCTGATAAGCTCGAACCCAAAGCGGATAAATGCATCTTCATAGGATATCCAAAACAGTTGGGTGCATCTCCCATCTCAGATCCGAAAGCAAAGTGTTTGTTTCTAGAAACGGATCCTTTCTTGAGGAAAGGTTTCTCTCGAAAGAATTGAGTGGGAGGGTGGTAGAACTTGATAAGGTTATTGAACCATCACTTCAACCAGTGTGTAGCAGGGCGCAGGGAGTTGTTCCTGTGGCGCCTACACCAATTGAAGTGAAAGCTTATGATGGTGATCATCGAGCATCGAATCAAGTTACTACAAATCTCATAGGTTGACAAGGTCGCGCACTACTGGAGAGTGGTACGGTAACCCTGTATTGGAGGTCATGTTGTTGAGCAACAATGAACCTACGAGTTATGGAGAAAGCAATGGTGGGCCCGGATTCCGACAAATGGCTGGAGGCCATGAAATCCGAGAGAGGATCCATGTATGAAAACAAAGTGTAGACTTTGGAAGAACTACTTGATGGTCATAGGACTATTGAGTAAAGATGGATCTTTAAAAGGAAGACAGACGATGATGGTGATAAGTCACTATTAAGAAAAGCTCGACTTGTCGCATAGATGTTTCCGACAAGATCAAACAGTTGACTATGATGAGAATTTCTCACTCGTAGCGATGCTAAAACTCTGTTAGAATTATGTTAGTAGTTGCTGCATTATTTATGAAATATTGCACATAGGATGTCAAAACATTGTTTCCTCAACGGTTTCCTTGAGCAAACATTGTATGTGATACAACTAGGAGGTTTTGTCGATCCTAAAGATACTAGCAAGTATGCAAGCTCCAGCGATCCTTCAATGGACTGGTGCAAGCATCTCGGAGTTGGAATATACACTTTGATGAGATGATCAAAGATTTTGGGTTTGTACAAGGTTTATGAGAAACTTGTATTTCCAAAGAAGTGAGTGGGAGCACTATAGAATTTCTGATAAGTATATGTGGTTGACATATTGTGGATCAGAAGTAATGTAGAATTTCTGTAAAGCATACAAGGTTGTTTGAAAGGAGTTTTCAAAGGAATACCTGGATTGCGCTACTTGAACGTTGAGCATCAAAGATCTATGGAGATAGATCAAAAGCGCTTAATGGAAGTTTCAAGAAGATGCATGCCCTGACAAGTTTTTGGAGGAGTTCAAAATAGATCAGCAAAGAAGGAGTTCTTGGTTGCGTTGTAAGGTGTGAATTTGAGTAAGACTCAAAATCCGACCACGGCAGAATAAAGAGAATAGACGAAGGTCGTCTTCTATGCCTTGGTCGTAGAATCTGAAGTATGCCATGCTGGGTACCGCACCTGATGAGTGCCTTGACTCAAAGTCTGTTGAGAGGTACACAGAATGATCCATGATTGAATCACTAGCAGCGGTCAAAATTTATCCTTAGTAACTGATGGACTAAGGAATTTTTCTCGATTATGGAGGTGGTTAAAGAGTTCGTCGTAAAGGGTTACGTCGATGCAAGCATTGACACTAATCCGAATAACTATGAGTAGTGAAACAGATTCGTATAGTAGAGTAGATATTTGGAGTATTTCCGAATAGCACATAAGAGCAGCATCTATAAGATGACATAAAGATTTATAAAGAACACACGGATCTGAAAGTTTCAGAACCGTTGACTAAAACCTCTCTCACGAGCAAAACGTGATCAGACCCCATAACTATATGGGTGTTGGATTCGTTTGAATCACATGGTGATGTGAACTAGATTATTGACTCTAGTGAAAGTGGGAGACTGTTGGAAATATGCCCTAGAGGCAATAATAAATTAGTTATTATTATATTTCTTAGTTCATGATAATCGTTTATTATCCATGCTATAATTGTATTGATTGGAAACACAATACTTGTGTGGATACATAGACACAACACTGTCCCTAGTAAGCCTCTAGTTGACTAGCTCGTTGATCAAAGATGGTCAAGGTTTCCTGGCCATAGGCAAGTGTTGTTACTTGATAACAGGATCACATCATTAGGAGAATCATGTGATGGACTAGACCCAAAACTAATAGACGTAGCATGTTGATCGTGTCATTTTGTTGCTACTGTTTTCTGCGTGTCAAGTATTTGTTCCTATGACCATGAGATCATATAACTCATTGACACCGGAGGAATGCTTTGTGTGTATCAAACGTCTCAACGTAACTAGGTGACTATAAAGATGCTCTACGGGTATCTCCGAAGGTGTTCGTTGAGTTAGTATGGATCGAGACTGGGATTTGTCACTCCGTGTGACGGAGAGGTATCTCGGGGCCCACTCTGTAATACAACATCACACACAAGCCTTGCAAGCAATGTGACATAGTGTAAGTTGCGGGATCTTGTATTACGGAACGAGTAAAGAGACTTGCTGGTAAACGAGATAGAAATAGGTATGCGAATACTAACGATCGAATCTCGGGCAAGTAACATACCGAAGGACAAAGGGAATGACATACGGGATTATATGAATCCTTGGCACTGAGGTTCAAACGATGAGATCTTCGTAGAATATGTGGGATCCAATATGGGCATCCAGGTCCCGCTATTGGATATTGACCGAGGAGTCACTCGGGTCATGTCTACATAGTTCTCGAACCCGCAGGGTCTGCACACTTAAGGTTCGACGTTGTTTTATGCGTATTTGAGTTATATGGTTGGTTACCGAATGTTGTTCGGAATCCCGGATGAGATCACGGACGTCACGAGGGTTTCCGGAATGGTCCAGAAACGAAGATTGATATAAAGGATGACCTTGTTTGATTACCGGAAGGTTTTCGGAGTTACCGGGAATGTACCGGGAATGACGAATGGGTTCCGGGTGTTCACCGGGGGGGGGGGGCAACCCACCCCGGGGAAGCCCATAGGCCTTGGGGGTGGCGCACCAGCCCTTGGTGGGCTGGTGGGACAGCCCAAGAAGGCCCTATGCGCCAAGGATAGAAAATAAAAGAGAAAAGAAAAAAAAGAGGTGGGAAAGGAGAGAAGGACTCCACTTTCCAATCCTAGTTGGATTAGGATTGGAGGAGGACTCCTCCTCCCTTGGTGGCGCAGTCCTTGGGGCTCCTTGAGCCTCAAGGCAAGCCTCCACTCCCCTCCTCCTATGTATATGGAGCTATTAGGGCTGATTTGAGACAACTTTTGCCACGGCAGCCCGACCACATACCTCCACGGTTTTACCTCTAGATCGCGTTTCTGCGGAGCTCGGGCGGAGCCCTCCTGAGATTAGATCACCACCAACCTCCGGAGCGCCATCACGCTGCCGGAGAACTCATCTACCTCTCCGTCTCTCTTATTGGATCAAGAAGGCCGAGATCATCGTCTAGCTGTACGTGTGCTGAACGCGGAGGTGCCGTCCGTTCGGCACTAGATTGGAGCGGATCGTGGAACGGATCGCGGGACGGTTCGCGGGGCGGATCGAGGGACGTGAGGACGTTCCACTACATCAACCGCGTTCACTAACGCTCCTGCTGTGCGATCTACAAGGGTACGTAGATCAGAAATCCCCTCTCGTAGATGGACATCACCATGATAGGACTTCCTGCGCGTAGGAAATTTTTTGTTTCCCATGCAACGTTCCTCAACAACTGGTCATACCGACTTTGAAGCCACAAGGAAGCACTCCCATGACTTTGGCTAGTCATCCGGCTCCGCGTTTCCAAAACGCAGGCTGTGGGTTCCAAACAGTTCTCTGCCGCCAAGATACACTCCGAGGCCATCCTACTTGGCGCCTCAGACGAATCAGACCAACTCTCCAGCCAAAACTTATGGTGGTCCAGCTAGCAATGCTGCGCCACATGCCAACCAAGTGATATGCTACAAGTGTGGAGAACCAGGGCACTATTCCCGTGAGTATCCTCATAATGTGGGTGCCAAGCAAGCCGGAAAGTCCATCGGGCAAGGAAAGTCGGGCAAAGCTTACTATGTGAAGCCAACTCCTGCACGTGGCCGTGTGAACTATGTCTCTGCAGAAGAAGCTGCACAGGATCCCGACGTCATACTGGGTACGCTTCTTGTTAATCATCACCCAGCGTCTATTCTCTTTGACACTGGGTCTTCTCATTCCTTCATTTCAGAAAGTTATGCACAGTTGCAGAACATGTCTTTTTGTGATATGCCAATTCCATTGGTTGTCCAAACTCCTGGTAGTAAATGGCAAACCTCTAGGATAACCTATGACAATGAAATTCTAGTAGACAGGCTAGTTTTTCTAGCCCCATTGATAGCCCTGAAATCTTCGAATATTAATATCATCTTCGGTACGGACTGGATGTCAGCTCATTATGCCAAGATTGATACTCATACTAGAAATGTTCAGCTTACCCATCCCTCGGGCGATATAGTCAATGTCTCTACTCGAGTTGCCAAATGCCAACTCTATTCCCTCAATGCCAACCCTCTTCCGGAACTTGAAGACATTCCGGTAGTCCGTGACTTCCCGGATGTTTTTCCAGAGGAACTGCCAGGAATTCCACCTCACAGAGATTTAGAGTTCGTGATAGATCTTGTCCCGGGAACCGTTCCAATAGCCAGAAGACCATATAAGATGGCACCCTTGGAGCTAGCCGAACTTAAGAAGCAACTAGATGAGGCCTTGAATAAAGGTTTCATTCGTCCTAGCTCTTCTCCTTGGGCTTGCCCCGTCCTCTTCGTCAAGAAGAAAGATGGAACTTATCGGATGGTTGTAGATTACCGACCAGTTAATCTGGTCACAATAAAGAACAAGTATCCGCTTCCTAGGATCAACGACCTGTATGATCAGCTCGCTGGATCCTCAGTCTTCTCAAAAATGGATCTGAGGTTGGGTTACCATCAAATCAAGATCAAGAACGGGGACATTCCAAAAACGGCTTTTGTTACTCGTTATGGCCAATACGAGTACACCGTCATGTCCTTCGGTTTAACCAATGCGCCAGCCACCTTCTCTCATTTGATGAATTCAATCTTCATGGAGTATTTGGATAAATTCGTCGTGGTATACCTCGATGATATTCTCATCTACTCGAAGAACGAACGAGAACATGCCGAACATCTAAGGCTGGTATTGATGAAACTTCGAGAGCATCGCCTTTATGCCAAGTTTTCAAAATGTGAATTTTGGTTACCAAAAGTGACCTATCTATGTGACGTAATCTCTGGTAAGGGTATTGCTGTCAATCCCGAGAGAGTTCAAGCCGTCCTTGATTGGACTCAATCTGAATCGGTTATGCAAGTTAGGAGTTTTCTTGGTCTAGCGAGCTATTGTCGCCGCTTTGTCGAGAATTTCTCCAAGGTTGCAAATCCTCTAACTGAACTCCTCAAGAAGGATACAAAGTTCGAGTGGACACCACAGTGTGAGCATAGTTTTCAGGAACTGAAAAGACGCCTGACTTCCGCACCTGTCTTGCTACCACCAGATTTTTCTAAGGACTTTGTTATCTATTGCAACGCCTCGCGACAAGGACTAGGTTGCATTCTCATGCAAGATCGTCATGTGATTGCATACGCATATCGATAGTTGCGTCCACATGAGGATAATTATCCCACACATGATCTTGAGCTTGCAGTTGTAGTCCATGCACTAAAAACCTGGCGACATTACCTTCTGGGTAATCGTTGCGAAATATTCACTGATTACCAAAGTCTAAAATATATCTTCACCCAGCCGGATTTGAATCTCAAGCAAAGACGATGGGTTGAGTTGATCTTGGATTATGACTTAGGGATAACTTACACCCCGGGGAAGGCCAATGTTATGGCTGATGCACTAAGTCGTAAATCTTATTGTAACAATTTTATGCTACAACAAGGTCAACCACATCTCTATGAGGAATTTCAGAAGTTAAATCTCCATATCGTTCCTCAAGGATTCCTTTCTACCCTGGTGGCGAAGCCTACTCTTAGTGATCAAATCATAGCTGTGCAGGCTTATGATAAGGGTATATCCCGGATCAAGGAGAATATTGCTAGCGGAAACGCTAGAGATTTCTCCATCGATGAGAAAGGTGTTGTATTCTTTCAGAACCGTTTAGTGGTTCCTAAGAGCAAACGTCTGCGGCAATTGATCCTTAAGGAGGCCCATGATTCTCCTCTCACCATTCATCTCGGAAGTACTAAGATGTATCAGGACCTACGCCAGAGGTTCTGGCGGACTCGGATGAAGAGAGAAATTGCTGAGTTCGTTGCTAACTGCGACGTTTGTCGTCGAGTTAAGGCAGAACATCAAAGGCCTGCTGGCACCCTTCAACCTTTAGCTATTCCCGAATGGAAATGGGATAAAGTTAGTATGGATTTCATTACCGGATTTCCCAAGACCAAGAAAGGAAATAATGCTATCTTTGTGGTCATTGACCGTCTCTCCAAAGTAGCTCATTTTCTTCCAGTTCGTGAGAGTATAACAGCTAGCCAGCTAGCAGAGTTATATGTCTCTCGAATAGTGTCTCTTCATGGTGTTCCCCTGGATATTAACTCAGACCGTGGAAGTATCTTTACTTCTCGCTTCAGGGAAAGTTTTCAGAATGCTATGGGGACTCACTTATCTTTTAGCACGGCTTTCCATCCTCAATCAAGTGGTCAAGTAGAAAGAGTGAATCAAATCCTTGAAGATATGCTCCGAGCTTGTGTTATATCGTTTGGTATGAATTGGGAGAAGTGCCTTCCATTCGCCGAATTTGCTTATAACAATAGTTATCAATCAAGCCTGGGCAAAGCCCCTTTTGAAGTTCTCTATGGACGAAGATGTCGAACACCTCTTAATTGGTCAGAAACCGGAGAGAGGCAACTCTTTGGCCCGGATATGATCCAGGATGCAGAAGAGCAGGTTCGCATTATTCGTGAAAAGTTGAAAACAGCCCAGTCTCGTCAAAAGAGCCAATATGATTGTCATCATAAGGCTGTGACCTTTGAAGTTGACGAGAAGGCTTACCTTCGGGTTACACCTCTGAAGGGTACCCATCGATTCGGTATCAAGGGCAAGTTGGCTCCTCGTTACATTGGTCCTTTTTGCATTATTGCGAAACGAGGAGAAGTTGCCTACCAGTTGGAACTTCCTTCGCATCTTTCCAAGGTTCATGATGTCTTCCACGTCTCGCAACTCACGCATTGCTTTTCGGATCCTATCTGTGAAGTGGACCACGAAACGCTTGATCTCCAAGATAACCTTTCATACCAAGAATACCCCGTGCGTATTCTTGATCAAGTTGAGTGTACCACTCGACGTCGAAACCTTAAGTTTCTTAAAGTTCAATGGTCAAATCATTCTGAAAAGGAGGCAACTTGGGAAAGAGAGGATCGTCTCCGACTTGAGTATCCTGCGTTATTCCCGACGACTTCTAAATCTCGGGACGAGATTCTTTCGTGTGGGGGTGAGTTGTAACATCCCTGAAACCCTAATCAAGTTAGCATTGTGCTCATATCTTCTTTGCATTGCATCCAAGAAAATTTCAACAAGAACAAAGCAAGTGGTGAAGGAAAACTCAAAAACCCTAGCCACTTCTCAAATTCAAAGGAATTATAAACTTGTTCAAATCAATGAACCCAAAATGGCCTCAAGAAAAGTTCAACTTTTCTGATAATTCTTGAAAGCAATTAAGCAATGAAGAAAACCATTTTCTTAATACATTTGGCATTTTAAATAAATGCAAAAGACTGCTGGTTTCAAGTTTTAAATTTGAATTCAAAAATATGTAGTTTCCACAAATGCTGAAAACTTTATGGGTGATTGGAAATATTCCAACTAAGACCCCAGCATTTTTCAAACTATTTATAGTTTGCTTTTGAAGCCAAAATAAATGGAAAGCAATGTCAGTAATTAAAACAGAAACCAAATAGAAAAAAATGGGGAAAAAACTACCTGTCGCCCTGAGGAGGCCCAACCCATCAGGGGCAGGGTCGTCTTCTTCCTCTGCCTTCTGGCAGAGGAGAGATCGACCACGGCGGCTCGTCCACCTCCTACTTTGCCGTGGCGACCTCCGGTACCCCCTAGGATAGCGCGACAGCGGGGATATCCTCCCCGAGCGCGTCTCTATCCGTTCCCCTGACCATTCCTCCCCCCTCCTCTCGGGTTCTCCCCTCCCTCCTCATGCCGCCATTGCCAAGAGCTCGAGCTCGAGCTACCGTGCCCCTAGCCACAGGATCTTCCTCCCGAGTGTCCCATCCTGCTGACGCATTGCTGATGTAGTTATGACACAATAAGTGGATTTCTGATTTAAAAGAATTCCAGAAAAATGCCAAAACTTCTAAAAATCATAGAAATTAATCTGTAACTCCAATGAAATTAATTTATATATGAAAAAGTATCAGAAAAATCCAAGGAATCTGAATATGTCATTTTCAAACATGTTTGAAAATGTTACTGGACCTAAACATATAGAATAATGAATAAGTTAACTTTTATAAATACTTTGGAGATGGAATTTGAAAATTATTTGAATTCCACTTCAAATGATATGAGCAAACATTGTTCAACCACAAACCAACAACTTAACATGTCATTTCCATGATGTTAAAAACAAGTTGATCTGAGCATCAGGTCGAATCAATTAAAATGGTATTCGAGAATACCTCGTTTGAAGTAATATTAGAGTTTGATTCAAATCAACTTCAAACCTAATAAATGTTAGCTATAATAGTATACCACCTTGCATCCTCATGCCATGCTCATGCATCATCTTGTTGCATATGATTGTTATTGATTGTTGTCATTTCTTTCGGTAGGCTCCGCTCCTCCGGATTCCACCGAATATCGGACTGACGGATATTGTCCCTCCTCTGAGCAACAAGGCAAGCAACCATTTTGATCATCCCGATAAATCCCATGTTCTCGCTCCTGCACTTACTTATTGCATTAGGATCAAATGCTCAAATGCTTTTGCCACGTTAGTTGAACCCACTTCCCTTGCATGACATGTCTTTGTCACAGTAAATAGCTGAACCTTGCAACCTAGCATACCTGGTAGATGCTTGAGCCATGATGTGCCTTATCCTGCTATGCATGCTATGCTTAGAGTTGTGTATGGTCTGTCATCTGGGAGATGAACAGAAGTGTGAGAATGTGTTCAGTAAGTAAAGGTTGTGTGTTGAACCTGATTTGGTAAAGGTACCGGTGAAAGGCTATGTAGGAGTACATGGCGGGTTGTTTCATTGGAACCGTCCTTAGGACCTGAGTTCCGTGTATGTAATCTAAGACTAGATACTACCACACATTGGGATACTTAATTGACCCTCTCGACTTATTAATCGCTTAGTACTCGGTCCAGGAGTTGCAAGTAGTTTCTGGTGTTTATAGTCATGCTGGAGGCCGTGCATAGTGCTGACCTGAGAGGTGGGCTGTGATGCGGTAGGCAGTGGCACGGTGTACCAAGTGGCACCCGGATGGTGGGCTTGGGAACCCTGCGCACATCGTTTGGGGCCGTGGCGGAAACCTCGGCCGGACTTCCGTACGGGTTACCCTCAGATAGACGATATACCTGGACTAAGTATTAGTGTGGTTAACGGTCGTGGCCGACTCCCTCGCTGGGCTTCCGCTTGAAGGTTGCCGAGGTGCATGACGTGCACATGGCGATAAGTGGCGAGAGCGTGTGTGAAGAAGTACACCCCTGCAGGGTTATGATCTATTCGAATAGCCGCGTCCGCGGATATGGACTACTTGAAGACATATGTTGTTCATAGATAACTTCAATGGCTACTCATAAAATTGTCAAGATAAGATTCCACGATGGAGTATTGTTGTGGTGTTAGTGGACTCGTGTGTGAGAAATCAAGTTGTCAAAAATTATTTGAAAATGCAAGTTGTCTAGCCACGAGTCAAATGCTGGCTTCCCGCATGAAACCCCGCAATTCCTTATTGATACATTGCATGAGTAGATAGTTATCCTAAAGTCTTGTTGAGTACCTCCGTACTCATGTTTGCTTAATAATTGTTGCAGAGGTTGTTAATGACCCTAATGGAGGGTTCTTCCTAGACATCGACGACGACGAGTAGCTCGTGTCCCAGCTACGATCTGGCCCTAGGGTGGGTCTGTAGTATAGTCAGGCCATGTGCCTTCTAGTTTCATCTGTCTGTACTCAGACAGTTTAATTACTTCCGTTGGCTTGTAACTTGAATGACTGTTATGATGGGTCATGAGACCCCTACTGTGTAATATTATATGTGTGGCTCTTCCGGGCCTCTTAAATAAAGCTTGTATGTTTATAGTGATGTTGTGATGCCATCGATGTATCTATACATATCGGTATGCCATGCGTACGTGTGTCGTACTTGATATGTATGGGGTTCGATTACCTAGCCGTAGACATTAGTAGCATTCCTTACAGGGAAATGCCCCTTTGTGATCCAACGGGCCATGGTAGCTTGCTACTGCTCCGGACACATTGGTTGACCGGCGTGTGTCCTTCTTAGCTGATGTGTCTGTCCCCTTTGGGGTAATTTTACGCGATGTAATGGAGTCCTTGTAGCTTGCTACGACTCGTCTACATTTGCTGGTGACCGACACCTGCTTTGCTGGGTCATGTATGCGTGTCCCTGTGCGGAACTGCCACTTTGGATTATGACTAGACATGTCGATCTAGGTCCTTTGTCATTGTTTTGCTAGTGACACAATTGCATACGTGAGTCAAAAGGCGCAAACGGTCCCGGCTAAGGTAAGGCTGCAGCCGTGGGGTTAACCGTGCGTGAGACCGGAAAGAGATGCGGCGTGTTACAAGCTGGATTCCTATGGCTCAGGATCGGGGTCCCGACATATGTTGTGGAAAATGGAGTTCCCTCTGTCACTTCAACTATCTCTGCCGCTGATGTGAACTGATTCAAGCAACTCGACTCTCAAGCGGAGAGTATCATGTGTGGCCATTTGAGCAAAGGTCAGTATAACAGAGTGAGTGCTTTGGCCTTTGCGAAGCTTATGTGGGAAAGGCTGTCCAGAGTCAACGAAGGAGTGTTCACAGAACGTGACTCTTGTGTTGTTGTTCTCCACAATCTCTTCAACTGCTTCAAGAGACTTGATAATGAATGATGCCAAGATACCTTTGATCGCCTCACTGACATCTCCAATGAGCTTGAGGCCCTTGGAGCCACAGACATCACTGACCATGAAGTGGTGAAGAAACTTCTACGATCCCTTGATCCTTCATTTGACACACTAGTACTGATGATTCAAGAATGAAGAGGCTACACGCTACTTGATCCTGCTGATATTCTTGAGGGACTCAATACTGATAACCGACAAGTGTAGGGGATCGCGACAGTCTTCGCGGGTAAGTTAACCCAATTTATTGATTCGACACAAGGGGAGCCAAAGAATATTTATAAGCTTTAACAGTTGAGTTGTCAATTCAACCGCACATGAAAGATACTTGCTTGGCAATGAAATATTAGTAGCAACGGTGATATGGAAGTGATGGTGGCAACAGAAATAATGGTGGCAAAGCAACAAAAGTAAAACAGCGAAAGTAAAGCTACTTGTGACCAGCATGATTAAAACACTGTAGGCTAAGGAGATGGATGGTTGGTCATGGATGAGAGATATCATGTATTGAACTTGGGGCAAGGCACATAGAAAAGTAATGATCATCTAGGGATATATAAGATATTAGGCATGTATCCCGAGGTAGTCGTACGTGCTTGCAATAAGAACTTGCACGACATCTTTTGTCCTACCATCCCGCTATCAACGGGCCCAAATGGAACTTATGGATATTAAGGTGCTCCTGTCAAAGAGCACCGGAACAAAGCATTAACAATCAATGGATAGATGGAATCGTCAAACTATAGCCCGTCCCCTTTGGTGTCCCAAGCTGTCACCATTGGGATCGCCAGTTCCGGACTATAATAGGTACATACTACTCATAGATAGGATCTAGAACACAAATATATTCATCAAAACATAAGGTATTCAGATCTGAAATCATGGCACTCGGGCCCAAAGTGACAAGCATTACGAGTAACAAGTAGTAGCAAAGATGATAAACACCATAGTAGATGATAGGCAACATGCCCCCGACAATCTCACAAACTATTACATGATCTAACTCATCCAATCTCTCCCATCCCCTTCACCTACAGCTGGGAATTACTCACACATGATGAGAGAAGCCATGGAAGGATGATGGGGTGGTGATGGTGATGACGATGGCGACGATTTCCCCTCTCCGGAGGCCAAAACAACCTCCAGATTAGCTCTCCCGAAGAAGAACCGAGGGTGGCGGCGGCTCCGTGTCGAGAACTTGCAAAACGAATGTTGTTCTAGAGTTTTCTCGTCATGTGTAAAAATAGGAGCCAAAGTAGGGCACCAGAGGGGGTGGGCCCCATCAAGGCGGCCTCCCCGCATGGCCAGGGGGCAGGCCAGGCCAGCAGGTCGCTTGGGGGCCCTGTGGCTCCCGGCTGGCCCATCTTCTGGCCCATGGTTCCTCCCGGTGTGTGGATTTTCTCTATTTTTTCTGGGAATTTTCCGGGACGTCTAAATATCCATTTCCCTGCACACAAGAGAACCATACAGGCAGCTCTGCTGAAAACAATGTGAGGCCGGGTTAGTTTCATTCAAATCATGCAAGAATGAGGCCAAAATAATAGCAAAAGTGTTTGGAAAATTCGATATGTTTGAGACGTATCAACTCCCCCAAGCTTAGCATATTGCTTGTCCTCAAGCAGTTCAGTTCAACGAACTGGACGCGACAAAGAAAACTTAACAAACTCTTTTCTTTCATCAGATGTATATAAGCATGCACTATGAACAAGTCCAACAAGTATTGCACTAATGTTACAAAAACAATACACGAAGCAATCCTACGATCATGTGAAGAGTTTCAAACAATTAAGAAAGAATAATATGTAACTGAAAATCATAACGAGATCATGATGCACATGACTTGGATATACTAGAGTGGTATCTCGCTAGCCCCCATGAGTGAAGCAAAACATAAATGCAGACGCTCCTTCGGAGTATTAAAGGAGACTAGAAATAAATATTTCAGAATAGGCAATATCACGATCATGCAGAAGACAATGTGGTGCTTTGGGACAATGCACATTACACTCAGAATGACAATTATGCTTCTATAGTTGGTGCTTTTATGAGAAGAGGACGACTCAACAGAAAAGTAAAATAGATAGTCCCTTCGCGGAGGGAAGCATTGATTTTGCAGAGGTGCCAAAGCTTGAGCTTTAAAACTGAGATAAATCAAATTTTTGGCCGGTATGCTTTCATTGTCAATGTAACAACTAGGATATCTCAATATCTTCCATGCTAAATACATTATAGGCGGTTCCCAAACAAAAATTAAAGTTTTAACTCCCCCTCCACCAATCGGTCACACTCCACGGCGGGTCGAATCCACGGGTACCGTCCATACAAACAACAATCCTGGGGGAGTTTTGTTTCATTAAATTTTATTTGACTCTGAGCATGGAACTGGGCATCCCAGTTACCAGCCACTTTCTGGTGAATGATAGTGAATCAACACATATCTTGAGAATAACCTACTTAGCATGGAAGATACTGATAGCTCCTAGTCACTACATGAGCGATTCGGGCATACAAAACAAAATAATTATTTGAAAATTTATAACACGGCACATGCAAATTTACTTAGGACGGCACAAACATACCGCATATAGGTAGGTATGGTGGACTCATATGGCGCAACTCGTTGTAAGGATTTTGGATGCACAAGGAGTTAGTCCGCTTAGTACACGTGAAGGCTAGCAAAAGACGGGAAAGCGAGCAACTAGAGAGCAATAACGGTCATAATCATGCAGAGCGACAAAGCAACATTGAATCGGGCATGAAAGCGATATAACTATTCTGAAATAAAAAGATCGTCAAGGCCTGATAGACTTCCAGTCATAAACATGTGTAAGCCTGTGCCAAGTCAATCCAAAAACTCTCTGAAGGGAAATACCACTCTAATATGCCAAACCATGAACAATGCAATGCATGCTAAACATTTCAATAACACATTATGCACTCGAGCTATTTTAGACTAGTCACAAAGAAAGCGTGAACTACTGGGAGGGCATTGTAATCATAGCACCATGTCGCTACAAGCTGGTCTCTAGATCATAAGTACAACCATATGTACAAAAGTAGAATCAAACAGAGTTCATACTGGCTTTCCTTGTTGCATTCCTTCCGTCGATCTTCATCATTATTGCATCACCGCTTGCACGGTCGAACGTAGAAAGATATAATCAAGCTCAATTGCAACCATGGATGTGAGCTGGACTATATAAACAAAGCAAACTAAAGAGAGAAAAGAAATCTTTTTGGGTCTTCCAGAGGTTAAACGAAAGCAAAAGAAAAGGGAAAACTTTTTGTTGTTTTTGCAAAGAGAGAACAAAGAAGAACCGACAAAAACTCTGAAAAGACTTACAAAGGATACTACGGATGATACAATGAAAGGCGTGAAGGATACGTACTCCCCCAAGCTTAGGCTTTTGGCCTAAGTTGAGCTCGGCTGCTGCGGGCTCCAGGAGCTTCCTCCGGCTCCGGAGTGGTACTAGTGGCTCCAAGAATCATACGAGGCCTCGGGCGCGTACACTGATGCCCGACTGGCCTCCCAAGGAGAAGGCTCTTCTTCCTCGGGAATAACCTCCTCCATGGGGTTGTCAAACTGCTGCTGGATCACAAACTCGTCCACCTCAGTCAAGGTGAAAGACCACCCGTTCCTGCTAGTGTAATCAAACAAAAGTGGTGCAGGAAGAAGGATCTCGCGAGTAGTAAGCTCGCCAAACCTCATAATATAAACATGGTTACTAAACTCGGAAGTCCTAGTCACAAACTCATGCCTCTTCATAGCGGTAAGATCAAAGCTTATGAATGAAAAAGGCGTATCATCCGTGCGCACTATGCACCAGAGGTGCTTGAGGATAAGCGTGGCATAAATGCCACCAAAGTGAGGCCCATTGCCGCTGTTAGCGACGAGGCGACGAGCAATCAAAGCACCAATATTATATGTGTTATCTCGCAAGAGGGCGGCTGCCAAGATAGTGAGATCCGGAGCCGAAATGTTGCTCGTGTTGTCACGAGCTAACACCCCTCGAGCAATATAGTATGTGAAATACCTGATGTGAGGAAACAAGACGCTGGAGATTTTCCCCCGGTGAATTTCTCGCGGGTCTTTACTGCAAAGGGAAGCGAATAGCGATTTCAGATCGTATGGCTGAACGTTCATTTTGGTCGTCTTCCCGACATTTCGCACACCTATAATATCACAAAATTCTGCCAAAGACATGGTAAAGACATCCTCATATAATCTGAATTCAATCATGGAAGTTTTATCATTATATCTAAACGAGTTGACAAAATAATAGGTGAGTTTCGGATATTGTTTTACACGTCGTGTTACGAGATGTGTCAAACCTGCAGCTGCACAGAGGTTATCAAACTCATCCTTAATACTTGCCGCCATAAGGAAATCTGAACACGGGTATGCCATAGCACGTGTCGTGTCCGTCTCGTGGAACAACTCCGGTGGCACGATATCATCATTGTAACTTGTCCTCGCAGTAGAGGATGAAGCTGCAGCTCTAGTTAGTCTATCACTAGGCTCGGGTCTCTTCTTCCCAAGCCATCCTTTTACTTTTCCAAACAAGCTCATTTCTGAATTTTTTGATTCAACACAAAAATGGAGGTTTATGCAAAAATGAGTTGGAGCAAACTATTTCATTCACTTCCTTCATGCATAAGCTTGCATCAAAACTTCACAAATAAATTTTAAGCATGCATGCAAGCTCATATGAACAGCACCAAGAGCTCCTAAATACTCACAAATGAGACCACCAATCAAAATTTGAATTGGATAAGTGGAGGAGTCACATGCCAGGGAGCAAATGCTCAAATTCTCAATGCAAATGATGTGATGTAGAGAGATATAGAAATTTGCCACCAAGAATAGCAAGAACTCGAGTTCCAGGAGAAAAATCAGGATTTTTTGGAGTGAGAGAGAGAGAAGGGAGGAAGAAGTACCTGGAAGGGAGCCCAGGTGGGCCCAGGCGACTTGTGGGCGCGACCAGGGGGCAGGCCGCGCCAGCTGGCCGCCTAGAGAAAGGGTGCCCCCTGGCTGGCCCTAGGTGCCCGTGCATCACTTTTTCGATGGAAATTTTTTATTTTAAATTTTCCGGAATTTTTCTAACAACTTCACTTTTGAAAATATTTTGAAATACTGAAAGTAGCAAAACTTCGAGTAAGCTCGAAACAATGGTTAAACATATGAAGTTTCAAAAACATAAAACTCTGGTACAACAAGGAGGAAGAAAGATAAAGAAAATGAAAACATAACAAGCTTCCCTTTTTACTCATATAAAACATATTTGTTAGCGAGGTTGATCAAGTCTCACTACCAAACAAGTATTATATTGAGCAAAAAGTTTCACTTCTTATAAAATAATCATGGTACCTTTATTTCATTGGATATTGTCCCCACCATAATGGTTTTGTATTTTTGGTGGACATGTAGAGGACAATCCCACTCTCCAATCTTCACGGTCTCAATATTCTCAATAGAATTAAGGCCATGCCTTTTATCAATCTTCTTCAGAAAATATACCGTGTGCTCCTTCTCATTAACATTGAAGGTCACCTTTCCTTTATTGCAATCAATAATAGCACCTGCGGTGTTAAGAAAAGGTCTCCCAAGAATAATAGACACGCTCCCATCCTCGGGCATGTCAAGCACAACAAAGTCAGTAAGGATCAAGCAATTAGCAACGTCAACGGGAACATCCTCACAAATACCTACAGGAATAGCTGTTGACTTATCAGCCATTTGAAGAGAGATATCTGTAGGGATTAGTTTATCTAGACAAAGCCTTTTGTTGAGAGAAAAAGGCATAACACCCACTCCTACACCAAGATCACATAAAGCATTCCTGACATAATTATTTTTTATGGAGCAAGGAATGGTGGGTATACCTGTATCACCAAGCTTCTCACAAATCTTGCCACTGAAAGAGTAATTAGCAAGCATAGTAGATATTGCCTCATTAGGAGCTTTTCTTTTATTTGTGACAATATCTTTCATATACCTCGAGTATGAAAGCAACTTAATAGCATCAGTCAAAGGAATTTGAAGAAAAAGAGGTTTCATCCATTCACAAAATTTATTGCAATGCTCTTCTTCTTTAGTTTTGAAAGACTTACCTGGGAAGGGCATTCATTTTTGTACCCATGGTTCTCTTTCCTTCCCATGTTTTCTTGCAACAAAATCTTCTCTAGTATATATTTTGCGCTTGTCCGGTGCTTCTTCTTCTCGTATCTCAGGAGGATCAATCTTCTCATTATGTTTGTCTGGTTCAGCACCATCTTCAGTTTCAACATCGGAAATAGATATACTATTAGGATCAACAATAGGTTATTCATCAATTATTGGATCATTTGAGTTGTCAGCCTCCTTGTGTTTCTTCTTCTTCTTTGGGGAGCTGACAATGTCTTCTTCCTGCAATTGAGAATCTTGCTCGATCCTCTTTGGATGCCCCTCCAGATAGAGGGGTCCTGGGTGTGTGTACCTACTCGGGTCTTTATACCATATTCCTATGTATCAACTTGTTTAACATTGTTAGCAACCAAATCTTTTTGGACATTAGACATTTGTTCAAGCTGAGTTTGAACCATATGGAAATGCTTAACAAGACCTTTAACATCATTAAAAGTTCTACTTAAAACATCAAGCAAACTTTTGACAGCAAGGGAATTATCATGCAATTGGCTTTGAATCCGCTCATTAAAGTGATTTTGCTTGACACTAAAATTATCAAGCTCGTCTAAACATTGATCAGGAGGCTTATCATGAGGGACGTCACTTGCATTGAATTCTAAAAGAGAGTGTACCTCTACCATAGGTGGGTGAGTGGTAGGCTCACATCATTCCTCAATAGGAGGTAGATTCTTCACATCTTCAGTTTTAATACCTCTCTCTTTCATAGAATTCTTGGCTTCTTGCATAACTTCTGGGCTCAAGAAAAGAATACCTCTCTTCTTGGGTGATGGAGGTGGTTCAGGAACGGACCAATCATCATGATTCTTAGCTATCTTGCCAATTAATTCTTCGACATCGTCTCATGTTCTTTCCCTGAAAACACAACCAGCACAACTATCCAGATAGGTTCTAGATTCATCGGTTAGACCAGCATAAAATATATCAAGAAATTCATTCTTAGGGATTTTATGTAACGTTTAGCCTTAAGCAAAGTGCAATACCTCCCCGAAGCTTTAGGGAGGTGCTCATCCTGCAATTGTTTAAAGTTATAAATTCTTTGTAAAGCAGCATGTTGCTTATGAGTAGGAAAATATTTAGCAACAAAAGATTGAGCTAAATCTTGAGGACTTTTAATGGAACCACATGGTAATGCATTATACCATGCTTTAGCATCTTCCTTCAAAGAGAAAGGAAATAGCTTAGTAACATAATAATTTCTCTTCTTGTCCTCTAATGAATAAGCCACCCAACTCAGTGAGTTTGGTAAGGTGTGCAATAGCATTGTCATCTTCTCTGCCATAAAAAGGGTCAGCTTGAAGTGTGGATATAAGTGAAAGATCAATAGAGAAATCAAAATTAGCCTCCTCAATGCAAATAGGAGATGTAGCAAACTTAGGATCAGGAGTGAACTTGTGATGACGAGATGATGTATATACTTCTCGCCCCTCATTGGATATCCCAAGTGGAAGGTGGAGATGTAGTCAGCAGCAAATTTCCCTCACACAGAGACTGTAAGGTTTATCGAACCGGGAGGACTCCTAGGCTGAACAAGTAGGTGTCTCCCACCCTGGCGCTAGCAGAAGAAGTGGACCTGCACACACAAAAAATAACTTTGCTCCCAACGAGTATAGAGAGGTTATCAATCTCTCCGGCCTTGTAGTTTGCAAAGGATCAAAACACAAGCGGGAAGGTAATAGTGATTGCAACGGAAAAGTAAATGAAAGCGGTAATGATGGAGGTGTAAACAATGATGGTGATGTGGACCGGACTCACGTGATGTTCACTAGTGATGTATCTCTCCCAAAACACGATAAACAAGTATGCTAGGGTAAACAAATCACAGTTGGGCAATTGATAGAATTATGACCGCAGCACAATGCTAATTATGCTCCTTGATAGTTAGAGGTTCGATAGTAATGGGCAGTATGCCAAGACAAGTAGACCGTTTATTCATCAGCATCTACTTACTAATCATCCACCTTGAGATATATATCCAAAAAGTATCTCCGGTATTAAGTTGCAAGCCCCACCCAAACTATGAACTCAGAGCAACGGACAACTGCAGTAACGAACTATGCATATGGTAAACAATCCTTGCAACCGCGGTCACAAGCACCGTTGTTTTCTCCCTGGTGGCAACAAGCACATCCCCTAGTCTCATGTTTCTGTCACTCAAGCTAGACATCGAGGGGCCCGAACCCGCAATCATGCATAATGCTCCCTCTTGGAGTTACGATCTACTACATGTCCAAAGCAATAAAAAGCAATGGAGAACATGCATGAATCACTAAGGAACATAATATAAAAGGATAATCAAATATATAACTCATAACAATCTGAACATAACCTCATAATCCATCGGATCTCAACAAACCGAGCATAGCAATAGCAAGAGGATTACATAGATGCCTTGATCATGTAGGGCAGCTCACCAGGACTAACCATCGAAGCACAAGATTGGAGAGAAGACTTCACATAGCTACTGGTCATGGACTCATGGTCCAAGGAGGAATACTCACGGCACGTCCGAGAAGCATCCATGGTGGTGGAGAAGCTCTCGGAGGTCAATCCTCCCTCCGGGAGGGTGCCGGGAAGAGGTCTCGTGACTCTCCCGATCTTGGAAGCGCTGTGGCGGCGGAACGATGGAGAAATTCGCGATTCCAGAAATTCTGCGAGGGTTTTCTCAAGGATCTCTAAATATAGGCCAAAGGAGGGCACCAGAGGAGGTGGGACCCACCCATGCGACCTCTTGGCACTACCTAGGGCATGGCCGCGCCGGCAGGCCGCCTGGGAGGCCCCTGGCGCCCCTCTGTCCCTCCTTTGGTGATCTTGAAGCTTCCATTTTGCTGATTTTTTTAATATTTTTCAGGATTTTTTTGGGCTTCGGAAAATTGGGTAAAAGCCCGTGCAAAAAAGACATCAGCAGACATAAACTGGCACTGGGTGCACTGAGATAGTAGGTTAGTCTAAATATGTGTGAAATGATATAAAAGTGTAGCAAAACATAAAATAATGTCACCCAAAAGATCATGGAACAAACAGAAATTATAGATACATTTGGGACATATCAACTTGTTCTTCATAGAATGCTTGTCAAGCATCTTCTTAACGGAAGCAGGGTCAGAGTCGACACGCTTTGTAAGTTCCCTGCATAAATCATCGTCAAGTTCAATATAATAATCATCAAGAATTCTTTCCTTGAGACCACTCAAGTCTGGGTGACCAAAAGATCTACCAATGTGGTAGCGTGCAACAGGAAGTTCAATTCCAGACTGCTTAGCAGCCTTAGCAATCTGAGACTCAATAAAATAACCAAGTAAAGCAGGCTCATCAATAGTAGTGGAAGCATAATCAATAGTATCACGCATAGTAACAGACTCGGTAGAAGCATCATGTGGTGGTGGTGAAGCAAACTTACCTATAACGAAAGGTGAATCAAGCGTAGTGCTAGTGCTGAGAACAGTACCTTTTCTCATAGTGGATGGTAAAATTGGAACCTTGGGGTTTCCTTTCTTACCCATTGTGAATAGATTGCAGCAAGAAAAATAACTCCAAATAGACTTGTAACTAAAGCTATGCTCCCCGGCAACGGCGCCAGAAGAAGGTCTTGATAACCCACAAGTGTAGGGGATCGCGACTGTCTTCGCGGATAAGATAACCCAATTTATTGATTCGTCACGACGGGAGCCAGTGAATATTTATAAGCTTTAACAATTGAGTTGTCAATTCAACTGCACATGAAAGATACTTGCTTGGCAACGAAATATTAGTAGCAACAACGATACGGAATTGATGGTGGCAACATAAATAATGGTAGCAAAGCAACGAAAGTAAAACAACGAAAGTAAAGCTACTTGTGACCAGCAGGATCAAAACACTGTAGGCTAAGGAGATGGATGGTTGGTCATGGATGAGAGATATCATGTATTTAACTTGGGGCAAGGCACATAGAAAAGTAATGATCATCTAGGCATATATCAAACATTAGGCATGTATCCCGAGGTAGTCGTACGTTCTTGCAATAAGAACTTGCATGACATCTTTTCTCCTACCATCCCGCTATCAATGGGGACAAATGGAACTTATGGATATTAAGGTGCTCCTATCGAAGAGCACCGGAACAAAGAATTAACAATCAATGGATCCATGGAATCCTCAAACGATAGCCCATCTTGTCGTGGTTTTGTCACGGCAGATGTCCTCGTGAAAGGACTTGATGATGGAGCCATCGCACCTTGGTGGCGACTCAAAGGGGGTGAGCGAAAGTGAGACTCAAATTTACTCAGGTTCGGCCCCTCGTGAGGAGGTAAAAGCCTACGTCCTGCTTTGTGTAGATTAATGGTGGTTTCGATTACAAGGAGGGCGTAACTCGCCTGACCTAGCTCTCGATTCTCTCTAACCCGCCTAACCTTTCCCTGGGACTCGCCTTTATATATATGTCAAGGCCTTAGGGTTTACAAAGTCCTGCCATCCTACTCTTGGTAGTTTTCCTGATCTCTAAGTCGCCGTGCTCCCCACGACCAGGAGTTTCCTTGACGTTCCATCATCCACATGTTCTTCATGAACCGCCCCACAACTCCCGGGCCACCAGACGCATGGCAAAAGGTGAGTCGCCCCTTTGGTGACCCGGCCCATTAAGGGCGGGTTACCCATAGGTAACATCCCCAACATTAGGCCCCAGATTGTCATGAACTCATTCGTGTCAATAAACCCCCTTCAATCTTGGGGCGACTCTCCTTATTTCCAGCCTTCGGCAAACGCTGAGCCGCCATTTGTGGCGCTCTAACCCGAGTCGCCATACAGTATTTAAAGGGTGTCGCCTCATCTCCTTGGTTCCAGTCCCAAAACACTGTAACTATCAGCGAATCTCTCGACCATAATTGCTTATCCCAAAAATCTAGGCGCCATCATTGCGTTTACTGACTTGTCGCCTCGATTCCCGCATTGACAGCCTCGTTTCCCGTTCCTGCTCCTTAAATAGCAAGAGAAATGGGGGGGAGAGAAAGCACGTCACCAACCCCCATTCCACCTTCGTCTTCGTCTCCGTCTTCGTCTCCGCGCACCCGCCCCCCAGCACCGTCTCTGAGCTCCAGCGTCCCGGCATTGTCCTCGGCTCCAGCACCCAGCGTCATCCTCGGCTCCCGGAGTCTTTCTCCATCGACCGCGGCTCCCCAGGCGGCAAGGAACACGAAGCCCCGAGCCTCCGTTCCCGGCGGCGTTCCCCTGTTGTCAGGTACACTCCTTCCCTCTCTTAGGTGTAGACCAAGAACTCCATGGTTGTAGCTCTCTTTGCTAGCCAGCTCCATAGGAGGATGAACACCTCGAGATATGTTAGATCTGCTCCCCCTTGCAGCGATTAGCTTCAAATTGCAATAGGCTTCGGCCATTTTAATCTCGGCCTCCCACTAGTTCAAACCCATGTTCTGTTGACCAGCACTGTAGTTGTACTATATGCACAGTTCATCGCCATTACCTCGGACGATATTTTCTTATTTTTACCTGTCCGTAGATCCATAGCTTACCGCCTGTCCATAGAAACATGTTTTTCACCCATTGAGAATGTCTCTAAGGACAAGAACGTTTCCGAGAGTCGCCTTTTAACTTCAGCCTTCATGGCGACTCAGTTTAATTACTATAGTTAGGACTCCTTTTCTTTCAGTATGGAGGGCGAATTAGAACAAACCTCTGAGGGCATACTCATAGATCGCCCAGATGACGAACTACGATGCACGCTAACTGTTGGGCGAGTTATCAAACCCTTTTGTGAACACCATAGACCTGTACCAGCGGGTTAGGATACTTTCTAATTTTTTGCTGAGTCACCTTGCACTACGTTTTTTCTATTCATGGCTATTACGAAATGTGACTGGTTGCCGACGAAACTCGACGATGCCACGATCGAGAAATTTGTTAAGGAGGGTCTCCTTGACAGTAAGGAAACTATCGGTTGGAGAACTGTCGGGGGCATAACCCCGGGGTAGGCTCATCAAGCCTATTCCTTCATTTCCGGCCCAATGGACATGAACGTATGCAGATTCCAAGGCCCAAATCTTCTGGCCGGCTAGGCATCACCTACCGGCTAGAGGACGAGGCGGCCATCTGTCTGGCCGGCCAGGCATCCCTTGCCGGCTAGAGTCAAGGCGGCCTCCTCTTCTGAGCCGGCCTCGTCCCGCCAGCCGGACTGGGGAGGAGTCGGTCGCACTTAAGCCGGCTAACCAAGCAGGCTAGCCGGCCAACGATCACATGTCACATCAGATCGTAGGTCAGGATAAGACCTCATGATTAAAGGTAGCTACGCGTTAGCAAAGGTACTGGATTGGGGTGCCCGGCAGGTACGAGCGTCGGCGGCCACGCCGCTGACCTACCCTGGCTCTGATCCATCACCTAGCATAGTGTCGGACCGTCACACTCCCACTCCATTACTGCACTCGGCGTGGGGAACAGTGGAGGCGGCCGTACTACCTGCCCATGAAGAATCTCGCAGGGCGACGCTTGCCATATAGCGTGTGCTCGGCGTCAACCTTACGCGAGAGCCTCATTGGCCAGCCGGCGGGTCCCACAGGCAATCGAGACCATGTAGCCGGCGGGCCCCCCAACGACAAGAAAAGACTCTTGTGGGCCCCTGGCCAGCCGGCGAGGCTGCCAGCCGGGTCCCACACTTGTACCCTTTATCCATATTGTAGGCCGGCGGGTTCGTCTATAAAACCCCCCGGCCACCCTCCATGAAGGGGGGCGATCATTCACTAGTCATTCAACACAACACATTCACCAACCACAGAGAGAGAGGTAGAGACGAGCCGGCTACTCCCCTATTCCTCCTCCCAACACAGCTCCACGAGCGACATTGTACTCTATTCATACACATCAAACACTCTGGCAGGATTAGGGGTATTATCTCTACGGAGAGCCCTGAACCTGGGTACATCGTGCGTCCCATGCGTGTATCAACCTCGTTCCCAGCGTCCACCTTTGTCCCTTCGGTTCTCACCGACTTTAGCCTACCTATTGAATATGTTGTGAGTATTCACCGACATTTGGCGCCCACCATGGGGCCGATAGCGGCATCAGCTGGCTTTACGCGTTGGGCGAGGCCCTGCACCTACATCACCGGATGCATCGCGTCCGGATCAGTTTGCATGCCTGTGGAGCCCGCTTTCGACGAGACGACACCCATGATGATCGACGTCCCCATCCGCCATGCGGATTCGTACGAAGATTCTGATGACGAGGCGCTCCCAAGCGTCGTCGTCGCTGCTATGGAGAACCTCAACGTTCTCTTCAGCGACCTTCGTCTCAACGACGGCCCGCGCAACTTCGGCAAGGACTTCGACGTTGAGGCACTCTGCGCCAGCTTCAGCACGCTCTCTATCGCTGAGATGCCTGCCCACGACGTATAACCCAGTAACATCCTCATCTTCGACGGCCCTCCGTTGTCGGTGGGGTTCTTCATCCCTTACCACGTTGCTGCCATCTCCAACACCGGGGAGGTGATGGTCGTCGGCGCCGGCACTGCTGCCACCGCTGATACTCTTCGGGACGCCATCGCCGGCCTGAAGACACCTGTCACTACTTCCGCAAACCCTGCTGATGCTCGGGCCTCGCTGGAGGAGGCTCGCAAGCGTATCTTGGTGGAGGGCATCGCCGTAGCTTCGGCGAAACGTCGGTTGGAGGCTACGCAGCGCGAGTATAACTCTGCATACGGTCTCACTCCGATTTCCGAGGCCCCTAGCCGGCTTGGATCGGTCCGCAGACGTGGCCGGTTCATCGCCGAGGTTCTAGGTGGTGATCTGCCCACCTACGAGACTCCTGCGGCCAACATGCGAGCGGCGCAGGCAGCCATGGAGGAGATAGCAAGCTTGGAAGGCGAGGAGCGCGCTTTCCAGGAGAAGCGGGTCAAGGACCTCCTTGACGCCGCCAACCAGCAACACGTCCGACTTGACCCCAGTCAGGCTCAATCGGAGTCCCTTGGACCCAACTCCTTGGCACGCCGCAACCCTAGCAGTGAGCATCATGCACAAGGATCTTCCTCGCATCACCCTTCCGGCCGGAGGGGCGAGGGAAGCCACGCCCGGCGCTCTCCGCGCCAGAGCGAGCACAGTTCGGGCTTACGTTGCGGAGGCGACGAGGGTGATTCGGAGTGTGAGATTCTTCCCCGCGAAGAACTAACGTCTCCGGCTCATGAGGCGCCTCCCCTCTCGCCACCATGGCTGGCGCTCACGCCACCCAGGATGAGTGGGACGCCCGCCAGCGTCTCACCGTCCTGGCCCAGTCTGCCCTCCTAGAGGAAGACGGACCCGTCGGTCCGACATGATTCGGCCCCCGGATCCGAGCGGAGCCGTTTCGCTGAAGTTTCACCCTATCTCGGGACACGCCAAAGTACAACGGCACGGCCAAGCCAGAGGACTGGCTGATTGACTACACCACGGCTGTCAGCATCGCCACAGGCAACAAGCGCGTAGCAGTTTGCTACGTGCCACTCATGTTGACCGGCTCGGCCCGGACTTGGCTTAACAGCCTCCCGGCCGGCAGTGTCAACTCCTGGGTGGACTTCGAGAAGGCGTTCGTCCGCAACTTCACTGGAACCTACAGGCGCCCTAGCCAGCCCCGCCAGCTGGCCATGTGCGTCCAGAAGGCCGACGAACCCCTTCGCGACTATGTCACCCGGTGGACCGAGCTCCGCAATTCCTGCGAGGGGGTGCATGAGGTACAAGCCATCCAGTACTTCATCGACAGTTGTCGAGACGGCACCCTCCTCAAGCACAAGCTCATGTGCACCGAGCCCACCTCTCTGGCAGTGCTCATGGCCAAGGCGAACAAATACACCACGGCCGACTCAGCAATGCGCGTCAAGGTGACCGCCTCAGACAAGGTTGTGCCTACGCCGGCTACTCCCAAGCCTGCTGGGGACAACCGAGGCGGCCAGAACAACTACAAGCGCAAGGCGGATCAGATGGATCCCCACTCCAACAGCAAGTTGGTGGCCAGCATGGAGGGCGAAGCGTCGGCTCCTCAAGCCGGCCCTCCACGAAAGCGTCCCAACCGGAGCAACATCAACTGGCTGCCCAAGCAATCCTTCGAGTAGCTGCTCGACGCCCCCTGCAAGATACATTCTCAGGTGCAGCCGTCTACCCTCACCCTTCGACGGTGCAGCTTTGCACGCCGGCTGTCGCAAGGAGATAGCTTGTCGGCTCCTCCAGGTGTGCAGGCGGTCCCTCGTGCACCGGCTCCCAACCACGCTTCGGCTCCGCCGCCGCCGCCTCGAGACGATGGTCACCACCAAGACGACTACCCTCATCAAGATGGAGCGTTCGTCGTCTTCACCAGCGAAGGCGATGACAAGCACAGCCTGCGCTAGAGGCAGCGCGAGGTAAAGGCGACAGTCCCCCCGGTTCCCCAATACATGCATTGGTCTGACAAACCAATCACATGGAGCCGGGTGGACCATCCTGCGGTGATGCCCAACCCGGGATCATACGCCCTCTTCCTCGACCCCACCTTCGCCTCCAAAACGCTCACCTACCGATTCTCCCGGGTGCTGGTCGACGGTGGCAGCAGCATCAACATCCTCTACCTCGACACTCTCCTCAAGCTCGGGCTCAAGGAGACGGACGTCCTACCAACCAGTACTGTCTTCCATGGCATCGTGCCTGGGCAGTCCTGCTCGCCTATCGGCAAGATCTAGCTGGACGTCCTCTTCGGTGACAAAGCCCACTTCCGCCGATAGTCTATATGGTACCTCAGTAGCCCGTATCACGCGCTGCTAGGAAGACCGGCTCTGGCCATGTTTATGGCTATTCCACATTACGCCTACCTAAAGATGAAGATGCCGGGTCCCAAGGGCATCATCACTGTTGTTGGCGACTACAAGAAGTCGCTCGAGTGTGCCCAAGATAGCAGCCGCTTCGCTGATGCCTTGGTGATTGCTAAGGAGAAGCGGGAGATCGCCCGGCTCGTGGCCCAGGCTACCGAGCAGCCGGCGATCCCTTCTCCTCCATCCCAATCGGCCGGCGACGGCTCTCTCAAGCCGGCTAAAGAGACCAAGCAGGTCACCATCGGCCCTGCCAACCCGAAGCAGTGCCTCAGCCCCAAATAGGAAGGCGAGCTCGTCGACTTCCTCCGTGAGAATCGGGACATCTTTGCATGGTCCCCCAAGGACATGCCGGGTGTTCCGAGGAAGTACGCCGAGCACAAACTTCACGTGCAACCGGATGCGAAGCCTGTGAAACAACCCCTGCGCCGCTTCGCCGAGGGGAAGCGCGCACGATCAGAGAAGAAATCACCCGGCTTCATCATGGAGGTTTTCCACCCGGACTGGCTAGCTAACCCAGTCCTAGTGCTGAAGAAGAACAACACGTGGCGAATGTGTATCGACTACACTAGCCTGAATAAGGCCTGTTCGAAAGACCCTTCCGCGTTGCCTAGGATAGATCAAGTGATCGACTCCACTGCAGGCTGCGAACTACTATCGTTTCTGGATGCTTATTCAGGCTACCATCAAATCAAGCTGGATGTAGCTGATCGCCTGAAGACCTCCTTCATCACGCCCTTCGGGGCCTACTGCTACACCACCATGACATTCGGTCTGAAGAACGCAGGTGCGACATTCCAACGCTGCATGCAGCAGTGCCTACTGCCACAGATTGCCAAGAATATCCACGTGTATGTGGATGACATCGTCGTCAAGACAAAGTAGCACTTCAACCTCCTCGATGACCTGTGGGAGACGTTTGCCAATCTGCGCGAGTACAAGATCCAGCTCAACCCCGAGAAGTGCGTCTTCGGGGTCCCAGGCGGCAAACTCTTGGGGTTCTTCGTATCCGCCAGCGACATCGAAGCGAACCCTGTGAAGATCGGCACCATCGAGCAGATGGTGCAGCCGGCTCGGATCCTTGACGTCCAAAAGTTCGCCGGCTGCTTGGCGTCACTCAGCCGGTTCGTCGGCAGGCTTGGCGAGAAGGCCCTTCCACTATACCAGCTCATGAAGAAGATGACATAGTTCGAGTGGAACGACCAGGTGGACGAAGCCTTCCGCGACCTCAAGCGGGTAATCTCGAGCCTGCCGATCTTGCTGCCCCATCTGAAAGGGAACCCATACACATATACATCGCGGCGACCACTCGCGTGGTTAGCATAGTGTTGGTAGTTCAGCGTAAAGAGGAAGGCAAGGCCCTGCCAGTGTAGCGCCCTGTCTACTACCTTAGCGAGGTCTTGTCCTCCTCTAAGCAGAACTATCCACATTATGAAAAAATGTGTTATGGTGTTTACCTGGCTGCAAAGAAATTGAAGCAATACTTCCAAGAGCGTGCCATCACCGTGGTGAGCACTGCTCCGCTTTCAGAGATCATGGGCAACCGTGATGTCACGGGCAGAATTGCCAAATGGTCCATCGCCATGGCGGATCATGATATTCGGTACGAGCCTCGCACCGCCATCAAATTGCAGGTGGTGGCCGACTTCTTAGTCAACTGGGCCGAGACCTAGTTTGAGCCACCGCCTCCAGATTCTACGCATTGGTGAATGCACTTCGACGGCTCGAGGATACGGACAGGGCTAGGAGCCGGCATCATCTTGACGTCTTCGAAAGGGGACCAGCTCAAGTACGCTCTCCAGATCCATTTCGCCGCCTCCAACAACGTCGTCGAGTACGAAGCACTGGCTCATGGCCTCCGGCTTGCCAAGGAGATCGGCATCCGGCGGCTCGTATGCTTCGGCGATTCAGACTTAGTGGTGCAGCAGGTCTCTGGCGAATGGGACGCCAGAGACGCCAACATGGCGAGCTACCGCTTCCTCATCCAGCAGCTCAGCGGTCCTTTCGAGGGCTGTGAGTTTCACCACGTTCCCAGGGCGGAAAATGAGGCGGCCGATACACTAGCGAAGATCGGCTCCACGAGACACTCCATTCCAGCCGGCATCTCCCTCGAGCAACTCCATTAGTCGTCTATCAAGCCATCTCCCGAGTCGGCATCGATCTTTGTACCGGCCGACTCTACGATACAAGCGACGTCGGTTACACCGGCTGCGGACCCCACGCCGACTGCGCTCGCGGCACCGACTCCAATTGTGGCACCGACTGAATCCACGGTGCATGCGCCGTCAGCACCCCCAACTACGCCGGTTGCGGTTCCTATACCGGCTCCATTGGTCCCACCGACTCCAATGGCGGCGCCGGCTACAACAACAACCCCGGCTCTGCCCGGGCTCGAATCCTCCGAGTGGGTGGACGTCATGGAGGTAGACGGTGAGCCGGCTGCAGTGACAGCACCAGAGACACTATCAAGCTCGGGGGCTGCAGAAGCCCCCAACAGTCAAGACAAAGCGGAGGCGACCCTTGTATCGGCTCCATCATGGGCTCAAGCTATTCTGGCCTTCCTTCTTCGTGGCGAACTTCCTCAGAACGAGTTGGAGGCGAGACAAATCCAGCGCAGATCCGACGCCTACGCCATCATCAATCGCGAACTGGTACGACGCAGCGTGACTGGCATGTTCCAACGCTGCGTCGAGTCAGAAAAAGGGCAGGAGATCCTCAGAGACATCCACCAGGGGGAGTGTGGGCATCACGTCGCCTCCAGAACCCTGGTGGCCAAGGCATTCCGTCATAGATTCTACTGGCCCATGGCCCTCGAGGAGGCCGTGGATCTGGTTGACAAGTGCGAAGGCTGCCAGCGCTTCAGCGCGCAGAGCCACATGCCGCCTTTGGCCCTCAAAACCATTCCCCTGTCATGGCCATTCTCCCTCTGGGGACTGGACATGGTAGGGCCCTTTAAGACGGCTCGCGGAGGGATGACACATCTTTTGGTGGCCGTCGACAAATTCACCAAGTGGATCGAGGCCAGACCTATCAAAAAACTTGACGGCCCCATGGCGGTCAGGTTTATCATAGACATCTCTGTCCGATATGGCGTTCGCCGCAGCATCATCACCGACAATGGCACCAACTTTGCCAAGGGCGCCCTAGCGCTCTACTGTGCCAAGGTAGGCATCCGGCTTGACTTGGCTTCAGTAGCACACCCTCAGTCGAACGGCCAAGCAAAGAGGGCCAATGGCCTGATTCTAGCCGGCATCAAGCCAAGGCTGGTGGCACCGCTGGTCAGGTCAGCCGGCTGCTGGATTGAAGAACTGCCGGATGTGTTATGGAGCCTCTGCACCATGCCCAACCGGTCGACCGGCTTCACCCCATTCTTTCTGGTATATGGGTCTGAGGCTATTATTCCCACGGATATCGAGTTCGACTTGCCTCGGGTCACCCTATACACAGAAACGGAGGCGAAGGAGGCCAGAGAAGACGGTGTGTATCTCCTCGAAGAAGCGAGGGACTTGGCCTTGAGCCGGACGACCATCTATCAACAGAAGCTGAGATACTACCACAGCAAAAAGATCAAGCCTCTCTCTTTCAGGGAGGGAGACTTGGTCCTCAGAAGAATCCAGCGCACTGCCGGCCAGCACAAGCTCTCATCCCCATGGGAGGGACCCTTCATCAGCAGTAGGGCACTGCACTACAATGCTTACTACCTGATTGACGCCCAAAAGCCAAGGAAGCGCAAGAGGGACGACTCCGGCCAAGAAACGGAACGTCCATGGAACGCGGCGTTGCTTCGCCCGTTCTATTGCTAAAAGGCAAAAGTCAAGCAAAGGAAAGAGCATGCACATGTATCTTTCTCCCTCTTCTGGGAACAACAAATGCAATAAAAAGAGCATGCTTCATGTTTCTTTTTATTGAGAGTTTTCACTCAGTGTACGCTCTCTGACTCGCTTCAATAAGCTCGGGGGCTACACCGCGTACACCTCTTGCTGGCTTAATCTAGATCGGAGGCTATGCAACGCATGGGCCTTGCTGGCTTTAACAATCTCAGGGGCTCGCTAGCCACTCGGACGCCTTCCCTATTGTAAAAGAACACATAGTGTAACCGGCTGCTCCCTGGTCACCTCGTACGAGCCTGCGGGCTGGCTCCGGCCGCCTGGTTTGCGAGGTGACGCCAGGTCAGGTCGGATACATGCAAAGTTCGGCTACAAAGGGTCGCCGGCTTGGGCTGGCTCGATCATATATAAAATCTCATTCAAGTCGGCCTCTGATTGGCTTATGTCTTGTTCTTTAAGTCTTGATGGCTTCAAAAAAAGGAGTCAACCAGGAATCAAAAGACAAGGTCATAAGACAACACGCTTGGCATATGAATATAATGCTGAATATATACATTCACAAAAGCATTGGCCCACGACCCACGTTCATTACATCCCTACGGGGGTAGAACAAAACACAAAAGGACACCGGCTACATGGCTGCGGCCTCATCGATCGCCCCGGCCCCGAGGCGGTAGCATCACCATCTCCGGTTGCTCCCGAGGCGGTTGCGCCGTCTTCCTCGCGAGGGCTCCCGGCTCCGTCCACACCGGAGTCGGCGTAGGCCGCACCGCGGGAGGCGGCAGCAGATTCCGTAGCCCGGACCGCTTCATCGGAGCTGCCGTCGGCGTCATAGGGTTGAAGGACGTGCAGATCTTCAGCGATCACACCGCCATCTTCACCCCGCTCCAAAACAAAGTCGTCCCAGGATGCGTACTCGGCGACGGCGCTGGCCCTCACACGAAGCTCCTCCTCCATGCCTTGCGGCTCCGCCTCTGAGCCGTCGCGCTTGGCGGCCAGCTTGCCCAAGTTCAGGTTTCGATACCAGGACTTGGCCAAGCGTAGGGCCATGTAAGCCCCAGCCCGCGCAGCAGAGGCACACCAGGCACCCAGGCGCTCTCCACCCACTGCAAGCCAGCGGGCGAGCCGGCTCATGGATGTCGGCTCCACGCCTTCCGGCCACAAGGCCGCCACCATCGACGAGCCTACGACCTAGAGTTGAGCCACACACTCGCCCAGGGCGCGCAGGCGGGCCCGAAGGCCCACCCCGATCTCCTCCACACTCCAGCCGGAGGTAGTGTCTACCTCCTGCCCGGCCGCGCGGCGCTCCTCACGGCACACCTCGACGGCGGTGTCGGCCGCGATCTGGGTCTCGGGGAAGAGACCTGGAGTGACGGCAGCCATGACGTAAGAGCACAGCAAAAGGAGGAGATGGCCAAAAAGACCAAACACAAGACAAGGAAGAGAGACCCACAATGGAAGGCGTCGTCGGTCTCATGGGAGACCTCGAGGACCTCGCGCTCCCGCACCTTACTCGCATGAGTAAGGCGGGCAACTTCCTCCTGGAGAGTCGCTGCAGACTCCAAAGCCACGACCAGCTGCGTCTGCTTCTGGACAAGGGGCTCCTCCTTCTCCCTCAAGACGGCGTCCTTGAGGTCCACCTCCTGGAGGTGAAGCGACGCGAGGCGGTCCACGTCGGCAGAGTAGGAGGCATCCTTCTCCTACAACGTGGCCCGCAGCCGCTCCAGCTCGACCCGGCCGGCTGCCTCGAGCTCCTTCTTCTCCGCCTGAAGAAGGTCCAGCTGCCCCTGGAGCCGGCCGCCGGCGTTACGCAGGGCGTCACGCTCCGTGGCGGCCTCGCCCAGCCGGGCTTCAAGCTCGGCAATCCGGCTATCGGCCCCCAGGGGCTGGGTCCGTAGCTCGTTGTATGTCTGTACCTGAGCATCATAAAGCGCCTGCCAAAAGAGCGAAAAAGGGAACATGATTAAGATTCTACCTGGTTAAGACCTAACCAGCCTGATTCTCGAGGACTACACCCAGTGGGTGCGTTAGCGCGCCCCCACTGAAGAAAACTATGCAGGGAAAAGGGCCTCCAAGAGATTCGGACCGGTCGGCAATCGACCCGCCCGATTCTCGGGGGCTACACCCAGTGGGTGCGCTGTCGCGCCCCCACTAACGCCAAGAGAAGAGAAAAAAGTACAAAAAACCAAAAAAGGCAACACCTACCTGGGTGCGGGCCTGGAGGCGCTCCATGTCGCTGCATACCACGCGGGTCAACTGCTCCACCTTGGACCGGCTGCTGGAAAACATCGTCACCAGCTCTGGTACACCGGAAAGCACGGTGCCGGCGGGCAGTCGCAGGTGGGCCAGGTTCGCCGCCCGCCATGTCCTCATGGGCCAGCTCCCAGCCCGGCCCTCGGCTCCTGGTGCAATAGGGTCGTGCTGAGGAACGACGATGTCGCCGGCTCGAAAGTCGGCTCGGGCGCCATCCCGACCGGCGCTACCTCCTCCGTAGGAGGCGGATGGGTCGCGTCTGGCGCATCCATGGTCGCCCCTGGGGCGTCAGGGGCCGTGTCCGGCGCGGCCAAGTCCAGCATCAGCGCATCGGTGCCGCCTCGGCCCTGGGAGAGTTAGGGATCGTCTCCAGGTCCACCTGCGCCGAGGCTTCCGGCTCTGATGGCTGGGCCCCCTCGGCCCTTGGGGCTAGCCTGGAGGCGGCCTCGCTAGCTGGCTCCTCTGCACGAGCATGGGCAGAGGGGTCATGTCCAGCCTTCGCACGCTTCTCCACCGGCATCTCGACCCGGCTGGGGCGAGGATGACCCACGGCGGCCTTCCCCGCAGCCGTGTCCCATCGGCGCTTGGACTCCGTCTCAAGCTCCTTCTGGCAGCATCAGCTGCTGCCGAGCCAGCCCGCTCGGCTGCGGAGGCGGTGTCTTCATTCGCATCCTCCGCCTCCCTATCAAGCAAAACCCGTAAGGAACAAAGCTCATCGCAAGATGGACAAAGGAAAAGAGGAGGAAATCTTACCCCGCTAACACACGGACCTGCCTCCGGCTAGCACCGCGGCGTCTCTTGACGCCGCCTGCTCGCTGTCCGGTTGGAGGACCCGGCGCCGGCCGCTTAGAGGCTGGCCGGGAAGCTGTGGCACCCTTGCCCTTCTTCCCGGCTGCCTCGTCAGCAGCGGTCGCTCCGCCCCTTTGACGCCGGCCGCGCGTCAGTGGTGGGCTGGTGACCTCCTCCACCTCATCAGAGTCCTCCTCGAAGGCTGTACCAGAACAAAATGAGGCTATCTCGTCGTCGTCCGTCCAGTCTGCAACGGCCGGCCATGCGTACTCACCAGACGGCTCGGTCCCTTCCGACTCCAGGGGATCCTCCAGCCGGCAGAGGAGTCTGAGCGGGATTCCATCACGCCCTCGTCCTCAATCTCCGAGGCGTCGGACACCTCCACATCGGGAGCGGGTGGACGAAGGGACCCCTGCAGGGTCTCAAACAGCTACGGAAAAGAGTTCAACCAAAGGCTCAGCAACGCAACCGGCTTCAATACAAAACAAGAGAGAAGAAAGAGGCCACCTACCATCGGAGGCGGACGAGCCCTATTGAACGGGGACATCTCCCACGTCCATTCCCCGCTCTCATCCATGCGGGTGATGGAAATCAGGTTCACCCTTCGCACTACAGCGCCCGGGGTGAACCTCTTGGTGGATAGCCGGCATGGATCATGCCGGCCACCCATCGGGCAAACCATATGCGGCCGCCTCTGCACGGGCAGAATCCAGCGGACCACCATGGTGGTGAGAAGGTTGCGGCCGAGGAGGCCGCTCTTCTCCAAAATGTCAAGGTGGGCACAGATAAGCGCCATCTCAGGATGCTGCTTGGGAGTCTTTGCATCCCAGTTTCGCCGCGTCGCCGGGGCGATGTCGAACGGGGGCATGTTGAGGGCGTCCTGGGCTGGGTCGACGCTCTTCACGTTGAAGAAACCCTTCTGCCAATGCTTGATGGATTCTTGCAGAGGCATTTGGGGAAAGACAGACTTCGAGCGATGATGCACCAACGCGGCCCCGCACGGCGTCATTGGGCGCGGCCCCGTGAGCTTCTCCACCTCGGATTTCTCCATGGCGATGTATTGCTGCTTAAAGAAGAACAGGTTGCACCACAGATCGACGTGAGGCTCGATCCCCACGAAGCCCTCTCACAGGAACACGAAGGCGGCCAGTTGTAGTATGCCGTTCGGCGCCAGATGATGCGGCTGCAGGCCAAAGAAATGGAGCCATTCGGCGAAAAAAGAGCTAGTCGGGAGCCCGAAGCCCCGGTAGAAGTGCTCGACGAAGACCACGACCTCTCCCGCGGCGGGTGCGGGAGCGGTCTCGGCGCTGGGGAGGCCCACCAATACTTGGGACGCCGGGGGCAGCAGCCGATGGTGACGAAGCGCCTCGATGTGCCCCTCGTCGACGTCGCTGCCCAACCAGGCTCCCTGCAAGGACGCCTTCTGCGTCGAGGACTTCTTCAAGGAAGAACCGTTGGCCATGGCTGCGGGTGACGAGAGCTCGAAGTAGTCGGCGATGTCAAGACGACGAAGATGAAGAAGACGAAGGGCACGAGTTCTTCTCAGAGCCCAGGGAGGAAGACAACGCGGATGCAGGGCGAGAAGAGGGGGCGAATGGCTTCCTCGGAACCCTCGCGTCCCATTTAAACCCCCACGAAGCATCGTGAGGAGGAGATACGGTGCGCACCGGGCCCCATTAACCCCGTGTATTATGGGCGGTAACGCTTCCCTAAGCCCAACCGCCGCGGAGTAAATCCGCAGAGGATCTCCCACGCGGAGGCCGAGGGGGCGTCGTGGCGGGACCCAGGGCCCAGGGCCGGTCCCGTGAGCAGTAATCGCCATCATTACGCCAGGCGGGGCCTGGCACGTGGCGTTCTCCGAGCAAGTTACGACTAGACCGAGGCATCGCTTCGAAGCCACCCGGTTTCGAAACAGGCGTCCTTCGTCGCGAATAGCGGCCAAAATATCAAGACAAATCAACAAGCCGGTGAGGCCGCCCGCCCGTAGGCGGCAGACCTCGCCAGCTTCGGGGACTACTGTCGGGGGGATAACCCCGGGGTAGGCACATCAAGCCTATTCCTTCATTTCCGGCCCAATGGACATGAACGTATGCAGATTCCCAAGGCCCAAGTCTTCTGGCCGGCTAGGCATCACCTACCGGCTAGAGGACGAGGCGGCCATCTGTCTGGCCGGCCACGCAACCCTTGCCGTCTAGAGTCAAGGCGGCCTCCTCTTCTGAGCCGGCCTGGTCCCGCCAGCCGGACTGGGGAGGAGGCGGCCGCACTTAATCCAGCTAACCTAGTAGGCTAGCCGACAAACGATCATAGGTCACATCAGATCGTAGGTGAGGATAATACCTCATGATTAAAGGTAGCTACGCATCAGCAAAGGTACTGGATCGGGGCGCCCGATAGGTACGAGCATCGGTGGCCACGCCGCTGACCTACCCTGGCTCTAATCCATCACCTAGCATAGTGTCCGACCGTCACACTCCCACTCCATTACTGCACTCGGCGTGGGGAACAGTGGAGGCGTCCGTACTACCTGCCCATGAAGAATCTCGTGGGGCGACGCTTGACGTACAGCGCGTGCTCGGCGTCAACCTTACGCGAGAGCCTCATTGGCGAGCCGGCGGGTCCCACAGGCAATCAAGACCATGCAGCCAGCGGGCCCCCCAGCGACAAGACAAGACTCTTGTCGGCCCCTGGCCAGCCGGCGAGGCTGCCAGCCGGGTCCCACACTTGTACCCTTTATCCATATTGTAGGCCGGCAGGTTCGTCTATAAAACCCCCCGGTCACCCTCCATGCACGGGGCCGATCATTCACCAGTCATTCAACACAACACATTCACCAACCACAGATAGAGAGGCAGAGATGAGCCGGCTGCTCCCCTCTTCCTCCTCCCAACACAGCTCTAGGAGTTACATTGTACTCTATTCGTACACATCAAACACTCCGGTAGGATTTGGGGTATTATCTCTATGGAGAGCCCTGAACCTGGGTACATCGTGCGTCCCATGTGTGTATCAACCTCGTTCCTATTGTCCACCTTTGTCCCTTCAGTTCTCACCGACTTTAGCCTACCTATAGCATATGTTGTGAGTATTCACTGACAAGAACCGCCCCGGGAGAGTTGATTCCCAACCCCGCTCCAGGAGAAGTAGTGATCTTCACCGACTATCTTGAGCGTAGATTCAAGCCGCCCGGGTCAAAGTTTTTCCGGGACGTCCTGCATTTTCTCAACCTCCATCCTCAATACCTAGGACCCAATTCCATCAGCAATTTGTACCAGTTCCAGGTCTTCTGTGAAGTGTATTTGCAGAGAGAACCCATGATCCCCCTGTTCTGGAACTTCTTCCACTTAAACCGCCAGACCGAATTCCCCAATGGTCCCAACCATGAACTTGGAGGAGTTAACATCCAGAGATGCCGCGAGCGTGGATTCCCGGCAGTCCTTTTGCCCGGCCACCCCAAAGGATGGGGCGGGTCATGGTTCTATTGCCGAGATACTTCTCCACCAGGTGAGAACCCTCTTTCGGCTTTCAGAGCAGACCGCTTGCCAATGGATTTCGAATTTCCTGACAAGCTTACCGAAGAAGAAGAGTCAGAGTTCATTCCACTCTTTTCAGATCTGAAATTCCTGTACAACAACGGGCTCATCGGGATCGACCTGTTCCGCTGCTGGATAGAGTGGAATATCCTTCCCTTGAGCCGCCGCGACGGGTTGATGTATGTATGATTATGATGCAAGTCGCCGCCAACTTTCAGAGAGTGAAATCGTCGGAGTCAACAAGAGATTAACCGGTGATTCTCTAGAAGAATGTGCCAAGATCGGCCTTAAAGGCTTCTGCCATGCCAACCTGGTGCCACCAGTAAGAATCTAAGCCGCCACTTGTCTTGTTTATACTTAGCAATCTTCGTGGTTAAATCCCTGCCTCTGTTTGTCAGAAAACCGATGTGTTTTGGCGGAGGGGTCCCAAAGCCGCCCCCAAAGTCCACCAAGGTGCCAACCAAGAAGAAGAAGACGGTGAGCAGGAAGAAAACCACCACCAAAGATTCATCTTTTGTTGGCGACTCTTATGCAGACGAGGCGAATTCTGAGGTAAGGCATTTTCCTTGTCCCTTCTCTATATGTTCCGATTTGAGCTTATACCATATATCTTTTCATGTAGGGTGATGACGATAAGAGCAAGAATGATGCAATCGAGGTAATTTCCATTTCTTCCGACTCACCTTCTTCTTCCCCTACACCAGCCAGGCGGATCTGTGGAAAAGTGCCCATATCTCATCCTCGTGTTTATATGGACCCTGATTTCCTTTTGAAGAAAACAAGATTCACCCCCTCTCGCAAGACCCGCAGTCGCTCTCGCGACTTGGTCACTGGACTGCCCGAGAAGACGACCGGTCAGAAACGGATCAGTGAGGTATGCCTTTGTCTTCTTATATCTTTTGACGTGTGAAATATAACCCGCCATTTTGGTGACCTTCAAGTCTTTTTCCTGTGAGACTTCTCCTCCCACATCTGGCGACTCGGCCATCTATGCTCTCCCACCGATGGTTCGTGTGCAAGGGTAAGTCTTCACTGTTAACCCAAGCTTCCTAAACAATAACATGTGTTTTTAACCTTAGCGCTTTATCGCAGGGCACAAGCAAAGAAGAGGAAAACCGGCGACTCTCCTTCTGCACAACATACATCTGATGCCTTTGGCACGGGCACATCTGTTCCTCAGGCTGAAGGGGAGCAAAAGGCGGCTTGCGACATTCCTGCAGGCGATATTCCCGACGCCCGGGATGACTCGCCCGTCATTTTGAAAGAGACCGCTGGCCAGAGTAACCCGCCAAGCCCTCTCAAGGCGACCGACGACCCAGACGTCGTGGTTACCGGCTTTGGCAACTCTACTCCCCCAACTACCGTGCTCTCCAAACTTACTTCAAAGGCAAGTCGCAGTTCCCCTAATGGCGACTCAGAACCCCTCAAACTTCCTCAATACGAGAAGCTGGAATTCGACCACCTATGCTCCGGCTTCACAACTCACTTGGAGATGGATTTTGAGCTGAACAAAAGCCTGCTCCGCCTTATGAGGACCAAACACGAGGTATGCAGATATATGCTCGTATACTCATTAGCCTTCCAAGGGTCGAGTCATCTTTTTTGAAGATGAGACGGGTATGTGCATTTAGAAAACTTCAACCTATAGCCCCCAAGGGCCGGGTCATCTTCTTTGAAGATGCGCCAGGTCTTTGCATTAGAAAACTTCAACCTGTAGCCCCCTAGGGCCGGGTCATCTTCTTTGAAGATGAGCCGGGTCTTTGCATTAGAAAACTTCAACCTGTAGCCCCAAAGGGCCGGGTCATCTTTTTTGAAGATGAGCCGGGTCTTTGCATTAGAAAACTTCAACCTGTAGCCCCCAAGGGCCGGGTCATCTTTTTTGAAGATGAGCCGGGTCTTTGCATTAGTAAATTTCAACATGTAGCCCCCAAGGGCCGGGTCATCTTCTTTGAAGATGAGTCGGGTCTTTGCATTTGAAAAGTTCAACCTGTAGCCCCCAAGGGCCAGGTCATCTTTTTTAGAAGATGAGCCGGGTCTTGTATATGGTATGATTTTTTGATAAAAAACATACATTGGCCCCCAAGTGTCAGGAGTATTGCTTGCAAAGATTCTGAGACTTGTCTCCCCAAATATTATGTGTAGGAGTGTATGGCCCAGAGTGAGGCGGCTGTAGCCGACTTAAAGAAGAACTTGACTGGTCAACAGGACGCTTACTCCGGGCTGGAGGCTAAATTCCGCTTGCTGAGACCGAGTTAGAAAAATTGAAGGCTGACCAGAAGAAATTTGAGAAGAAAGCCAATGTCGACCGAGCCGCCATCTTGAAGCGTGCTGAACAAGCAGAAGAGAAACTGGAAGCCGCCCAACATGAGCTGACTGGCTTGAAAAAGCATGTATCCAACATAACAGTCGCCATGTTTGGTAAGCTTGATCATTGAATTCTTTTGATTAACCAGGTTGGGATCAAAAATCTCCAAATACTTATGTCCCTGTTGCAGGTGCCCGAGCCGTCAAGCTACCAGACGACTGTATGACCAAATTGGAGCCATATACACCTTTGCTGAGCAGTTGTACACGGGAGGCGTGTTATCAATCAAGGCAGTGATGTGCAGTAAGGGACCAACAATGACCATCAAGCAAATGCTCGGCTTCTTGTCAACGTTGCCTCCTCAAATAGAAGAATTAAAGAGATCAGCCGCCCGAACAGGTGTGTAGAACACCCTAAGTCGGTGCCTTGCATACACCCCGGAGCTCAGAACCGAAGAAATAGTCGCCGGCTATCCTGAGCTGAAGGTCGATGGGTCAGAATTCACCGAGGTGGATTATCAGCGGACCATCGTAGAATCTCGCTATGCGGGGACTCAACTGGTGGTGAGTTGGGATCCGAAGAAGTATCAAGCCGCCTATGATGAAAACAAAAAGAAATTAACGCCTCCTTCATATCCAATTGCTAGCCTGGTTCCCAGCCGCCCCAGGAATCCTTTTAATCTTGATTTGGACCTGTCTCACTTCCTGGCTGAGGAAGATGAGTTCATCGCCTTGTCCAAGTGTAACTAGAAACTGGGCGACTTACGAATTGAAGGCGGTGAAAGCTCAAGACAAGGCGACTCGGCGGCGGCTTGACTCGCCCATGGAGCTTTCCTTTGCTGGGGAATGATACCCATTTTGGCCATGAGAGCCATGTAATTATCTTGCTAGCGTGTGTGAAACACCAAACATGCCATATTGTCTTTTGGATGGAACCATATGTAGTCCCTGAACCTTTTCATGACTCGCCTGCAACTTTTTCATAAACCAAGAAATGGCTCCAAATTTATCCTGGTCTGTTAGGAAAATAGTAACTTATTTCAGCAAGTGTATGTCCAGGAATAAACCAGCCCCCTGAATCAGGGCGAGAGATAAATCAGCCCCCGGGTTAGGAAAAAGCATGAACCAGGGCGAGTTATAATCAAGACCAGTTCAAAAGAAAATTTTATCGACTCAATGAGTTTCGATAGGATAAGACGAGTCTGCATAACTCTAGTGTTACCCTTAGGAAGCTTTTCAAAAAAGCCTTGTTATTTTAGACCGGCTGATCAGGCGCAAGTCAAGCTTCTGTGAAGCAGGTTCAATGAACCAATGGTTTCTCTATTTTTGATGTGTGACTCTGGCCGGTACCTTTTATGTTTTAACCAAGACGAGTTCAGAGTCCAAATAACAGATTGACTCGCCTTGAGTACATAGGTCCATGTGGCAACTTGTTCAACACATAGTCCAGTATAACCATTTGTAATGCGGTAATTTTTCGCTAGCCAAGAGGGTATTCCGGCTGAACTCAATGAGTGGAAGCCCCCAAGTGACCTACGATTTAGGAAGAAAACAGGCATAGGATTACAGAAGCGTATACGCTCTTATTGCAAAACGACTTGGGGACTAGTAGCCCCCAAGTAAGTCGGTTTACTTCTCAAAAAACCATATAAGGCACCTATGTTTGAACCGTGCGACGTGGCAACTTTGGTCCTCTTTGGCTTACCAGTATCCAATTTTGAAATAAGTGCAGCATGGCGACTTATTCTCTTTGATACTCATAGCATCCATGTTTGGACGACTTATAAAACAATAAAGACTCATGCTTTTAGAAGCTGAAACGGCAAAGGACCCCGAAGTTCGTGGGTGCCGGCTTTATTGCTTTCATAATTTATGGATAAAAAAACTTGATAAAAGAAAGAAAGGGAGCGCATGGCTCTATGTATAGTAAGGCCGCAGATGGGCTATGTTCCACGGGCGAGTCATCTCAGCCTCCGTAGTCGGCCGATCTGGACGAAGATCCATCAAATAGTATGAGCCGTTCCGAAGATTCTTGCTGACGAAAACGGTCCCTCCCATGGAGGTGACAGTTTGTGCATACTGGTATGATCTTAAATCAAACGGAGCACTAAGTCGCCTTCTTGGAAAGCTCGGCTCTTGACCCGGTGGCTATGGTAGCGGCGTAAGTCCTGTTGGTAAATTGTCGGCCGTGATGCGGCCAGGTCATGTTCCTCCTCCAAGGCGTCTAGCGAGTCTTGTCATGCTGACTCGTTGTCCTGCTCCACATAAGCAGCGACTCGCGGGGAATCATGTTTGATGTCACTTGGTAACACTGCCTCCGCCCTGTAGACCAGAAAGAAGGGAGTAAAACCCGTGGAGCGGTTTGGAGTCGTCCTAATACTCCACAGGACTGCTGGCAACTCTTTTACCCAACATCCTGGCGTGCGTTCCAAAGGTACCATGAGTCGAGGCTTGATCCCTCGTAATATTTCCTGATTCGCCCTCTCTGCCTATCCATTAGACTAGGGGTGCGCCACCACGGAAACATCAAGTCGGATATGCTCTCGTGAGCAGAACCCTTGCATTGCACCTTTGGAAAGGTTAGTACCATTGTCTGTAATGATACTATGTGGATATCCAAACCGGAAAATTAGCTTCTTCAAGAATTTGACAGCCGTCTCAGCGTCACAACTGCTAACAGGTTCTGCTTCCACCCATTTGGTAAACTTGTCGACCGCCACCAACAGCTGAGTCTTTTTATTAGACGACATTTTGAAAGGGCCGACCATATGAAGCCCCCAGACTGCAAACGGACAAGTCATTGGTATCATCCGCAATTCCTGAGCCGACACATGCGTGTGACGCCCAAACTTTTGGCAGCCATCACATCGGCGAACGATTTGCTCCGCGTCTGTGTGAACCGTCAACCAGTAAAACCCATGCATGAAGGCTTTAGAAACCAAGGATCGGGATCCAGCATGATGACCACAATCGCTCGCATGAATCTCATTGAGGATCATACAGCCTTCTTCCGAAGAAACGCATCTTTGAAATACTCCTGAGGTGCTTCGTTTATGTAACTCGCCATTATGTGTGACCATAGATTTGCACCGGCAGACAACTTGGCGAGCTAGCAGCTCGTCGGCAGGTAACTCGCCTTTGGTGAGATACGCCATGTAGGGAATCGCCCAATCCAGAGTTGTGCGAAGAGCCGCCACGAGTTGAGACTCGGGGTCTCGTACCGCCAGGTCTTCTTCCGAAGGCGATTTTACCGATGGGTTATATAATATATCCAAAAAGACATTGGGGAGAACCGGCTTACACTATGAACCAAGGCGGGAAAGAGCGTCCGCTGCTTCGTGAAGCCGTCGATCGATGTGATCCACTTGATAGCCACTAAAATGACCCGCCACATCCAACACAGCCCGTCTGTAAGCCGCCATCAAAGGGTCTCGTGAATCCCAAGTGCCAGAAACCTGCTGTGCCACCAGATCAGAATCGCCCAAGCACCTCACTCTCGTGAGGTTCATCTCCTTGGCGAGTCGCAAACCATGAAGCAGAGCTTCGTATTCTGTTGCATTGTTAGTACATGGAAACATGAGTCGGAGGACATAGCAAAACTTGTCACCGTGAGGCGAAGTTATCACCACGCCAGCCCCCGAGCCTTCCAACTGTCTAGACCCGTCAAAGTAGATGGTCCAATATGTAAGATCTGGTCTTTCCTCAGGAATTTGTAACTCGGTCCAATCATTAATGAAGTCCACGAGCGCTTGAGACTTGATAGCTGTCTGAGGCGTATACCGAATCTGATGAAGACCCAGCTCGATGCCCCATTTAGCAATCCGTCCAGTGGCCTCTCGGTTATGTATGATATCACCGAGGGGAGCGGAGCTGATGACCGTGGCCGGGTGTTCCTGGAAGTAATGCTTCAACTTTCGACTCACTATGAATACCCCAAAAATCAATTTTTGCCAATGCGGGTAACGTTGCTTGGAGAGGGTAAGGACCTCGCAGATGAAATACACCGGCCTTTGGACGGGGTATTCCTTCCCTTCCTCCTTTCGCTCGACAACTATGGCCACGCTGACTGCTCTGGAATTGGCCGCAATGTACAGGAGCATAGGCTCTTTGTCTGCCGGAACCGCTAGCACCGACGGGTTAGCTAATTGTTGTTTCAAGGCTTCGAAAGCATCGTTGGCCTCATCTGTCCATACGAAACGATCGGTCTTCTTGAGCAGCTGATAGAGAGGCATGACCTTCTCCCAAAGGCGACTTATGAAATGGCTCAAGGCCGCGATTCGACCCGCCATGCGCTGTACTTGGTTAACGTTGGTTGGTTTCCCAAGCGAACTAATCGCTGCAATCTTCTCTGGGTTGGCCTCGATTCCTCGTTCTGACACCAAGAAACCCAATAGCTTCCCCACGGGGACACCAAATACGCACTTGGTGGGGTTAAGCCTCATCTAGTAGACTCACAGGTTGTCGAATATTTCTCTGAGATCCTCCAACAGCGTCTCCTTGTGGTGAGATCTAACCACAATGTTGTCCACGTAAGCGTGGACGTTACGGCCTATCTGGCTGTGTAAGCAGTTTTGGATGCAGCACTGGTAAGTCGCCCCCGCGCTCTTAAGCCCAAATGGCATGGACACATAACAGAAAGATCCAAAAGGAGTTATGAAGGATGTCTTTTCCTAATCCGCCACCGCCATTTTTATCTGGTGGTATCCTGAGTAAGCTTCCAAGAAACATAGACGTTCCCAACCCGCCGTCGAGTCAATAATTTGATCAATGCGAGGAAGGGCAAACGGATCCTTCGGGTAGGCTCTATTAAGGTCCGTATAATCGATGCACATGCGGAAAGTGTTGTTCTTCTTGAGTACCAAGACCGGGTTGGCCAGCCACTCCGGGTGAAAAACCTCGATGATGAACCCGGCGGCAAGGAGTCGGGCCACTTCTTCTCCAATCGCCTTACGACGCTCTTCGTTAAACCGGCGGAGGTACTGCCATACCGGCTTAACCTTGGGGTGAGTATTGAGATGGTGCTCAGCGAATTCTCTCAGCACACCCGGCATGTTAGAAGGTTTCCATGCAAAGATGTCCCGATTCTCACGGATGAATTCGATGAGCGCGCTTTCCTATTTGGGGTCAAGACCCGCCCCAATAGTGAACTGCTTGGTGGAGTCGCACGGCGTAAAATCAATGACCTTGGTGTCATCTGCTGGTTTTAACTTGAGGGGCGGCTCAGAATCAATAGTCGGCCTTTTGAGCGGCGTCATGTCTGCCGGGTCGACGCGGGATTGGTGAAATTTAAGTTCCTCGGCCGCGCATGCTGACTCGGCATAGGCAACATCTCCTTCCTCGCATTCTTGGGCTATTTTCCTATCGTGTGGACACTGATGGGACCCTTGGGTCCAGGCATCTTGAGCTTGAGATAGACATAGCACGGGCGGGCCATGAGCTTGGCGTAAGCCGGTCGTCCAAACAGCGCATGGTAGGGGCTCTTGATCTTGACCACCTCGAACAAGAGAGACTCACTCCTGTAGTTTGATTCCGTGCCAAAAGCCACATTAAGTTTGATCTGCCCAATGGGCTATGCCAACTTACCAGGCACAATACCGTGGAAAACCGTGGATGATGGCATCAGGTCCTTCTCGAGGTGGTTCATCCGCCGGAAAGTGTCGAAGTATAAGATGTTGATGCTGCTGCCCCCATCCATACGGACTTTGGAAAGGGTGTATCCTCTGACTTGGGAGCCATGACCAGGGCTAAGTCGCCAGGGTTGTCGACTCAGGGTGGATGGTATTCCCGGCTCCATGTTATGGGTTGCTCTGACCAGTGAAGGTATCGAGGAAGCGCCGGCTCAGCTACGAAAGTTCTATGCGTTACCTTGCGGTCCCGTTTACAGGTGTTAGTGGTGAACACGTGGTATTGCGTGCTGTTCAACTGCTTGGGGTTGTTTTGGAACCCGCCCCGGTCCTCCTGTCGCTGGGAGTCTCCTTGCGGGGGGGGGGGGGGGTTGTTGGAATATTCCTGGTGGGTGATACTGCTGGTTATGAACTTGGTATTGACAGGCATTGTGTTGCAACCCGCCCTGTGGTCCTTGGTTGGGGAAGCCCCCGAATGTGACCTGTCGCGACCCGGACGGGCCTGGTTGCTCCTGCCGCTGGCCCTGCTCGCCGCATTGACTCCTTTTGAGCGCCTCAGCCTGGAACTCTTGCATCACATAGCAATCGTCCCATGAGTGAGTCGCCGGTCCATCAGCTATGGCGTGCTGCGGGCACGGACCCTTAAGCATTTCATGGTAATTACGTGGTTTCTTCCCACTGAAACCCCGTTTCTTCTGACGCGGGTTTGCGTTGCCAGTATTAGTGTTAGCTACGAATTCCACACGACTCTCCTGCTGCCGCTTCTTGCCATGCCCTCCATGGTGGTTATTTCCCCGGTTCTGGAACTGGGATTGGCCCTTTTGTAACTCGCCCTTGCGGGTAGCTCCCGCTTTATCGTCGCCCTCCCCGAGATCCTTAGTGTCATCCGACTCAGCATATCTCGTAAGGGCGTCCATCAGCTCTCCCATGTCCTGTACCTTTCGCTTAGGTCTCCCTAGTTTCAGCACCAGAGGCTCGTAGTGGCAATTTTTCTCCAGGATCAACACCGCCCGAGCCGCCGAAATACCTTCCGACGAATGAATGACTTCCGCAACTCGCCGGGTCCAGTGATGGGCCGACTCATCCGGCCGCTGAACGCAGTGCTGTAAGTCGACGATGGTCATCGGGCACTTGCAGGTCCCTCTAAATTTCTTGATGAAGCGCTCCTTCAGTTCCGCCCAGGTATTGATAGAGTTGGGCGGCAGATTTTTCAACCAAGTGTGTGCCGTCCCTTCGAGCATCATGGTGAAGTACTTCGCACAAACCGCCTCACTAACGTCCAGCATATCCATCGCTAGTTCATAACTCTCGATCCATGACCCGGGCTCGAGATCCGGCGAGTAGTTGGGAACCTTCCGGGGTCCTTTGAAGTCCTTTGGCATGCGCTCGTTGCGCAAAGCAGACGCGAGAATGATACTCCAATGTGTTTGCCTCCACCATCCAGGGGCACGGGCGACGGTGGTATGTAGGCCGGATAGACCTGACCCGCCACGACCGTTGGCTCCATGTGCCGCACGGCCTGTGCTGCATCCACAATATCCTGGGCCCGTATGTCGGGCATCCCAAGGAGATCATGTTGGGGGAGCAGCCACGGCCCGCTGGTCACTGCGGGAAAATCCTCGTGGCGACTTCTGGTGTGACTTGCGTGAGGCGTAGAGTGGAGCCGATCAAGGCTATGGGAATACTGCGCGTGCTGGACCACGGCCGTTTTCAACATCTCGATGGCGTTTCTAGCTTCTATCTCGGCCGGGATGTTTCCGTAAATCGGAAGAGACACCAGGTGGCGGGTTGCAGCCAACACATTGTCGACGAGGTTTGAGAAGTTACCCCACGGTGTCTGGAATCGAGTCGCATGAGCGTCCATGGGCTGATCCAGTGGTAGATTGGGTGGTGCAATCGTTCCTCCCCTTGGGGCGGCTTGCAGAGGCCGGTCTGGACCCGCCCCAGGCATGCGTGGGGTGTCAACGAGGCGAGTTCGGTGTAAATCGGCCGGGACGCGCCCGCCGTGTCTTCTTTGGTGGACGCCGTCGGACGCGCGTTGCTGTATCCCGAGCCGCCAACCTTCGGTGTTAAGCCGACCGGTCTCTGCGGCGACCGCAGCGTGCTGTGCTTTGGCCATTGCCTCTCGCAGTTTGGCAAGCTCAACATTGACCGACTCCTGATTTTCAGATGTGACCGGGGTTGCCATAAGGTTGGCTATCTCCGCTGCTAGTTCCGTCATGGTTTGCGCCGGAGGTTCGGACGTTCCTCCGGTCTCGTTGTTGCCAATCGGGTTCTGTGGAGGTTGTGCTGATCCCGCCATGTAGATGGCGTTTTGCCGGCGAGACCTCTCGAGGACTTCGGGATCCATCGCCAGTGATAGCCCCTCGAGCTGCCCTTCCTCAAGGGGGTGAATCGACACCGTCTCGCCCATGGATGACTCGCCATCGGAATTGACGGGGGTGACGTCCTGGCCCGCCTCTTTGTCTTGCGAGTCGCCTCCCTGCGTAAAGCCGACGAAAACCTGGCGGCTTTGTTCTGCCGTGTGACGGGGAGGGCGTACCTGGCTGGCTCGACGATGTCAATGAAGGTGTCCGGGTCAGGAACAGGCGTCCCGATCATGCCGATGAAGATGTTGATCTTGCCGAAGGGGACTCGGTAGCCAGATTCGACGGAATCGGCCTCCGATTCCCAAAGTGAGTTGTCGATGTAGTACTTCCCACAGCGACTCTTGGTCATGATGCCGACCGCGTAGCTTTCTAACCCTGATAGGTCTCCCTTCGAGAACTCAACTCCATCGTGCACTAGCCCCAAGGTGGGCGCCAACTGTCGTGGTTTTGTCACGGCAGATGTCCTCGTGAAAGGACTTGATGATGGAGCCATCGCACCTTGGTGGCGACTCAAAGGGGGTGAACAAAAGCGAGACTCAGATTTACCGAGGTTCGGCCCGTCGTAAGGAGGTAAAAGCCTACGTCCTGCTTTGTGTAGATTAATGGTGGTTTCGATTACAAGGGGGCGTAACTCGCCTGACCTAGCTCTTGATTCTCTCTAACTCGCCTAACCTTTCCCTGGGACTCGCCTTTATATACAGGTCGAGGCCTTAGGGTTTACAAAGTCCTGCCATCCTACTCTTGGTAGTTTTCCTTATCTCTAAGTCGCCGTGCTCCCCACGACCAGGAGTTTCCTTGACGTTCCATCATCTGCATGGTCTTCTTGGACAGCCCCACAACTCCCGGGCCACTGAACGCATGGCAAAAGGTGAGTCACCCCTTTGGTGGCCCGGCCCATTAAGGGCGGGTTACCCACAGGTAACATCCCCAACACATCTCCTTTGGTGTCCCAAGGTGTCACCATTGGGACCGCCGGTTCCGGACTATAATAGGTGCACACTACTCATAGATAGGATCTAGAACACAAATATATTCATGAAAACATAAGGTATTCAGATCTGAAATTATGGCACTCGGGCCCAAAGTGACAAGCATTAAGAGTAACAAGTAGTAGCAAAGATGATAAACACCATAGTAGATGATAGGAAATATGCCCCCAACAATCTGACGAACTATTACATGACCTAACTCATCAAATCTCTCCCATCCCCTTCACCTACATCAGGGAATTACTCACACATGATGGGAGAAGACATGGAAGAATGATGGAGTGGTGATGGTGATGACGATGGCGATGATTTCCCCTCTCCGGAGGTCAAAACAGCCTCCAGATTAGCTCTCCCGAAGAAGAACCGAGGGTGACGGCGGCTCCGAGTCGAGAACTTGCGAAACGACTTCTATTCTTCAATTTTATCGTCACGGGTAAAAATAGGAGACAAAGTAGGGCACCAGAAGGGGTGGGCCCCACCGAGGCGGCCTCCCGGCGCGGCCAGGGCGCAGGCCGCGCCGCGCCAGCAGGTCGCCTGGGAACCCTGTGGCTCCCCTCTGGCCCATCTTCTGGCCCATGGTTCCTCCTAGTGCATGGATTTTCTCTATATTTTCTGGGAATTTTCCGGGACGTCTAAATATCCATTTTCTTGCACATAAGAAAACCATACAGACAGCACTGCTGAAAACAACATCAGTCCAGGTTAGTTTCATTCAAATCATGCACGAATGAGGCCAAAACAATAACAAAAGTGTTTGGAAAATTCGATACGTTTGAGATGTATCAAATACTCATGAATTCCAACAAAAAGAGAAGAGATGTCTTTATGGACCAAGCTATACAAGACCTCGTGCGCTGAAGACAAAGGTTGTTTCCTCATCTGAAGAAGAAGACTATGATTGCAGTCTTGGTGTTCCTGAAGAACTTGGTCAGGAACTTGCTATGCTTGTGAGGAAATTCCATAAGTTCTCAAGGTGCGGCCAGTTCGTAAAGTCTTCAAGGGGAGATATGAGGAAATCATAATCCTCATCCGAGGACTATAAGGAAAGAACCTACCATAAATGCAATATATCTGGTCACTACATTGCCGATTGTCCTCATTGGGTGAAGTAATCAAAGAAGAAGAAGTACAAGGATGACAGTTCTGATGACTCGAAGAAATAGAAGAATTCTTCAAAGTCCTCATCCTCAAAGTCCCCATCACACAAGAAGACCAGCTTTAGAAAGGCTCGGGCACTTATTGGCAAAGAAATGGATTCTTAAGAAGAATCCGAAGAATGTGATGAAGAGGAAGGTTCTGAAGTGGAGTAAGAGTGAGGTGTGGCAAGCCTAGCCCTTGCTACCACATTCATGAGCAAGTCCATCTTCCACCTCGAAGAAACTGACAATGTCTCCAACACTGATGACTATGATGATGACTTTGCTCCCACCTATTGCTTCATGGAAAAAAGATTCAAAGGTACCAAGCCACACATCCTCTTCTGACTCTAGTGATTGTGAACCTGATGACTATCAAAAACCGAGTTACTATAAACTTGCTGATATTGCCACTAAGCAACAAACTCCTATTGAAAAACTTCAGAAACTACAAGACAAAAGCGATGACCTGTCGAGTGAGAAAATTAATCAGACTCGAACCCTCACTGATGATGTTCAGAGTCTTCGGTCTAGGTTTGATAGTATTCAAGAACGTTATGGTACAATTTTGGCTAATCATGAGAAGCTTTCTTATGAATTTCTTCAAAGAAAGTAGGATCTTGAGAAACTAAGAATGTCTCATGATGATATTCGAATTGAAAATGATTCATTGCTCGCTCAACAGATTAGTACCACTCAGGAAGAATTCATTCCACCATGTTTCAAATGCATCGAAGATGAATCTGCTAATTCTTCACCTGAAACTTCAAATGCTTGTATTGCTACAAATTCTTCAACTGTATCCGTGGTAAAAAATTCCTCACCCGAGGAAACAAAAATGTCACTCGCAAAAATGTAGGGTTGAAGGAATTGTATGTGACACGCATATACAAAAGCCTAAAAGGGCATCAAACCCTTTGCGATGTGCTCAAAAAGAAGATTGTGAACAGGAACCCTAGGAAAGAGGGTATTGCCTTTGAGAGGAAACTGAATTTTGATGGGTCATACTGGAAACCTGAGCAGTATCCCAAAACCTCATGGGTTACTGCAAAAGGAACTCATGTTGATCCATCTACTCTAAGAGGCTTTGCATGTGAAATGTCTTATTCCTGTGATGAGTCATTTGAGTCAAACTATAAACTGTTCAAAAATCACGCTGGTGAAGTATTTGCTAGATATGTGATACGTCTCCAACGTATCTATAATTTTTTATGGTTCCATGCTATTATCTTGTCAACTTTGGATGTTTTGTATGCATGAATATGCTATTTTATATCTTTTTGGGACTAACCTATTAACTCAGTAACAAGTGCCAGTTTCTGTTATTTCTGTGTTAAACAGAGTCCAAACAGAATAAAACCTTTTTCAGAGAACAATATTAAACGGAGTCCAAACGGAATAAAACCTGCGGAATGATTTTTCCATAACATAAGATACACAGGAGACTTGAGAACCAAGGCAGGGGACCTCGGGGGAGGTCACAAGCCCCCTAGCCCCGGCCTGGGGGGCGGGCCTAGAAGGCTTGTGGGTCCCCGTGGCTCCTCTTCCGCCTACAAATTCTTTAAAAATCCAAAACCACCAGAGAGAGCCACGAAAATACTTTTCCGCCGCCGCAAGCTTCTGCCTCCGCAATATCCCATCTGGGGACCGTTCTGGTGCCCTGCCGAAGGGGGGATTCGTACACGGATGGCTTCTTCATCAACACCATTGCCTCTCTGATGATGCGTGAGTAGTTCACCACAAACCTTCGGGTCCATAGCTAGTAGCTAGATGGCTTCTTCTCTCTCTTGGATCTTCAATAAAAAGTTCTCCATGATCTTCATGGAGATCTATTCGATGTAACTTTCTTTTGCGGTGTGTTTGTCGAGATCCGATGAATTGTGGATTTATGATCAGATTATCTATAAATTTTATTTGAGTCTCCTCTGATCTCTTATATGCATGATTTTGTATCCTTGTAATTCTCTGCGAGTTGTGGGTTTCGTTTGGCCAACTTGATCTATAATTCTTGCAATGGGATAAGTGCTTGGTTTTGGGTTCATACCGTGTGGTGTCCTCACCTAGTGATAGAAGGGGTAGCGAGGCACGCATCATGTTGTTGCCATCAAGGGTAAAAAGATGGGGTTTATGTCACATTGCATGAATTTATCCCTCTACATCATGTCATCTTGCTTAAAGCGTTACTCTGTTTGTTATGAACTCAATACACTAGATGCATGCTGGATAGTGGTCGATGTGTGGAGTAATAGTAGTAGATGCAGACAGTATCGGTCTACTTGTCTCGGACGTGATGCCTATATGTATGATCATTGCCTTAGATATCCTCATGACTTTGCGCGATTCTATCAATTGCTCGACAGTAAATCGTTCACCCACCATAATACTTGCTATCATGAGAGAAGCCTCTAGTGAACACTATGGCCCCCGGGTCTACTTCACATCATATTTTCACATCTACACTTTTACTTTGTTGCACTTTCCACCTTCAGTTCTCACCTTGCAAACAATCGTGAAGGGATTGACAACCCCTTTATAGCATTGGGTGCAAGTTTGTTTCTTTTTGTGCAGGTACATTGGTGCCTCATCTTGACACTCCTACTAGAACGATACCTTGGTTCTCAAACTGAGGGAAATACTTATCGCTACTGTGCTGCATCACCCTTTCCTCTTCAAGGGAAAAACCAACGCAAGCTCAAGAGGTAGCAAGAAGAATTTCTGGCGCCGTTGCCGGGGAGGAGGATCAAGTCAAGAATAGTCTCCCGTCAATGTGCCAATTTCTAGCGCTGTTGCCGGGGAGTATTCAAAGTGAAGCATATCCAAGTAACTATCGCAAACTCATCTCTTGCATTTACATTATTTTCCTTTTGCCTCTCGGCTTCCTCTCCCCCACTTCTAAAACGATTTTCCGAAAATACCAAAAAAAAACTCCTTTTTATTCGCTCTTCTTCCGTTCGCCTTTTTGTTGCTATGTTTGCTTGTGTTCCATGTGCCTTCTATTTGCTTGCATGTTCGCTTGCTAAAAATCTATTGATATGGATCCTCGTCCACTTGCTAATCTCTTTAAGAGATCCAATTATGTTGAACCAATTGCTAGTGAGTTTTGTGCACTAGATTATCTTTATGAAGTTTTGCTTGAGATGTGTGAATCTGAAAATTGTGATGAAGAAATTTATGAAGTGATTCACGAGGGCTCCTTGAATGAAAAGCATGATTGCAATGGTTTCACTATAAATTCTATTAATGACAATCATGCTAAAAATATGCAAAACCCTAAGCTTAGGGATGCTAGTTTTGCTATGTCCGCTACTTGTTGCTATGATCATGATTGGGGCGATGATTTTTCTTATGATCTTGAAAATTTGTTTAAGCCTCATGATGAATATGATATTTCCAATAATATTGAAAATGGGTTTGGAGAACTCATGACTTTAGTTGATGATAATCCCACTATTTTTGAAGAGCGTCAACTTTGCATGCATGTGGATCATGAAAAGAACATCCTATGTGATAGCTATATTGTTGAATTTGATTATGATCCCACATGCAATTGTTATTATAGAGGAAAATATTGTGGTAGAAACTTTCATATCACTAAATTACCTCTCGTTATGTTGAGATTGATATTGTCTCTTTCTTCCTCCTTGCATACAGTAGTTATTGCTTGTCTTGATAATTTGTTTCCCTATAAAATTCATATGCATAGGAAGTATGTTAGACTTAGATGTGATTTTCACATGCTTTATGATGCTCTCGTTGTGCTTCAATTCTTGTCTTTTGTGTGAGCATCATTGAATTATCAATGCCTAGCTAAGGGCGTTAAACAATAGCGCTTGTTGGGAGGCAACCCAATGAATTTATCTTTGCTTTTTTGCTTTCTGTTTTGTTGTGACCACACCATCATAATTATGTTATGATTGTGTTTTTTGTGTTTCTTTTTGTGTTTGTACCAAGTAAAACCTTTATGATCAGTTTTGGTGATGGTTGTTTGATCATACTGAAAAAGACAGAAACTTTGTGCTCACGAAATTATTTTTAATTCCTATCCAGAAAGAGCTGTTGAGTTGATTCTTTTTTCTGCTGGTTGATATGCAAATTGTCCTAATTGTCATAAGTTTTCATAATTTTTGGGATACCGTAAGTATACAAAGTATACAGATTGCTACAGACTGGTCTGTTTTTGACATATTCTGTTTTTCTTGTGATGATTGCATATTTTGATGAAACTATGGATAGTATCGGGGGGTACTGGCCATGGAAAAGTGAGAATACAGTAATCTAAAATCAATATAAATAGAAATCAAGTTTACTACAGTACCTAAAGAGTTGGTAGTTTGTTTTCTTATGCTAATGATGTAACGAGTTTCTGTTTAAGTTTTGTGTTGTGAAGTTTTCATGTTTTGGGTGATGTTCTCATGGACAATGGGATAAAGTGTGGAAAGAGCTTAAGATTGGGTATGCTCAAGGCATCCCAAGCCAAACTCAAGGACACCAAAAATCCTAAGCTTGGGGATGCCCCGGGAAGGCATCCCCTCTTTCGTCTTCAATCCATCGGTAACGTTACTTAGAGCTATATTTTTATTCACCACATGATATGTGTTTTGCTTGGAGCGTCATGTATTGTAGGAGTCTTTTGTTTTTGTTTTCTCACAATCATCCTTGCTTCACACCTTTTTGAGAGGGAAATGCACTCATCGTGATTTTGCTAGAATACTCTTTGAGCTTCACTTATATCTTTTGAGCTAGATAATTTTGCTCTAGTGCTTCACTTAAATCTTTGTAGAGCACGGCGGTGTCATATTTTGTAGAAATAAAAAGTCTCGATCTTCACTTATATCTTTTTGAGAGTGCTCTCTCTCAGTAACTTGGTAATTAGCGTGTGATATGAAAGTAGTCCTAAAGATGATAGGCATCCAAAGAGGATATAATAAAACTTCCATATTCAAGTGCATTGATTAGTAAGAGAAGTTTGATTCCTAACAATTAAGTTTTGAGATATGGATTTGGTAATATTAGAGTTATGTTAGCAGGGTGTTGTGAATCTAGAAATACTTGTGTTGAAGTTAGTGATTCCCGTAGCATGCACGTATGGTGAACCACTATGTTAGGAAGTTGGAGCATAATTGTTTTATTGATTGTCATCCTTTGTGTGGAGGTCGGGATCGCCCGATGGTTAACACCTACCAACCCTTCCCCTAGGAGTATGCGTTTAGCACTTTGTTTCGATTACTAATAAAACTTTAGCAATAATTATATGAGTTCTTCATGACTAATGTGAGTCCATGGTATAGATGCACTTTCACCTTCCACCATTGCTAGCCTCTCTAGTGCCACGCAACTTTCGCCGATGCACAAACCCACCATATACCTTCCTCAAAACAGCCACCGTACCTACCTATTATGGCATTTTCAAAGCCATTCCGAGATATATTGCCATGCACCGCCCACCGTTCCGTCTCATGACTTGTGCCGTCACTTTCATATTGTCATTGCATGATCATAAGTTAGCTGGCGAGTCATACGCTAATTTAGATCGTTGCACATCCCGGTACAATACCGGAGGCATTTCCTATAGAGTCATCATTGTTCTAAGTATTGAGTTGTGAGCAAATAAAAGTGTGATGATCATCATTATTAGAGCGTTGTCCCATCTGAGGAAATAAAAAAAGGCAAAAGATGCCCACCAAAAAAACAAAAAATGAAAAGAGGCCAAAGAGCCCAAACAAAAAAAAAGAGAAAAAGAGAGAAGGGACGATGCTACTATCTTTTTCCACACTTGTGCTTCAAAATAGCACCATGTTCTTCATGATAGAGAGTCTCTTGTGTTGACACTTCCATATACTAGTGGGAATTTTCATTATATAACTTGGCTTGTATATTCCAGTGATGGGCTTCCTCAAAATTGCCCTAGGTCTTCGTGAGCAAGCAAGTTGGGTGCACACCCACTAGTTTTCCTTTTGAGCTTTCACATACTTATAGCTCTCGTGCGTCCATTGCATGACAATCCCTACTCATTCACATTGATATCTATTGATGGGCATCTACATAGCCCATTAATACGCCAAGCCAATGTGACCATCTCCTCCTTTTTGCCTCACAACCTCCACCACACTCTATTCGACCTATAGTGCTATATCCATGGCTCACGCTCATGTATTGCGTGAGAGTTGAAAAAGTTAGAGAAAGTAAGAGTGCGAAAACAATTACTTGGCCAATACCGGGGTTGTGCATGATTTAAATCGTTGTGTGGGGATGATGGAGCATAACCAGACTATATGATTTTGTAGGGATAACTTTCATTGGCCTTGTTATTTCAAAAGTTCATGATTACTTTGCTAGTTTGCTTGAAGTATTATTGTTTTCATGTCAATAGTAAACTATTGTTTTGAATCATATGGATCTGAACATTCATGCCACAAGAAAGAAGTTACAAAGGACAAATATGTTAGGTAGCAATCCACATCAAAAATTCAGTCTTTATCAGTTCCCTACTCGAGGACGAGCAGGAGATAAGCTTGGGGATGCTTGATACGTCTCCAACGTATATATAATTTTTGATGGTTCCATGCTATTATCTTATCAACTTTGGATGTTTTGTATGCATGAATATGCTATTTTCTATCTTTTTTGGGACTAACCTATTAACTCAGTGCCAAGTGTCAGTTTCTGTTTTTTCCGTGTTTTTGACCTTTTTCAGAGGAGAATATTAAACGGAGTCCAAACGGAATAAAACCTGCGGAATGATTTTTTCCATAACAGAAGATACGCAGGAGACTTGAGAACCAAGGCAGGGGACCTCGGGGGAGGTCACAAGCCCCCTAGCCCCGGCCTAGGGCCGGGCCTAGCAGGCTTGTGGGCCTCCCATGGCTCCTCTTCCCTACCTCTTCCTCCTATAAATTCTCTAAAAATACAAAACCACCAGAGAGAGCCACGAAAAAAAAATTCCACCGCCGCAAGCTTCTGTCTTCGCAAGATCGTATCTGGGGATCTTTCTGGTGCCCTGTCGGAGGGGGGATTCGGACACGGAGGGCTTCTTCATCAACACCATTGCCTCTCCAATGATGCGTGAGTAGTTCACCACAGACCTTCGGGTCCATAGCTAGTAGCTAGATGGCTTCTTCTCTCTCTTGGATCTTCAATACAAAGTTCTCCATGATCTTCATGGAGATCTATTCGATGTAACTTTCTTTTGCGGTGTGTTTGTCGAGATCCTATGAATTGTGGATTTATGATCAGATTATCTATGAATTTTATATGAGTCTCCTCTGATCTCTTATATGCATGATTTCGTATCCTTGTAATTCTCTTCGAGTTGTGGGTTTCGTTTGGCCAACTTGATCTATAATTCTTGCAACGGGAGAAGTGCTTGGTTTTGGGTTCATACCGTGCGGTGTCCTCACCTAGTGACAGAAGGGGTAGCAAGGCACGCATCATGTTGTTGCCATCAAGGGTAAAAACATGGGGGTTATATAATATTGCATAAATTTATCCCTCAACATCATGTCATCTTGCTTAAAAGCGTTACTATGCATGCTGGATAGCGGTCGATGTGTGGAGTAATAGTAGTAGATGCAGACAGTATCGGTATACTTGTCTCGAATGTGATGCCTATATGTATGATCATTGCCTTAGATATCATCATGACTTTGCGTGATTCTATCAATTGCTCGACAGTAATTCGTTCACCCACCGTAATACTTACTATCATGAGAGAAGCCTCTAGTGAACTGATACGTCCATTTTGCATCATGCTTTCATGTTGATATTTATTGCTTTTTGGGCTGCTATATTACTTGTGGTACCATATTTATGCCTTTCCTCTCTTATTTTGCAAGGTTTATTTGAAGAGGGAGAATTCAGGCAGCTGGAATTCTGGACTGGAAAAGGAGCAAATCCTAGTCCACTATTCTGCACATCTCCAAATGCCCTGAAAAGTTACGTGGATTTTTTCTGGATTATATAAAAAATATTGGGCGAAAGAACTACCAGAGGGGGGCCACTAGGTCTCAACAAGCCCCCACTCCGCCACCACCCCCCTTGTGGCGCAGGGCAAGCTTGTGGGCTGCCTGACGGCCCACTAGCCCCCCTCTTTTGCTATATGAAGGGTTTTGGTCTGGAAAAAAAATCAATCGGGAGCTTTTCCTGGTTTCGCTGCCGCCACGAGGCGGAACTTGAGCACATCCAATCTAGAGCTTCGGCAGGACGATCCTGCCGGGGAAACTTCCCTCTCGGAGGGGGGAATCGTCGCCATCATCATCACCACCGCTCCTCTCGTTGGAGGGGAGGCATCTTCATCAGCACCATCTCCTCTCCAATCCCTAGTTCATCTCTTGTAACCAATCTTCGTCTCGCAACTTCGATTGGTACTTGTAAGGTTGCTAGTAGTGTTGATTACTCTTTGTAGTTGATGATAGTTGGATTACTTGGTGGAAGAGTTTATGTTCAGATCCTTGATGCTATTCATTACACCTCTGATCATGATTATGATTATGTCTTGTGAGTAGTTACTTTTTTTCCTGAGGACATGGGATAAGTCATGTTAATAATAGTCATGTGAATTTGATATTCGTTCGGTATTTTGATATGATGTATGTTGTTTTTCCTCTAGTGGTGTTATGTGAACGACGACTACATAACACTTCACCATATTTGGGCCTAGAGGAAGGCATTAGAAAATAGTAAGTAGATGATGGGTTGCTGGAGTGACAGAAGCTTAAACCCCAGTCTATGCGTTGCTTCGTGAGGGTCTGATTTGGATCCACTAGTTTAATGCTATGGTTAGACTTTGTCTTAATTCTTCTTTTGTAGTTGCAGATGCTTGCGAGAGAGGTTAATCATAAGTGGGATGCTTGTCCAAGAGCACCGGTCCACCCACATATCAAACTATCAAAGTAATGAACGTGAATCATATGAACATGATGAAACTAGCATGATAGAAATTCCTGTGTGTCCTCGGGAGCGTTTTTCCTCCTATAAGACTTTGTTCAGGCTTGTCCCTTGCTGCAAAAGGGATTTGGACACTTGCTGCACCGTTGCTACTACTTGTTACTTGTTACTCTTTGCTTGCTACGTTTCACCTCGCTACACAATCACTTGTTACCGCTACTTTCAGTGCTTGCAGTTATTACCTTGCTGAAATCCGTTTATCAGAGCCTTCTGCTCCTCGTTGGGTTCGACACTCTTACTTATCAAAAGGACTACAATTGATCCCCTATACTTGTGGGTCATCAAGACCCTTTTCTGACGCCGTTTCCGGGGAGTGAAGCGCCTTTGGTAAGTGGAAATTGGTAAGGAAACCTTTATATACTGTGCTAAAATTTATTGTCACTTGTCACTATGGAAACTGTTTCTTTGAGGAGTTTGTTCGGGGTATCTTCACCACGAACGGAAGCACGAGGAGTTGCTCCTCAACCTGAGGTACCTACTGAAAATATATTTTATGAAATTCCTTCGGGTATGCTTGAGAAACTGCTGGCTAATCCTTTCACAAGAGATGGATCTTCAGATCCAGACTTGCATCTGATCTATGTAGATGAAGTTTGTGGTTTATTTAAGCTTGCAGGTTTGCCCGAGGATGAGGTAAAGAATAAAGTCTTTCCTTTATCTTTGAAGGATAAGGCATTGACATGGTATAGGCTATGTGATGATACTGGATCATGGGGCTACAATCGGTTGAAATTGGAATTTCATCAAAAGTTCTATCCTATGCATTTAGTACATCGTGACCGGAACTTTATTTATAACATTTGGCCTCGTGACAAGGAAAGCATAGCTCAAGCTTGGGGGAGGCTTAAATCAATGCTATATTCATGCCCCAATCATGAGTTGTCGAGAGAAATCATCACTCAAAACTTTTATGCTCGGCTTTCTCATGAAGATCGTACCATGCTTGACACTTCTTGTGCCGGTTCTTTTATGAAGAAGGATATTGATCACAAATGGAATTTATTGGAGAGAATCAAACGCAACTCTAAAGATTGGGAGCTGGAGGAAGGTAAGGAGTCAGGTATGAATTTCTAGTTTGATTGCGTTAAATCTTTTGTAGAGACAAACACTTCTAGAGATTTTAGCGCTAAGTATGGACTTGACTCTGAGATAGTAGCTTCTCTATGTGAATCTTTTGCTGCTCATGTTGATCTTCCCAAAGAGAAGTGGTTTAAATATCATCCTCCTATAGAAAGCAACATAGCCAAAAACCAATTTAGTTGAGGAGAAAGTCATTGCTTTTAGTGATCCTGTTGTTCCTTGTGCTTACACTGAGAAACCAACATACCCTCCTAGGATAAAGGATTATTCTAAAGCTCCAATTGTGATACGTAGGGGTTACATTAGATTACTTGCACCCCCTAAGGAGATTAGAGTTGAACCTAGTGTTGCTATTATCAAAGATCTCTTAGCCGAAGACATAGATGGGCATGTTATCAAATTTTGTGAGGACTCCGCTAGAATTGCTAAACCTCACGTGAAAGACAAACACGGACCTGTAGTTGGCCTGCCCGTTGATTTTGTTAAGATAGGAGATCACTGTTATCATGGTTTATGTGATATGGGAGCTAGTGTTAGTGCAATACCCCGTTCTCTATATGATGAAATCAAAGATGAGATTGCACCTACTGAGTTAGAACCCATTGATGTCACTATTACGCTAGCTAATAGAGACACCATCTGCCCTCTGGGAATTGTGAGAGACGTAGAAGTTCTGTGTGCTAAGACGAAGTATCCTACTGATTTCCTCGTCCTTGGTACTGCACAAGATAGCTTTTATCCCATCATATTTGGTAGACCCTTTCTCAACACTGTCAATGCTCACATTGATTGCATTAAGCAGACTGTCACAGTTAGTTTCGAGGGTGTGTCTCATGAATTTAACTTCTCCAAGTTTGGAAGATAAACCCATGAAAGAGAGTTGTCTGGTAGAGATGAAATCATCGCTCTTGCCTCTATTGCCGTACCTCCTACGGATCCTTTAGAGCAATATCTGCTTGAGCATGAAAATCATATGCATATGGAGGAGAGAGATGAGATAGATAAAATTGTCTTAGAACAATATCCTATTCTCAATAATAATCTGCCTGTTGAACTGCTTGGGGATCCTCCCCCACCAAAGGGTGATCTTGTGTTCGAGCTTAAACAGTTGCCTTATACTCTTAAGTATGCCTATCTTGATGAGAAGGAGATATATCCTGTCATTATTAGTGCTCTCCTCTCGGAGCGCGAAGAGAAGAAGTTACTAAAAACTCTGAGGAAGCACCGCGCTGCTATTGGATATACTCTTGATGATCTTAAGGGTATTAGTCCTACTCTATGTCAGCACAAGATTAAAACCGATCCTCACTTTAAACCACTTGCTGATCATCAAAGGAGATTAAATCCTAAGATGAAAGAGGTCGTTAGAAAAGAAATATTAAAGCTTCTGGAAGCAGGAATCATTTATCATGTTGCTCATAGTGATTGGGTAAGTCTAGTACATTGCGTACCTAAGAAGGGAGGTATCATCGTCGTTCCTAATGATAAGGATGAACTAATCCCACAAAGGATTATTACCGGCTATAGAATGGTGATAGACTTCCGAAAACTGAACAAGGCAACCAGGAAAGATCATTATCCTTTGCCGTTCATCGACCAAATGCTAGAAAGGCTATCAAAACACACACACTTATGCTTTCTAGACGGTTATTCAGGTTTCTCGCCAATACCTGTTGCACAATCTGATCAAGAGAAAATCACTTTCACCTGCCCTTTCGGTACCTATGCCTATAGACGTATGCCTTTTTTCTTATGTAATGCACCTGCCACCTTCCAAAGATGTATGATGGCTATATTCTCTGACTTTTGTGAAAAGATTGTCGAGGTTTTCATGGATGACTTCTCCGTTTACGGGTCTTCCTTTGATGATTGCCTCAGCAACCTTGATCGAGTCTTACAGAGATGCGAAGAAACCAACCTCACTACAAGAAAACAGACTTTAAGTAACACAATCATGTAACATATTGAAAAATGTGTTACAAGTGAAATTGATGTAACACATCATTTTGTGTCCAACGACACGCAGTAACACAGACTATATAAGACCTCAAAATGTGTTACATCAATATTACAACTGTAACATATAAATATGTGTTGGTCGAATGTGTTACATAGATTTTGATATGGTAACATATAAATATGTGTTACTCAAATGTGTTACGTGTTAGTACCACATAAGCATGGCTGATACATATTGTTACATGTTCTATTATTTATAGGGGGACTAGAAAAACCTAAAATCAACTGCATACATAGATCACAAATACCTTTGACATATAGGGCGCATATGTCAATATGATTTTTTATAAATATGTTATTATCTTGGTAAATAGTATTCGCATTCTTTAGTACTATGGTATGAAAAAATAATATAGTTTGGTTGGTAAATACCAAACTATTTTTGGTATGGTTGCAGTGTATTGACCATATTTTTATGTGAATTTTAGGATGACTCGATGACCATAAATGTGAAATGCACACTTTGAAATGATCATATGAAATTTATTATTTGATGTCAATACTCACAAAGGAGTGGAAGACCAACAACACACGAGAGCTTAAATTTGGGCATCGTTTTAAGAACCGGACCGACGGTTTCACTGGAAAGATAAGGAACCAAGGCCTCGTCCGGGTTTTTAAGGTGCGTCGGTCTTTCAACGAAAAAATGGTAAGTTATTAAAAATTATGTTTCTTCAATGAATTAAAAAACTCATGTGAAACTAGGAATCACACCATTGACCTTGAGCCGCCGCATGGCCAACGACCCAATACCAACTGGGTTCAATTTTTGTGATCGGTCGAGGGTGAACTAGAAAGTCATGCATTTTTTCAAAAAAAATTGCCTCAAAAAATATTCAAAAGAAAAAATTGGCACGCTACACACCAGACACCTCAGCAGCGACATTTGGCAGGCCGCGCGAGGCCTCGCTCTCCTTCTCCTCGCATTAGGCGTGAGGCGGGATGGAACAAGAGATCGAGAAAAGGTTGCCTCGAAAATGAGACGTTTTAAGAGTGAGTACAAAAGACTAGATTTCGGAAAATAACGACAAATTAGTGTTGTCCTATACTCCTATCTTAACAGAGATAAACAGAGTAAATGAAACGTAATGATTCTCCAACACAATTAAGTACACATCAAGGGAGCTGCACTAACTTTTTTACTTGGAATGAATTGAGATAGAAAAACTAAAAAAAGGAAGATGAACCCACTTATATATGAACTAGCGTTGAAAAAGCACGGCGGCACGCCGCGCCCGTTGCATACATATACAAAGTAATACGGTGGAAGGCACTGACTGTTTTTCACGGTATTGTATCCAGACCTCGGAGCCATGGTGTGCAATATTATTTGAGAAATATGTTAGTTGAATATGCTTTTTTCCATTGAGCACAAAGTAAACAAAAACGCATATGCAATCTCTTAATTCATTGGTTTGGCAAGTGCACTCACCGTGTAGTCACTTAGTTTCATAAGTTTTTTAGTTGGGTTCCTATTACCAAGGAATGTAGAGCCAGCTAAAGACCAAAACAACAAAGTTCTTAGCGCTCGTACTTAAATTTGATTAACTACATTTTACCTTTTGGATTGAAATATATGCAGAGCCAGCTATAGACCAAGGTTTGGAACTTCATCAGCAGCTTAGCATAACATGGGTCTCTTCTAAGCAATTATATAATGGAATATAAAAAGTAAAAACAACATTAGAACATCTGGAGTACAAAGGCACGGTCCTGTATATAGTGATAGAACTCCACACAAAGGAATAACAACAGTAAGCTTACAATTTTGTTCTCTTCTTTTGAAGTGGAGCTTTGTAGATTAAAATAAAACATCTTATAATCAACCAGAAGTTGGTTCTGTACGGAGGTGGAACTGTATTTTCGCTCTTGATGTAAGCGGAAGAAAGGAGGGGACTGGTTTGGTGTGCTAAACTCTCATGTCTATCATTATAACACCGTTGGTAGCCGGTCGCACCCGACAGATCTCCTCGTCGCCACTTTCTAGCACCACCTCATGTGCTCTTAGCACGCATCAAAAGTTGTCGACCTCGTGGTCATAGCTTTCTTCCTCGTCGGCTTTGTGGCCGCAACTTTCTTCCACGCCACTCTCAGATCTATCAAATCACAATGCTTTTATTTAACAAACCATTATCGATGATCATAACAACACCGGGACAATCGTCACTACTATTTAACTACATCTAACTTCCCTCTCAAGAAAAAATAAAATCAAATATACTTTTTATGCAAAAAACACTTTCAGATAATTTCCATGACAAATAAATAAATATATGTAACAATGTCCCACTTCTTCTAAAACAATTTCCCTCGAGTTTTTTATGAATAAAAAAATAATAGATCCAAATTTACCTCCAGTTATCGACTGTGAAAAAATAAATCTTTTCACGCGCATAAGCTCTAATTTCGCGCTTACTTTTCCCTCCAATTATCTAAAAGACTCTGAATAAATCACGCATCATCAACCGCCTGACCGCCGAGAATGCCTTTTCCATCGCCGCCCTTCGGCGCCAAGCCCGGCCATCGCATGCAACCGCCCTCCCCTCCTCAACTAGCCCAGCCGTAACCTCAGTCCCCTCCCCACCTCAACTCCGGCTGCTAGCTTGCCACCCTCCAAAGCAGAGCACGCCGCCCTGCAGCGCCTAGCCCGACTATCGGCTGCAGCAACCCCCAACCCACCAGATCGATATGGATCTTCCTCGACCTGCCTCAGAATCATTTGGATCGTTGCGGCTACAACTTCGTGGATCTTCAGCTCCGACTCCTCTCCCGGCTGGTATTGATTCGAATGTCTCCCCCTTCTCTCATCTGAACGCCCCCTTATTTAATCTGATCATGTTGATGTATATTTGCAGCACGACAAGACAAGCATCAGGGCATGCTGAAATTTTGCTATTGACGTACATATGTATTGTGTAGTTCTTATTCTCCCCGTGAGGATGATCTTTTTCTTGTATTCTTCTCAAACTGAATCATAATATTGCAGTGTCCTCTGTTTTGTGAAATGAAACGTTCCTATATGCCTAAAAAATTAATCACCTGTTGTACAAGATTGTTAGAACAATTTTGCTCCTGCCAAAATATTGGATTGGGTACAGAAGTTTGTAATTTTTATGAACTATAGTTAACTGAATTTTTTGACAGTAGATAACTGAAATTTTTGACAGTAGCTAACTGAATTTTTTGACAGTAGATAACTGAATTTTTTGATAGTAGCTAACTGAATTTTTTGACAGTAGATAACTGAATTTTTTGACAGTAGATATGAAGATTTTCTTTGTCAACTGAATGTGTTTGCATTCTCTGGATTGTATGTAATTTTGATGGGCATTTCACAATAGAGATTTATCACAAAGGATTCTTCTGTGGAACTGACAATAACAATGCAAACTGAATTAGTTGATGAATGAACTGGATGGAAATACAAGCACATGTATGAACTGTAGTTCCTAAGACATGTCGTAAGACTAATTTCCCTTTTGTCGACGTTGTAATGGGAGGATCTGAACACGTATTTTGCTGCTTTATTTAAGTAAAATTTAGTTAAGATGATTGTGTGCTGCTATAAAGTTTACAATTCTCCTGTTAAAAATTGTTGTCAAAAACTGTTTTCTCTGCATTTTCTTCTTCTACTATGAATTCTTATTCATCCACCGAGTGAGGGCTAGCCCCCAGCACTGAAGCATAAACTCTTGCTTTCTTCTAAAAAAAGGAATGCATTCTTACAGACTTCCTTCTATGTTTGGCCATGATTATTCTGTACAAATTGAACACAGTGTCACGATCGACTATTAGACTCTGCTATGTCATCACTTAATTTGTCTTTACTTCTAATAGTTTAATTGACATGTTAATATATATCTAGGATGGCGAGGGACATGTTGGCCATATACCTGCACTATGAAGATGCAAATCAGGAAACCAAAATTTTAAAAGGGAAGACCAAATTATTGAACATATGAAAAACAAAGAAGGCCATGTGAATAATGAAGCAGAAGAGGTAAAGGACTTCTTTATCCCAACTTTTGTATGCATTTCTGTCAATAGTTTACTCGGATTTGTTAGTTCTGTAGGAAAACCTCCAATCAAATGCTAATGGTATTTCTCGGTTACCAATACTACATGGTCAAAGAAAGGTAATGTTAATACATGGCTATATCATTGCTTGTTAATTGAAACCTTTGTATTAATACTTCAATTTGTAGAGAATACAATGCAATGGACCTATTGAGGCGTGCTCGTCTATGCAACACCACATTTATGAGGATAATAATTTATATTGTTCACACGAAAAGGTTATACCTACACTTACTCCCACTAATATCAGAAAGATAGAATATAAGATAGTTACTTGCTTACCGTTGTTGTATCATGGAACTAGGCTGGTGACCATGATGTTAACCAATTACAAATTCAACAAAATTCATCATCGCCGCAGGACCTTGTTATTGATTCTGTGCCAGAGGTTATTTCTGTGTGCTTTTGAGTTTGAAGTTGCAAGTTTCTGTAGCTTCAAGATATCAATACCTTTCCATCTAATATATTGTCTCTTGGTAGGTGAGGGAAATGAGGGATCCTATGGGTGAATCTTTTTCAAGACAGAACCAGGAGGGTACTAGAACTGAACATCCGCACTTAGCTCGCTCAAGAAAAAGGCATACTTCTACCATCAAGGTAAAGATCCGCTAGGGGCCATGGTTTAATGCAGCCAAATTCCCAACCCAAACCACGTTATCATGCCTGCTTGAGAACTTGATTTTGTTACAACTTTTTTTTGATCTGCTATATGCAAGTAAGGCTTAGTTTGGAACACGGTTTTTAAAAAGCCAATGTATTTGTTTGATCTGCTATATGCAAGTATGGTAGTGTATGACCACATTAATCACCTACAGTTACATGGCCATGCAAAAATTGAGTTTCCTGTAGTCTTGTGTACAAGTGTGCTCCAACTACCAATTTATTTAGCGATCTATCTTTACTACTATATATGGCATGGCACACGTATAAACAATTGTGGCAGCATATTTCTTATGGATAAATAGGATGTTACTATTCATCCCGTAAATTTGAACGCACAACCAACTCGCCCTCTTACTATTCACCACGATAAAATGTAAGGATGTTACTGTTTATGCATTGGCAGGGCTGTCGTAATATGTTGTCATACTGAAATTGCACATATTTGACAATATATACAAAACCGTCATACTTACTTGGGAAGCCATGTTTTTTTTTGCATTCCTCCATAATAAAAATACATGCAAGTTACTTTTCTATTTTTTCATAGCTCCGTAGCAAAGCACGGGCATCATGCTAGTTATTCCCAATAAACTGGGCTAACATTAAAAAGTGTTCACATTGTTCATGTAAATTATATTATCATTGTGATTGAATGCTAATATTGATCATAATATAGGCTGGTTCCAAAGTAGTTTCGAAGACTTCAACATATCCCAACAAGAGGAATGTTGCGTATGGTACTATTCGTAGTACTGGTCCAAGAACTAAGGCGTGTGGTATTGAGTTAGGTGCTGAATTTGCCCTTGTGCGCATAGATCAACCTTTGCTTGATAATGAGGAGTTGGTAAGGGAAGTTTCTGATTGCAAGACAATTAGTGAAGCGTTCTCTTCAGGATACTTAATTGCATGGCCTTCAGCTTTTGTAAGTTAAATCTTCTCTTCAACATTCTGAAATCATATTTATGTGTATTTAATCACATATATCTAACGTGCAATTTTCTTTTACAGATTCGAGAGAAGGATAATTGAGTTACAGTTGAATTCTTGGATGCGGAAGCAAATAAAATCTGAAGATTTTATCTATCAATAGTCGTAGTTTACATTCATAGATTGAAAAATGTAATATAATCCAAAAGATCTTTTTCTTTCGTCCAGTTGATGCAAATTCTATGGTGTAATATTTTTCATAGTTGTGTTTTCTATGCTAAAAATGATATGAATGATATCTTTATTGTAATACATATGTATCATACACTTGTATATTCTTAATCAGTATCTTCATATTGGGGATTTCTATGTGTGTTGTGCTTCTATTTCTATACCATTTTTATGTTGCCGGCATAATGATAAAATGGTCAACCACTTGCGCAATTGCATCAATTTTATTAAATAAATTTATATTCCATAAAAGGGGTACTGAATTTTGTGATTAATAATAAAAAAATACACCAATTATGTTACCATATTGATATAATAGTGTTACTATAGTTACAAAATTTCGTTACTCCAGTACTCAACAACTATAAATCATAGTGTTACAATACTCCGATATTATGTTATTAGTTGATGTGTACCGCTTGTGTTACTAGAGTTAGAAAAACATGTTACCACCAATATTGTACGCCTGTGCAAATGTGTTACTCTGGGTGTTACTATAACTATAAAAATGTGTTACGACTATGTTTAGTAACACATAATATGCACGTTACTATACTTTAATTGTAACACTATTTTTAACATATGGTAACAATTACTATGTGTAACAGTTGACATCACTTAGTAACACGGGATAATGGAACGCATTTCAAAATGTCTTACTCTCTCACCTAGTAACACACTTTTGGGCATGTAGTAACACAAGACGGTGTTACCAAAGGTCTATCATGTTGTAGTGCCTCGTCTTGAATTGGGAGAAGTGCCACTTTATGGTTAATGAAGGTATCGTCTTAGGACACAAAATCTCTGAAAGAGGCATTGAAGTTGATAAGGCTAAGGTTGATGCAATTGAGAAAATGGCTTGCCTCACAGATATCAGAGGTATACGAAGTTTCCTAGGTCATGCTGGTTTCTATAGAAGGTTCATTAAAAACTTCTCTAAGATTTCTAGGCCTCTTACCAACCTCTTGCAGAAGGATGTTCCTTTTGTTTTTGATGAGGATTGTGAGGAAGCTTCCGAAATACTTAAGAAGGCTTTGATAACCGCGTCTATTGTCCAACCACCTGACTGGAACTTGCCCTTTGAAATCATGTGCGACGCTAGTGATTATGCTGTTGGTGTTGTTCTAGGACAAAGAGTTGACAAGAAGTTGAATGTTATTCACTGCGCTAGTAAAACTCTAGACATTGTCCAAAGAAACTATGCCACTACGGAGAAGGAATTTTTAGTAGTCGTGTTTGCATGTGAAAAGTTCAGATCTTACATAGTTGACTCCAAAGTCACTATTCACTCTGATCATGCTTCTATTAAGTACCTCATCGAGAAGAAGGACGCTAAGCCTAGGCTGATCAGATGGGTTCTCCTGCTACAGGAATTTGATTTGCACGTCGTTGACCGAAAGGGTGCTGATAACCCTGCAGCAGATAACTTGTCTAGGCTAGAGAATGTCCTTGATGACCCACTACCTATTGATGACAGCTTTCCTGATGAGCAATTAAATGTCATCCGCACTTCACTTAGTGCACCGTGGTATGCTGATTATGCAAATTATATCGTAGCCAAATACATACCACCCAGTTTCACCTATCAACAAAAGAATAAATTCTTCTTTGATTTGAGACACTACTTTTGGGATGATCCTCACCTTTATAAGGAAGGAGTAGATGGTGTTATTAGACGTTGTGTGCCTGAACATGAACAGGGACAGATCCTGCAGAAGTGTCATTCTGAAGCCTACGGAGGACACCACACTGGAGATCGAACTGCCCACAAGGTATTGCAATCAGGTTTCTATTGGCCCACTCTCTTCAAGGATGCCCGTAAGGTTGTCTTGTCTTGTGACGAATGCCAAAGGATAGGGAACATCACTAAGCGTCAGGAAATGCATATGAACTATTCACTTGTCATTGAACCATTTGATGTCTGGGGCTTTGATTATATGGGACCCTTCCCGAGTTCCAATGGGTACACTCACATCTTAGTTGCTGTGGATTACGTTACTAAGTGGGTAGAAGCTATCCCCACTAAAAATTCTGATCACCACACCTCTATTAAGATGCTTAAAGAAGTCATATTCCCAAGATTTGGAGTCCCTAGATACTTGATGACTAATGGCGGTTCACACTTCATTCATGTTGTTTTCCGCAAGATGCTAGCTAAGTATGATGTCAACCATAGAGTTGCATCTCCTTATCATCCTCAATCTAGTGGTCAAGTGGAGTTGAGTAATAGGGAGATCAAGTTGATCCTACAAAAGACCGTCAATAGATCTCGAAAGAACTGGTCTAGCAAACTTGACGATGCACTATGGGCTTATAGGACTGCTTATAAGAATCCCATGGGCATGTCACCGTATAAAATGGTTTACGGTAAGGCCTGTCATTTACCTCTTGAGCTGGAACACAAAGCTTATTGGGCAATCTAAGAGCTCAACTTTGATTTCAAACTTGTCGGTGAGAAGCGGTTGTTTGATATCAGCTTGTTAGATGAATGGAGAGCCCAGGCATATGAGAATGCCAAGTTGTTCACGGAAAAGGTTAAGAGATGGCATGACAAACGAATACAGAAACGGGAGTTCAATGTAGGTGATTATGTCTTGCTATACAATACTCGTTTGAGATTCTTTGCAGGCAAGCTTCTCTCTAAATGGGAAGGTCCCTATGTTGTCGAGGAAGTATATCGTTCCGGTGCCATAAAAATCAATAACACGGAAGGAAATTTTCCTAGAGTGGTAAATGGGCAAAGAATCAAGCATTACATCTCTGGTACTCCCATAAATGTTGAGACCAATATCATCAATGTCATAACTCCAGAGGAGTACATAAGGGATGTTTCTCAGCCTGTTTCAGGCCTTGAAAACGAAGATGTATCTGTTTCGGTAAGAAATTGGACTCCGATACTTTTCCAATAGGAAATTTCTTCCGTTTTGGAATTTTTGGAAAAATAGAAAAATAAAAAGCAGTCCGGAGAGCGAACGAGGCGTCCACAAGCCCTGCCACCGCCCCCTACCCCCTGGTGGCGGAGGGCAAGCTTGTGGGCACCTCGTGTGCCTCCCGGACTCCGTTTTCTTGCGGAGGACTCCTTCTGGCCCAGAAAAAATCAATATATAGTTGCCCGAAGGTTTTGATCTTCGTATCGCGTAGTTTTCCTCTGTTTTCATTTCGAGCCTGTTTCTATGACAGATCTAGATCATCAGGACTTCCCCAAACGCTCCTAAGGACAAGATCTTCGAGAAGGTCATCAATCCCTACCTCACGGAAGTGCTGAAACACCCTCAATCTATCAAGATAAGCGAGGGGATGTTGCACATCTGTGATGTTGAGGGGCCTAAGAAGACCGGAAGCTTGGAGACGAGGCTCGAAGCAATGGAGCAACAAGTCTTCAAGTGCCATGGGATGGTGGAGTGTGGACTCAACGCCAACCACACGATGATCACGGAGTTCACTAGCAATCACAAGATGGATGCCATTGATATTGGGAAACACCTCTCCAGGCTCTACGATAGGGTTGACCAACTTCAGGGCTAGATCTATGACCTGCAGAATCAAAAATGTGAGTATGAGTACATATTTAAATCAATAAGGTTGGCTGCAGATTTGAGGATTCCGGCGACTCGTTCATCCTGCCATGATGGAGCACCTATGCCTTGGAAGACGGAGGATCAGACTACTCCGACAACAACACCACCACCACCAAAGGAAGACAACTAAGCATTGGTATGGGCAATCCGCTCGGCTTCTGCCAAGCTTGGGGGAGTTGCCCTGGTATCGTATCACCTTTATATCTTTTGCTTTTACCTTTGTTTTAGTTCTTCCTTTTCAGTTTTTATTTCTTATTTTAGAGGAATAAGTCTTTATTTTTTTAGTTTGAATCTTTTGCTTTTGTCTCTCCCCCGATGTATTCAAGCTTACGAGCTATATAATAAAGAGTTTCTTAGTCAAGGGCTTTGCTTTGTGCCATGATCAAAAGTATGAAAAGAACGATAGCATGAAAGATCATGAGACGATCTTATGGAAAGCGATAACTTCATTTATGACACGTATGATGATTGAAACTTGTTGAGAATAAATCAATATAGACCTCAGTCATTGTTAAAATTAATAAGAAGTAATAAGGAAAGAGAGGTTCACATATAAATATATCATCTTAGACACTTTTTAAAATTGTGAGCACTCACCAAACTATTACATGCTTAGGAGTAGATGTTGGACAAGGAAGACAACATAATGAATTTTGTTTGCTTGGTTCCAAACAATGTTATATGATTAGAGATCCCTTAGCATGTGACGATTGCTTCCACCTCATATTAGCCAAACTCCTGCACCAAGTAGAGATACTACTTGTGCATCCATAAACCTCCAACCAGTTTTGCCATGAGAGTCCACCATACCTACCTATGGATTGAATAAGATCCTTCAAGTAAGTTGTCATCGGTGCAAACAATAAAAATTGCTCTCTAATATGTATGATCTATTAGTGTGTGGAAAATAAGCTTTGTACGAACCTCTGATGAGGAAGACATAAAAGCGACAGACTGCATAATAAAGTTCTTTATCATAGGAGGCAATATAAAGTGACGTTCCTCCACACTAAGAGGACACGCATTCAAACCTCAAAAGTGCATGACAACCTCTGCTTCCCTCTGCGAAGGGCCTATCTTGTACCTTTACTCTTTACCCTTGTAAGAGTCATGGTGATCATCACCAATCCCCTATTTTTGCCTTTGTCTTGGCTACCGTCACATGTTTGAGAAAGATCTATATTCATATATCAACTTGGAGTTGAGTACTTATGCTTTATTGTTGTTGACTTTACCCTTGAGGTAAATGGTTGGGAGGCAAAACTATAAGCCCCTATCTTCCTCTGTGTCCAGCTGAAACTTTGACACCATGAGTACCACGTGAGTTGTAACAATTGTGGAAAACAAAAGAGATGATTGAGTATGTGGGGTTGCCTTACAAGCTCTTATTTGACTCTTTATGATGTTGTGATAAATTGCAATTGCTTCAGTGACTATGGACTATTGTTGGTTACTTCTCGGTAAGGTTTCTGCTTCATGCTTTGCTTTGTGAAGGAATTGTTACTTTCCCATAAGAATCTTTATGATTTATTGTTGTCCTATGTGTGATCATGACGCCCTCATGTCCGTATTATGTTTTATCGACACCTTCGTCCCTCAACATGTGGACATGTTTATGGAACTTGGTTTTCGCTTGAGGACAAGCGAGGTCTAAGCTTGGGGGAGTTGATACGTCCATTTTGCATCATGCTTTCATGTTGCTATTTATTGCTTTTTGGGCTGTTATATTACTTGTGGTACCATATTTATGCCTTTTCTCTCTTATTCTGCAAGGTTTATTTGAAGAGGGAAAATTCAAGCAGCTGGAATTCTGGACTGGAAAAGGAGCAAATCCTAGTCCAGTATTCTGCACATCTCCAAATGCCCTAAAAAGTTACGTGGATTTTTTCTGGATTATATAAAAAATACTGGGCGAAATAACTACCGGAGGGGAGCCACCAGGGCTCCACAAGCCCCCACTCCGCCACCACCCCCCCCCCCTGTTGGCACAGGGCAAGCTTGTGGGCTGCCTGACGGCCCACTAGCCCTCCTCCTTTGCTATATGAAGGGTTTTGGTCTGGAAAAAATCAATCAGGAGCTTTTTCGTGGTTTCGCCGCCACCATGAGGCAGAACTTGAGCAGATCCAATCTAGAGCTCCGGGAGGACGATCCTGCCGGGGAAACTTTCCTCCCGGAGGGGGAATCGTCGCCATCGTCATCACCAACACTCCTCTCGTCGGAGGGGAGGCATCTTAATCAACATCTTCATCAGCACCATCTCCTCTCCAATCCCTGGTTCATCTCTTGTAACCAATCTTCGTCTCGCAACTCCGGTTGGTACTTGTAAGGTTGCTAGTAGTGTTGATTACTCTTTGTAGTTGATGCTAGTTGGATTACTTGGTGGAAGAGTATATGTTCAGATCCTTGATGCTATTCATTACACCTCTGATCATGATTATGATTACGTCATGTGAGTAGTTACTTTTGTTCCTGAGGACATGGGATAAGTCATGTGAATTTGATATTCGTTCGGTATTTTGATATGTTGTATGTTGTTTTTCCTCTAGTGGTGTTATGTGAACGTCGACTACATAACACTTCACCATATTTGGGCCAAGAGGAAGGCATTGGGAAGTAGTAAGTAGATGATGGGTTGCTGGAGTGATAGAAGCTTAAACCCCAGTCTATGCGTTGCTTCGTGAGGGGCTGATTTGGATCCACTAGTTTAATGCTATGGTTAGACTTTGTCTTAATTCTTCTTTTGTAGTTGTGGATGCTTGCGAGAGAGGTTAATCGTAAGTGGGATGCTTGTCCAAGTAAGGGCAGTACCCAGGCGCCGGTCCACCCACATATCAAACTATCAAAGTAATGAACGCGAATCATATGAACATGATGAAACTAGCATGACAGAAATTCCCGTGTGTCCTCGGGAGCGTTTTTCCTCCTATAAGACTTTGTTCAGGCTTGTCTCTTGCTGCAAAAGGGATTGGGCCACTTTCTGCACCATTGCTACTACTTGTTACTTGTTACTCTTTGCTTGCTACATTTCACCTCGCTACACAATAACTTGTTACCCCTACTTTCAGTGCTTGTAGTTATTACCTTGCTGAAATCTGTTTATCAGAGCCTTCTGCTCCTCGTTGGGTTCGACACTCTTACTTATTGAAAGGACTACGATTGATCCCCTATACTTGTGGGTCATCATGAACACTATGGCCCCCGGGTCTACTTCACATCATATTTTCAGATCTACACTTTTACTTTGTTGCACTTTCCACCTTCAGTTCTCACCTTGCAAATAATCGTGAAGGGATTGACAACCCCTTTATAGCGTTGGGTGCAAGTTTGTTTGTTTTTGCGCAGGTACATTGGTGCCTCATCTTGACACTCCTACTGGATCGATACCTTGGTTCTCAAACTGAGGGAAATACTTATCGCTACTGTGCTGCATCACCCTTTCCTCTTCAAGGGAAAAACCAATGCAAGCTCAAGAGGTAGCAATATGTTGGAACTAACTTGAGGAATGGACCACCCTTGAGGAAAATCTGGGTTCCCAAAAGCAGCTTGGAAAATCTTCAGGTGAATGTCCTCATGACACCATCTGTGAAGAACAGGAACCCCAGATCAAATTCCTCAAGTGGACCAAAGTCCTCACGAGGATCAAACTCCTCATATGGTCAATGCTCGTACTCGCATTAGTACTTCAGATATGTAGGGAAACTACAAGGGACATGAATATGTGAATTATTCCTCAAATTAGTATGTCCATAAGTCCTCAGAGAATTTGTGTGCCTATTCATTTGAGTACTCAAACCCCCTCCTGTGAAACGAAGTGCATTAGATTCAATGCCTCAATTCTCATATGGTGCTCGTAGGATGATAAAGTTTTTACCACCCCTTCAGATGTGGGTGGTGAAGAAATTGAACTAATCACTTATGTAGGTCAGGTCTCCATATGAAAGTCATCATCTTAAGAATTTGCTGGAGACCTCAGGAAATTTCTTGATAGGACGCAAGCTAATCCTAATGAAATGATCTGTCATTTCACTCATCCTTATTATGTCTAAAATATACCTTATGTGATGAAATTCAAGTCTGATGAATTTGATATCATATTCTTCACTCTGAAGCATATGAGATGGTAAGCAACACTAATTCATCTACAGGATGACCAACCCAAAACCACAAAGTGGGTTCTTTATAGTGGGTGTACAAATCACACGACTGGTGACAAAAGCCTATTGATGAATATCCCACTGACTCCATCACCACTAAAGCATATCACCTACGCAGACAAAGGTAAATGCAAGGTATTGGGACTTGGTAAGGTGGCTAGTTCCAAGGACCGACACATGAACAAAGTCATGCTCGTGAAAGCCCTTGGGTTTAACCTCATGCCAGTCTTAATGCTTTGTGATATTGATATGATTGTCATCTTTGGAAAATATAGACGCGTACTCATCATGGAATCTGACAAATCCAAAGTCTTCGAAGGCTTTAGGAGAGGAGACTTATATATTGTTGATTTCTCTGCAGGTCCTCAGCCAGCCACATGTCTTCTTGCAAAAGCCTCACATGGCTGGCTATGGCATCGACGACTTTGTCGTGCGGGCATGAGGAATTTTCACACACTTGCGAAGAAGAAGCATGTCATTGGCATTGAAACAGTCAAATTACTCAAGGATCATCTCTGTGGGGCTTGTGAGTCTGGGAACATGACCAGATCCAAGAACCCCTCAATGACCATCATGACTACTACTCGTCCTTTTGAATTGCTTCACATGGATCTCTTTGGACCTACTCATTATGCTATTCTAACCAATGCAGCATCTCTATATGGCTTTCTCATCATCGATTACTATTCTCGATATACTTGGGTGCATATCATTCTTTACAAAACTGAAGTGCAGGAAGTCTTCAAACGATTTTCCTCAAGGGCCTCGACGAACTTCAGCGACAAGATCAAACACATTAGGAGTGGCAATGGGATCGAATTCAAGAATACGAACCTTGATGACTATCTTGATGAACTTGGTATTACTCACGAATTGTCTGCTCCTTATACTCCTCAACAAAATGGCGTCGTCAAGCGCAAGAACATGACTCTGGTTGAAATGTCATGGACTATGCTTCAAGAATATCAGAGTCCTCGCCGCTTTTGGCCTCAGGCAATCAACACTACCTGCCACATCATCAACAAGGTATATCCTCACAAATTCCTCAAGAAGACTTCATACGAAATCCTCTCTGACAAGAAACCCAATGTAAGTTATTTTCTTTGGTGCAAGATGTTGGTTTAGATATCCTCGCCACAGTTCAAAATTTGCACCGAAAGCACATGAGGGTTTTATGCTTGGTTACGGAAAGGACTCGCACACCTACATAATCTTCAACAACTACACAACAAGGTTGTTGAAATTGTAGATCTGTGGTTCGATGAAACTGATGGCCCGCAAAGAGAGCAACTGCCTCCTATGCCAAATAAATTGACTCGTGAGGAAGTTATTAAGCTCAAGGCTACTGAAGATATCATTCCTACCGAGGAACAACCTCCTGTTGAAGAAGTCGTCCCCAATTATGAAAAAATTCAAGCGAGTGCACCTGAGGAAATTGCACCAGATCAAATTCTTCAACCCAACCAAAGTATTCAACCTACGACATCAACGCGCGAGGTCCCCTCACCTCCTCAAAAGCTTCACATTTGATTAACTTTTGTGGGCATTCTTATTTTGTGTCTATCACAAAACCCTCAAAAGTTCACGAAGCCTTCATGCGACCTGACTGGATTCCAGCCATGCAAGATGAACTTCATCAATTCAAGCTGAACAACGTCTGGGAACTCGTCGAACGACCTGATCCTCGCAAGCACAATGTCATCGGCACCAAGTGGATCTACCGAAACAAGCAATATGAAGATGGTCAGGTAGTGAAGAACAAGGCACGACTTGTAGCCCAAGGCTACACACAGGTTGAAGGAATTGACTTTGATGAAACTTTTACACCTGTTGCTAGACTTTAAGCTATTCATATATTGCTTGCTTATGTTAATCATCACAATATAAACCTGTATCAAATGGATGTGAAAAGTGCATTCCTCAATGGTAAGCTTGAGGAAGAAATATGTGTTGCTCAGTCCCGAGGTTTTGAAGACCCGAAGCATCCTAACAAATTCTTCAGACTCAACAAAGCACCCTATGGCCTCAAGCAAGCCCCTCGGGCGTGGTATGATACATTTAAGGAATTCCTAGTGAAGAAAGGCTTCAAACCCGGTTCACTCGATCCCACTCTTTTCACAAAATCCTATGATAATGAATTGTTCGTATGCCAAATATATGTGGACGATATCATCTTTGGTGTACTGACAAACGTTGAAGTGATGAATTTGCATACATGATGGGTGTAGAATATCAAATGTCCATGATGAGGGAGATGAAATTCTTCCTAGGGCTTCAAATTCGTCAACAACACAATGACATCTTCATTTATCAAGAGAAATACCTCAATGATGTCGCGAAGAAATTCGGCATGAATGCATGCAAAGGCGTCAAAATTCCCATGCCCACCAACAACCACCTCTCCACTGATGAAAATGGTAAAGATATCGATCAGAAGGTATATCGCTCTATGATTAGCTCTTTATTGTACCTGTGTGCATCTAGGCCACACATTACACTTAGTGTTTGCATGTGTGCCCGCTTTCAAGCAAAACCGAAGGAATCACACCATAAGGTTGTGAAACATATTCTTCGATATCTAGCTCACACACCAACACTTGGATTATGGTACCCCAAGGGCTCAAATCTTCACCTCATTGGATATTCTAATTCTGATTATGATGGTGACCGTGTGGATCGCAAGTCAACATCAGGTACCTGCCATTTCCTCGGACAATCCTTAGTCTGTTGGTCCTCAAAGAAGCAGAACTGCGTGTCACGTTCCACTGTTGAAGCTGAATACATTGCTGCTAGTTCTTGTTCTCGGACAATCCTTAGTCTGTTGGTCCTCAAAATCTTCATATTTGCAAAATCCTCAAGATTGCAAATTCGTCAAAAGTTCAAATTCTTCAAACTTTTTGTTATGATCTTCATTAACTATATACTAAGTTATGAGATTTCTAAGTCCTCGAGATCATTCACTTATAGCTAAGTCTTCATGCGTTGGTTTTCTTCTAAGTAAATGTGATCAGACCCTGTCCCCATCTATGCTAAGCTCAACCGAGTCTGTTCGCAAATTCTTCATAAGCGTTATGTTTGAAACTCGTTTAAAGTCTTCATCGAGTTCTTGCCAGCTGAAGAATTTGCGAACAAAGTCCTCAAAAATTTAATTCAAAATTTTCAGCTCTTATCGCTCAAACCTCACCCACTACCCACGATTGAATAAGAACTACATCCACTAACTCCACCACTTAATATGTGGGTTCCACTTGTCAAGTGGAGAGGAAGGGCAACGGGGATTCTGGTCCGAAATTTTCGGACGCGACCGTTTCTCACCTGTGCTATAAATACCCCATTCTTACCCCCCCGAGATCAATTCTTCCTCTCACTCTTACCTCTTACCTCTCGTAGCCACCTCCAGCGCCACCGTTGGAAATCGTCACTGCCGATGAGGAAAATCTTCACTGCCTCAACATCATCGACATCGTACTCATGCCGACCGTGGATCATCTTCCTCCGTCGTCGCCATAGTTGTCTTCAGTCATCGAGTTAGGGCACGAAAGATATGAACCGATGATCTTCCCTTTTCACTTCCTACAGTTCGTCTTGTTCTTCATGTTCTTCATCCAGGGTAATTAAAATCTAATTTTACTGCCCCTGTTGATCCTTATATTTTCATTAGATCTGTGAAAATTTTTATTCCTCAGCAAATTCATCAGATGAACACATCCATGCCTTAGAACACCTCAATTTTCACTAAGTCACTCAATTCCTAAAGAGATTCCTCAATTGTGTAACTTTTCGGATCTGCACAACTCTGGAACCCAAGTCAAGGACACTTAGCGAAATTCCTCAATATTGGTCAATTTCCTCAACTTGAGTCATTTTTGAAAATCTTCTGAGAACGCATATGACCTCTTTAAATTCTTTGCACCTATACTTTGTTCACAGGTACAAAATGTCAGCTGATGAATAACTAGGTTCTGATCAACTTAATTCATTTGCAGCGTTTCTTGAAGAAAAATTGCTTACCTCTTCAGAGTCCTCACAAGTTCATATTCCTCAAGTGAAGAAAATGGATGATGATAAGAAACACAAGGGTGGAAAGAAGGTAGAGCAGAACACTGCTTTTGAGATTCCTGATGACATTTATGATGAATGTTGCACACCTGATGAAAATGTCTATGGAAAGGAAAGAAAGGAGAAGCGCAAAACACGCTTATAGAAAATTGAGAGGAGATGGGCGAAAGAGTGGAGGGAGTACAGGTATGTGACTCCCAAGTACATGAAGAAATTCACACTGAAGCCTCCATGCAAAAGGGCTCCTTTGGGAAATCAACAGGTTGCTTTTCCAACAAGCCTTGCAACCATTCAAGACTTTCGTGAAGAACATGCCAAATACAAAGCCAAACTGGAGAAAGTTGCACACAAGGTTGTGAAGAGATTCAATGAGGATTTTGCTGATGCAGCAGCTGCTGTCTCCTCGTGTGCTGTTGAGGCCTCTCGCACTTAGACTGCTCCAAAACGAAGCATTCTGAAGAAATCTGGTGTCAAGCCAAAGTCCTCAGCTGCTCAACCTTCATTATAAAATCCTCAAATAGCCCCTACAGTGACAACAAAGTCCTCAACTACTATCACAAAGTCTACAACTCCACTGAAGCTGATGACCACACAACATCTCTCAGGGCCATCTGCTTCAGGCTCTGCACACACTTCTTCCGGTGCAAATACGAAGAAGAAAATGACTGCTGGGCGAGGACCAAGGCCCAACCCTGGGAAAGTCCTCAATGTTCCCTCTGCATCAGAGGATGAAGATGAAGTTGATGATGAAACACTTGAAGCAATCATCAGAAACAAGCAAGAAAGGGTCGCCCATGCCAAAGGCACCACCATTCCCCCTCATGATGGATCCGAAGGTGATACTGGACTTCAAAGACGTCTTGTATGATAATCCTCACAGACCAATTGACGACTTGAAGCTTCCACCTGGCCCAAGCCACATGTTGACTGCCTTCATTAATTTTGAAAAGTGGAAGGTGCACAAAGCCAAGCAAGCCAAAAAGGCTCACGCTAGGAAAGAGAAATTTCTGAAGGATAACCTTTTGACTATGTCCCCTGATCAACCCCTCAAAGCTCAGAATGAGATCAAAAATCTCAGAGAAGAACACAGAAGCTTAAATGCTGACTGGAAGCGCGCAAAGGTCAGATTCATAAATGTTGCCAACAAAGTAATCACTGAGCATAACAAGAGGGTTGCACATAGGACGCAACCTAAAGCTCCTCACGCAGAGTACATAGTTGAGCTGCGTCACGACTCTCGTGATGACCTTCCTCCAACTTACGAACCTGCCAGGGCAGCTAAAGAAATCGTTGCGCGTGAAGAAACTACCCAAGCCAGGACGACTGCATCAGCGTGCCTGAAGGAAATGCCCCTCCCGCTCCAAACAATTCACAAGTGAAGAAAGTGAAGCTTCCTTCTGCATTAGATGTGAAGAAAACAAAGGCTGCTGAGAAGGAAGTAGCAAAGAAGAGAAAAGCCTCAACCAACTCAGAGTCCTCAGAATCAAAACGCTTGAGGACTTTGCCAACTTCCTCACGTGCCCCGATTGATGCCACCCCTATCAATTTTTCATCTGCCTATGTGACGGTGTCATTCGGTATTGAGCACGTCAAGAAGGGGATGAAGAAACGGAAGGAAATCGCGTTGCTGCTTCCACACCTATTGATGAGGAAATTGATGTTGATCCAATTCCTCAAGCCTCATCTCCTCCACCTTAGCAGAACACAACAATGGACGCTGAAGAAAAGGATGAAAATGTGGACATTGGCTGCAACACACCAGTGATACATGATGGATTTTTGGAAAAGACTCACCCCAATTCACCATTGGCCACTCCAATTCATCAAGTGCATGAGTCCCCTGCAGCAACTAAAATTCAAACATGGTGTGAAGAAAAGAGCACTCCGGTGAAGTCTGTCCTAGAAACTGAATAAGCTGCATCAGCTGAAGATACTGCTAATACTTCAACTGAGGAAACTGTTGCTCTAAATGTTGATGAACCTCCACAGCAAATTCCTCAAATAGAGAGGAGTGCCACTGAAGAACAAATTCCTCAAACTGAAGACAATACAACTGAACCTCATGTTGATAATCCTTAGTGTGTAGGTGTTGTGGCTGAAATTCCTCAAACAGTAAATATCCAAAGACTTGGTCGCCGCTTCACGCCAAATCTTCAACCAACAAGTATTCAGCCCTACAAAGGAAAATGCCAAAGTTCGACAGGGCTCAATTCTTTGATGAACATCACTACTTCACTTGCCCCAGTCCATATGAATTTCTTCACTTCACGCACAACAGATTTTGGACCCTCAGTGAGATGAACTACTATAGCGTTGTGCTCTTCAACAAGGAAAAGGTCTTTCCTCATAGGCAAATTCCTCATGGAGATATGGAGGAAATTCCTTGCTACGATCAGTTCTTTGAGTTCTTCACGATTCTGGACTGTTACATTTCTGCGCTAACATTTGTGACTGGAATGAAGAAATCATTCTTCAGTTCTATGGTAGACTGCACCTTTCAGGAGATGTCTCAAATGTCAACACTTGGGTTCTGGAGTGGATGACACAAGATACAAACTTCAAAGCCCCTTCAACTGAATTACTTCAGGCTCTTCCAGTTCCAATTCCCTTAGAAGGAGCCAGATGCGTCTATGAGGAACCTGAATTGCCAAATCATCTCATGCAAGTGCTCATGAAGCCTTTGGCACCTGGTCAGCCATCAAGAACCACATTTCTCGCAAAGGAACTGATATATGTGCCTAGGATAGTGTACCGCATCATGGCCAAAACCTTATGTTCAATCAAGGGCCATGACTCAAATGATGAAGAGATTGTGGGCATCATGAAGAATTTGCTCCTCAACATAATCCATGGAATCCCCATAAACCTTCATGACTTCTTCATGAGGACTTTCTCCCACTCTGCTCTCTCACCATTTGATATGAAGCCTTATGGGCCATGGATCATGTGATTCATCAGGAAACGGTCTGGAATTGCTTACAAGGCTGACATTCTGAATCACCACACTTACTTGCCTCCAATTGAAGTCGTCAAGAGTTCCTTTGATGAAATTGAAGGCAAAGGCAAATATGTGATCGATGAAGGAACTCGGCCCCTTGATCGCCAATTTTGCAAACCAGCGTATACTCCACCAATGACGACACTACATGACAAGAACCTCCAAGCCAAACTATACTGCATGTGATGACTGACCGTGAACTCATGCTAAGTCTTCATCAGAAGGTTGACCGCAACTAGAAATGGGTCAAGCGTCAGTTTGGTGCCATTGTGAAAGACCTCAATGCGACTCGAAATGCAATGAAGAAAAATCAATATTATCTTCATGAGATCTTTGATCGCATATGGCACATTCTGTCTCACCTCAAGACCTTTGAGGAACTCACTGAAATGGAGTTCCAGCAAGACTTTGACTAGTCCTGGCCTACAAAGAAGAAGTTCAAGAAGATTTATGTTCCTCAACTGGTTGCCAGTTCATTTTCTTCAATGCGCACCACTCATGAAGCTGAAGACCTTGACGACACTGCTACGATGAACGACCCCAACACACCTCCTCCAACAAAGAAGTGGTATTCTTCACGGGCGTTAGTCCTCATTTTCGTTCCTTTTTGTCACTCGATGACAAAGGAGGAGAAATCCAAGCTAGTCTTCAAGTGGGTATATTTTAACTTTTGGGCTTTTGAACTATATTTACCTTAAGTTACAACTCTCGTTCTTTTGAAGTGTCTGGTTGTATGAGTTATAATCTTATGTCTGGTGGTGGTCTGACTCTTTTGAACGATTTTACTTCATGCATATTCCTCGTATTGATTAATGCGTGCATGCTGAAATTTGTCAGACACCACATTCCATCATGCATCTCATTTTCCTCAAATTATATGTCAAATGCCTGCATGGATTACACGATATAGGGGGATATCTTCATGGTATAAATCCTCAATGTGCATTTAAAGTCCAAAGCAAATTCCTCAAATATGTATCTCCAGGGGAAGTCTCTCTATATCTTGCATTCAAATTCCTCAAACTCAGTATTTACACTTCATATTACTATCCCTGTTGAAAACTTAACCTATTTGTCATAAATCACCAAAAAGGGGGAGATTGTAAGTGCATCTAGTGCCCCTTAGTTATTTTGGTGTATTGAAGACTTACAGGTTAAGAGACTGATATGTTTGTGAGTGTACATAGGCTCTATAAGTCTCTTAGGAGTTTGATTTATTCAAAGAATATGGACCCCTAAAAATGTATGTCTTCGGCTGAAGATTTTGCTACTTCCTGTGAAGACTTTGAAAGTGAGGAAATTGGTGTGTACGTGAAGAAATCAATATGAGGACTTTAAAGCGTGAAGATTTACATATCTGTTTCATTTTCTTCTTTCTTCAGTCATAGGAACACCGTACTATTAAAGGGGGTCGAGGTAATACTACACTGAGACCGGTAAAATAGAAAACCTATCAAGGGAAAACCTTTGCCTTGCGCATAGTCCACTTGAGCTATATGATGACAATGTTGTCCTCCTCAAGATGGACCACCTTTCTTGATTGTATCGGCTCGATGAAGACTAGTAGATTGCTCCGCCATACTCCAGTATGGGTGAGCCACTCTTCGACACATCTTCAAAAGTCCATTGTCACCACAATGGATGGCAAACTTCAAGCATGATCTCTTCGTAATGCTCCACTTGAACTTGCACACTGCAATCTTCCATGAGTTGAATGGGATGTTCCTCCTAACTCAAGCCCATGGAAACACACCTAACCCCACACATAACTCTCAGGAAGACCATGGGTTAGTACACAAAGCATAATGAACAATTCTTACAATACCATGGGATCACTTGATCCCTCTAGGTACATCTTGTATGCTTTGTGTATTGATAAACATGATTCACTCTTGACTTAGTCTTGATCGACCTTGTGTCTTTATGACCAATCTTTGGATAAAACCTTGAATACCACCTTGGTCATCATATAAACTCCTTGAAACCAAGAGATGAACTTCAAGAAGTGCATATGGACAAACCCTTCAAATATAACTTAAGGCAAACATTAGTCCATAGGGATTGTCATCAATTACAAAAACCACATATGGAGAAATATGCTCTAACAAAAGCTGATATGAACTCTACTCGTTTTCGATTTTTGTAAATATGTTTAGCTCGCTCAATCTTGGTTCAACATATTATTAGTAAACATGTTTCTGATGAAAATTAGAAATTATAGTTTCTCATGCTATGCTTAAATAGCTAGGAGTGGATAATGATTTATCTTATGCGTCAACATGCATTAAAATGATTGTGATGTAGTATGTTGGTATGGTATCCTCCTGTAAGTAATTCGAGCGGCTTGACTTGGCCCGTGTGCAAACATGTAGTTGATTCAAAACCAATGTAGCCTTCATGATGTTTAAATTCAGAGTGTTCATATCCTACTGATGCTACCGTTCAATGTTAATTATTCAGAATGCATGATTATGACAATTTTCGCTCTCTAGTTGGTCGCTTCTCAATCTATTGCAAGCCTTCACCTGTACTAAGAAGGAATATTGTTTGTGCATCCAAACTCCTAAACCCATGTTGTGCCAAATGAGTCCACCATACCTACCTATATATACGGCATTACTATATTGTTCCAAGTAAATTTGCATGTGCTACCTATCAACATTCAAATAAATATATGTTTTGTGTGCTCGTACCGCTAATGGAGTGATGGGGCAGTCAATATCTTCCGTGATAAGTGAGTTATTCTCAAAATGGATGTTTATTCTACTGTCATTGCATGAGAGATGCAGGTAAAAAGACGCCCAATCCTGAATAATAAAAAATAATTAAACAAAACTCCCGGAAGAATTGAAATGTCGAAGGGCATCCGAGGATCCGGTTATCCATCCCTTGTGTATGTATGGTGGATGGGAGTAAACTTTATATTTTCGCTTGGGAACCGCCAATAATGTGTTTAGCATGGAAGATATTGAAATCTTTGTTGTGACATTGACAGGAAAAGCACGCCACCCAAAATTACAATTTCATATCGGTTTTAATACATGAACTCTTGCACCTCTACAAATCAACGCTTCCCTCTATGATGGGCCTTTCTATTAATTCTATGTTATTTTCTTTTATTTGAGTCATCATCTTTTTGCCAAAGTGCTAGACCTGAGAGCACTATTGACATTCTTATGCATTGAGTCTAGTTAATGTTGGATGTGAGTATGAATGGATCTTTTCTAGTGTGAATTACAATCTTTAGTTGTTGCTTGAACCTCATAGGTGCTCTGCATTTATGTTTTGCGGTCTTAGAAAGGACTAGCGAGATACCATATCATCATATTATATCATGATTGTTTTGACAAATTGTTGGCATATGAGATATTTTGTTATTGCTCACTAGTTGGTTATCTTATTGACCTGAGTGAATATAATATTTAAGTGTTATTATTGATATGGTTATTTCTATACTGAAAAAATGAAAACTATCTAAGCATATATATGGCAACGAGAACATAAGAGTTTGTAGAAGTTTTCTTTATCATTTTTAGTTTGTCAACTAAAATGCTTCACGGGAAGCAACCAGTTAAGCTTGGGGAATTGATATGTCTCCAACGTATCTACTTTCCAAACACTTTTTCCCTTGTTTGGACTCAAATTTCGTGATTTGATTGAAACTAATCTAGACTAACGCTATTTTCAGTACAACTACCATGGTGTTGTTTTTGTGCAGAAATAAAGTTCTTGAATTGGACAAAACTTTTTGGAGTATTTTTTTTGGGATATACAAAAATATTGGAGCAAAGACCCACTCGAGGAGGGCCACCTATTGGTGCCAAGCCAAGAGGGCACATCCACCCCCCTCGGCGTGTCATATTGGCTTGGGGCCACCTCATGGCTCCGCAGACCCTAATTCTAGTCCTATAAATTCATATTTCTGGAGAAAAATAGGAGAGAAGTTGTCGTCATGTTTTATGAGATGGAGCCGCCGCCACCTCATGTTCTTCCTCGGGAGGGCTGACTAGAGTTCATTTGGGGCTCGGAGAGCGGGATTCATCGCATGGTCATCACCAAGTCTTCTCCATCAACATCATCATGATGCTCATCACCGGGAGTGAGTAATTCCTTTTTAGGCTTGCTAGTCAATGATGGGATTGGATGATACTTGTTATGTAATTGAGTTATTTTGATAGGGCATTATCCCTAGTATCAACTATGTTCTGAGATTGATGTTGCTATGACTTTGCTATGCTCAATGCTTGTCACTAGGGCCTGAGTGCCATGATTTCAGGTCTGAACCTTTTATATTTCCATGAATATGAGTGTGTTTTGGATCTTTTCTTGCAAGTTATATGCACCTATTACGTGTTATGATCCGCATACCCCAAGGTGATAAAAATTGGGATTCTTTCCGGTGATTACCGTAGTTTCAGGAGTTCATGTATTCACTATGTGTTAATGCTTTGTTACGGTTCTCTTTTATAAGGAGGACTAAATATCCCCTAGTTTGATTATGGGCCCCACTTCCACAGGAGGGTATGATAAAAGATGTCAAGCATGTATGACCATATACGGAATACATGCCTACATTACATTGATAAATTAGAGCTAGTTCTCTCTTGCTCTAGTATGTAACTATTACATGATGAATGTCAAGAAATATGCTTATCCATCATCGATCCAAATTCCCATGCTTTTCATATAGTGAATCTTGCTAAGTTACTATTGTTGCTGCTACTATTACTCCCTCCGTCCCAAAATAACTGTCTTAAGCTTAGTACAGTTTTGTACTAGAGGTAGTACAAAGTTGAGACACTTATTTTGGGACGGAGGGAGTACATCACTACAAAATTGTTGTTTTTACTATTACCGTTATTACTACTATTTTGTCGTGCTACTAAAACTTTTGCTACAAAGAGATATCCCACGTGTGGTTGAACTGACAACTCAATTACTAAGACCAGTAAATATTCTTTGGATCCTCTTGTGTTGAATCAATAAATTAGGGTGAAATACTACCCGTGAAGAGTCTTGTGACCCCCTATACTTGTGCATTATCAATCTATTCGATGTAATCCTCTTTTGCAGTGTGTTTATTGGGATCCGATGAATTGTGGGTCTATGATCAGATTATTCATGAATATATATTGAGTTTTCTCTGAATTATTATATGCATCATAGTTATAGCTTGATATTTCTCTCTGATCTATCGGTTTGGTTTGGCCAACTAGATTGATTTATCTCAAGTGGGAGTGGTGCATTGTGATGGGTTCAATCTTGTGGTCCTCAATCCCAGTGATATAAAGGGATATGACACGTATTGTATTGTTTCTATTAAGGATAAAATGATGGGGTCTGAACATATTGCTTGACTTACTTTGCCATCATGTCACCTTGCTCCAAGCATTACTTTGTTCCGTACTTAATACTCTAGGTGCATGTTGGATAGCGATCGTTGAGTGGAGTAATTGTAGTAGATGCATGTACGAGTCGGTCTACTTATTTATATATGTGATGACTGTATACATGATCATTGTCGTGAATGAAATGTCATAACTATGCGCTATTCTGTCAATTGCCCAACATTAATTTGTTTACCCATCGTATGTTGTGTTCAAGAGAGAAGCCTCTAGCGAAAACTATGCCCCCTGGGTCTACTTAAACATATTTAATAAAACACCAAAATGAATTTGCTGCAATTTATTTACAGTTATTTACTTTTATATATTTCTGTTATATATATATATCAGTATTTAATCCTTGCAAGTAATGAGTTCAAGGGGCTTGACAACCCTCTTGCTCCTATTGGGTCCAAGTGTTTGGTTCTGTGTGAGTAGGTGTTGTTGAAGGGGGCTTGCGTGATTCTACTGTTGGTTCGATAACCTTGGTTATCACTGAGGGAGATACTTATCTCTACCGTGCTGCTTCTCCCTGCTCTTTGGAAAAAAAACGCAGTTTACAAGTAGCATGATGTTGTATTACCAAGAGGGCCCACAGATATCTCTCCATCACACTCAAGACAAATCCTAGTCTCGATCCATGCCAACCGAAAAGACACCATTGTAGATACCTCTAGAGCACCTTTATGATAACCCAATTATGAAGTGGAATTTGAATACACACTAAGTATTCCTGTGATGCCACGGAGTTGCATGATCTCATGGTCTAAGGAACAAATACTTTTCATGAAGAAATCTTTAGCAATAAACTAAGTAATACAATGATATGCTACGTTTACGGTTTGGTCTTGTCCATCACATCATTTCCCTAATTATGTGATCCCATTATCAAGTGACAATTCATGTCTATAGTTAGGAAACCTTAACCATCTTTGATCAACGAGCTAGTCTAGTATAGGTCAACTAGGGATACTGTTGGGGATATGACCCATAGGTATACCAAAGCAGAGGAGTCAATGCTCCAAAGAATTTGGGCCAGATGCCTCCCCTGGCCGCCTGGCCGACTTCTCTTTTGCCCCCTCCCACCGCGGGCCAGCTGGGCGGCAACCGGCTCGACCTGCCAGCTACGACGGACAGCCGGAGGGTTAGCGTCGGTCCCATCCTCCCGTACTAGCATACGACTACGCGACATGACCTCCACGACAAGGCGAAGCTTGGCTACCTGACCCGTTGTTGGGCGAGGCGTGGCTGCATGGCCACAGTTACCTCTGACATTGACCAGACAGTCTGGCCCAATAGCAGGCGTGCGCCTACCTGTTGTGTGACGATGACGAGTACTTTCCAGAGTGACCGAAAGCCGACGGGCCCCACGATCAACAAGACCCGACAGCTGGCGGGCCCCACGACCGACTTGAGAGGCAGGCGGTTATGCTCGCACCCCTTTTATTCCCCTTATTGGAATATATGGGATGCACTATATAGCCACCCCGGCCCCCCTAACAGGGGGACAATCCTTTTCCCAGTCATACACACACACTCACGAGGCAGTGAGGCATGTAACGAGAGCACCTTCTTCCTCCTCACGAGTAGCTCAAGGAGCACCCTCTATTGTGACCACCTATAGTCAATCCCACGAGACTAGGGGTTTTACCTCCATCGGAGGGTCGTGAACCTGGGTATGCCTGCTGTTAGAGCATATTTATCCATATGTGATTTTGGTAATTAATGGCAATCCCTATGGACTAATGGTTGCCTTAAGTTATATTTGTAGGATTTTTCCATAGGATCTTCTTGAAGTCCATATGTTGGTTTCAGGAGTTTATATGATGACCAAGGTGGTATTCAAGGTTTTATCCAAAGATTGTTCATAAAAACACAAGGTTGATCAACACTAAGTCAAAGAGTGAATCAAGTTGATCAACACGCAAAGCATACAAGATGTACCGAGAGGGATCAAGTGATCCCATGGTATGGTAAGCATTGTCCATTATGCTTTGTGTACTAACTCTTTAATCACATTGCTTGCAAGGCTTATTGTGATGTTATATAACCAAGTGCGCCCCGAGATACCTCTCCGTCACACGGAGTGACAAATCCGAGTCTTGATCCATGCCAACCCAACAGACTCCTTTGGAGATACCTGTAGATCACCTTTATAGTCACCCAGTTACGTTGTGATGTTTGATACACACAAGGTATTCCTCCTGTGTCCGGGAGTTGCATGATATCATGGTCATAGGAATAGATTGATGACAAGTTGATGGATATACTTCTTGCGCCTCGTTGGTTACCCCAAGTGGAAGGTGGCGATGTAGTTAGCAGCAGATTTCCCTTACATGGAGACTGTAAGGTTTATCGAACCAGTAGTACTCCAAGGATCAAGAAGTAGGTGTCTTCCACCCTGGCCCTAGCAGAAGACGTGTACCTACACACACAACAAATAACTTTGCTCCCAACAAGTATAGAGAGGTTGTCAATCTCTCCGGCCTTCCAGTTGGCAAAGGATCAAAACACAAGCGGGGTGGTAATAGTGATTGCAACCGAAAAGTAAATGAAAGTGGAAAATGATGAAGGTGTAAACAATGATGGTGATATGGACCAGAATCACATGATGTTCACTAGTGAAGTTTCTCTCCCAAAAGACAATAAACAACTATGCTTGGGTAAACAAATCACAGTTGGGTAGTTGACAGAATTATGATCGCACCGCAATGCTAATTATGCTACTTGATAGTTAGAGGTTCAATAGTAATGGGCATTACGCCAAGACAAGTAGACCATTTATTCATCAGCATCTACTTACTAATCATCCACCTTGAGATATCTATCCAGAACATCTCGCCGGTATTAAGTTGCGAGCCCCACCCAAATTGTAAACTCAAAGCAACGGACAACTGCATTAACGAACTATGCATAAGGTAAACAATCCTTGCAACCTGGTCACAAGCACCGTTGTTTTCTCCCTGGTGGCAACAAGAACTCCCCCTAGTCTCATGTTTCTATCACTCAAGCTAGACATCGAGGGGCATGAACCCACAATCATGCATAACGCTCCCTCTTTGTGATAGCCTGGCATATTAGGGATGATAGACTACTCATATAAATAAGGAATTCCATCTTTTCTGAAAACCCATTCGAACAAAACTCTCAGGTTAAGCGTGCTCGGCTTGGAGTAGTTCTAGATGGGTGACCGACCGGGAAGTTGATCCCGGGTGCGCATGAGTGAGGACAAAGTGCGCAGAAAAGACTAGTATTGATATGTGGGGCCAGTCTAGATCCCGCCAGGAGTAACGACCGTCAGCGGGTGTGTTCGGGGCGTTACAAGTTTGGTATCAAAGCCGACCCTCGCGGTTGCAGGATGTTTGCGGACAGGTGTGCAGTCATGTTGTTCATGACGTTTGTGACCCGTCGTGGCACACGGCATGGTACATGTACTGGACTGGATGCACAGACGTTTGTACCAAGAGGGAACGCTCTTGGAGTAGTTCTAGATGGGTGACCGACCGGGAAGTTGATCCCGGGTGCGCATGAGTGAGGAAAAAGTGCACAGATAAGACTAGTATTGATAAGTGGGGCCAGTCTAGATCCCGCCAGGAGTAATGACCGCTACCGGGTGTGTCCGGGGCGTTACACTCTTGGAGTTACAATCTACTACTCGGCCAAAGCAATAAATAGCAACGGAGAACGTGCATGAATCACTAAGGAACATAATATAAAAGGATAGTAAATATATAACTCATAACAATCTAAACATAATCTCATAATCCAGCGGATCCCAACAAACCGCGCATAGCAAAAGCAAGAGAATTGCATAGATGCCTTGATCATGTAGGGCAGCTCACAAGGACTAACCATTGAAGCACAAGATTGGAGAGAAGACATCACATAGCTACTGGTGATGGACTCATGGTCCAAGGAGGACAACTCACGGCACGTCCAGGAAGCGTCCATGGCGGTGGAGAAGCTCCCGGAGGTCAATCCTCCCTCCAGCAGAGTGCCGGGAAGAGGTCTCCTGACGCTCCCGATCTCTGAAGCGCTGCGGCGGCGGAACGATGGAGAAAATCGTGATTCCAGAAAGTCTGCAAGGGTTTCCTCTCGAGACTCTAAATATAGGCCAAAGGAGGGCACCAGACCCACCTAGGCGACCTCCTGGCGCGGCCTAGGGCCTGGTCGCGCCAGTAGGCCGCCTGGGAGGCCCCTGGTCCCCTTCTAGCCCATCTTCGGTGATCCGAAAGCTTCCGTTTCGCTGATTTTATATATATTTTTTCTAGAATTTTTCGGGCCGGTTAGACGACACATGTCTCCACTGTGTTGGCCATGCACACAGCCAAAGGTGCAACGCCTGAATTAGAGAAGGTACAAGATCTCTCGCTGTCCGTGACTCGAATGTCTCCAAATGGTGTTTGCGTGCAAGAAGTGGGAGATGGGTTGAGATCATAAAATATTTATTAATTGAGAACACAATCTACTAAACCTCACACGTAGTCTCCTTCGAAATGTTATTTTGACTCATCCCCAGACCACTAGTCAGGCACAAGTCAAAATGATCCTCTCCCTTTCGATTTTGAGCACTCATGCAATGGATGAGCGTAAGCAAGATATGTTGGCACTTAGGATGGCAAATAGAATAATGATGGGGAAGGAAGACAAAAAGGTGTGAAAGGCTCACATCAATGAGGACAATCATAGGCAAGAGAAAGCCAAATGATAGATATGATGTGAGGAGTAGGGATTGCCATGTAACGGATGCACATATGAGCTAAGGTAAGCTCTCCAATGGAACTAGTGGGGTGCATACAACTTGTTTGCTCGTGAAGACCTAGAGCTCATTTGAGGAGGCTCATCATTGGAATATGCAAACCAAGTTCTATGGTGTAAGGGTCCCCACATAGTTATGCATGAATGGTAATCTCTATGTAGTACCAATATAGCAATGGAGTACGAGTGTGGATCTTTCAGAAGGAATAGCAGTGTTGCCCCCTGATGGGGTTATAGTCCCAGGGTAGGGTCATAGGCCTGCCCTATAGGTCCTACCCAAGGACTACTGAACTAATGACTCCCCCATCATCCAGTCGGTGACGAGCATTCGGAGCGTATTTAACGTACCGACTGAATTCCACTCTGTACATCGTAACCTCCCAGGAGGGCAACGGTCATACGTTTTCATACACCATTATTAGCATTTAAGGCATACGTTACCTGTAACGTAGGCATTTATTCGCCACTATTCCACCCATGTCCACCGGGCCATTGTGGAGGGCAGCGCACTCTATATAAGCGCCCTTCCCCACTGGTGCAGGGGTTGGCTTTTACTGTAATCTGATATTCCACTCGACACTAAGCTCCCAAGAGCACTGAGACGTAGGGCTTTTACCTCCACTGTAGAGGGGCCTGAACTCATACAACCTCGCCGCAGCTAAGGCTCTGCCCATCCTTTCGTACCCTACACATCTACTGTCAGACTTATACCCACGATAGTTGGCGCCCACCGTGGGGCAGGCGTCTAAGCGACTTCCGGCGAGTTTGCAACTTCATCTTTTCCTCATGTCGTTCGGCGAAGATTTGTGCATGGGTCATGTGATCCTCTTTGGCGCGCTCTCCTTCATCGTCGACGATTCGGCATGGCTTCGGGATGCGGCTCTCGACGTCGAAGCGCTCCCCAGTCGCAGGGCTACGCACTTCTGTGCCGGTGCCCGCGGCGTCCTTCTTCTCCAGCAATCGGCCCCGTTGTCGATCTTCGCCCCCATCAAGCGCCACAAGAAGCGGTCCCGCCGTCTGCGGCTCCAGCGTTGGGTGCGACACGCCCAGGCATGACAGAACGCGTCTTCTCAAGTGGCAATCCTCGAGTCGGTTGTGGTCGCGCCGCCGTTCCAGTGCTTGGACTCAGTTCCGACTGAGTTACCTTCCGAGTACTTGGGTCGCGGGCCTGGAGCCGAAGTTCTCATGGCTGATTCCCATGAAAGTCCCCTCCGAACTGGTCGGAACGAGCATGAGGTCGGCGAATCATCCGGCGCTCGTCGTCAACACCGCCGTTCTGCCAGTTGGCGCACTCGCCAAAGCAATGTCGAGGTGTTCCGCACACCCGTCCTCAACCTGGCTGCCGCTGCCAAGATAGTCGATTCCCTCCAATCGACTGATTCAGAGGCTGGTAGAGGGATCGATCAGATCCGTGCCCTGTTGCACACGGCACAGCAGCAGAATTCGCCGGTCTCCCAGTCGCACAACAGGATCCACAACAGTTATGTTCACGCGAACACGCATCGATCGGTTTTCAGCCCCGACTCTCATCAGCGACGCAGAGGGGGCAGCTGTTCCATGAATCCCGAATATCGTCGCCGTTCACGCACCCCTCCGCAGGGTGGGCCTTACGGGCCCCGACATCACGATGATCGGCGTTCAGTCGGTGACGCGTATGATCCAAGGCCCGACGCAAGAGGGTACATCGCCCAAAGGAAGGTCGACAGGAGTCGAGCCCACCGTGATGGTCACGATAGAGACCGTCCGAGTGGTAACAGGACCATCGTCTCTGGTCCCGAGTGCTTCAGTCGGGCCATCCGTTCAGCTGACATCCCTCCCAACTTCCGATTGGCGACGGGGATCAGCAAGTTCACACGAGAGTCCAAGCCAGAAACGTGGCTGGACGACTACCGAGTGGCAGTCCAGATCGGTGGCGGAGATGACCAGGTCGCTATGAAACATCTCCCCCTGATGCTCGACAGCTCGGCACGAGCGTGGCTGAACCAGTTGGCTCCATCGAGCATCTATAGCTGGGCAGATCTGTCTCGAGTCTTCATCTGGACCTTCGAGGGCACGTGCAAACGCCCTGCTGGTCTCGTGGAGCTCCAGCACCGTGTCCAGAAGCAGAATGAACCCCTGCGCGATTTCATCCAGCGCTGGACAACCCTCTACCACACTGTGGAGAATGTTACAGAGCACCAAGCAGTCTGCGCCTTCAAGGCAGGCGTGCGGTATAGAGATCTGTACGTGAAGTTCGGTCGGACAGGCGACATCTCCATGAGCAAGATAATGGAGATAGCTGCACGCTATGCAAATGGCGAAGAAGAGGACCGCATACGTAGCGGCAAACATAAGGCAGTCGCCGATGGAGATGGGAACAGCAATCGGAAGCAGAAGCAGAAAGCTCCGTCCACTCCGCACGCAGAGGCAGCAACCGTTACCAATGCCAAGTTCAAGGGCAAGGGGAAAGCTCAGTACACCCCCAAGAAGAAACAGTTCGGGAATTCCATCCTGGATCAGCCATGTCCAACCCACACGAAGATAGACGAAGAAGGCAACGCCATATTCCCGAAGCACACCAATCGGCAATGTCGCCTCCTGATCCAAGGGTTCGGCGAAGGGGAGCCGAGTGAAAAGGACAACGAGCAGGATGATGAGGACAAGGAGGATCCGTTCCCCCAAGTCCATGCAACATTGATGATTTTTGCTGACGTGGAAAGCAAGAGTCGATTGAAGCTGGTGAACAGGGAGGTGAACATGGCAACCCCAACCAACCCCACGTTCCTCAAATGGTCTCAGACTGCAATCACCTTCGATCAGTCAGAACATCCAGCACACGTGCCCACCCCAGGGAGGCAAGCTCTGGTCGTCGACCGGTGGTGGAAGGAGTCCGACTGCGCAAAGTCCTCATGGACGGCGGCAGCGGCTTGAACATCATGTATGCCGACACTCTCAAGGGGATGGGCATTCCGATGTCCAAACTTAGCGAGAGCAGCATGCAGTTCCACGGAGTCGTCCCAGGACGAAAGGCCAAGTCACTTGGCCAGATTGCGTTGGACGTCGTTTTCGGCTCCGACAAGAACTTCCGCAAGGAAAAGCTGACATTCGAGGTGGTGGACTTCCAGAGTGCATACCATGCGATTCTGGGCCGTCCGACGTATGCGCGTTTCATGGCTCATCCATGTCACGTGTATTTGAAGCTGAAGATGCCGGGTCCCAAAGGTGTGATCACGGTCAGAGGCAATCGGCAGCGGGCCGAGGAGTGTCTGCAGCAGGGGTCAAGGATTGCCGATCAGCAGATGGCTATCCTCGAGCTGGATGAGTACAAGAAGACAGCCGACCCCGCTGACTTGATGCGTTCGAAGAAGCCAGCTTCGGAGTCCGCATTCTAGTCGGCAGGAGAAACGAAGAAAGTCAGCATCCACCCGACGGACGACGTCGCTGCCTCGAAGAACATCTCCACCACCCTTGATCCAAAATAGGAAGTCGAGCTCATCCAATTCCTCTGTGAGAACTCGGACATTTTTGCATGGAAGCCCGCTGACATGCCAGGTGTACCCAGGGAGTTGGTTGAGCACCTACTGCATGTGGATCCTGCTGCTCGGCCGTCCGAGAATGCGTGCGTCGGTCCGCCGCGCACAAAAGGAAGGCAATCGGAGAGGAGGTGGCTAAACTTTTGGCAGCCAACTTCATTCGCGAGGTACACCACTCCGAGTGGCTCGCCAATGTTGGCATGGTGCCCAAGAAGGACCAGTCCCTCTGTATGTGCATCGACTTCAAGCATCTCAATAAGGTTTGCCCGAAAGATCATTTCCCGCTCCCCCGCATTGATCAAATTGTCGATTCGACTGCGGGTTGCGAGCGTTTATCATTCCTTGATGCCTATTCGGGCTATCATCAGATCCGTCTGTATGGTCCGGATGAATTAAAAACAGCCTTCATCACCCCATTCGGGTGTTCTGCTACGTCACTATGCCATTCGGTTTGAAGAATGCAGGAGCAACTTTTATGCGCATGATCCAAAAATGCCTCCTTGACCAGATCGGTCGAAATGTGGAGGCATATATGGACGATATCGTAGTCAAGTCACGCAAAGGTTCTGACCTTCTGACTGACTTGGCAGAAACATTCGCCAACCTGCGTAGGTACGATATCAAGCTCAACCCAGCCAAGTGTTCATTCGGCGTTCCCAGCGGGAAGTTACTCGGTTTCTTCGTTTCCGAACGAGGGATCGATGTCAACCCCGAAAATAGGGACCATCGTCCGAATGGAATGGCCGGTCAGAATACATGATGTTCAGAGGCTCACAAGTTGCCTAGCGGCTTTGAGCAAGTTTATCGCTCGACTCGGCGAGAAGGCGCTACCTCTGTACCGACTCATGAAGAAATCAGATACTTTCAAGTGGACAGACGAAGCCCAAATTGCATTCGACGACCTCAAAGCCCTGCTTTCCACCCAACCGGTTCTTACTGCCCCGCTCAGCAAAGAACCCCTTCTTCTGTACATTGCGGCTACAAATCAAGTCGTCAGCACTGTTCTCACAGTCGAACGCGAAGAAGCAGGCAAAGCGTACAAGGTTCAGCGGCCAGTATATTATGTCTCCGAAGTCCTCACTCCTTCCAAGCAAAGGTATCCCCATTATCAAAAGCTTATTTATGGGATATACATGACTGCAAAGAAGGTGGCTCATTATTTCCAAGACCACTCGGTGTCTGTCATTTCTGATGCTCCGTTCCGGAAATCCTCCACAACCGGGACGCATCAGGCCGAGTGGCGAAGTGGGCAATGGAGATGTTATACTGCGACATCAAGTTTGAAGCCAAGAAGGCTATAAAGTCTCAAGCTCTGGCTGACTTCATAGCAGAATGGGTAGAACAACAGCAACCGACTCACATCTACTCGGCTCATTGGACCATGTTCTTCGATGGGTCCAAGATGTTGAATGGCTCCGGCGCTGGCGTAGTGATCATATCGCCAAAAGGTGATAAACTCAAGTATGTGTTGCAGATACATTTTGTTTCTTCCAACAATGAGGCAGAGTACGAAGCTCTCCTTTATGGACTGCGCATGACCATCACACTCGGCGTCTGTCGCCTGATGGTCTATGGCGATTCAGATCTGGTGGTTAATCAAGTGATGAAAGAATGGGATGTAAGGAACCCCACCATGACCGCATACTGCAACGCAGTAAGGAAGCTCGAGAAGAAGTTTGAAGGCCAGTTGTACAAGGAAAGTGTTTCAGGCGTCCTTCAGTGGTGCATCTCCCCTGAAGAGGGACAGTTAATCCTGGAAGAAATTCACTCGGGAACCTGCGGCCATCATGCTTCCTTAAGAGCAATCATCGCCAAAGCATTCAGAGCTGGTTTCTTCTGGTTGCAGGCGAATGAAATGGCAAAAGATATGGTCGACCGATGCGAAGGCTGTCAGTTCTATTCGAACAAGTCCCACAAGTCCACATCTGCACTGAAGACAATCCCTTTTGTTTGGCCCTTCGCAGTGTGGGGATTAGATACAGTCGGACCATTCAGAACAGGCCAAGGGGGATTCACTCATCTGTTGGTAGCAGTCGACAAGTTCACCAAGTGGATTGAAAGCCAAGCCCATCAAGAAGCTCGACGCCCTTACGGCCATCAAATTTGTCAAAGACATCATCGCCAGATTCGGGGTTCCGCACAGCATCATCACCGACAATGGCACAAACTTTGACTAAGACAGATTCAAAGGTTTTTGCACAGGCCAAGGTATCCGAGTGGATTTTGCATCTGTGGCGCACCCCCAAGCAAACGGGCAAGCAGAGCGGGCGAATGGACTTATTCTTCAAGGGTTGAAGCCTCGACTCCTGCGAGAAGTTGGACATGCCGCCAGCGCATGGGTCACCGAGCTGCCTTCGGTGTTGTGGGGCCTCCGCACAACTCCAAATAGATCTACAGGGCGATCCCCGTTCTTCCTCGTTTATGGAGCCGAGGCAGTCCTTCCGAGTGATTTGCTTCACAACTCCCCACGGGTCAAACTCTTCTCCAAAGCCGAAGCAGAGCAAGCCAGGCAAGACGGAGTAGATCTTCTAGAAGAAGAGTGCGAGATGGCACTGACTCGCTCAACAATTTATCAACAAGATCTGCGGCAATTTCACGTGCGACACGTCAGGAGTCGTACATTCCAAGCAGGCGACCTGGTGCTCCGAGTGGATCAGCAGAGACCTCACAAGTTAGCTCCCGCCTGGGAAGGACCCTTCATCATCTCTAAGGTTCTGAACAACGGAGCGTATCGACTCTACAACCTTGACAGAGAAACGGACGAGCCACGAGCATGGAATGGAGATCTCCTGAAGCGCTTCTACACATGACCACCGACGGGGACAATGTAAAGAACAAGTATCATTTAAGTAATACAAAGCTGATTGATTTCTTGCAGGTTCAAAATTCTTCCGCGTTTGCAGACTCCGGTCTAAAAAAATTTCTCTCCGAGTGCGCACTAAAAGTCGCACTCGGGGACTTAGTTGCGACCCAGAGTCGCCTAAGTAAAAAAACTCGCTCCGAGTGCGCACCAAAAGCCGCACTCGGAGACTTAGCTGCGACCCAGAATCGCCTAAGTAAAAAATTCACTCCGAGTGCATACTAAAAGTCGCACTCGGGAACTTAGCTGCGACCCAGAATCGCCTAAGTACAAACTCGCTCCATGTGTGCACTAACAGCCGCACTCGGGGACTTAGCTGCGACCCAAAATCGCCGAAGTACAAACTCGCTCCTATTGCGCACCAAAAGCCGCACTCGGAGACTTAACTGCGACCCAAAATCGCCTAAGTACAAACTCGCTCCGAGTGCGCACCAAAAGCCGCACTCGGGGACTTAGCTGCGACCCAGAATCGCCTAAGTAAAAAATTCACTCCGAGTGCGTACTAAAAGTCGCACTCGGGAACTTAGCTGCGACCCAGAATCGCCTAAGTACAAACTCGCTCCGAGTGTGCACTAACAGCCGCACTCGGAGACTTAGCTGCGACCCAGAATCGCCTAAGTACAAAACTCGCTCCGAGTGCGCACTAAAAGCCGCACTCGGAGACTTAGCTGCGATCCAAAATCGCCTAAGTAAAAAAGCTTCCTTCGAATGTTTCCTCGAGATCCACGCGGAGGCTTAGCAGACCCTCATTGAGACTCATGTGGATGTGAAGACAACTGACAACTACATGAGTAACAACTCGCTCCGAGTGCGAGCTTACAGCCGCACTCGGAGACTTAGCTGCGATCCAGAATCGCCTAAGTAAAAAAGCTTCCTTCGAATGTTTCCTCGAGATCCACCCGGAGGCTTAGCAGACCGTCATTGAGACTCATGTGGATGTGAAGACAACTGACAACTACATGAGTAACAACTCGCGCCGAGTGCGAGCTTACAGCCACACTCGAAGACTTAGCTGCGATCCAGAATCGCCTAAGTAAAAAAGCTTCCTTCGAGCGTATCCTCGAGATCCACTCGGAGGCTTAGCAGGCCCTCATTGAGGCTCATGTGGATGTGAAGATAGCCGACAACTACATGAGTAACAACTCGCTCCGAGCGCGAGCTTACATCCGCACTCGGGGACTTAGCTGCGATCCAGAATCGCCTAAGTAAAAACTCGCTCCGAGTGCACACCAAAAGCCGCACTCGGAGACTTAGCTGCGCCCAGAATCGCCTAAGTACAAACTCGCTCCGAGTGCGCACTAAAAGCCGCACTCGGGGACTTAGCTGCGATCCAGAATCGCCTAAGTAAAAAAGCTTCCTTCGAGTGTGTCCTCGAGATCCACTAGGAGGCTTAGCAGACCCTCACTGAGGCTCATGTAGATGTGAAGACAACTGACAACTACATGAGTGTCAACTCACTCCGAGTGCGCACGAAATGTCACACTCGGGGACTTAGCTGCGATGCAGAGTCGCCTAAGTAAAAAGCTTCCTCATGTTTGCCATTGGCTTCACCAAGAAACGCCAAACAAAAACCACGAGCCGAAATCGTGTCAAAAAAAATTTGGCGAAAGAAGAGCAAAATATTAGATTCGAATTCAAAGTTGGATCTACGATCAGTCGGCTCGGTGTGGATAAAGCTTATCCACACCGAACCACGAATGTGACGGCCAACAACAGTGGCCAAAGTTTGATACAGATACGACTCGGCATACTGAAGTAAAGTTTTTCAAGCGTCACCGAGACTGGCAGGCTCCACAAAGGTGTCAAGGTCGATCCCGTCTGCGATGCGAGTGGCTGTGTCGAGGAAGGTCTCCATGAAATCTTCGAATCGAAGCTTCTTGGTGTTGGCGACCTGCAACGCCTTCAGCTTTTCTTCGCGAGCTTCCTTGCAATGCATTCGGACCAGCGATAGCGCCACGTCTCCACCACAACGAGCGGCAGACTTCTTCCATGCCTGCACTCTGTTCGGGACATCCTCCAGCCGAGTCATCAACCCTTCTATTTCTTGCCGGGAATCGTCTTCGGGCCACAGCTCCTTGTCGATCCGGCCGATGACTTCTCTCAGGCGGCCAATGAAAGGTCCCACTCTGCCAAGGCGAATATGCGCTCAGAGCATGTCCCGGTTGGCTTCGTCCCCGAGTGGAACATTCGGAACAACCGACCGTTCAATGTCGACTGCTTCAGCCTCAGCGTCCAGACAAAAATCTGCCAAGAAAAGACAAGCAGAAAGTAAGCGCAGAATAAACTCCAAAGACAAGAAGCACTCGGCAAAAAGCTTACCACCAAACAGTTCAATCATCTTCCTTGCCCAGTCGCTGACGTACTTCTCCTGCGCCATGCACCGATTGTTCATCAACTTCAGCTGACCCATCCGTTCGGTTCTTTGCCTGCCCATTTTCTCAATTTCGGCCACCAATGCCTTGTTGGTCTCCCGGGACTCCTCCAAAGACTTCTCTCGGTCAGCAAGAGCCCCCTTCACACTAGCCAAGTCATTCACAGCCGCCTCCAATTCTGCAGCAAGCGGAATCTTTTCAGCCTTCAGAGCATTGTACGCGGATCCCATTTCGCAAGTCTTCTACCAAATCAGCGCAAAGGGAAGATCAGACACATTCAACAAGGAAAACAAACAAAGCTCAAAGTTCTTCAGACCCCTGCCGATGCAAGAAACCGACAGCGGTCTCGGGGACTACACCTAGTGGGTTCACTAAGAGTGACCCCACTGGCATGAAGCTTGAACAGGCCGGCCCTATTGAGCTACATGACAAACAGACAAATCTATGACACTGCTATCACCCGACCTGAGTAACACTACTCTCGGGGACTACACCCAGTGGGTGCACTCGGATCCGCTCAGGTAACGGAAAATGCATCTAAAGACAACTGCCGGTGCAAGCACTCGACAGAAGTCTCGGGGACTACACCCACTGGGTTCACTCGGAGTGAACCCACTGCAAAATCATCCTACTGTATCCGGGTCTATGACTGCAACCCCCAGTGGGTGACAAGAGGAAAGTAAACACTTACTAGCGCACTTACTCGGATATCGTCCCGGAGGTCCAAGCTTCTCTTGTACAAAGACACGATGGAGTCGTACACTCCCTTGGCATCACCCGCCATCAACTCCACCTGCACCATGGCGTCCTTGGCGGCCCCCACCTGGTCTTCCGGGAGATGTAGGGCGTCATACTGAACGGTTCACGGACCCGGCATGGCAGAAGACTCCTTGGGCATCCCAAGCTCCGCTCCAGTCGGTTCCGCTGCGAGGGGCACCGTCTCAGTCGGCGGCATCGTCTCGGTCGGCAGCACGGCCGTGGTGGGAGCAGCAGCAGATGGGACAACCTCAAGGACAGGCGCTAAAGCTGGCCCTGACCCCCTTTGGTCGTCGTCCTCCAGATGAGTCACCTCCGAAGGAAGCCCGACTGAACAACATGAAATTACAGAAAAAGGGCAAGATTAAAGGCAGCACTCGCGAAGCGATAAATACAAACTCTCAGAGTCGTGACAACATACCTTGCTGGGATGTGGCAGCGTTATCTGTGTCCATGGGATCATCGTCCTGGTGCGGCAGAGAGGCGGCGGAGGTAGCAGCTCTGTTGAGTGAAATCCACTCGACAGATAAGCATGAGTTCAATCAGATACTGAAGGATGATGGGAGAGCAAGACACTTACGCTGAGGCGACTAGAACAGCGATCCTCATCCGAGGCAAAGCTTTCCGAGGCTTCGGCACGCTAGGTTTGGCCACCTTGGACGGCTGGTCCGTGGGTTCGGCAGCAGCGTCCCTAGTCCTCTTCACACTCCGAGCACTCGGAGCTACGGGAGGGGCTGTCGGAGCACTCGAGGCCGCTGGAGGAGCCGGCGGAGTCGCGGGATCGTGACGGCGCTTAGTTCGATGTTCTGGTGGTGGAGGTGGCGAGCTCTGCTCCCCAACCTCCTCCTCCTCCTCTTTGGTCTCCTCCTTCGTCTCCCCACTGTCGGAGATGTACTCGGCGCTGTCCACGCTGCCCTCCTGGCTGCCCTCCTCTTCCTGAGCTGGATACCCATTCGAGACGGCAGAATGCCAGTTAGTCCACTCCTGTACAAGACACAGTCGGCAACGTGAGACGCCAGGCGGCGGTACAAGAAAAGAAATAAATCTAAGAAGATTGAAAGCACTCGACAAGATGCGCTCACCTCATTCGGAGGAGGATTGTCGGCGCGGAAGGGCCTCACTCGCCGGGCTCCTTGGGGGTTGTCGCATGCGCCTATGATGCCGCGGACCCACGCTGTCACCGTCTCCCCGGTCATGCACTCTGGGTGAGTCCGAGTGGAATCCTCAGGCCCCACGTAGTGCCACATGGCATGGTGTCGGGCTTGCAGCGGCTGGATGCGCCAACCCAGAAAAGTCTCCAGCAAGTCCGTGTCGGTGACTCCCTTGCGGACGACGGCTACCAACGTGTCGACCAGAGGCTAGATCTGTACCTTTTCCACCTTTGAGAGCGCAAGCTACCTGGGAGGGGCCGGACGGTCTAGGCTAAAAGGTGGCAGCCCAGTCGCAGCATTCAGACAGGCGATGTCCTGGCAGTAGAACCAGGTCGACTGCCAGTTCCTAACTAACTCGGACAACTGGAGAGGGGGGTAGCTACTTTTTGTTTTCTTCTGGAAGCCTAAGCCCCCGCGGAGTTGGAGGAGATGGGTCTTATCGTCCGACTGGCTAAGCTTTTTGGCAGTTTGGGACCTAGCGGAGAAGACGTACTTAAAGAGCCCCCAGTGGGGGGGGGGACATCCAATGAAGCACTCGCAAAGGGTGACGAATGCGGCAAGGTGGGCTATCGCGTTCGGAGGAAAATGATGGAGCTGCGCCCCGAAGTGATTCATAATACCTCTGAAGAAGGGGTGGGGAGGCAGGGAGAAACCCCTGAACACGTGGCTGAGCAGCATGACGCGCTCCCCCTCCTTCGGCGCCGGCTCCATCTCGCCCTCTGCCGGCAGCCTCCACGACTTGTTGGCGATCATGCCGTGCTCCACCAGCTCTAGCAAGTCGTCCGCTGTCACCGTGGAGGGGAGGAAATCCCCCTGAATCCAACCCGCCGGCAGTGCCCGCAGTCGCCGCTGAGCAGGGGCCGCCCCCTTCTTCTTCTTCTTCTGCACTTCGAGTTTGCTGGTCTGCCCCTTCGTCATGGTGAAGGCAACAGATCCGCAGAGGAGGAGAGGAAGGAGGAGGCTTGAGGCGCGCAAGGAGCTGCGGGAGGAGCGAGGTTAACGCGAGGAAGAAGAGTAGCACGACAAAAGATCCCCGCCGGAAGGGCTTAAATAAGCTTCTGACTGAGTCGCTAACAGGTGGCCCCGAAATCTTATCCCCCCGACCGGCTGCTGCGATGTTAGTGGAGAAGATAACGGCGCGGTAATCGAGGCGGCAGAAACTACTCGATGGCGATGTCGTCATCGCCGCTGAGTACGCGGCAACGAAATTTGAGGATCCCAGAAAATCCGCCGCTGTCAATTTGACTGGTCACATCGAAAGATTCCGCGGAAGCACTCGGTCCCTGACGGTTCGTTTCACTGGTATATTCACTCGGGTCGCTGGTCGAAAGGATAAAATGGATCGAGGCAAACGACGCCAAAGTCGCATCCATACCAGTCGAATCCGTACTCCAGGCATCACTTCGTCGTTCCAACCCCGATCCATTCGGGGACTAATGATGGGGTTATAGTCCCACGGTAGGGTCATAGGCCTGCCCTATAGGTCCTACCCAAGGACTACCCTTCATAGAGGACAAGGCCCTTAGACAGTTCCGACTGAACTAAGGACTCCCCCATCATCCAGTCGGTGACGAGCATTCGGAGCGTATTTAACGTACCGACTGAATTCCACTGTGTACATCGTAACCTCCAAGGAGGGCAACGGTCATACGTTTTCATACACCATTATTAGCATTTAAGGCATACGTTACCTGTAACGTAGGCATTTATTTGCCACTATTCCACTCCTGTCCACCGGGCCGTTGTGGAGGGCAGCGCACTCTATATAAGCTGCCCTTCCCCACTGGTGCAGGGATTGGCTTTTACTGTAATCTGATATTCCACTCGACACTAAGCTCCCAAGATCACTGAGACGTAGGGCTTTTACCTCCACCGTAGAGGGGCCTGAACTCATACAACCTCGCCGTAGCTAAGGCTCTGCCCATCCTTTCGTACCCTACACATCTACTGTCAGACTTATACCCACGACACCCCCTTCTCTCTTTCTATTTCTTTTTCTTTTTCTCTTTTTTTATTTTTTTGTGGCCTCTTTGGCTCTTTCTTTTTATCTCTCATTTGTCCTCTTTGGGATCTTTTGTTGTGTCCACTTTGGGATCTTTTCCTCACTTAAGGGAAACACTCTATGTTTTACATGAATAAAAAGAAAAATCATCACACTTTATAAGAAGTACTCAACATAAACACAAGTGAAAAATATCATGATGTATGCAAATGTATGCCTCTGCCAGTGAAGCAGGATATGCAATGATACTAGCGCATCATGTAGTAGTAATAAGGGCAAGGCCCAACTATCATGCGGCTCCTCGATCAAGAAAAACATGTATGACATGAAGATCAAGTCATGACATGGTGGATGTAGCATGGCAATGTATCCTGGAAAGGCTATGGGAAGGCCTTAATAGGTAGGTATGGTGGTTGTTTTGAGGAAAGATATAATGAGGCTTATGTATGACAGAGTGTATCGTGTCATGGGTTTGGATGCACCGGCGGAGTTTGCACCAACTCTCAATGTGAGAAAGGGCAATGCACGGTACCGAATAGGCTAGCAAAATATGGATGATGGAAGTGCCAACAATCGAATACTCACATTAGTCCGAAGAAATCATACACTTATTATCGGTAACTCTCTCTAGTTAGGAAATTCACAATGAGACAAGTACCCCGAGGAGGAGTGATGGGGTTATAGTCCTAGGGTAGGGTCATAGGCCTGCCCTATATGTCCTACCCAAGGACTACCCTTCATAAGGGACAAGGCCCTTAGTCAGTTCTAACTGAATTAAGGACTTCCCATCATCTAGTCGGTGACGATTCCTCCATCATCCAGTCGGAGATGAGCATTCGGAGCGTATCAAACTTACCGACTGGATTCCACTCTGTACATCATAACCCCCCTGGAGGGCAACGGTCATACGTTTTCATGTACCTTTATTAGCATTTAAGGCATACGTTACTTGTAACATAGACATTTAATCGCCACTACTCCACCCCTGTGCACCTAACCGTTGTGAAGGGCAGCACACTCTATATAAGTCGCCCTTCCCCACTGGTGCAGGGGTTAGCAATTCACTGTAATCCATATTCCACTCGACATCAAGCTCCCAAGATCACTTAGACGTAGGGCTTTTACCTCCACCGTAGATGGGCCTGAACTCATACAACCAGGTCGTAGCTAAGGCTCTGCCCATCCTTTCGTACCCTACACATCTACTGTCACACTTATACCCACGACAGTTGGCGCTCACCGTGGGGCAGACGTCTAAGCGACTTTCGGCGAGTTTGCGACTACATCATTTCATCATGTCGTCCGGTGGAGATTTGTGCATGGGTCATGAGATCCTCTTCGGCGCTCTCTCCTTCATCGTCGACGATTCGGCATGGCTTCGGGATGCTCCTCTCAACGTCGAGGCGCTCCCCAGTCGCGGGGCTAGACACTTCCGTGCCGGCGCCCGCGGCATCCTTCTTCTCCAGCAGTCGGCTCCGGTGTCGACCTTCGCCCCCGTCACGCGCCGCAACAAGCGGTCTCGCCGTCCGCGGCTCCAGCGTTGGGTGCAACACGCCCAGGCGCGCCAGAGCGCGTCTTCACAAGTGGCAGTCCTCGAGTCGGTTGTAGTTGCGCCGCCGTCCCAGCGCTCGGACTCAGTTCCGACTGAGTTTCCTTCCGAGTACGTGGGTCGCGGGCCTGCAGCCGAAGTGCACATGGCCAACTCCCATGAAAGTCCCCGCCAAACCGGCCGGAACGAGCACGAGGTCGGCGAAACATCCGGCGCTCGCCATCAGCCCCGTCGTTCTGCCAGTTGGCGCACTCGTCAGAGCAACGTGGAGGTGTTCTGCACACCCGTCGTCAACCTGGCTGCCGCCGCCAAGATAGCCGATTCCCTCCAGCCGACTGATTCAGAGGCTGGCAGAGGATCGACCAGATCCGTGCCCTGCTCCACACGGCGCAGCAGCAAAATTCGACGGTCTCCCAGTCGCACAACAAGATCCACAATAGTTCTATTCGCCCGAACACGCATCGGTCAGTTCACAGCCCCGGTTCTCATCAGCGACACACGGGAGGCAGCCGTTCCATGAATCCCGAAGATCGTCGCCGTTCACGCACCCCTCCGCGGGGTGGGCCCTACGGGCCCCGACATCATGATGATCGGCGTTCAGTCGGTGACACTTATGATCCAAGGCCTGACGCAAGAGGATATATCGCCCAGAGGAGGGTCGACACGGGCCGCGCCCACTGCGATGGTCACGATATAGACCGTCCGAGTGGAAGCAGGACCATCGTCTCTGGCCCCGAGTGTTTCACTCGAGCCATCCGTTCAGCTGACATCCCTCCCAACTTCCGATTGGCGACGGGGATCAGCAAGTTTACACGAGAATCCAAGCCAGAAACGTGGTTGGACGACTACCGAGTGGCAGTCCAGATCGGCGGTGGAGACGACCAGGTCGCCATGAAACATCCCCCCTGATGCTCGACGGCTCGGCACGTGCGTGGCTGAACCAGTTGGCTGCTTCAAGCATATACAGTTGGACAGATCTGGCCCGAGTCTTCATCAGGACCTTCGAGGGGACGTGCAAACGCCCTGCTGATCTCGTGGAGCTCTAGCACTGTCTCCAGAAGCAGAATGAGCCCCTGCGCTCATCCAGCATTGGACAACCCTCTACCACACGGTGGAGAACGTCACAGAGCACCAAGCAGTCTGCGCCTTAAAGGCAGGCGTGCGGTACAGAGATCTGTACCTGAAGTTCGGTCGAACAGGCGACATATCCATGAGCAAGATGATGGAGATAGCGGCACGCTATGCAAATGGCGAAGAAGAAGACCGCATTCGCAGCGGCAAGCACAAAGCAGTCGCCGACGGAGATGGGAACAACACTCGGAAGCAGAAGCAGAAAGCTCCGTCCACTCCGCAGGCAAAGGCCGCAGCCATTACCAATGCCAAGTTCAAGGGCAAGGGGAAAGCTCAGTTCACCCGCAAGAAGAAGCAGTTCGGAAACCACATCCTGCACCAGCCATGTCCAATCCACACGAAGATGGATGAAGAGGGCAACACCATATTGCCGAAGCATACCACTCGGCAATGTCGCCTCCTGATCCACGGGTTCGGCGAAGGGCAGCCGAGTGAAAAGGACAATGAACAGGATGAGGAGGACAAGGAGGATCCGTTCCCCTAAGTCCATGCCACACTGATGATTTTTGTTGACGTTGAAAGAAAGAGTCGATTGAAGTTGGTGAACAGGGAGGTGAACATGGCCACCCCGACCAACCCCACCTTTGACCAGTCGGATCATCCAGCACACGTACCCACCCCACAGAGGCAGGCCCTCGTCGTCGACCCGGTGGTGGAAGGAGTCCGACTGCGCAAAGTCCTCATGGACGGCGGCAGCGGCTTGAACATCATGTACGCCCACACTCTCAAGGGGATGGGCATTCCGATGTACAAACATAGCGAGAGCAGCATGCAGTTCCATGGAGTCGTCCCTGGACGAAAGGCCAAATCACTCGGCCAGATCGCGTTGGACGTCGTCTTCGGCTCCGACAAGAACTTCCGCAAGGAAAAACTGACGTTCGTGGAGGTGGACTTCCAGAGTGCGTACCACGCGATTCTGGGCCGCCCGGCGTATGCGCGTTTCATGGCCCGTCCATGTTGCGTGTACCTGAAGCTGAAGATGCCAGGCCCAAAAGGTCTGATCACTATCAGAGGCAATCGGCAGCGGGCCGAGGAGTGTCTGCAGCAGGGATCGAGGTTCGCCGATCAGCAGATGGCTGTCCTCGAGCTTGACGAGTACAAGAAGACAGTCGACCCCGCTGACTTGATGCGTTCGAAGAAGCCAGCTTCAGAATCCGCATTCCAGTCGGCGGGAGAAACAAAGAAGGTCAGCATCCACCCGACAGACGACGCCGCTGCCCGGACGAACATCTCCACCACCCTCGATCCTAAATAGGAAGTCGAGCTCATCCAATTCCTCCGTGAGAACTGGGACATTTTCGCATGGAAGCCCGCTGACATGCCAGGTGTACCCAGGGAGTTGGCTGAGCACCGACTGCATGTGGATCCTGCTGCTCGGCCTATCCGAGAACGCCTGCTTCGGTCCGCAGCGCACAAGAGGAAGGCAATCGGAGAAGAGGTGGCTAAGCTTTTGGAAGCCAACTTCATTCGTGAGGTACACCACTCCGAGTGACTCGCCAATGTTGTCATGGTGCCGAAGAAGGACAAGTCCCTCCGAATGTGCATCGACTTCAAGCATCTCAATAAGGTCTGCCCAAAAGACCATTTCCCACTCCCCCGCATTGATCAAATTGTCGATTCGACTGCGGGTTGCGAGCGTCTGTCGTTCCTTGATGCATACTCGGGCTATCGTCGGATCCGTCTGTATGGCCCCGATGAATTAAAAACAGCCTTCATCACCCCATTCGGGTGCTTCTGCTACATCACTATGCCATTTGGTTTGAAGAATGCAGGAGCGGCCTTTATGCGCATGATCCAGAAATGCCTCCTTGACCAGATCGGTCGAAATGTGGAGGCATATATGGATGATATCGTAGTCAAGTCACGCAAAGGTTCCGACCTGTTGACTGAATTGGCAGAAACATTCTCCAACCTTCGTAGGTATGATATCAAGCTCAACCCAGCCAAGTGTTCATTCGGTGTTCCCAGCGGAAAGTTACTCGGTTTCTTCGTTTCCGAACGAGGAATCGATGTCAACCCCGAAAAGATCGGGACCATCGTCCGAATGGAGCGGCCGATCAGAATACACGATGTTCAAAGGCTCACAGGTTGCCTACCCGCTTTGAGCAGGTTTATCAGTCGACTCGGCGAGAAGGCACTTCCTCTGTACCGACTCATGAAGAAATCAGATACTTTCGAGTGGACAGACGAAGCCCAAATCGCATTCGACGACCTCAAAGTCCTACTTTCCACCCAGCCGGTTCTTACTGCTCCGCTCAGTAAATAACCCCTTCTTCTTTACATCGCGGCTAAAAATCAAGTCGTCGGCACTGTTCTCACAGTTGAACGCGAAGAAGAAGGCAAATCATACAAGGTTCAGCGGCCAGTGTATTATGTCTCCGAAGTCTTGTCTCCTTCCAAGCAGAGGTATCCCCACTATCAAAAACTTATCTACGGGATTTACATGACTGCGAAGAAGGTGGCTCACTATTTCCAAGACCACTCGGTGTCTGTCGTTTCTGATGCTCCGTTGTCGGAAATCCTCCACAATCGGGACGCATCAGGCCGAGTGGCGAAGTGGGCGATGGAGATGTTATACTGCGACATCAAGTTCGAGGCCAAGAAAGCTATAAAGTCTCAGGCTCTGGCTGACTTCGTAGCAGAATGGGTAGAACAACAGCAACCGACCCACATCTACTCGGCTCATTGGACAATGTTCTTCGATGGGTCCAAGATGTTGAATGGCTCCGGCGCTGGCGTTGTGATCATATCACCAAAAGGTGACAAACTCAAGTATGTGTTGCAGATACACTTCGATTCCTCCAACAACGAGGCAGAGTATGAGGCTCTCCTTTATGGTTTGCGCATGGCCATCGCACTCGGCGTCCGTCGCCTGATGGTCTATGGCAATTCAGATTTGGTAGTTAATCAAGTGATGAAGGAGTGGGACGTAAGGAACCCCACCATGACCACATACTGCAATGCAGTGAGGAAGCTCGAGAAAAAGTTTGAAGGTCTGGAACTCCAACATGTTCCGCGACTGAAAAACCAAGCAGCTGATGAATTGGCGAAACTCGGATCCACTCGGAGACCAGTCCCGAGTGACGTCTGCCTCGAGCACCTTCACCTTCCCTCAATTAAAGAAGATCCTTTCACAGAAGAACCAGTACAACCAAAGAGCTCGACAGATCCGACTGAAGTCGAAGTCCCTGCTGTAGTTTATTTGATCATGGAGATTCTTAATATCATCCCCGATTGGACTGTGTCGTTCATTGCATACATCCTGAGGCAAGAATTACCAGAAGACGAAGTCCAAGCCAGACAGATCGTCCGCAGGTCAAAGTCGTTCACTGTCATTGATGGCCAGTTGTACAAGGAAAGCGTTTCAGGCGTTCTTCAACGATGCATTTCCCCTGAAGAGGGACAGCTAATCCTGAAATAAATTCACTCGGGAACCTGCGGTCATCACGCATCCTCAAGGGCAATCATCGCCAAAGCATTCAAGTCGGTTTCTTCTGGTTGGAGGCGAATGAAATGACAAAGGATATGGTCGACCGATGCGAAGGCTGTCAGTTCTACTCTAACAAGTCCCACAAGCCAACATCTGCGTTGAAAACAATCCCTCTCCTTTAGCCGTTTGCAGTGTGGGGATTAGATACAGTCGGTCCATTCAGGACAGGCCAAGGGGGATTCACACATCTGTTGGTGGCAGTCGACAAGTTCACAAAGTGGATTGAAGCCAAGCCCATCAAGAAGCTCGACGCCCTTACAGCCATCAAGTTTGTCAGGGACATCATCTCCAGATTCGGGGTACCGCACAGCATAATCACTGACAATGGCACAAACTTTGACTCGGACAGATTCAAAGGTTTCTGTACAGGCCAAGGTATCCGAGTGGATTTTGCATCTGTGACGCATCCCCAAACAAACGGGCAAGCAGAGTGGGCAAATGGATTTATTCTGCAAGGTTTGAAGCCTCGACTCCTGCGAGAAGTGGGACATGCTGCCGCCGCATGGGTCACCGAGCTGCCTTCGATGCTGTGGGGTCTCCGCACAACCCCAAATAGATCTACAGGGAAATCCCCGTTCTTCCTCGTTTACGGAGCAGAGGCAGTCCTTCCGAGTGATTTGCTTCACAACGCTCCACGAGTTGAACTCTTCTCCGAAGCTGAAGCAGAGCAAGCAAGGCAAGACGGAGTGGATCTTCTAGAGGAGGAGCGCGAGATGGCACTGACTCGCTCAACCATTTATCAACAAGATCTGCGGCGCTTTCACGCGCGACACGTCAGGAGTCGTACATTCCAAGCAGGCGACCTGGTGCTCCGAGTGGATCAGCAGAGACCTCACAAGTTGGCTCCCGCCTGGGAAGGACCCTTCATCATCTCCAAGGTGCTGAACAACGGAGCATATCGACTCTACAACCTTGACAAGGAAACGGACGAGCCGCGAGCATGGAACGGAGATCTCCTGAAGCGCTTCTACACGTGACCGTCGACTGAAGCAATATAAAGAACAAGTATCGTTGAAGTAATACAAAGCAGATTGAGTTTTTGCAGTTTCAAAATTCTTCCGCGTTCGCAGACTCCGGTCTCAAAAAAAACATAGCTGCTATCCAGAATCGCCTAAGTACTAACTTTCTCCGAGTGAGCACTAAAAGTCGCACTCCAGAACTTAGCTGCCATCCAGAATCGCCTAAGTACTAACTTTCTCCGAGTGTGCACTAAACGTCACACTCGGGGGCTTAGCTGCGATCCAGAATCGCCTAAGTACAAACTTTCTCCGAGTGTGCACTAAACGTCACACTCGGGGGCTTAGCTGCGATCCAGAATCGCCTAAGTACAAACTTTCTCCGAGTGTGCACTAAACGTCACACTCGGGGACTTAGCTGCGGTCCAGCATCGCCTAAGTACAAACTTTCTCCGAGTGTGCACTAAACGTCGCACTCGGGGACTTAGTTGCGATCCAGAATCGCCTAAGTACAAACTATCTCCGAGTGTGCACCAAACGTCGCACTCGGGGACTTAGCTGCGGTCCAGCATCGCCTAAGTACAAACTTTCTCCGAGTGTGCACTAAACGTCACACTCGGGGACTTAGCTGCGGTCCAGCATCGCCTAAGTACAAACTTTCTCCGAGTGTGCACTAAACGTCGCACTCGGGGACTTAGCTGCGATCCAGAATCGCCTAAGTACAAACTATCTCCAAGTGTGCACTAAACGTCGCACTCGGGGACTTAGCTGCGGTCCAGCATCGCCTAAGTACAAACTTTCTCCGAGTGTGCACTAAACGTCGCACTCGGGGACTTAGTTGCGATCCAGAATCGCCTAAGTACAAACTATCTCCGAGTGTGCACTAAACGTCGCACTCGGGGACTTAGTTGCGATCCAGAATCGCCTAAGTACAAACTTTCTCCGAGTGTGCACTAAACGTCGCACTTGAGGATTTAGCTGCGATCCAGAATCGCCTAAGTACAAACTATCTCTGAGTGTGCACTAAACGTCGCACTCGGAGACTTAGCTGCGATCCAGAATCGCCTAAGTACAAACTTTCTCCGAGTGTGCACTAAACGTCGCACTCGAAGACTTAGCTGCCATCCAGAATCGCCTAAGTACAAACTTTCTCCGAGTGTGCACTAAACGTCACACTCGAGGACTTAGTTGCGATCCAGAATCGCCTAAGTACAAACTCTCTCCGAGTGTGCACTAAACGTCGCACTCGGGGGCTTAGCTGCGATCAAGAATCGCCTAAGTACTAATTTTCTCCTAGTGTGCACTAAACGCCGCACTCGGGGACTTAGCTGCGATCAAGAATCGCCTAAGTACCAACTTTCTCCGAGTGTGCTCTACACGTCACACTCGGGGACTTAGCCGCGATCCAGAATCGCCTAAGTAAAAAGCTTCCTTCGAGTGTATCCTAGAGATCCACTTGGAGGCTTAGCAGAACCTCATTGAGACTCATGTGGATGTCAAGACAACTGACAATTACATGAGTACCAACTCTCTTCAAGTGCGCACGAGACGCCGCACTCGGGGACTTAGCTGCGATCCAGAATCGCCTAAGTAAAAGCTTCCTTCGAGTGTATCCTACAGATCCACTCGAAGGCTTAGCACACCCTCCTGGAGACTCATGTGGATGTCAAGACAACTGACAACTACATGAGTATCAACTCGCTACGAGTGCGCACGAGACGCCGCACTCGGAGATCTAACTGCGATCCAGAATTGCCTAAGTAAAAAAGATTACTTCGAGTGTATCCTCCAGATCCACTCGGAAGCTTAGCAGACCCTCATTAAGGCTCATGCAGATGTCAAGACAACTGACAACTACATGCTTCGCATGTTTGCCACTGGCTTCAACAAAAAACGCCAAATAGAAATCACGAGTCAAAATTGTGTCAAGAATTTTTTGGCGAAGGAAAAGCAAAATATTCGATTCCAATTAAAAGTTGGTTCAACGATACTCGGTTCGGTGTAGATCAAGCTTATCCACACCGAACCATAAATGTGACGGCCAACAGCAGTGGCAAGGTTTGATACAAATCCACTCCGCATACCGAGGTAAAGATTTTTTCAAGCATCGTCAGGACTGGCACTGGGACTGGCAGGCTCCATGAACGTGTCGAGGTCGATCCCGTCTGCGATGCGAGTGGCGCTCTCAAGGAAGGTCTCCATGAAATCTTCAAATCGAAGCTTCTTTGTGTTGGCGACTTGCAGTGCCTTCACCTTCTCCTCGCGAGCCTCCTTGCAGTGCACTCGGACCAGCGACGGCGCCACGTCCGCACCACAGCGAGCAGCAGACTTCTTCCACGCCTGCACTCGGTTCGGGACGTCCTCAAGCCGAGTCATCAACCCTTCCATCTCCCGCCGGGACTCCTCTTCGGGCCACAGCTCCTTGTCGATTCGGCCGACGACCTCTCTCAGCCGACGGACGAAGGGTCCCACTTTGCCCAGGCGAATGTGCACTCGGAGCATGTCTCAATTGGCGTCGTCACCGAGTGGAACGTTCGGAATAACCTACCGCTCAACGTCAGCTGCTTCAGCCTCAGCATCCATACAAAAATCTGCAAAGACAAGACGAGCAGACAGTAAGCGCATCATGAAATACAAAGTCAAGAAGCACTCGGAAAAATAAAACTTACCACCGAGAAGCGCAATCATCTTCCTTGCCCAGTCACTGACGTACTTCTCCTGTGATATGCACCGCCTGTTCATCACCTTCATCTGTCCCATCAGCTCGGTTCTCTGTTTTCCCATTTTCTCCATTTCGGCCACCAATGCCTTGTTTGCCTCACGGGACTCCTCCAAGGACTTCTCTCGTTCAGCCAGAGCGCCCTTCACACCAGCCAAGTCATGAACAGCTGCCTCCAGTTCCGCAGCGAGCTGAATCTTTTCAGCCTTTAGAGCGTTGTACGCTGATCCCATCTCGCATGTCTTCTGCAAATCAGCGCGAAGAGAAGATCAGACAAATTCAACAAGGAAAACAATAAAAGCTCGAAGTTCTACGGACCCCTGCCGACGCAAGCAGTCGACAGCGGCCTCGGGGACTACACCCAGTGGGTTCACTAAGAGTGACCCCACTGCCATGAAGCTCAAACAGGTCCGCCCTATTGAGCTAAATAACAAAAGCAAGCCTATGAGGCTACTACTACCCGACCTGAGTAAAATTACTCTCGGGGACTACTTCCAGTAGGTGCACTCGGAGTGCCCTCACCGGTAACATTCGAACAGATTAGTTTTGATCTGATCAAGTTAAAGAAAATGTATATAAAGACAACTGCCGTTGCAAGCACTCGACAGAAGTCTAGGGGACTACACCCACTGGGTTCACTAAGAGTGAACCCACTGCAAAATAATCATACTACATTCGAGTATATTGCCTAAACACCCAGTGGGTTACAAGAGGAAAGTAAATACTTACTAGCCCACTTACTCGGATATCGTCCCGGAGTTCCAAGCTTCGCTTGTACACACACGCGATGGAGTCGTACGCTCTCTTGGCATCACCCGCCATCAACTCCGCCTGCACCATGGCCTCCTTGGCAGCTCCCACCTGATCTTCTGGGAGGAGTTGGGCGTCGTACTGGACCATCGACGGATCTGGCACCACAAGAGACTCCTTGGGCATCCCAAGTCCTGCTTCAGTCGGTTCAGCAGCGATGAGCGCCGTTTCAGTCGACGGCATCGTCTCGGGTGGCGGCGCGTCCATGGCGGGAGTAGTAGCTGATGGAACAGCCTCAAGGACAGGCACCGCAGCTTGCTCGGACCTCTTCTGGTCGTCCTCCTCCACATGAATCACCTCTGAAGGAAGCCCGACCGAACAATGTGAGACCACAGGAACCAGGGCAAGATCAAAGACAGAATTCGTGAAACAATAATGTAAGCTCTCGGAGTCGCCACGACGTACCTTGCTGGGATGTGGCAACGTTGTCCGTATCCATGGGATCGTCTTCCTGGCGTGGCAGAGAAGTGGCGGAGGTGGCAGCTCTGCCGAGTAAAATTCACTCGACCAATAAGCATGAATTCAATCAAATACTAGAAGAAGATAGGAGAACAATACACTCACGTTGAGGCAACGGGAACGGCGATCCTCATCCGCGGCAAAGCCTTCCGAGGTTTGGATCCACTCGGTTTGGCCACCCTGGAAGGTTGGCCCGCAGGCTCAGCAGCAGCGTCCCTGGTCCTCTTTGTGCTCCAAGAACTCGGAGCCATGGGAGTAGCTAGCAAGGCGCTCAGAACCACGGGAGGAGCTGATGGGGCACTCGGGGCCGCTGGAGGAGCCGACGGAGTCACGGGAGCTGACGGGGCACTCAGGGCCGCTGGAGGAGCCGATGAAGTCACGGGTTCGTGACGGCGCTTAGTTCGAGGCTCTGGTGGTGGGGCGGCGAGGTCTGCTCCTCATCCTCCTCCTCCCCTTCTTCACACTCCTCCTCCGTCTCCCCGTTGTCTGAGACATACTCGGCGCTCTCCACGCTGCCTTCCTGGCTGCCTTCCTCTTCCTCCGCCGGATTCCCGTTCGAGATGGGGGAATACCAGTTGGTCCACGCCTGCACAAAATACAGTCGACAACATCAGACGTCACACAGTGATGCAAGAAAAAGCGGCAAATCTAAGGGAATTGTAAGCACTCGGCAAGGTATTCTCACCTCATTCGGAGGAGGGTTGTCCGCGCGGAAGGGCTTCACTCGTCGGGCTCCTCTGGGGTTATCGCAGGCGCCTGTGATGCCACGGACCCACGCACTCAGGGTGAGTCCGAGTGGAGTCCTCAGGCCCCGTGTAGTGCCACATGGCGTGATGTCGAGCTTGCAAAGGCTGGATACGCCGACCCAGAAAAACCTCCAGCAAATCTATGCCGGTGACTCCCTTGCGGACGACATCTACCAGCGCGTCGACCAGAGGCTGAATATGGATCTTTTCCATCTTCGTAAGTGCAAGCTGCCTAGGCGGAGCCGGTCGGTCTAAGCTGAAAGGGGGCAGTCCAGTTGCGGCATTCGGACAAGCGACGTCCTGGCAGTAGAACCAAGTCGACTGCCAGTTCCTAACGGATTCAGACAACTGAAGAGCGGGATAGCTACTTTTGCTTTTCTTCTGGAAGCCTAAGCCTCCGCAGAGCTGGAGGAGATGAGTTTTGTCGTCCGACTGGCTAAGTCTTTTGATGGTTTGGGATCTAGCGGAGAAGATAGGCTTAAGAGCCCCCAATGAGGAGGGCAACCGATAAAACACTCGCAAAGCACGACGAAGGCAGAGAGATGAACTATTGCGTTGGGAGGAAAATGGTGGAGCTGCGCCCCGAAGTGGTTCATTATACCTCTCAAGAAGGGATGAGGAGGCAGAGACAAGCCTCGGTACACGTGACTGAGCAGCAAGACATGCTCATCCTCTCGGGGCGTCGGCTCCGTGTCGCCCTCCGCCGGCAGCCTCCACGACTTGTTCTCGAGCAGGCCTTGCTCCACCAGCTCCAGCATGTCGCTCTTCGTCACCGTAGAGGGGAGGAAATCCCCCTGGATCCAACCCGCCGGCAGCGCCCGCTGTCGCCGTTGAGCGGGAGCCGCCGTCTTCTTCTTTTTCCGCGCCTCGAGCTTGCTCGTCTGCCCCTTCATCATGGTGGAGGCTGCAGATCCGCGGAGGAGGAGAAGAAGGAATGAGCTTGGGGTGCGCAGGAAGCCACGGGAGAAGCGGGGCGAGTGCGAGTTATCAGGTGAATGCGAGTTATCAGGCGAGTGCAACGAGAAACCCTCGCTGGAGAGGTTTAAATAAGGTTCCGACTGGGTCACTAGCAGGTGGCCCCGAAATCTTATCCCCCGACCGGTTGCGGCGATATTAGTGGAGGAGATGAAGGCGCGGAATCGAGGCGGCAGATACTACTCGATGACGATGTCGTCATCCCCGTTGAGCGCGCGGCAACCGAAATTTGAGGATCCCAGAAAATCCGCCGCTGTCAGTTGACCGGTCACGTCAAAAGCCACGGAAGCACTCGGTCTCTGACGATTCATTTCACAGATATATACACTCGGATCACTGGTCAAGAGGGTAAAATGGATCGAGGCAAACAACGCCAAAGTCGCATCCATACCAGTCAGATCCGTACTCCAAGCATCGCTTCGTCGTTCCAACCCCAATCCATTCGGGGACTAATGATGGGGTTATAGTCCTAGGGTAGGGTCATAGGCCTGCCCTATAGGTCCTACCCAAGGACTACCCTTCATAAGGGACAAGGCCCTTAGTCAGTTCCGACTGAATTAAGGACTTCCCATCATCCAGTCGGTGACGATTCCTCCATCATCCAGTCGGAGATGAGCATTCGGAGCGTATCAAACTTACCGACTGGATTCCACTCTGTACATCGTAACCCCCCTGGAGGGCAACGGTCATACGTTTTCATGTACCTTTATTAGCATTTAAGGCATACGTTACTTGTAACGTAGACATTTAATCGCCACTACTCCACCCCTATGCACCTAACCGTTGTGAAGGGCAGCGCACTCTATATAAGTCGCCCTTCCCCACTGGTGCAGGGGTTAGCAATTCACTGTAATCCATATTCCACTCGACATCAAGCTCCCAAGAGCACTGAGACGTAGGGCTTTTACCTCCACCGTAGAGGGGCCTGAACTCATACAACCTCGCCGTAGCTAAGGCTCTGCCCATCCTTTCGTACCCTACACATCTACTGTCAGACTTATACCCACGACAAGGAGTGTTTGGGGGTTTGGTTATCCTTGTGCATCCTAGACTCATGGTAACGTGAGGGTACTCTATATATTCCAACCCCTCCAGTGGTTAGTGATCAATTTAGTAGCTAGAATTCTCAACTAATCTTAGTTTTTGAAAAACACATGGATTTCTCAAAATACGACACCTGTCACCAATAGGCTCAAGCTCTTGGCACCAATAGTCCAAACATTACGCAAATAAATACCCCAAAACTATTGCAAGTTACTACTATACTTAAAAAGCAACCTCAATTACCTACTCATGCAAGACACACAACTCAGTGCAACAAGCCAACTCTCTAAAAAAGATAGGCATGATAACTCGAGAAAGTTACAAAATCAACCTAAATAATAGCTCTTAAAAAGATAAGCATGAAAACTAAGAGCTAAGCATGACAGTGGCTACGAAAATATGAAGAACACACAAAAAGGATAAGCATGAAAACCTATGTTGTGTTCTAGAGTGGAATGGTGCGTGTCTCTTTCCAAAACAGGGTAGGCTAGGTTCTGACATGTTATGAATAGCAAGCAAAACTAAAACAAACTAAAAAGAAAATAGCGGGACGCTCCAAGCATAGCACATAACATATGAAGTGATAAAAATATAGCATGGAGATGGACGAACTGATGATTGTTGATAGAGAAGGGGATGCACGGGGGCATCCCCAAGCTTAGACGCTTGAGTATACTTTGAATATTTCTTGGGGTGCATGGGAGCATCCCCAAGATTGAGCGCTTAACACTCTTGTATCTTCTTTCATCATCTCCCATCGCATACTTGAAAACTCCCTTCATACGAAACTCATCATAAGCTGATTAGAGTGGTTAGTTCCCTTAATAAAATAATTCATTACCTGCTGGAAATAAAGATTTTCATGAAAATCTACTGCTTCTTATGAATGCCAAAAGGTTTTTGCAAATAAAAAGTAAGCTTAGGATTTGCAAAACAATGAAAACGCAAAACATGGCACAATCTGGGAAAAACAAAACAGCACGTAGTAAATAATTTATTCGGGGAACTTTTGCAAATCAAATCAAAAAATCAGTATAGATGCTAGAAAGTAAATTATATAGAGCATCCTGTCAAAACAATTCAGATCAAAAAGATGATCTGGTAATTTTTGGCGAATTTTTCCGTCAGGCAGACACAATCTGTTTCTGGGCTGCATGTCATAATTTTTTGAACTTTCTTGCAATCGGAGGCTATAACTTGGCACAAAGCTTAAAAATAAAGATACAATGATGTTGCTACAGTAGTAACACACATCAAGACCACTAAAAATTGAAAGTAAAAACTCAAAATAGATAACAAGGGTTGTCTCCCTAGAGCTCTTTCTTTATAGCCATAAAGATAGGCTTAAGATTTTAATGATGCTCTCGTAGGAATAAGAGTTGTAGAACAAAAAAGAGCATCAAGAAGCAAATACCAAACACACTTAAGTCTAACATGCTTCCTATGCATAGGAATATTGCAATAGAATAATTCATTGAAGCTCAAAGCAATAAGCATAGGAAGGCAAAACAAGTGCAGCTTCAAAACCTTCAACATAAAGAGAGGGAACTTGATAGTATTGAAATATATATAAGCATATGTTCCCTTCTCATAATAATTATCAGGGGGATCATGAATAAACTCAACAATATAAGTATCACATAAAGCATTGTTACGATGATCCACATGCAAAAAGGTACTCTTACTCTCCACATAAGCATAATCTTTGGGGAGCCCATGGTTAGGACATTTTAGCATTACAGTTTTCAGTCTCCCCCAAGCTTGAGCTATGCTCTCTCCGTCATGAGGATAGAAATTATAAACATAATTCCTATTCTCATGGACTTCATGAAGAGGATAAAACTTGGAGTAAAAGAGAGACTGGATCTCTTCCCAGTCCCGTAGGTGAGAATCATCTAGTAGCATATACCATTCCAATGCTTTTCCTTTCAGTGACAAGGCAAATAATTTCCTCATGGCTCCATCTCTTGCCAAACCTGAAATCTTAAACAACTCACAAAGTTCTGTGAGTTTCAACAAATGAATACTAGGATCGACTGTTCCATCTCCTACATAACAATCATTCCTAATTATTTCAATTATCCCAAGTGTATTTTGAATGGGATACATTCAGTAGGTGGAGGAGACTTCTCTACCACGGGTGTGGTAAAGTGGCCTTCCCCAAGCAGCAAACTAAGAGTGCAGTTTTCCATAAGCCTAACTAGTCATGCCAATCATGACAAGCAAACTAACAAGACTAAAAAGCAAAGGTAAAAGATAGTGTGCAACTCCCCTATCTTGAAGACTGGAGTCCCCGGCAACGGCGCCAAAAATGTGCTTGATGAAGAGTTGATGGATATACTTCTCGCCCCTTGTTGGTTACCCCAACTGGAAGGTGGAGATGTAGTCAGCAGCAGATTTCCCTTACACGGAGACTGTAAGGTTTATCGAACCAGTAGGACTCCTAGGATCAACAAGTAGGTGTCTTCCACCCTGGCGCTAGCAGAAGACGTGGACCTGCACACACAACAAATAACATTGTTCCCAACGAGTACATAGAGGTTGTCAATCTCTCCGGCCTTGCAGTTTGCAAAGGATCAAAACACAAGCGGGGAGGTAATAATGATTTCAACGGAGAAGTAAATGAAAACGGAAAATGATGCAGGTGTAAACAATGATGGTGATATGGACCAGAGTCACATGATGTTCACTAGTGATGTCTCTCTCCCAAAAGACGATAAACAACTATGCTTGGGTAAACAAATCACAGTTGGGCAATTGACAGAATTATGATCGCACCGCAATGCTAATTATGCTACATGATAGTTAGAGGTTCAATAGTAACGGGCAGTATGCCAAGACAAGTAGACCATTTATTCATCAACATCTACTTACTAATCATCCACCTTGAGATATCTATCCAGAACATCTCACCGGTATTAAGTTGCGAGCCCCACCCAAAGTGTAAACTCAAAGCAACAGACAACTGCATTAACGAACTGTGCGTAAGGTAAACAATCCTTGCAACCATGGTCACAAGCATCGTTGTTTTCTCCCTGGTGGCAACAAGCACATCCCCTAGTCTCATGTTTCTGTCACTCAAGCTAGACATCGAGGGGCATGAACCCACAATCATGCATAACGCTCCCTCTTGGAGTTACAATCTACTACTCGGCCAAAGCAATAAATAGCAATGGAGAACATGCATGAATCACTAAGGAACATAATATAAAAGGATAATCAAATATATAACTCATAACAATCTGAACATAATCTCATAATCCATCGGATCCCAACAAACCGAGCATAGCAAAAGCAACAGAATTACATAGATGCCTTGATCATGTAGGGCAGCTCACAAGGACTAACCATTGAAGCACGGGATTGGAGAGAATACATCACATAGCTACTAGTCATGGACTCATGGTCCAAGGAGGACTACTCACGGCACATCCAGGAAGCTTCCATGGCGGTGGAGAAGCTCCCGGAGGTCAATCCTCCCTCCGGTAGGGTGCCGGGAAGAGGTCTCCTGACACTCCCGATCTCGGAAGCGCTGCGGCGGCGGAAAGATGGAGAAAATCGCGATTCCAGAAAGTCTACAAGGGTTTCCTCTCGGGACTCTAAATATAGGCCAAAGGAGGGCACCGGAGTAGGTGGGACCCACCCAGGCGACCTCCTCACGCGGGGTAGGGCCTGGCCGCGCCAGCAGGCCGCCTGGGAGGCCCCCTAGCCCCCCTGGCCCATCTTCGGTGATCCGGAAGCTTCCGTTTTTCTGATTTTTTATATATTTTTCTGGAATTTTTCCGGCTTCGGAAAATTGGGTAAAAGCCCCTGCAAAATAGACATCAGCAGACATAAACTGGCACTGGGTGCACTGAGTTAGTAGGTTAGTCCAAATATGTGTAAAATGGTATAAAAGTGTAGCAAAACATATAACAATGTCACCCAAAATATCATGGAACAAGCAGAAATTATAGATACGTTTGGGACGTATCACAGATACATTGACATGCAAAAAAGAGTAGCAATAAACTGACACGATCATATGCTACATTCATAGTTTGGGTCTTGTCCATCACATGATTCTCCTTATGATGTGATCCCGTTATCAAGTGACAATGCTTGTCTATGGCCAGTAAATGTTGACCATGTTCGATCAACGAGCTAGTCAACTAGAGGCTCACTAGGGACAGTGTGTTGTCTATGTATCCACACATGTATTTGAGTTTCCAATCAATACAATTCTTGCATGATAATAAACGATTATCATGAACAATGAAATATAATATTAACCAATTTATTATTGCCTCTGGGGCATATTTCCAACAGTCTCCCACTTGCAGTAGAGTCAATAATCTAGTTCACATCACTATGTGATTGTAATGAATCTAACACCCATACAGTTCTAGGGTTCGATCATGTCTTGCTTGTGAGAGAGGTTTTTAGTCAACGGGTCTGAACCTTTCAGATCCGTGTGTGCTTTACAAATCTCTATGTCATCTATAGACGCCTCTACCACGCGCCATTTCAAACTATTCCAAATGACTACTCCACTATACGAATCCGGTTTACTACTCACAGTCTTCTGGATTAGTGACAAATCTTCCATCGACGCAACCCTTTACGACGAACTCTTTTATCACCTCCATAATCGAGAAAAATTCCTTAGTCCACTAGTTACTAAGGATAACTTTTGACCGTTGTCCAGTAATCCATTCCTGGATCACTTTTGTACCCCTTGACAGATTCATGGCAAGGCACACATCAGGTGTGGTACATAACATAGCATACTATAGAGCCTATGGCTAATGCATAGGGGACGACCTTCGTCCTTTCTCTTTCTTCTGTCGTGGTCGAGCTACGAATCTTACTCAAATTCACACCTTACAACACACGCAAGAACTCCTTCTTTGTCGATCTATTTTAAACTCCTTCAATAACTTGTCAAGAACATTGAGCATCATGTCTTTGACCATATCACATCACATGCATACCGTGCAAAAACAAGTTAGACGTCCTCTAATTTGTTGTTGCATGTTTTATGTGGCAACTATGGGTATCTAGTATGATCGCATCTTACTTACGCAAAACCACAACAGTGATATGCAAGTTGCTATTTAACCTTCTCCAAGGACCGCCTCGGTCAAAGCCAATTCAACTAAAGTTGGAGAGGTGATATGCAATACCTATCCGGGGTGATGATCATCTACGGGAGGGGAGAGTGAATCTACATACCCTTGTAGATCGCTAAGCGGAAGCGTATATAACGCGGTTGATGTAGTGGAACATCTTCGCGATTCAAATCGCAGCCCGTCCCGCGATCCCATCACGATCCATCCCGATCTAGTGCCGAGCGGATGGCACCTCCGCGTTCAGCACATGTACGACTCGATGACGTCTCCTCCTTCTTGATCCAGCAAGATAGGAAGGAGAAGTAGATGGGATCTCAACCAGCACAACGACATGGTGGAGATGATGGTGGAGCAGTGCAAGCACGACTTCGCCAAGCGCTGCCGGAACCGATCTGAGGAGAAAACAGAGTTATGGGAGAGGTAGGGCTGCCACCGGGGCGTGGGAATTGATGTGTTCAGCCCCTCCCTCTCCCCCACTATATATAGGAGGCTAGGAGGAGGGTTGGGTCGCAGCCCTAGCCCCCCCTTCAAGGAGGGGGCGTGGGCCTAGGGAGGTTTCCTCCCTCCCCAAGGCACCTAGGAGGTGCCTTCCCCTTTAGGAACTCTTCCCTCCCAACCGCATGGGCCCTTGGGGGCTGGCCCAACAAGGATTGGACGCCCCCTTACAGCACATCCAAGTCCTAGGGTCTGGAGGGACCCTTCCGGACTCCTACAGAACCCTATGGAACTTTCTGCAACCTTCCAGAAGCTTCCCGGTACAATACCGATAAAACCCAACACTTTTTCGATAGCCAAAATAGTACTTCCCATATATAAATCTTTATCTTCGGACCATTACGGAGCTCCCCATGACGTCCGGGTTCTCATCTGGGACTCCGAACAACATTCAGTCACCAACTTACATATCCCAATACTACTCTAGTGTCACCGAACGTTAAGTGTGCACACCCTGCGGGTTCGAGAACTATGCAGACATGACCGAGACACCTCTACGTTCAATAACCAATGGTGGGACCTGGATGCGCATATTGGTTCCTACATATTCTATGAAGATCCTTATCGGTCGAACCTCTATATCAAGGATTCAGTTAATCCCGTATATTGTTCCCTTTGTCCATCGGTATGTTCCTTGCCCGAGGTTCGATCATCGGTATCTCCATACCTAGTACAATCTTGTTACCAACAAGTCTCTTCATTCTTTCCGTAATACAAGATCCTGTGACTAAATATTTAGTCACATTGCTTGCAAGGCTTATTGTGATGTTGTATTACCGAGTGGGCCCCGAGATACCTCTCCCTCACACGGAGTGACAAATCCGGGTCTTGTTCCATGGCAACCCAACAGACACCTTCGGAGATACCTGTAGAAAACCTTTATAGTCACCTAGTTACGTTGTGACGTTTGATACACACAAGGTATTCCTCTGGTGTCCGGGAGTTGCATGATCTCATGGTCATAGGAAAACATACATTGACATGCAGAAAACAATAGCAATAAACTGACACGATTATATGCTACATTCATAGTCTGGGTCTTGTCTGTCACATCATTCTCCTAATGATGTGATCCCGTTATCAAGTGACAACGCTTGTCTATGGCCAGGAAACCTTGACCGTCTTTGATCAATGAGCTAGTCAACGAGAGGCTCACTAGGGACAGTGTGTTGTCTATGTATCCACACATGTATTTGAGTTTCCAATCAATACAATTCTAGCATGGATAATAAACGATTATCATGAACAATGAAATATAATAATAACCAATTTATTATTGCCTCTAGGGCATATTTCCAACAGAACCGGCCCAGCACCAGGCTTCAACCGGACATGGTTGTGTTGAGCTCCGGTTGTTAGGCGGATGTGGACCGGTTGTCCGCTATTTTATATAGCCTGGTACTACCTGTGTTCCTAGCGGTTATACCTCTTGGGACTTTGACGTGTCCAGTGCTCGAGTTGAATGGAATCGCCGACCACATTTCTGTTATGGCTCGGTGGTTGTGCAGTGGCTGGGTGGTTGTACCGGTCATGCCGGTTATACTGCCCACATCACTGGTTGCACCGCTCCTATGTAATTCTGCACATAACGGGCAGATTTGTGGGGACCTATTTAAGGGGGCCTTCTTCCCCAATGGTTCCCCAATTCTTGAGCTCGTTTTTGCCCCCCATTGTTGACCTTCTTAGAGCTTGCTAACTCTCAATCCCTACAATGATTATTGCTAGTTCTTGAGGGAAAATAGAGAGAAGATGTAGATCCACATTTCCACCAATCACTTTCTCCTCTATGTGAGGGAAACCCCTTGGATCTTGATCTCGATGTTCTTTGTGAGCTCCTTGTTCTTTCTCTTATATTCCTCTATAGCTTTTGTTGTTGTGGAGGGATTTGAGTGTGAAGGACTTGGGCACTCTGTGTGCCCTTTCCATTGCATTTAATGCATATGTTTGAGTTCTCCACGGGTGATACGTGGAAGTGAAGTTCGAGAAGCTTATTACTCTTGGGTGCTTGGTACCCTAATACTTGTTCTTGGGTGCTTTGGCATCTGAGAAGCTTGGTGGTACCTCAGAGCTCAATCACTGTGGTGTAAAGCTCCGGGCAAGCTTCGGAGTCTCCAATTAGGTTGTGGAGATTGCCCCGAGCATTTGAGGTTACCTTGAAGCCATATTCCATTGTGTTGAAGCTTCGTGGTGTTGTTGGGAGCCTTCAATTAAGTTGTGGAGATTGCCACAACCTTGTTTGTACGGGTTCGGTGACCACCCTCAAGGGTCCCTTGGTGCAATCTGACATCTTGCATTGTCCGAGGGCGTGAGGATATTACGGTGGCCTTAGTGGCATCTTGGGGAGCATTGTGCCTCCACACCGCTCCAAATGGAGATTAGCATCCGCAAGGCTGTGAACTTTGGGATACATCATCTTCTCTGCCTGCCTTGGTTATCTCTTAACCGAGCCCTTTACTTATGCACTTTAATTTGTGATAGCCATATTGTTTCTTGTTATATATCTTGCTATCACTTAGTTCTTTATCTTGCTTAGCATAAGTTGTTGGTGCACATAGGCGACCTAGTTGTTTTAGGTTTTGTGCTTGACAAATTAAACGTTAGTTTTATTCCGCATTTGTTCAAGCCTAAATCATAATTATTTTAAAGCACCTATTCACCCCCTCCTCTAGGCGACATCCACGTCCTTTCACCTGTGTCATGTGCCTTGCACCCTCATCCCTCTCCGAGCGTCATCGGCGCCCGTTGACCCAAACCACGACTTAAGCCGCCCCGTGGCATCAGCCATGGAAATACCATGACAAACATGATGTTGTTTATAGATCAACACATGTATTTAATTTTCCGATCAATAGAATTCTAGCATGGATAATAAACATGTATCACGAACAAGGAAATATGCTAATAGCCAATTTATTATTACCTATAGGGCATTTTTGCGCCACCTTGGCCTCCATGGCTCTCGAGGGGCGGGAGCCCCTCCGAGATTGGATATCTCCTCTTCTTTCTCTCTAGGGTTTATACTCTCTTTTTGGTTTTTTTTTTTTGTGGCCGAGAACCATCTCTTCTTTACCCGGGAGTTCCGTAACTCCGATCGAACTGAAATTTTACACGATTGTTTCCTGATATTATCTTCCCTGCGCACGAAGGAGAGCTCAAACCAACTTACACGTGACCACAAGTCACCCTGGTGCACCCCTGGCTTGTGGAGACCATGGGCTCCCTCTTACTTTGGTGCCAAAAATTCAGATATATTCCACAAAAATCCACGTAAAATTTTACGTCATTTCTGTTGGAATTATTCCCTAGAGGCAATAATAAATATAGTTACTATTATAATTCCTGTATCCAGATAATTTTTATTGTCCATGCTATAATTGTATTGAATGAATACTTATATACATGTGTGGATACATAGACAAAACACTGTCCCTAGCAAGCCTCTAGTTGGCTAGCCAGTTGATCAAAGATAGTCAGTGTCTTCTGATTATGAACAAGGTGTTGTTGCTTGATAACTGGATCACGTCATTAGGAGAATCACGTGATGGACTAGACCCAAACTAATAGACGTAGCATGTTGATCGTGTCATTTTGTTGCTACTGTTTTCTGCGTGTCAAGTATTTGTTCCTATGACCATGAGATCATATAACTCACTGACACCGGAGGAATACTTTGTGTGTATCAAATGTCGCAACGTAACTGGGTGACTATAAAGATGCTCTACAGGTATCTCCAAAGGTGTTAGTTGAGTTAGTATGGATCGAGACTGGGATTTGTCACTCCGTGTGACGGAGAGGTATCTCGGGGCCCACTGGGTAATACAACATCACACACAAGCCTTGCAAACAATGTGACTTAGTGTAAGTTGCGGGATCTTGTATTATGGAACGAGTAAAGAGACTTGCCGGTAAACGAGATTGAAATAGGTATACGGATACTGACGATCGAATCTCGGGCAAGTAACATACCGAAGGACAAAGGGAATGACATACAGGATTATATGAATCCTTGGCACTGAGGTTCAAACGATAAGATCTTCGTAGAATATGTAGGATCCAATATGGGCATCCAGGTCCCGCTATTGGATATTGACCGAGGAGTCTCTCGGGTCATGTCTACATAGTTCTCGAACCCGCAGGGTGTGCACACTTAAGGTTCGATGTTGTTTTATGCGTATTTGAGTTATATGGTTGGTTACTGAATGTTGTTCGGAGTCCCGGATGAGATCACGGACATCACGAGGGTTTCCGGAATAGTCCAGAAACGAAGATTGATATATAGGATGACCTCATTTGATTACCGGAAGGTTTTCGGAGTTACCGGGAATGTACCGGGAATGACGAATGGGTTCCGGGAGTTCACCGGGGGGGCAACCCTCCCCGGGGAAGCCCATAGGCATTGGGGGTGGCGCACCAGCCCTTAGTGGGCTAGTGGGACAGCCCAAAAGAGCCCTGTGCGCCATAGGAAGAAAAATCAAAGAGAAAAGAAAAAAAAAGAGGAGGTGGGAGAAGGGGGAAGGACTCCTCCTTCCAAACCTAGTTGGACTCGGTTTGGAAGGGGAGAACTCCCCCCCTTGGCTCGGCCGAAGCCCTTAGGGGTCCTTGGACCCCAAGGCAAGGCTCCCCCTCTTCCCCCTATATATACGGAGGTTTTAGGGCTGATTTGACACAACTTTGCCACGGCAGCCCGACCACATATCTCCACGGTTTTACCTCTAGATCGTGTTTCTGCGGAGCTCGGGCGGAGCCCTGCTGAGACGAGATCATCACCAACCTCCGGAGCGTCGTCACGCTGTCGGAGAACTCTTCTACCTCTCCGTCTCTCTTGCTGGATCAAGAAGGCCGAGATCATCGTCGAGCTGTACGTGTGCTGAACGCGGAGGTGCCGTCCGTTCGGCACTAGATCGTGGGACTGATCGCGGGACGGTTCGCGGGGCGGATCGAGGGACGTGAGGACGTTCCACTACATCAACCGCGTTCACTAACGCTTCTTCTGTACGGTCTACAAGGGTACGTAGATCACACATCCCCTCTCGTAGATGGACATCACCATGATAGGTCTTCGTACGCGTAGGAAAATTTTTGTTTCCCATGCGACGTTCCCCAACAATTTCGACACCGTTATTTTTTCACCTAAAAAACCAAAAACAAAATAAAGCAGGAATTTGCCTTTGGCACTTGGTTATAATGTCAATCCAAATAGAACTAATATAAATGGTAGCCAAAATATGTAAAATTGGTATGATAAGAACATGAAACAATAAAAAATTATAGATAAGTTAGAGATGTATGGACATCCCCAAGCTTAATTCCTACTCGTTCTCGAGTAGTTAAATAATAAAACATAGATATTTTTTTATGTGGCATGTTGCCTAGCACAATCATGATCAGATAATTAATTGTGATACAAACCTGGTATAAAAGTCATTCCAAGGCAATAGTCTATCAAATTGGCATTGAAACAATAGTACATAAACATGGAAGTAAACAATCATTGCCTTTCGAGCTGAAGATGCTAAATAAAGTGATCCCTACACACTTAGCCATGATAAGCATGGCAGCAACCCACTGCTTGATACATCTCTAACATATTACGTATCAATATTTTTTATTGTTCCAAGATATTATATTATCAATCATGGATTGTTTATATGCAATAATATGCCATTTTATATCATTTTTTGGAACTAAACTATTAGCCAAGTTTCTAGTGCCACTTGTTGTTTTCTGCTTGTTTTTGGTTTTCCACGAAATCAGTACCAAACGAAGTCCAAACGCTATGAACATTTTTTATGTTTTTTTAGACAAAAGAGACCCTAGAAGCTTTAGAAGGAGACGAGAGGACACACAAGGAGACAACAAGGCAACAGGACGCTCAAGGGGGTAGGAGCGCCTTGATGCCTTATGGGCTCCTCATGGCTCCATCTGACCTAATTCCACCTTCATAAATTCTATAACTCAGGAAACCAACACAAAGACACCAGAAACACTTATTTCGCCACCCCAAGTCTTTGTTCTGTTGTGATCCCATCCGGAGACCTTTTTCATTGCCCTCTTGGAGGAGGGAATCGATCACGGAGGCCCTATAAATCAACCTTGTCGCCTCCAGGATGATGTGTGAGTAGTCCACCATAGAATTACGGGTCTATAGCTACTACCTATATGGCTTCTTCTCTTTCTTCGATCTTCAATACAAACTTCACTGCGATTCATGTAGTGATCTATTCGATGCATTCCTCTTTTGCGGTGTGTATGTTGGGATCCGATGAATTGTTGTTTTTGATCATATTATTCATCAATATTAATTAAGCCTTCTGTGAATTATTTTATGCACGATTGTTATAGCTTCACATTTCTCTTTGTTCTATCGGTTTGGTCTGGTCAACTAGATTGATTTATCTTCAATGGGAGCGGTGTGTTGTGATGGGTTCAATCTTCCGGTGCTCAATCCCAATGATACAAAGGGACATGACACATATTTGTATTGTTGCCTTTAAGGAGAAAACGATGGGGTTTGAACATATTGCTTGTCTTACTTTGTCTACATCATGTCACCTTGCTCCAAGAATTACTCTGTTTTTAATGCATGCTGGATAGCGGTCGATGAGTGGAGTAATAGTAGTAGATGCAGGCAGGAGTCGGTCTACTTGTTTAGGGATATGATTCCTATATACATGATCATTGTTTTGAATAACATGTCATAACTAAGCGCTATTCTGTCAATTTCCCAATAGTAATTTGTTTACACAACGTATGCTATGTTCGAGAGAGAAGCCTCTAGCGAAATGTATGGACCCCGGCTCTACTTAAACATATTTATTAAAAAACCTAAAAAATACCTTCGTGCAATTTATTTACTATTTTTACTTTTTATATTTATATTATCTGTCAACCAGTATTTTATCCTTGTACATAATGAGTTCAAGGGGCTCGGGGCTTGACAACCCTCTTGCCCGCGTTGGGTGCAAGTGTTTGGTTCTATGTGTGTAGGTGCTCAAAAAAGGGAGTTTGTGTGAGTCTCCTATTGGTTAGATAACCTTGGTTCTCACTGATGTAAATACTGATCTCTAGTGTAATCCATATCCCCTCCTCTTCAGGGAAAACCCCACTAGCATATGAAGATCCCACTAGCTTAATAGTGAAGTATATGAAAACTCTCTATATGAAGTACATGGTGCTACTTTGAAGCACAAGTGTGGTAAAGGATAGTAGTTTGTCCCCTCTACTTTTTATTTTATTTTTGTTTTTCATCATTTTTATGGGATCTTTTTTAATGGTCTCCTTTTGGCCTCCTTTTTATCCTTATAGGTAGGGAAACACTATAATAATGCATCACATTTTATTTTACATACAACTCAAAGATATGAACAATATGATCACTGCTAATGAATTCCTCTCGCACTCTACCAGGATGTGCAATGATCTAACGCAACATGTATTAAAATGATGAACGATGGCTTTGCCACAAGTATCATGTGGGCTCTACATGATCATGCAAAGCAATATGACAATGAATGTTCAAGTCATATGAATGGTAATAATGGAAGTTGCATGCCAATATATGTCGGAATGGTTATGGAAATGCCATGATAGGTAGGTATGGCCGCTATTTTGAGGAAGGATATGATGAGGTTTATGTGTGAGAGAGTGTGTCATCTCACGGGATTTGGATGCGCGAGCGAAGTTTGCACCAAGTCTTGAGGTGAGAGTGAGCAATGCACGGTGCAGAATAGGCTAGCAAAATATGGATAGGTGGAAGTGCTTTCAGACCAAAACTCACATTAAACATAAAGAAATCGAGTATTTATTCCAAAAATTTAGTTAGCCCTCGAAGCAAAGTATAACTTGCATGGGAGGAGGTTGTGTTGAGTTAACCATCGTGCGCCCCCGATCCGAATACACAAAGATTTATTAAATCAATGATAAATTATACTCTGAATTCACCGCTAATACCAGCGGCCACCACTTTCATGCATATGGATTCATGAACATTAACACCAATATTAATACTTAGCTTTAATTTTCTACAAACAAACTCACATATTACAACCTAACTATCACAAAAATATCACAAGAAATAAAACTTCTCATGTTCAATGATAATGTTTTATGCAAGTTTTTATATATGCCATATGTACATACCTACGACTAACCATGCAGATAACCAATTTCTTTCGACTCTCCGAAAATATATAAGTGAAGCAAAAGAGTTAATCCTTTCTACAAAAGACTTGGCCAAACTCTAACAAATATAAGTGCAGCAAAAGATCATTCTAAAAATAACAGTATTTCGAATGTAGAAAAACGAGCATCCAAACTTCAAAATATATGCATGAAGCACACGAAGCATTCTATGATGCCATACTCAAAACATATGCATGAAGTGCAAAGACCATTCTATAAACAACCATGGACTATCTCATACCATCATGATGCATAACTAAAATAAAAATAGAATTAAACATACCTCCACCCAAGGAGGGTTGTTTATTGGACCACGTGTACATACCTCCAACCATATGAATTTCTCTCAAATTATAAGAATGAATAATAGAATTAAACATATAAGAAAGATGTGACATGCTAATATGTTTATTCTTCTCATCACAAGTTATCAAAATGCTAAATTCTCCCCTAAAACATAACGACAATAAATCTTACTACACACATAAGCAAATTGAGTAAGAAAATCCATCTTCAACTCCTCATGAGTTGGGTCATACACAACCACAAGGGATACACTGGAATTTAACAACTTATGTAACAAATTAACCCAAATAATTTTTTTGCCATACTCAACAGAAAAAATCTCGAGAGTATAAATCTAGAGCCAAATAAAATACCCCGAGATTTTCCACACAAGGAATCCAATCCTAGTGGAGAAGTTACGAGGATTCAGCATCCTCAAGACTATTGGAAATATGCCCTAGAGGCAAGAATATTGTATTGTTATATTTCCGTATTCATAATTAAGAGTTTATACTCTATGCTATAACTGCTATGATTTTGAAATATGTGATTCGATGGAAAACTCATATGCACGTGTGGAATGATAAACTATAAAATAAGGTTCCTAGTCTTGCCTCTAAGACTCGCTCAAGAGTTTTCGATGATCACATTTTTTGGATCTTAGGATATTGTTAAGTGTAACGACGGTCCTAAAACAACATTCAGAGTGTGATGTTAGAAGAACAATCATATTGAATCGATCCAGACATGTTTGTTATACTTTGTGATAATATCGTTTGTAATCAATTGTTATAATACGAAGTGTTAACAAGTAATTTATGTTCTTTAGACCATGAGAGTATCGTGATCACTTCTTATCGTATGATTAGCTTTGGGGTTGCTCAAACTTCATCTGTAACTAGGTGACCAAAACGATAACTTACACGTTCATCTAAAAGTTTGACAAGGTATTAAATAGCTCAATTGTGGATTTGCTCCTCCAACGATGGAGAGATATACTTAGGACCCTCTCGGTGTGACGACATCCATCATCGTCAAGACAGGCACATATGACTATGTCACGGGGATGGCGGAACACATCAATGAGAAAGAAGAACAAAAGTGGTAACGAGTACAACGGTATAGTGAGCATGTGAATGACTCGGGAGGATACCAATGCATCTCGGGTTTTGTAAAGTACCGCGAAGAAAAATAAATATCACATGATAACGAAAGGTTACTCAAATATCATGCGTGTGCTCATAGGGATCAATATGGATGTCCACGGTTTTGCTATCAATCATTGAGAGAACAAGTTTCGTTCGTGTCTATGAGTTACCGAACCTATGGGGTCACAATCTTAAGGTAATCACGATCTCCTAAGTGTCAGTAGTATGGGAGTAATAAGAACATATTTTTTTTAAATCCATTAATATTTGAAATAGTTTCGAGAGGATCCGAAATCGTTTCACGGTCAGGAGAAGGGTTTCATAGACTATCTCGCAACACCGGGTTTTACCGATAAATAATATATACATAGATGGAAAATATTTCGAAAGATGTTAAATTAATAATAAAAGTATGCTAAAATAGTTAGGAGGATTTTATATTTAATTTAATATTAATGGGCCTTAAAATGCCAAGTGGTGGAAGAGGAATTGGGCCACAAGGGCCCAATAGTGGACACGCCCCCTCTCCTCATGAAAGGGAGGGAGAAAGGCCGAATTGGAGGGGGAATCCCCCTTCTTAGTGAACTAAAGGGGAAGGGAAACCTCCCCTCTTTGTAGCGCCCCTCCTCTCTGCTCCCTCCTATTTATACTAGAGGATCTGGCCCCTTTGATACACAAGTTTTGGAGCCTCCTCTAGTTCATATAGTTCTAGTTCTAGTTGGTCCTAGTTGACTAATGACAACTAGATCTGGTTCCTCTAATTCTCATAGTTAGAATCCCTGTGTGGTTCTAATCTCCTCCCTCTAATTCTCTAGTGACGATTAGCTCTGGATGGAGAAGTGTTGCCAGATCATGAAGACTGTATGCTTGCAACCAAGTAGAGAGCTCGTGCTTCCAATCTTCCAAATGGTTGCACTTACAGTCCAAAAGCTTCAAACTTCAGCACACCAATGTAAAGATCACGTGGTGATTAAACGTGGGCATGAACAGTCCGGTCCGGGCCGAGTCGGGCTTTGTGTTCGGGCCAGACTCGTTTCGTTGTGTATTTCGAGTGGGCTCGGGCCTTAGAAATTTTTCTTATGCAAATTATACACAGGCCCGACTCGTCCCAACCCGAAATTGATCTTTTTAGTCCATTCGAGTTAGGCTCAGGCCTACATATTCGTTTTTTCGGTCGGACAGGGCTCGGGCTTTGCAAGTCGGGCTTTGACAGACCTGCCCCGAAACCCGGCCCAACCCGAGGAATGCCTAGGCTTAGTGGCGATCTAGTGAATAACCATGTGGATAACTTTCAGAACATTAGACACTCCAACATTGGATACCATTAATGTAGTTTCAAATTGTCCAACAAAAGGTTGACACGCGGACTTGAGTCGTGTGTTTCCCATTCACCCAAAACATATTAAATGATGTTAGTCGGCGTGGAAAGTTTAAAAAGCTACATTGACTATTGTCTACAACAAGCGTGCGAAAGGACATTGTTTGTATCTTTATCAACAAACAACACCTTTGTCCACCATTTCAATCGGGCTTTCGCTAAGTTATTTTTGTCAAAACCACTTCTCTATGTATCCGCCCATATCCCTCCGTCGACATCACCACCGAACTACGGTATATATTATCTATTTCCTTTTTGTTCATTTTTGTTCGTGGGCTTGGCCTTGGTGGCCGATCCATGATGCCTACTGCTACTACCAGAAACCACCACAACATCATAACAATTAAAGATTGCCGGTTACAGGCTTTAGTGTTTAGTACCCACTCCAAACTAAAATAAGTGTCGTGGTTTTAGTTTAAATTATCACAAACACTTTGAATCGGAAGTACTAGCACTACTTTGAATGATGTTAGCTTAATTCATGGGCTCCACGAGCTGTTGTCAAGGGCTAATAAGTGCATAAAAACACTGCGATAGGGATAGGATGACCTCGTCCCTGTGCGAGCCTACGTGTGGTCTCTGTTTGCATTCACTTATTTGTCCAGCTCCGACGAACTGTAGAATGGAACCGGACAGCTCCATAATGCAGTCCAGCCTATCATGTTAGGTTAGCTTTGCAATTCCTGTCATAACTCAGCATCTCCGGTGCTATGCGTATCCATGCCTAGACAAAGATGGAAGCTAGTGATAAGATTCTACCACGACACGGCAACGTGATGGGAATGACACCCATATGCTGCCGTTTCTTCGAGCTAACATTTAGTAACAAGGATAAGAGTAGCATTCCGCAAGATATCTAACACTACCCTTTCTTTCATGAAAAGAGTAAACCCTTCTTCTACATATCTTTCTACCAGCTGTAAAGCTATGATACACTCTTGGCGTACTCTTGAAAAAAAAGAGTAAACCCTAGAGCAACCATCAACTCGCTATAAGCTCATTCCGGGTATCGTAAAGAAGTTGATCACCCATACCACACACAGACCCTTTTCTAAAAAAAAAAAATACCACACACAGACACAACGTCATGGCCGGAGCTGCCGGCTGCGGAGTTTCAAGAATGGTTCATTCAAATGATATAGCAATCGGAGCTGCAGAGCCTTCCATGGCTCTCAACACACTAGTTTCTGTTCTGTATTGTTCTATAAAGTTCTTGAAACAATGGTACAACATGAGGATTTTGCTTATGCTCCATACACTCGGCTTATTAAGAAATCCACTTACGTAACAGGCATACGATCCTTAAGAATGGCGGCTTGAAGCGATGCCGTTTTTCTCCAAGCAAGCGAATGGGTATGTGTGTCATGTGTCATGTGTGTAACTGCAAAAATCACCATGTTCTTGGTTCCTTGATTTCACTTTGTGTACTGTCATACAACATAGCGATATGTGACGTATCTGCCGGCTGTCTCGCTGGGCCTGATGATCTTCACCACCTGCCCTCGCTTGAGGCCATAGTACCTCGCAATGGGATCCGTAATCTGTATTCTTGGTAGCTGTGGTTCATTGAATTCAGAAGAGAGATGGGTTACATGCCTGTTCATATTTCTAGCAAAGTACTGTAAAATGGAGAGGGTGTCATGCAGCAAGAAGTGATAGAAGCATGGATGTGTTGGCAAACAAGAAAAATTTAGTAGCTATTGTTGTATATCTCCCATAGACAAACAACATCAATTTTCTTAGAGCAAATTGTGCAAACATGTTGTTCTTAAAATTGTAGAGAATCCAGAATGGGCATCTAAAAGATTGTCATTATTTCTCTGCCCTATATTTGTTTGTGCCTAAAATGGGTCTGATACATAACTACATAACGTAGTTAATAGAACTGAAAGTAAACAAATTAAGATGAGTGAAACACACTAGACAATGGCAATGGTTGATGCTATAGAAAGTTCTGACAGCCTTTTATGTTACTAACTACTCCCTCTGTTCCTAAATACTTGTTGTTGGGGAGAACTAGTTCTTCCCAACGACAAATTTTTTGGTACCGCGCCAATGTTCATCATATTGCTATATCAGGGAATTGAATACATGATTGGCTGGCTCCACTGATGCCCCAAAGTAGTGCAACTTGCAAGTGCTAATCAAGATTTAGTAATACCTGAGTTTCCTTTAAAGTGTACCGCGCCAATAACGTCTTCTTTTCCTCGTTAGCAAGCACTTGATGCTCCGGAACAAGAACATGTTCCTTGATATTTATAAGCATTTCGGCGTCCTGTGGTTCGTTGCTTCAGTTATAAGAAGGCTAGAGTAACAAATGACAGCAAATGTGTGAGTGGAATTGGAATGCAAGATCAACCTGGAAAACCTCCAAGTGGATCTTTGGCTCCAGTTCTTGGAGGAACGATTTCGCAAATGGGGTGAGGTTCTGTTGCACAACCAATATAGCCCTTGAGACTTTCTCGGCGTTCATCATTTCAACGTACTTCTTGATGTGCTTCATCCCCACCTTCTCGTCGTTGGGGAAGAACACGTAAATCTGATTCGAAAGAGAGAGAAAATGACAAATATGTGTCTGGAGAAGTGCAGAGGGAGTGCCAAAGGTAGAATTTCACCAACATAATAGCTGAACTAGGCAGAAAATGCAGCATTGACTTGCTCTGAATTGTCCCTAGCAGTCATCACTCATCATCAGGCAGCATGGTCGAGCTACTTGATCGGCTAAATTCTTCCAATAGTTCGTAGTCATATATGTAGAATTGTAGGGGTAGGGGCTAGCTAGGTATAGTAGCAGACGGAAAGCAGCGCAGTCGAACGAAGGAGCTTGCCTAGCACAACGTGCACATCAGAGCAGAGTGCTGAGTGCTGAGTGCCTCCCAAGCTAAGCAGCCGACGCCATGAGCACCACGAACTAAGCTTGCATCGAGCACTCGATGGCAGAACAAACACCGGTGGATCCAACAGAAGAGAACAGATCGAGCAAGAGCAAGATGACGGAGCCAGGGGTTCGAATCTGACGAAGTTATCGACCGAGAGACGGATCGCGGATGACCGTCGGGCAAACAGAGAGCTGGATCCGTGGCGGACGACTAACTACTGAAGCTGAGCGGGAAGAGGAAAGCAAAAAAATGGCAGGGCTGAGCCGAGCTGACCTGGTCGTTGGGGTCGTTCTTCTTGCACTTGTTGATGAGCATGTCCTCGCGGTGGAAGGTCTCGCCGTACTTGCGCTGGAAGTCGCGGCGGGTCATGGACAGCTCGTGCTCCACCACCAGGTACCCCCGGTCGCGCAGCATGTGCATCACCGTGCGCCGGATCCGGACCAGCCGCCCCACCGTCACGTCCTCCGTCACCAGGCCCGACGCCATCACCCTCCTCCTCCTCCCCCGCTGCCGGCGGCGGCTTCGGTTTCGAGGCGGAGCTGCAGCTGCCGAGCTTGACCTGCGGAGGGCGACGACGTCGGCCCACTCTGCTTTTCTCCAAATCCAGCAAGTGGGTTGGCTGCGCGGATAGAATATTGTCACGCGCGCCTCCAAGTTGCTTCCGCGGATGACCGGTGGGGCCCCGGTAACAGCAGTGAGCAGTGCCCAATACGGGCCGACTTTACAGCGTGTGTTCTGACTGGTCGGCTCTGTAACGTTGCTAAATGGAGTATCTCCCATGAAGCAATCACTTTTTCTACTACCTTCTACCGCGATGTCACTCCCACCGTCTGCATCTACACCCCGATCTTGGCTCGCAAGCAAGAATGTTCTAAGGTCAACTTCAACGCGCGATCCCATACGGACGTCTGTTTTGTTCGAATTCTGTTTGTTTGGAACGGGTAATGGGATCGTGTCCATGTCTGTCGTGTGATGCGGTGGCCGTGTGCTCAACGCACGGATGCATCCTTCGGCCGCATCCTGTCCGTCACGGTCAATATGCCCATATATTCATATTTATCAATGTTTTAAACAGGTTTGCATGTTCATATATCAATTGTCTCTAATAAAAATAGTTTTACAACCCAATCGAAATTGTCTTGAATAAAATAGGTTTACAACCAAATCAAAATTGTCTTGAATAAAGGTAATTAACCAACACAGCTATTGGTTTTCAATGTGATCCCACACGTGCTCAACTAAGTTATTTTGAAGCTGCAAATGAGTGTGTCAATCACGGATTTCACGATGGAATTGGATAAACTGCTCAAACGTTGTCGGTTCTTTGGTGGAGGGGCTCAACATTGTTACCTTGAAAATCAAATCCTTGGTCGAAAATGAAGTCATCACGCTCGTCCTCAACGACCATGTTGTGCATGATCACACAAGCAGTCATCACCTCCCAAAGTTTTCCTTCATCCCATGTCAATGCAGGGTTTCGAACGATACCCCATCGGGATTGAAGCACACCAAAAGCAGGCTCCACATCCTTTCTAGCACTCTCTTGCATTTGGGAAAATCTCTTTCTCTTCTCTCCTTGGGGTTTGAGATTGTCTTCACAAAAGTTAACCACTGAGGATATATACCATCAGCCAGGTAGTATCCCTTGTTCTAGTGGTGGCCATTGATCTTAAAGTTGACACGTGGGGAGTGGCCTTCTGCAAGCCTAGCGAACACCGGGGAACGCTGCAGCACGTTGATATCATTGTGAGAACCGGCCATGCCGAAGAAAGAGTGACATATCCAAAGATCGTGCGAAGCCACCGCTTCTAATATGACAGTGCATGCTTTCACATGCCCCTTATACTAGCCCTGCCAAGCAAGTGGGCAGTTCTTCCACTCCCAGTGCATACAATCTATGCTGCAAGCATGCCTGGAAAGCCTCTATCGGCGTTGATCGCCAACAGCTTTTCTGTGTCAGCGATATTTGGCTGCCTCAAGTACTCGAGGCCAAACACCACTACCACGGCCTTGCAGAAGTTGTACATTGACAGCGGACATGTGGACTCACTCATGCGCGCGTACTCATCCACAAGATCGCCTGGAATCCCATATGCAAGCATGTGAATGACGATGGTGCATTGCTGATAAGAGGAGAATCCAAGCTTGCCAAGGGCATCCATTTTGCACTCAAAGAATGTGTCATGCTGAACAACTCCCTCACGGATCCGATTGAACACATGCCTTGACATACGAAAACGACGATGGAATTTCTTCGGTTTGAAGAGTGCGGTATTCTCAAAATAATAAGCATAGAGCAAGGCGTGGCCTCTCTCTCGCGCGCGCGGTTCAGGTTGGGCGCGCGGCCAGGCACTCACCCTGTACCGAGGCCGCCGCCTTTGAATGTGGTCATGAACGACCAGTGCAGCCACCACAAATTCTTCGTCATCCGAGGACGAATCATCCGATGAACAAATGAAGTGGTTGAACAAAAAATGCATCTCCATTGTCCATACCTTTGTGGGCAAAGTGTCAAACACCTTACGGATGTGATGGTGAAGAGGCCGTGAATCACCTCGACACGGCGGGGGCGGATGGCGGCCGACTACAGGTCGCTCTGTAGCACCCCCGACGGAAGATGGTGTTGCCGGTGGGCGTCGTCGGCGGTCGTATAATAGTGACGACGCCGATGGCGGGGTTAGGTGGGGATGGGCCGGTTGAGGCTTGGGGGGAATGAATCACTAGAGTCCCTGACGGGCGGGCCAGGGGAGGACAAGGGCGTGCGTCCCGCCCGTCCGCGCGCTGTCCTTTTCTCTCTAAAAGCCACGCAAGTTTGGGTTTGGGATGGGTCGAAAACAGACGAAAAACAGACATTTGTCCGTTTGGGGCCACGCGTTCGGCCGCCCTATTCGTCCGTTTTATCTCAAACGAATGCACCCGGACCGAATGGGGTCGCGCGCTGGAGTTGGCCCAATAGTTGCAGTACCATTCATTTTTTCGTCGTCCACGTGCACGAGAGCTGTGTACAGCCATGTCCAAAGTTTGGAGGCTCATGGATACTGACATCGCTCTGAAAACTGGGAAAGAATGGTTGTGTCACGCTCTTTTTACCATGGGTGGTATTTGGCGTTGCATGTTGCTCGTGAGGTTATGGAGGAGCTGGCATGTTCGTAATGAGTTGGTGCATCGCAAACCAGTTCCTCCTATGGGGCGTCTCTTGCAGGTTTTTCAGAGTTGCCCTCATTCCCATTAAACTAAACTATATAGAGGGTGCTTGGATCCAAGGGACTAAAACTAGTCCGACTAAAAATAGTCTCTTTAAGAGGCTAAAGTTCCAAGCACCCCTGACTAAAGAGAGGCTAAAACTAGTCTTTGTTGGAAATATGCCCTAGAGGCAATAATAAATTAGTTATTATTATATTTCCTTGTTCATAATAATTGTCTATTATCCATGCTATAATTGTATTGATTGGAAACACAATACTTGTGTGGATACATAGACAAAACACTATCCCTAGTAAGCCTCTAGTTGACTAGCTCGTTGATCAAAGATGGTTAAGGTTTCCTGACCATAGGCAAGTGTTGTCACTTGATAACGGGATCACATCATTAGGAGAATCATGTGATGGACTAGACCCAAACTAATGAACGTAGCATGTTGATCGTGTCATTTTGTCGCTACTATTTTTCTGCTTGTCAAGTATTTATTCCTATGACCATGAGATCATATAACTCACTGGCACCGGAGGAATGCCTTGTGTGTATCAAACGTCACAACGTAACTGGGTGACTATAAAGATGCTCTACAGGTATCTCCGAAGGTGTCCGTTGAGTTAGTATGGATCAAGACTGGGATTTGTCACTCTGTGTGACGGAGAGGTATCTCGGGGCCCACTCGGTAATACAACATCACACACAAGCCTTGCAAGCAATGTGACTTAGTGTATGTCACGGGATCTTGTATTACGAATGAGTAAAGAGACTTGCCGGTAAACGAGATTGAAATAAGTATGCGGATACCGACGATCGAATCTCGGGCAAGTAACATACCGAAGGACAAAGGGAATGACATACGGGATTATATGAATCCTTGGCACTCAGGTTCAACCGATAAAGATCCTCAGAATATGTAGGATCCAATATGGGCATCCAAGTCCCGCTATTGGATATTGACCGAGGAGTCCCTCGGGTCATGTCTACATAGTTCTCGAACCCGCAGGGTCTGCACACTTAAGGTTCGGCGTTGTTTTATGCGTATTTGAGTTATATGGTTGGTTATCGAATGTTGTTCCGAGTCCCGGATGAGATCACGGACGTCACGAGGGTTTTCGGAATGGTCCGGAGACAAAGATTGATATATAGGATGACCTCATTTGATTACCGGAAAGTTTTCGGCATTACGGGGAATGTACCGGGAGTGACGAATGGGTTCGGGATGTTCACCGGGGGGGCAGCCCACCTGGGGGAAGCCCATAGGCCTTTGGGGTGCCGCACCAGCCCTTAGTGGGCTGGTGGGCAAACCCAAGAAGGCCCCTGCGCAGGAGATAAGAAAAATCAAAGAGAAAAAAATGGGGAAGTGGGAAGGAAGGGAAGGATTCCACCTTCCAATACTAGTTGGACTCCTTCCCCCCTTCGGACGACCCCTTGGGGCTCTCTTGAGCCTCAAGGCAGGTCCCTCCCCCTCCCTCCTATATAAACTGAGGTATTATGGCTGATTTGAGACAACTTTGCCACAGTAGCCCGACCACATACCTCCACGGTTTTCCCTCTAGATCGCGTTTCTGTGGAGCTCAGGTGGAGCCCTGTTGAGATAAGATCATCACCAACCTCCGGAGCGCCGTCATGCTGCTAGAGAAATCATCTACCTCTCTGTCTCTCTTGCTGGATCAAGAAGGCCGAGATCATCGTCGAGCTGTACGTGTGCTGAACGCGGAGGTGCCGTCCGTTCGGCACTAGATCGGAGCGGATCGTGGGACGAATCGCGGGACGGTTCGTGGGACAGTTCGCGAGGAGGATCGATGGACGTGAGGACGTTCCACTACATCAACCGCGTTTCTTAACGCTTCCTGTTGTGCGACCTACAAGGATACGTAGATCGGAAATCCCCTCTCGTAGCTGGACATCACCATGATAGGTCTTCGTGCTCGTAGGAAAATTTTGTTTCCCATGCGACGTTCCCCAACAGTGGTATCAGAGCTAGGTTCATGCGTAGATGTCATCTCGAGTAGAACACAAAAGTTTTTGTGGGCGGTGATGTGCGATTTGCTGCCCTCCTTAGTCTTTTCTTGATTCTGCAGAATTGTTGGATCGAAGCGGCTCGGACCGACATTACTCGTACGCTTACGAGAGACTGGTTTCATCACTACGAGCAACCCCGTTGCTCAAAGATGACCGGCGAGTGTCGGTTTCTCCAACTGTAGTTGAATCGGATTTGACCAAGGAGGTCCTTGGAGAGAGGTTAAATAGCAATTCATACATCTCCGTTGTGGTGTTTGCGTAATTAAGATGCGATCCTACTAGATACCCATGGCAACCACGTAAAACATGCAACAACCATTAGAGGACGTCTAACTTGTTTTTGCATGGTATGCTTGTGATGTGATATGGCCAACGACGTGATGTGATATATTGGATGTATGAGATGATCATGTTGTAATAGTTAATATCGACTTGCACGTCGATGCTACGGCAATCGGCAGGAGCCATAGGGTTGTCTTTAAACTAATGTTTGTGTTTGTAGATGCGTTTACTATATTGCTAGGACGTAGCTTTAGTAGTAATAGCATAGCATACACGACAACCTCGATGGCGGCACAATGATGGAGATCATGATGATGGGGATCATGGTGTGGCATCGGTGACAAGAAGATCATATTGGTGCTTTGGTGATGGAGATCAAGGAGCACTTGATGATGGCCATATCATGTCACTTATGAATTGCATGTGATGTTAGTCCTTTATGCGCCTTATCTTGCTTAGAACGATGGTAGCATTATGAGGTGATCTCTCACTAAAATTTCAAGACGAAATTGTGTTCTCCCCAACTGTGCACCGTTGCCACAGTTCGTCGTTTCGAGACACCATGTGATGATCGGGTGTGATAGACATGGCCTCGGAACACAAGAGACTGAAAGGTCGAGCATGAATCGTATAGTTGATATGATTAGCATAGAGATGCTTATCACTGAAACTATTCTCGACTCACGTGATGATCGGACTTGAGATAGTGGATTTGGATCATGTACCACTCAAATGACTAGAGAGATGTACTTTTTGAGTGGGAGTTCTTAAGTAATATGATTAATTGAACTATTTGTCATGAACATAGTCTAATGGTCTTTGCAAATTACGATGTAGCTTGCGCTATAGCTCTACTATTTTTATATGTTCATAGAGAAAATTTAGTTGAAAGTTGATAGTAGCAAGCTTTGCAGACTGAGTCTGTAAAACTGAGGATTGTCCTCATTGATGCGCAGAAGGCTTATGTCCTTAATGCACCACTCGGTGTGCTGCACCTCGAGCGTTGTATGTGGATGTTGTGAACATCCGACATACACGTTTCTGATGACTATGCGATAGTTCAGTGCAAAATACTTAATGGCTTAGAAGCAAGGCGCCGAAGACGTTTTGAAACGTCACGGAACATAAGAGATGTTCTAAAGAGATGAAATTGTGATTTCATGCTTGTGCCCTTGTTAAGAGGTATGAGACCTCCGACAAGATTTTTTGTCCACAAAGTAAAGGAGAAAAGCTCAATCGTTGAGCGTGTGCTCAGATTGTCTGAGTACGACAATCACTTGAATCAAGTGGGAGTTAATCTTCCAGATGAGATAGTGATGGATCTCTAAAGTCACTGCCACCAAGCTGTGAGAGCTTCGTGATGAACTATAACATGTCAAGGATAGATACACTGATCCTTCAGCGATTCGTGATGTTTGACACTACGAAAGTAGAAATCAAAAAGGAGCATCAATAGTTGATGGTTAGTAAAACCACTAAGTTTCAAGAAAGGCAAGGGCTAGAAGGGATACTTCCTGAAACGGCAAAATAGTTGTTGCACTAATGAAGAGACCCAAGATTAAACCCAAACCCGAGACTAAGTGCTTCTGTTATGAGGGGAACGGTCACTGAGGCGGAGCTACCCTAGATGCTTGGTAGATAAGAAGGCTCGCAAAGTCGAAAGAAGTATATTTGATATACATGATGTTGATGTGTACTATACTAGTACTCCTAGTAGCGCGAGGGTATTGGATACCGGTTCGGTTGCTAAGTGATTAGTAACACGAAATGAAAGCTACAGAATAAACGGAGACTAGCTAAAGGCGAGGTGACGATACGTGTTGGAAGTGTTTCCAAGGTTGATATGATCAAACGTCGCACGCTCCCTCTACCATCGGGATTGGTGTTAAACCTAAATAATTGTTATTTGGTGCTTGCGTTAAGCATGAACATGATTGGATCGTGTTTATGCAATGCGATTATTCATTTAAAGAGAATAATAGTTATTCTATTTGCTTGAATAATTACCCTCAATAGTTTATTGAATCTCGATCATAGTGTTACACATGTTCATAATATTGGTGCCAAAAGATACAAAGTAATAATGATAGTACCACTTGGTTGTGGCACTGCCACTTGAGTCATGTTGGTATAAAATGCATGAAGAAGCTCCATACTGATGGATCTTTGTACTCACTCATTTTTGAAAAGTTTGAGACATGCAAACCATACGTGATGGTATAGATGCATGAAGAAACTCCATAGAGATGGATCGTTTGGACTCACTTGATTTTGAATCACGTGAGACATGCAAAACATGCCACATGAAACAAGTAGAGTAACTTGTTGGGAGTAATGCATTTTTGATGTGTGCACTCCAATAAGTGCTAACGCGCGCAGTGGATATCGTTATGTTCTTACTTCACTGACGATTTGAGTAGATACAGGAGTATTTACTTGATGAATCACAAGTCTGAAATATTGAATAGTTCAAAGCAATTTTAGAGTGAAGATCATCGTGACAAGAGGATAAATTGTCTACGATAAGATCATAGAGATGAATATCTGAGTTACGAGTTTTTGGTACACAGTTAGCACAAAGTGAAAATTGTTTCGCAGTTCATGCCACCTGGAACACCATAGTGTGATGATGTGTCTAAACGTCATAGCCACACCATATTTGATATGGTGCATACTATGATGTCTCTTATAGAATTACCACTATCGTCTATGGGTTATGCATTAGAGACAACCGAATTCACTTTAAATAGGGCACCGCGTATTTCCTTGAGATGACACAGTATAGACTATGGTTTGGAGAAGCCTAAGTTGTCGTTTCTTGAAAGTTTGGGGCTGCGATGCTTATGTGAAAAAGTTTCAGTGTGATAAGCTCGAACCCAAAGCGGATAAATGCATCTTCATAGGATATCCAAAACAGTTGGATAAATCTCCTATCTCAGATCCGGAAGCAAAGTGTTCTTTTCTATAAACGGGTCCTTTCTCGAGGAAAGGTTTCTCTCGAAAGAATTGAGTGGGAGGGTGGTGGAACTTGATGAGGTTAGTGAACCGTCACTTCAACCAGTGTGTAGCAGGGTGCTACTGCAACAAAAGACCTTCCAACGGCGCCAGAAACATGTGCTGACGGGAGACTGTTCTTGTCTTGATTCTCCTCAGCAACGGCACCAGGAATCCTTCTACTACGGCTACGCCTTTAGGGACTTCCTAGGCAAATATGCAAAGGATTTCCCCGTGGCCTTGGAGCCTTGCGTTGGTGTTCCCTCGAAGCGGAAAGGGTGATGTAGCGCAGCGGTGGTAAGTATTTTCCTCAGTTTGAGAACCAAGGTATCGATCCAGTGAAGGAGTATCACAAGTGCCTTCACAAACACAAAGAACCTGCTCCCAACGCTATGAAGGGGTTGTCGATCCCTTATAGATTGTTCGCAAAGTGAGAACTGAAAGCAACGAAGTAACAAAGCTAAGTAAAAGCGGAGGTGTAAACGATAGATGTGAATAGACCCAGGGGCCGTAGTGTTTACTAGTGGCTTCTCTCATGAAAGCAAGTAGATGGTGGGTGAACAAATTACTGTCGAGCAATTGATAGAACCGCACAAAGTCGTGACGATATCTATGGCAATGATTATATCTATAGGCATCACGTCCAAAACAAGTAGACTGATACTTTATGCATCTACTACTATTACTCCACACGTCGACCGCTATCCAGCCTGCATCTAGTGTATTAAGTACAAAAGAACAGAGTAATGCCTTAAGCAAGATGACATGATGTAGATGGACAATCGCATATCAACGACAGAGCCCACCTTGTTACCCTTGATGGAAACTACTCAATGTGTGCCTTGCTGCCCCTACTGTCACTAGGAAAGGTCACCACATGGTAAGAACCCAAAACCAAGCACTTCTCCCATTGCAAGAATAATAGATCTAGTTGGCCAAACAAAACCCAAGACTCGGAGAGACTTACAAGGATATCAAATCATGCATATAAGAAATCAGCAAAGACTCAAATATATATCATAGATAATCTGATCACAAATCCACAATTCATCGGATCTCGACAAACACACCCCAAAGAAGATTACATCAGATAGATCTCCATGAAGATCATGGAGAACTTTGTATTGAAGATCCAAGAGAGAGAAGAAGCCATCTAGCTACTAACTACGGACCCATAGGTCTGAAGTGAACTACTCACGAGTCATTGGAGGGGCGGTGATGATGATGAAGAAGCCCTCCAACTCCAAAGTCCCCTCCGGCAGGGTGCCGGGAAGGGTCTCCAAATGAGATCTCGCGGAAACGGGAGCTTGCGGCGGCAGAAAAGTATTTTCGAGGCTCCCTTGATTTTTTTCTGATTTTTAGGGAATATATAGGCGCAAGATCTAGGTCATGGGGGCACGAGGGAGGCCACAAGCCTGCCCACCGCCGCCTCCCCCTTGGTGGCGGAGTGGGGGCTTGTGGGCTCCCTGCAGCCCTCCTGGCCTGGCCCACAGGCCCCCTGATCTTCTTTCGTTCGGGAAAAATCATTTCGGGGATTTTATTCCGTTTGGACTCCGTTCCAAAATCAGATCTGAAAAGAGCCAAAAACATAGAAAAAACAGGAACTGGCACTTGGCACTGAATTAATAAGTTAGTCCCAAAAAAGATATAAAAGGTACATAAAACATCCGAAGAAGACAAGATAACAACATGAAACCATCAAAAATTATAGATACATTTGAGACGTATCAAGCATCCCCAAGCTTAACTCCTGCTCATCCTCGAGTAGGGAAGTGATAAGAATGAATTTTTGATGCTTTCATGCTACCTAGCATAGATGTCCTTTGTAACTCCTATTATGTGACGTGAATGTTCAGATCCATTAGATTCAAAACAATAGTTTGCTATTGATGTGGAAACAATAATAATTCAAGCAAACTAGCAAGGTAATCATGAACTTTCAAAATAACAAGGCCAAAAGGAAGTTATCCCTACAAAAGCATATAGTCTGGCTATGCTCTATCATCATTGCACAACGAATTTAAATCATGCACAACCCCAGTATTGGCCAAGTAATTGTTTCACACCTTTACTTTCTCAAACCTTTTCAACTCTCACGCAATACATGAGCGTGAGCCATGGTTATAGCACTATAGATGGTGTGGAGTGTGGTGGAGGTTGCAAGACAAAAAAGGAGAAGATAGTCACATTAACTAGGCATATCAATGAGCTGTGGAGATGCTCATCAATAGATATCAATGTGAATGAGTAGGGATTGCCATACAAATGATGCACTAGAGCTAAGAGTATGTGAAAGCTCTTAAAGAAAACTAGTGGGTGTGCATCCAACTTGCTTGCTCACAAATACCTAAGGCAATTTTGAGGAAGCCTATCATTGGAATATACAAGCCAAGTTATATAACGAAAATTTCCCACTAGCTATATGGTGGTGACAAAACGAGATACTCTCAATCATGAAGGTCATGGTGCTTAATATGCACAAGTGTGGAAAAGTGGTAACATTGTCCCTTCTCTCTTTTTCTCTCATCACTTTTTTTGGTGGGCTCTTTGGCCTCTTTTTTTTTGGTGGGCTTCTTTGGCCTCTTTTATTTCCTCACATGGGACAATGATCCATCAATGATGATCATCACACTTTCAACTCAAAACTTAGAGCAACTATGACTCTATATGGAATGCCTTCGGTAGTGTACCATGGCAATGATCTAGCATGGCATAGACATTAATGGAAACATCATGCTAGCTATCTTACGATCATGCAATGGCAATGTAGACGTGATGGCACATGTCATGGTGGTAGTTGCATGGCAATATATCTCGGAATGACTTTGAAAAAGCCATAGTAGGTAGGTATGGTGGCTGTTTTGAGGGAGGCTAATGGTGGGTTTTGTGCACCGGCGGAAGTTGCACGGCACTAAGAAGATAGTGATGGTGGAAGGTGAAAGTGCATCTAAACCATGGACTCAAAATTAGTCATGAAGAACTCATATACTTGTTGCAAAAAATTTATAGTAATCGAAACAAAGCATTCAACGCATACTCCTAGGGGAAGGGTTGGTAGGTATAAACCATCGCGCGATCCCGACCGCCACGCAAAGGATGACAATCAATAGACTAATCATGCTCAGATTTCATCACATAGAGGTTCACCATACGTGCATGCTACGGGAATCACTAACTTCAACACAAGTATTTCTAGATCCACAACACCTTACTAGCATAACTTCAATATTACCACAACCATATCTCAAAACTAATTGAGAGGAATCAAACTTCTCTAACTATTCAATGCACATGAAGGTGGAAGTTTTCGTATCCCTTTGGATAACTACCCCTATTGAGACTACTTTCAAAGCATAGATCAACTACCAAGCCATGCACCGCTGCGCTCTAAAATATATAAGTGAAGCACATAGAGCAAAAGTATCTAGCTCAAAAGATATAAGTGAAGCACATGTGAGCTGAATTGTCTACCAAAAGATATAAGTGAAGCTCGACAAAATCACGGTGAGTGCATGTCTCTCTCTCTAGGTGTGCAGCAAAGATGATTGTGACACAACAAAAATAGAAGACTCCTACGATACAAGACGCTCCAAGCAAAAACACATAACATGTGGTGAATAAAAATATAGCCCCAAGTAACGTTACCGATGGATTGAAGACGAGAGAGGGGATGCCTTCCCGGGGCATCCCCAAGCTTAGGCTTTTACGGCATCCTTGAATCTCTTGGGGTGCCTTGGGCATCCCCAAGCTTGAGCTCTTGCCACTCTTTATCTCTTTGTCGGTAAGAACTTCACCCAAAACTTGAAAACTTCACAACACGAAACTTAAACAGAAACTCGTGATAACATTATTATGAGAAAGCAAACCACCACTTCCTTAGGTACTGTAGCAAACTTAAATTCTACTTATGCTGATGTTGGGTTACTGTATTTTAAATATTCCATGGCTAATACCCCCCGATACTATCCATAGTTTCATCAAAATAAGCAACCAACACAACAAAAACAGAATCTGTTAACAGCAGACCAGTCTGTAGCAATCTGTATATTTCGTATACTTCTGGTACTTCCAAAATTCTGAAAAATTACGTCAATCTGAAGAATTTGTGTAGAAATCAGCTGCAAAAATAATCAAAAGCTCTTACAGAATAAAAAGTGAAAATTCTTTTCGTGAGTAGAAAGTTTTTGTCTTTTCCAACATGACCAAACGATCATCCCCAAGACTAATCATGATGGTTTTGCTTGGCACAAACGCAAAAAGAAACACAAAAAACACAATCATAACAGAATTATGAAAGTGTGGAAAACACAAAACAGAAATAAAAAGGATAGATTCATTGGGTTGCCTCCCAAAAAGCGCTTTTGTTTAACGCCCTTAGCTAGGCGAAAGGTGATGGAATCACGTATAGTCATCTTTGATGCTCAAACCATAAGTAGCCCTCATCATAGATTCATAAGGCAATCTTATTTTCTTTCTAGGAAAGTGCTTCATGCCCTTCTTTAAAGGAAATTGAAATATAATATTCCCTTCCTCCATATCGATGATAGCACCAATAGTCCTTAGGAAAGGTCTACCAAGAATAATGGGACATGAAGGTTTGCAATCTATGTCAAGTATAATGAAATCCATGGGTACATAGTTCTTATTTGCAACAATAAGAACATCATCGATCCTTCCCATGGGTTGCTTGACGGTAGAATCCGCAAGATGCAAATTAAGAGAACACTCTTCAATCTCATGAAAACCAAGAATATCACATAAAGACTTTGGAATCGCGGAAACACTAGCACCCAAATCACACAAAGCATTGCACTCATAGTTTTTGATCTTGATTTTGATAGTAGGTTCCCCTCATCATGAAGTTTTCTAGGTATAGAGACTTCTACTTCGAGCTTCTCTTCAAGAGATTTCATCATAGCATCTACGATATGCGCGGTAAAGGCTTTGCTTTGGCTATAAGCATGTGGAGAGTTTGCAATGGATTGCATCAAAGAAATGCATTCAAACAAGGAGAAATTATCATAATTGAATTCCTTGAAATCCAAAGTGGGAGTTTCATTACTACCCAAAATTTTGATTTCTTCTACTCCACTCTCCACACCTTTATCATCAAGATGGGTGGACTCCGAATCATTGGGGCGTTTTTCAACCAAAGTGGATTCATATCCAGCCCCTCCATAAATAGGTTTGACACGCGAAAACAAAGATTCAAGAGGAGACACACCAAGCACTTTAAGATCTTCATGATTTGCATCACTAGAACACACCCTTTTAAACCATTCATGCCTAGCGCGAATTTGGGCGGTTCTTTCTTTGCTCTCATTCATGGAGATACGCATAGCTTTCAAAGTTTCATCCAAGTTGACCTTGGGAGGAGCGCATCTAACTTTCAAAGCATCAATATCACAAGACATCCTATCAACGCTTTTAGCCAAATCATCTATTTTTGAGTAGTTTTTCCTCTATGGACGCATTGAAAATCTTTTGAGAGTTGATGAACTCTTTGATATTACTCTCTAAATCAGAGGGTAATTCGTTGTGATTTCCATAAGTGTTGTTGTAGGAATTGCCATAATTGTTAGAGGAGTTACTAGGAAAAGGCCTAGGAACATAGTTTCCTCTAAAAGCATTGTTGTTGCCAAAATTGTTCCTACCAACAAAATTCACGTCCAAACTAGCGTTGCTACTCTCAATCAAAGAAGATAGTGGCATGTCATTAGGATCTACGGTAGCGTTTCTACTAGCAACCAAATTCATCAACTCGTCCATCTTAGCACTAAGCGAGTTAATTTCTTCTATAGCGTGCACCTTTTTGCTAGCACGCGACCTTTCAGTGTGCCACTGAGAGTAGTTGGTCATGATATTGTCTAATTGTTTTGTAGCGTCTCCTAACGTGATTTCCATGAATGTTCCACTTGAGGCGGAGTCCAAGATATTGCGAGAAGCGAAATTCAAGCTAGCGTAAAAGATTTGTATAATCATCCACAAACTCAAGCCATGAGCGGGACAATTTCTAATCATAAGCTTCATCCTCTCCCAAGATTGTGCAACGTGTTCATGATCAAGTTGCTTGAAATTCATGATATCGTTACGTAAGGAGATGATCTTAGCCGGCGGAAAATACTTGGATACGTAAGCATCTTTGCACTTATCCCAAGAATCGATACTATTTTTAGGTAAAGAAGAAAACCAAGTTTTTGCGCGATCTCGCAACAAGAAAGGAAAAAGTTTCAACTTAATCACATCATTATCCACATCTCCTTTCTTTTGCATATCACAAAGCTCAATGAAGGTATTGAGATGGGATGCGGCATCTTCACTAGGAAGGCCAGAGAATTGCTCTTTCATAACAAGATTCAGCAAAGCTGCGTTGATTTCATACGATTCCGCACTAGTGGCGGGAGCAATCGGAGTACTAATAAAATCATTATTATTAGTGCTCGAGAAGTCGCAAAGTTTGGTGTTTTCAGCCATGATGACTTCAACAAATAAACAAGCACACAAGCAAGCAAGAAAACCGGCAAAGGCAAAAGAAAACGGCAAAGGAGAAAGGCAAATGAAAACGGCAAATGTGAAGTGGGGGAGAGGAAAACGAGAGGCAACTGGCAAAAAAAGTAAATGCAGGAGATGAGTTTGTGAGACCTACTTGGATAGATCTCTCCTCCCCGGCAACGATGCCAGAAATACTTCTGCTACTGCAACAAAAGACCTTCCAACGGCGCCAGAAACATGTGCTGACGGGAAACTATTCTTGTCTTGATTCTCCTCAGCAACGACACCAGGAATCCTTATGCTACGGCTACGCCTTTAGGGACTTCCTAGGAAAATATGCAAAGGATTTCCCCGTGGCCTTGGAGCCTTGCGTTGGTGTTCCCCCGAAGTGGAAAGGGTGATGTAGCGTAGCGGTGGTAAGTATTTCCCTCAGTTTGAGAACCAAGGTATCGATCCAGTGAAGGAGTATCACAAGTGCCTGCACAAACACAAAGAACCCGCTCCCAACGCTATGAAGGGGTTGTCAATCCCTTATAGATTGTTCGCAAAGTGAGAACTGAAAGCAACAAAGTAACAAAGCAAAGTAAAAGCGGAGGTGTAAACGATAGATGTGAATAGACCCGGGGGGCGTAGTGTTTACTAGTGGCTTCTCTCATGAAAGCAAGTAGACGGTGGGTGAACAAATTACTGTCGAGCAATTGATAGAACCGCGCAAAGTCGTGACGATATCTATGGAAATGATTATATCTATAGGCATCACGTCCAAAACAAGTAGACTGATACTTTCTGCATCTACTACTATTACTCCACACGTCGACAGCTATCCAGCATGCAACTAGTGTATTAAGTCCAAAAGAACAGAGTAACGCCTTAAGCAAGATGACATGATGTAGATGGACAATCTCATATCAACGACAGAGCCCACCTTGTTACCCTTGATGGCAACTACTCAATGTGTGCCTTGCTGTCCCTACTGTCACTGGGAAAGGTCACCACATGGTAAGAACCCAAAACCAAGCACTTCTCCCATTGCAAGAATCATAGATCTAGTTGGCCAAACAAAACCCAAGACTCGGAGAGACTTACAAGGATATCAAATCATGCATATAAGAAATCAGCAAAGACTCAAATATATATCATAGATAATCTGATCACAAATCCACAATTCATCAGATCTCGACAAACACACCGCCAAAGAAGATTAGATCGGATAGATCTCCATGAAGATCATGGAGAACTTTGTATTGAAGATCCAAGAGAGAGAAGAAGCCATCTAGCTACTAACTACGGACCCGTAGGTCTGAAGTGAACTACTCATGAGTCATTGGAGGGGCGTTGATGATGATGAAGAAGCCCTCCAACTCCAAAGTCCCCTCCGGCAGGGTGCCGGGAAGGGTCTCCAGATGAGATCTCACGGAAATGGAAGCTTGCGGCGACGGAAAAGTATTTTCGAGGCTCCCTTGATTTTTTCTGATTTTTAGGGAATATATAGGCGTAAGATCTAGGTCAGGGGGCGCTAGCGAGGCCACAAGACTGCCCACCGCCGCCTCCCCTGGTGGCGGAGTGGGGGCTTGTGGGTTCCCTGCAGCCCTCCTGGCTTTGCCCAGAGGCCCCCTGATCTTCTTTCGTTCGGGAAAAAATCATTTTGGGGATTATATTTTGTTTGGACTCCGTTCCAAAATCAGATCTGAAAAGAGCCAAATACACAGAAAAAACAAGAACTGGCACTTGGCACTGAATTAATAAGTTAGTCCCAAAAAAGATATAAAAGGTACATAAAACATCCAAAGAGGACAAGATAACAGCATGAAACCATAAAAAAATTATAGATACATTTGAGACTTATCACAGGGTGCAGGAAGATGTTCCTGTGGCGCCTACACCAATTGAAGTGGAAGTTGATGATGGTGATCATTACAGCTTCGGATCAAGTTACTACAAACCTCGTAGGTCGACAAAGGTCGTGTACTACTACAGAGTGGTACGGTAACCCTGTCTTGGAGGTCATGTTGTTGAACAACAATGAACCTACGAGTTATGGAGAAGCAATGGTGGGCCCAGATTCCGACAAATGGCTGGAGGCCATGAAATCCGAGAGAGAATCCATGTGTGAGAACGAAGTGTAGACTTTGGAAGAACTACTTGATGGTCGTAGGACTATTGAGTAAAGATGGATCTTTAAAAGGAAGACAGACGATGATGGTGATAAGTCACTATTAAGAAAAGCTCGACTTGTCGCAAAGATGTTTTCGACAAGATCAAAGAGTTGACTATGATGTGACTTTCTCACTCGTAGCGATGCTAAAAGTCTGTTGGAATTATGTTAGTAGTTGCTGCATTATTTGTGAAATATTGCACATAGGAAGTCAAAACATTATTTCCTCAACGGTTTCCTTGAGAAAAGATTGTATGTGATACAATCTGAATGTTTTGTCGATCCTAAGGATACTAACAATTATGCAAACTCCAGCGATCCTTCTATGGACTGGTGCAAGCATCTCGGAGTTGGAACATATGCTTTGATGAGTTGATCAAAGATTTTGGGTTTATACAAGGTTTATGAGAAACTTGTATTTCCAAAGAAGTGAGTGGGAGCACTATAGAATTTCTGATAAGTATATGTGGTTGACATATTGTTGATCAGAAGTAATGTAGAATTTCTGTGAAGCATAAAAGGTTATTTGAAAGGAGTTTTTCAAAGGAATACCTGGATTGAGCTACTTGAACGTTGAGCATCAAGATCTATGGAGATAGATCGAAACGCTTAATAGAAGTTTCAACAAGATGCATGCCTTTACGAGTTTTTGAAGGAGTTCAAAATAGATCAGCAAAGAAGGAGTTCTTGACTGTGTTGTAAGGTGTGAATTTGAGTAAGACTCAAAACCCGACCACGGCAGAATAAAGAGAATAAACGAAGGTCGTCTTCTATGCCTTAGCCATAGACTCTAAAGTATGCCATGCTGAGTACCGCACCTGATGTGTGCCTTGTAGCAAGTCTGTTAAGAGGTACAGAGAGTTATCCAGGATTGAATCACTAATCAGCGGTCAAAGTAATCCTTAGTAACTAAATGGACTAAGGAACTTTTCTCGATTATGGAGGTAGTTAAAGAGTTCGTCGTAAGGGGTTACATCGATGCAAGCTTTGACACTAATCCAAATAACTATGAGTAGTGAAACGGATTCGTATAGTAGAGTAGATATTTGGAGTATTTTCGAATAGCACGTAGTAGCAGCATCTATAAGATGACATAAAGATTTGTAAAGAACACACGGATCTGAAAGTTTCAGAACCGTTGACTAAAACCTCTCTCACGAGCAAGACGTGATCAGACCCCAGAACTGTATGGGTGTTGGATTCGTTGAAATCACATGGTGATGTGAACTAGATTATTGACTCTAGTGCAAGTGGGAGACTGTTGGAAATATGCCCTAGAGGCAATAATAAATTAGTTATTATTATATTTCCTTGTTCATAATAATTGTTTATTATCCATGCTATAATTGTATTGATTGGAAACACAATACTTGTGTGGATACATAGACAAAACACTATCCCTAGTAAGCCTCTAGTTGACTAGCTCGTTGATCAAAGATGGTTAAGGTTTCCTGACCATAGGCAAGTATTGTCACTTGATAATGGTATCACATCATTAGGAGAAACATGTGATGGACTAGACCCAAACTAATGAATGTAGCATGTTGATTGTGTCATTTTGTTGCTACTGTTTTTCTGTGTGTCAAGTATTTATTCCTATGACGATGAGATCATATAACTCACTGGCACCGGAGGAATGCCTTGTGTGTATCAAATGTCACAACGTAACTGGTTGACTATAAAGATGCTCCACAGGTATCTCCGAAGGTGTCCGTTGAGTTAGTATGGATCAAGACTGGGATTTGTCACTCCGTGTGACGGAGAGGTATCTCGGGGCCCACTCGGTAATACAACATCACACACAAGCCTTGCAAACAATGTGACTTAGTGTATGTCACGGGATCTTGTATTACAGAGCGAGTAAAGAGACTTGCCGGTAAACGAGATTGAAATAGGTATGCGGATACCGACGATCGAATCTCAGGCAAGTAACATACTGAAGGACAAAGGGAATGATATACGAGATTATATGAATCCTTGGCACTGATGTTCAACCGATAAAGATCTTCGGAATATGTAGGATCCAATATGGGCATCCAGGTCCCGCTATTGGATATTGACCGAGGAGTCCCTCGGGTCATGTCTACATAGTTCTCGAACCCGCAGGGTCTGCACACTTAAGGTTCGGCGTTGTTTTATGCGTATTTGAGTTATATGGTTGGTTACCGTATGTTGTTCGGAGTCCTAGATGAGATCACGGACATCACGAGGGTTTCCGGAATGGTCCGAAGACAGAGATTGATATATAGGATGACCTCATTTGATTACCGGAAAGTTTTTGGCATTACGGGAAATGTATCGGGAGTGACGAATGGGTTCTGTATGTTCACCGGGGGGCAGCCCACCCGGGGAAGCCCATAGGCCTTAGGGGTGCTGAACCAGCCCTTAGTGGGCTGGTGGGCAAGCCCAAGAAGGCCCCTGCGCAAGAGATAAGAAAAATCAAAGAGAAAGAAAAAAAGGGGGAAGTGGGAGGGAAGGGAAGGACTCCACCTTCCAATCCTAGTTGGACTAGGATTGGAGGAGGAATCTTCCTTCCCCCCTTCAGCCGACCCCTTGGGGCTCTCTTGAGCCTCAAGGAAGGTCCCTCCCCCTCCCTCCTATATATACTGAGGTATTAGGGCTGATTTGAGACAACTTTGCCACGGCAGCCCGACAACATACCTCCACGGTTTTCCCTCTAGATCGCATTTCTGCGGAGCTCGGGCGGAGCCCTACTGAGATAAGATCATCACCAACCTCCGAAGCGCCGTCACGCTGCCGGAGAACTCATCTACCTCTCCGTCTCTCTTGCTGGATCAAGAAGGCCGAGATCATCATCGAGTTGTACGTGTGCTGAACGCGGAGGTGTCGTCCGTTTGGCACTAGATCGGAGCGGATCGTGGGACGGATCGTGGGACGGTTCGTGGGACGGTTCACGGGGCGGATCGAGGGACGTGAGGACGTTCCACTACATCAACCGCGTTTCTTAATGCTTCTTGTTGTGCGATCTACAAGGGTACGTAGATCAGAAATCCCCTCTCGTAGATGGACATCACCATGATAGGTCTTCGTGCGCGTAGGAAATTTTTGTTTCCCATGCGACGTTCCCCAACAGTCTTGAGGCTAAAATCTTTTAGTCAAGGGTACCCCTACTAAAATGTGGATTAGTCCTCTCTCTCCTCATTTAACTCCTCTCCTTTAACACATGCGAGTTCTGGATTGGAGGATTTGGAGGATAATAAATGTTCATTAACTTGATTTTAGTCTCTTTAGTATTTGGATCCAAGCATGGGTGAGGCTAGCAAGTTTTAGTCCCACTACTTTTAGTCATGGGACTAAAACGTATCCAAGCACCCTCATAATCAACCCCTCCGAAGGGAAGATCCTATGATGTTGCTGCCAAATTTTCTCACAATGAGCCATCTTTAGAAGATTCATATGGCTCGTGTCTGCCTAAGAGCATCTCTAACAAATGTCGTAAAAACACAAAGTGTAAAACTGATATACGGGTCAAAAAAGCATTTTAAAGGTTCATTTTAGCTATGCCTGAACGGAAACTGTAAAAGAAACTGTAAAATTACAATAAAGAGCTCCTTCCTCCGGTCCAGCGGCCGCCGCCCCTTCCTCCAGCCGGCCACGCCGATCGCGTCCAACCCCGCCGAATGCGCCCCGTCGCCCGTCGGTCGCGCCCCGTTGCCCGTCAGCCATGCCCCGTCATCCGCGGCACGTCCCTATCGACCGCGCCCCATCACCACGCCGGTCGCGCCTTGTCGCGTGACGGCCATGCCTTGTCGCCTCCGTCATCAGCGCCTTGCTCTATTGCCAGCCGCGGCGGGCAAGCCGTACCCCTTTGGCTACCGCGCTGGGAGGATTCCGGTGGTCAGGCCGAGGTTATAGGAGGCCATGACGAGTTCAAGCTCGTCCAATTCAAACCGACGGCGATCTATTGCGGCGTCCAGCGGCCTTTTTCGGCGGTGATGAATTCTGGCGAGTTTAGGGCAGATTCCGGTAAACTCTGTGGTGGCGTTTTTGCTCCGATGAGGTTTGACCGGTATACGGGGCCCCCTAGAATCGACCTTCCAACCTTCAAAAATAAGGTTTTCGGGTGTGGCTTTTCCGTGTCCCTTAAAAAAATTACGGGTTGGACCACTTTTACGGTTTCTCTTCTGCACACTTTTTGTGACCAAAACTGTAAAACACAAAAAAAATTTACGGGTTTTACTACTTATACGGAGTGTGCTAGAGATGCTCTAAGCATGTCCGGGTAAATCTCAATTCGAACGGTTCCTATGTCACAAATGAAGATGTGTTGGCGTGGTGCTGGCATGCTATTGCGGACTAAAGTAGGGGGCATCATCTTCTCGGGATGCAGCAAGTTGTTCTCTTGTCGGGATGCATTGGAGGCGGAATTGTGCGTGTGTACGCAAGGAATTTCCATTGCTATCCAAAGGAGTGAACTTCCTATCATCATTGAGATGGATTCACTCACTCAATTGCTATTATCCAAAGCCACAAGGTGGACAAATCAGTTTACACCTTCACTGTCAAGGGAATCAAGCACTTCAGAGGTCTTTGTGATTCTTGTATTACTCATGTAACTCATACCCAAAAATAAGGCTAGCGACTGTGTGGTTAGTTTTGCAAGAACAGAGAGCAGCACTACGACGTGGATCCGTTCAGGTCCTCTTGGAGTTATAGGGCTTCTCATTAGTGATTGTAAAGACATTATGATAGAGTAATATAAGTTCACCCCCACCATCCCAAAAAGTTAGGCTCAAACCAAACACATCTATATCATATGGAATGATACTAGGAGAACAGGAGTACGAAAGTAGATCACATCAAGTCGCCAGCCCTTCCTTTGTCACGGACTAAAGGGGGCTTAACCCACATGTCAGTGACCACCAGGTTTGATGCATGCCATAGGACCCTAGTCTCTATTCACAAGAAGCGCCAAGACCCTAAGTTTGGGGATGCCCAAGGCACCCCAAGATAATATTCAACGAAGACACAAGCGTCTAAGCTTGGGGATGCCCCGGATAGCATGATGATACGTCCCCAAAGTATCTATAATTTCAAATTGTTCCATTCTATTATATTGATTATTGGATATATTATATGCATTTATTGTTGGAAATATGCCCTAGAGGCAATAATAAATTAGTTATTATTATATTTCCTTGTTCATGATAATCGTTTATTGTCCATGCTAGAATTGTATTGATTGGAAACTCAAATACATGTGTGGATACATAGACAACACATTGTCCCTAGTGAGGCTCTAGTTGACTAGCTCGTTGATCCAAGATGGTCAAAGTTTCCTGGCCATAGACAAGTGTTGTCACTTGATAACGGTAACACATCATTAGGAGAATGATGTGATGGACAAGGCCCAAACTATGAACATAGCATATGATTGTGTCAGTTTATTGCTGATGTATTCTGCATGTCGATGTATCTATTCCTATGACCATGAGATCATGCAACTCCCGGGCACCGGAGGAATACCTTGTATGTATCAAATGTCGCAACGTAACTGGGTGACTATAAAGGTGCTCTCCAGGTATCTCCGAAGGTGTCTGTTGGGTTGGCGTGAATCAAGACTGGGATTTGTCACTCCGTATGACAAAGAGGTATCTCGGGGCCCACTCGGTAATACAAAATCACAACAAGCCTTGCAAGCAATGTGATTAAGGAGTTAGTCACGGGATCTTGTATTACAGAACGAGTAAAGGGACTAGCTGGTAACAAGATTGAACTAGGCATAGAGATATCGACGATCAAATCTCGGGCAAGTAACATACCGAAGGACAAAGGGAACATCATACTGGATTAACTGAATCCTTGACATAGAGGTTCAACTGATAAAGATCTTCATAGAATATGTAGGAGCCAATATGGGCATCCAGGTCCCGCTATTGGTTATTGACCGGAGAGTGTCTTAGGTCATGTCTGCATAGTTCTCGAACCCGCACGGTCTGCACACTTAAGGTTCGGTGATGTATCGGTATTATTGAGTTATGTGTGTTTGGTGACCAAAAGTTGTTCGGAGTTCCGGATGAGATCCCGGGAGTCACGAGGATCTCCAGAATGGTCCAGAGGTAAAGATTTATATATAGGAAAGTTGCATTTGGCGTCCGGAAAGTTTTCGGACATTACCGGTAAAGTACCGAGAGTGACGAATGGGTTCCGGGGTTTTATCGGGAGGGGCGACCCACCCAGGACAGAACCTAAAAGGCCTAAAGGTGGTGCACCAGCCCTTAGTGAGCTGGTGCGGCCAGCCCAAGATGGCCTATTTCGGCCAAGAAGCAAAGAGGGAAAAATCCCAAAGGGATAGGGGGGATATTCCAAGTGGGACGAGTCCTACTTGGAGTAGGATTGGAGGTGGACTCCTCCACCTCCTATTCGGCTGAAACAAAGGAGGAGCCTTTGGCTTCCTCCTCCCCTCCCTCCCTCCTATATATACTAGAGGATTTTGAGGACAGCCCTAACCCTAATAAGCCACGGGTTCCCTCTCTCTCTTTAGATCGTTTTCTCCTCTAGATTAGTTCTGTAGAGCTTGGTGAAGCCCTGCTAGATTAGTTCACCCTAATATGCAAATCATGCCACATGGGCAAGATGACTGAAGGCCTCATTTTCCAGTGAGATGGAACGAGCAAGTGACTTATTAGAAATAGTACATTTTGATGTATGCAGTCCAATGAGTGCTGAAGCACGCAATGGATATTGTTATGTTCTTACTTCACTAATGATTTGAGTAGATACAAATGTATTTACTTAATGAATCACGAGTCTGAAGTGTTGAAAAGTTCAAAAAATTTAGAGTGAAATAGAAGATAGTCGTGACAAGAGGATGATATGTCTACGATGTGATCGTAGAAGTGAATATCTGAGTTGCGAGTTTGGTATACATTTAACACAATGTGGAAATTGTTTTCACAACTCATGCCACCAGGAACACCATAGTGAGATGATGTGTCCAAACATCATAGTCGTGCCCTATTGAATATGGTGCATACTATGATGTCTCTTATCGAATTACCACTATTGTTTTGGGTTATGCATTAGAGACAACCATATCCATCTTATAAAGGGCACCATTTACTTCCATTGAGATGACACCGTATGAACTATGGTTTAGAGAAACCTAAGCTGCTGTTTCTTAAAGTTTGGGGTTATGATGCTTATGTCAAAAGGATTCACCCTGGTAAGCTTGAACCCGAAGCGGATAATTGCATCTCATAGGATACCCAGAGGAATCGGTTGTGTATACCTCCTATCTCAGATCCAAAAACAAAGTGTTTGTTGATAAAAACGTGTCCTTTCTCGAGAAAGAGTTTCTTTCGAAAGAATTGAGTGGGAGGATGGTGGAACTTGATGAGGTTGTTGAAATGTCACTTCAGACAGAGTGTAGCAGGGCGCAGAAAGTTGTTCCTCTGGCGCGTACACCAAATTGAAGAGGAAGCCAATGATGATGATCATGAAGCTTCAGATCAAGTTACTACCGAACCTCGTATGCTGCCAAGGACACGTACTGCCCCACAGTAGTACGGTAATCTTGTCTTTAGGTCATGTTGTTGGACAACAATGAACCTACGAGCTATGGAGAAGCGATGGTGGGCCTGGATTCCGACAAATGGCTAGAGGCCATGAAACCCGAGATAGGATCCATGTATGAAAAAAAGTGTTAACTTTGGAAGAACTACTTGATGGTTGTAAGGATATTAAGTACAAATGGATCTTTAAAAGGAAGACATACGATGATGATAAATGTCACCATTTAGAAAGCTCGGCTTGTCGCAAAGAGGTTTCCGACAAGTTCAATGAGTTGACTATCATGAGACTTTCTCACACGTAGCGATGTTAAAGTCTATTGGAATTATGTTAGCAGTTGCTGCATTTTTTGATTATTAAATTTGGTAGATGGATGTCAAAACACTGTTTCCTTGACGGTTTCCTTGAGGAAAGGTTGTATGTGATACAACCAGAAGGTTTTGTCGATCCTAAGGATGCTAACAAGTATGCAACCTCCAGCGATCCTTCTATGGACTAGAGCAAGCATCTGGGAGTTGGAATATATGGTTTGATGAGATGATCAAAACTTTTGGGTTTATACAAAGTTTATGAGAAACTTGTATTTCGAAGAAAGTGAGTGGGAGCACTATAGAATTTCTGATGAGTATATGTGTGATAGCCTGTCATATTAGGGATGATAGACTACTCATTTCAATAAGGAATTCCTTCTTTTCCGGGAGCCCATTCGAACAAAACTCCCAAGTTAAGCGTGCTCCGCTTGGAGTAGTTCTAGGATGGGTGACCGACCGAGAAGTTGATCCTGGGTGCGCATGAGTGAGGACAAAGTGCGCAGAAAAGACTAGTATTGATATGTGGGGCCAGTCTAGATCCCGCGAGCAGTAACGACCGTCGGCGGGTGTGTCTGGGGCGTTACAAGTTTGGTATCAGAGCCGACCCTCGCGGTTACACGGATGTTTGTGGACGCGTGTGTGGTCATGTTGTTCATGACGTTTGTAACCCGTCGTGGCACACGGCATGGTACATGTACTGGACTGGATGCACATACGTTTCTACCAAGAGGGAACGCTCATGTGGCCCGACGATGGTATCAGAGCCGACCCTCGCGGTTACACGGATGTTTGCGGACGCGTGTACGGTCATGTTGTTCATGACGTTTGTAACCCGTCGTGGCACACGGCATGGTACATGTACTGGACTGGATGCACATACGTTTCTACCAAGAGGGAACGCTCATGTGGCCCGACGAGGACGTCGGTTCGTCTGAGTGGTGGTGTATGTGATAGCCTGGCATATTAGAGATGATAGACTACTCATATCAATAAGGAATTCCTTCTTTTCCGGGAGCCAATTCGAACAGAACTCCGAGTTTAAGCGTGGTCGGCTTGGAGTAGTTCTAGGATGGGTGACCGACCGGGAAGTTGATCCCGGGTGCGCATGAGTGAGGACAAAGTGCGCAGAAAAGACTAGTATTGATATGTGGGGCCAGTCTAGATCCCGCCAGGAGTAACGACCGCCGGCGGGTGTGTCCGGGGCGTTACAATATGTTTCCCACATATTGATGATCGGGAATGATGTAGGATTTTTGTAAAGCATATAGGGTTGTTTGAAAGGAGTTTTTCAAAGGAAAACCTGGATAAAGCTACTTGAACATCGAGCATCAAGATCTATAGAGATAGATCAAGACGCTTGATAAAACTTTCAACGAATACATACTGTTAGAGCATATTTCTCCGTACGTGGTTTTGGTAATTGATGACAATCCCTATGGACTAATGGTTGCCTTAAGTTATATTTGAAGGATTTGTCCATAGGCACTTCTTGAAGTCCATCTGTTGGTTTGAAGGAGTTTATCTGATGACCAAGGTGGTATTCAAGGTATTACCCAAAGAATGTTCATAAATACACAAGGTTGATCAAGACTAAGACAAAGAGTAAATCAAGATGATCAACACACAAAGCGTACAAGATGTACCGAGACGGATCAAGTGATCCCATGGTATGGTAAGCATTGTCCATAACGCTTTTGTGTACTAAGCCCTCGCCTTCGTGAGAGTCCTATGTGGGTTTAGGTGTGTTTCCATGGGTTTGCGTCAAGAGGAAGATCTCATTCAACCTATGAAGGATGACATCAAGTGGTGATTGTCATCAAGATTGTGGTGTGCAAGTTCAAGTGGTGCATCACGAAGATATCATGCTTGAAGCTTGCCATCCATTGTGGTGGCAATGGACTTGTGAAGATGTGTTGAAGAGTGGCTCACCCATAGTGAGTATGGGGAGCAATCAACTAGTCTTCATCAAACCAACACAATCAAGAAAGGTGGTCCATCTTGAGGAAGACAAGATCATCATCATCTAGCTCAAGAGGACTAGGTGCAAGGTATAAGTTTGCCCTTGATAGGTTTTTCTTTTTTAGGATAGATTGTCGTACAGTTGAGGAGGGCTCTCAAGTGAGTAGCTTGATCGTATCGTTCGTTGAGATATCAAACCATTTGCATCCTTGCATCATCTTTCTTGGTTCTTGTTTGGTGTTTCTCTTTGTGAGTATTAGAGCTTATGGTCATCTTCATGACAAGCTCGAGTTCATCGAAAACGGAGTCCATATGCATCTTCTATGATGTTTTCGATGTTGGAAGTTTTTGCCAGTTTTTCATTCACAGAGGTCTCACATATCTATATCATTGGCATTTTCATAACTGTTGTTGGATAGCTCTTATCGTCCTGAATCCAACAAGCTTGAGTTTGCTCAATTCAGAGCTCGTATGCGAAAGTTATGGTAGTTCTCGGCAGGTTTTATTTTTCGAGCGGAAGTACCGCTCTGGGGGAGCGGTAGTACCGCTCCAGCAGTACTGCCTCCCTCCCCTGCCGCTCACACTTCCGCTTAAATATTTTCTCTGGCTTCTTCGGTCACTTTGTCCATGTTGAGCGGAAGTACCGCTCTGTGCTGGGCGATACTACCGCTACAAACGGAAGTACCACTCTCTATAGGACGGTAGTACCGCCCAAGCCATAGTACCATCGAGGTGCACGAAACTACTGCTTAGTTGTGTCGTTGGGCAGAATAACGGCTAGATTTCCTCCCACTATAGAAGGGGGTCTTCTTCCCCAATGGTTTTTATCTGTTGAGCTCGTGTTCTTCCCCCATTGTTAACCTTCTTCGAGCTTGCTAACTCTCAATCCCTCCAATGATTCTTGCTAGTTCTTGAGGGAAAAGAGAGAGGAGATCTAGATCCACATCTCCACCAATCACTTTCTCCTCTATGTGAGGGGAACCCCTTGGATCTCGATCTTGGAGTTCTTTGTGAGCTTGTTCTTCCTCTCATATTACTCCATGGCTTTTGTTGTTGTGGAGGGATTTGAGTGTGAGGGACTTGACCACTTCATGTGTTCTTGCCATTGCATTGGTTGCATCGGTTTGAGTTCTCCACGGTGATACGTCGAAGTGAAAGTTGAGAAGCTCATTACTCTTGGGTGCTTGCTACCCTAGAGCTTGTTCTTCTTGGGTGCTTTGGCTTCCTAGAAGCTTGGTGGTGCCTTGGAGCTCAATCATTGTGGTGTAAAGCTCCGGGCAAGCGTCGGGCTATCCAATTAAGTTGTGGAGATTGCCCCGGGCATTCGAGGTCACCTCGAAGCCATATGCCATTGTGGTGAAGCTTCGTGGTGTCGTTGGGGTCTCCAATTAAGTTGTGGAGATTGTCCCAACCTTGTTTGTACGGGTTCGGTGACCGCCCTTAATGGTCCCTTAGCGGACTCACGTCATCTTGCATTGTGCGAGGGCGTGAGGAGAGTACGGTGGCCTCAGTGGTATTTTGGGGAGCATTGTGCCTCTACACCTGAAAGGATCGATATGGTTGACTAGAGGGGGTGAATAGGCAACTGCCAATTTTTAGTTCTTCTTAATAAATTAGAGTTAGCAACAAAAGGTTCTCTAGATGAAAAGCTAGGTGAGCAACCTATATGATGCTAACAACCACGACAACAAGTGCAACCAAGGAATACACCACAACAATAATAAATACAAAGTAAAGATAAGAGATAACCGCAAGTGGAACCGATGGAGACGAGGATGTGTTACCGAAGTTCCTTCCCTTTGACAGGAAGTACGTCTCCGTTGGAGCGGTGGGGAGGAACAATGCTCCCCAGGAAGCCACTAGGGCCACCGTATTCTCCTCACGCCCTCACACAATGCGAGATGTCGTGATTCCACTATTGGTGCCCTTGAAGACGACGGCTGGACCTTTACAAACAAGGTTGGGGAAATCTCCACACAAAGCTTGGAGGCTCCCAACAAGACCATGAAGCTTCACCGCAATGAAATATGGCTCCGAGGTGACCTCAACCGTCTAGGGTGCTCAAACACCCAAGAGTAACAAGATCCACAAGGGATTAGTGGGGGGAATCAAATATCTATTGGTGGAAGTGTAGATCAGGGCCTTCTCAACCAATCCCTAGGAAATCAACAAGTTTGGTTGGCTAGGGAGAGTGATCGGGCAAGAATGAGCTTTTGGAGCAACAATGGAGCTTGGAGAGGCAATAGGTAACCTTCCCAGGGAATAAGACCCCTTTATATAGTGGGGGGAACAATCCAACCATTACCCCCCACTCACAGCACTAGGAGAGTGGTACTACCGCTGCTAGGAGCGGTACTACCACTGCTAGGAGCGGTACTACCGCGGCAAGGAGCGGTACTACCGCACGGTAGTTCACCAACCATAGTAGTAACAAATTACTACCGCGCCTACCACTATAGAGGCAAAATGATGCGCAAAAATTCCGAGGAGCAGTAGTAAGAAACTACTACCGCCCATAGAGCGATAGTAAAAAAGTACTACCGCTGGCCCTTTTGCACATGCAGGGGAAAACATGTTGGAGCTCCATTGAAGCAAGGGAAAGGTGGTGCAATGGAAATGTATACGTGTTGATTACACCCAAACCTTTCTGAAGCGGACCCCCTCTTAATAGTACGGCTTTCCTACGACTCAAATCCACCAAAGAGAAATGTAGAAAGCAACCATCTTTGAAAGACTCCGAGGGGCACCGAATCGTCTTGTGCCTAGTCATGAATAATCTGAAATGTTCAATGCACACGACTAGTCCGCGCAGGCATTGTCATCAATCACTAAAATCACTTAGGGAGAAATATGCCCTAACAATCTCCCCCTTTTTGGTGGATTGATGACAATACATGATTTGCACTAAAGGATATAAAAATAACATATGCAAACCCAAAATCTACAAACTAGAGATAGGCTCCCCCTGGATGTGTGCATACTTTAGAGAAAGGACATGGTCTGTCCAACACACAACCAAGGAAAAGCACTCCCCCTAGATTTTATAGGCGATGCCTTCCTTGCAACAGACTGAATAATCACTAAGCATGGAAGCAAGGCATAGCATGTGAGCATGTAGATAAGGGCACATAATAATTAGACTCACAAGCTACTAATATACTGGATAATAATGAGAGAATAAAGATAGAGGAGTGATAGCATATGCCTCACACCATATGATAAAGTACGACGTCTCCTGGTCTCACACACAAAGCAAAAACTACCAAAGTAGCAACGAAAGTTCAACGAATAAAGCAACATAGAAAACGAGGAAACTCGCAAATCCTACACTCTCCCCCCTTTGGCATCAGGACCCCGAAAAGGTAGAGAGGACACCTGCGACACAGGTGGTAGCTTAAAATGTACATGACTCAGCCATCGGACTCCTCAGCATACTCCTCATCAGTCTCATCTCCTGTCTCCTCATCAGACTCCTTGTCAGACTCAGCCCACTAAAGATTCTTCTTTTTCATCCAAGCACCTTCAGGAGTAATGTCTTGCTCAGACCCACTGGAGATGTGCACGTCGAGCTTCCTCATAATCAGCTTGTCACGCTGACGGCTCTGCTTCTAAGCAACGTGAGTCATGTACTGCCCCTTCGCCAGCATGCAAAACAAGGTCTTCATCCGGTCCTTGAGCTTATTTGCCCAAGATGGCTCGGCAGAGGAAGGCACATGTGACTCTGGAATGCCCTCATCCTCAGCCGCAACCTCATCCTCATCAGTATCCACAGTGGCAGCAGCAGGTGTAGTGGTTGTGTTGGCCCACTTGTTCTTCTGTCGCAACTTAATAGGCTCATGGCGAATCCAACCGGGAGCTTGGAACTCTACATGTGGCATGGCCTCTACCCACTTCTTTCGGATCAGGTAAAATAGATAGGGGCCATAGATGGGAACCTTATGGTAAAAAACTGCCAACTGAAACTCACTCCACATGACGTGAGACACATCAAGCGGTCCAGAGGCATGATGCCCCCTTTCCGGCACATCAGAAGCATATCCACCACGTATGAATGCACCTAGTCCTTGTTGCCAACGCGCGGGAAAAAGATTGTTGCGAAAGATATGGTGCATGACATCAAGGAATGGGTTCAACACGTGAGAGACCTCACCAAATGGGGACACCTTCTCAAGAAAGTAGGGCAGCAACTTCTCCTTAGCTATAGCAGATGGCTTAGCGTATGGGCGCAAACCAACTGGGTGCTCAAGCCCCTCATCATAAACATTTAGAAAATCCATAAACTCCTTCCAAGTAGCAGACAACCTCTCCCCATTGGTCATCCAAGTCATAGTGCGCGCTGCATCAGAGTGGAAGTGGACTGTAACAAAGAACTAAGCCACTATCTCAGGATCAAAGTCGAGGTGAAACGTGATGAGCTCCGCAATCCCAAGTTGTTCCACCATGGTTAGATGTTCACCAAAGTACGACGGGTCCTTCTTCAGATGGTCCATGTCAATCCACTAAACTGGTACATAAATATTCTTATTGGTCTTGATCACATCTTCATAAATGAGAGCCCGCTACTTAGACCAGAACAGTTCACATCCTGGGAGATGAACCCTATCGTTGTCATAGGGGTTGATCTTCCGGCGAACCTGAAACTCAGCTTGTGGCATGGCATCCCAATCGACAGTGTTTTCCTTGTTCTTGTGAGAGGGCCGCTTAAAGTTGCGTTTTGGATCCTTGAATTCCTCGGGTGCATCTGAAGTGCGAGGGCGCTTGGAACTGGCATCCCGAGGAGGGTTCGAGCGCCTGGAGCCACCACCTATGACATGGAACGCAAACTCAAGAAAATGACAAAAGAAGTCAAGGCAAAGACCAAAGAAAACCATAAAATCCCAAGGAGCCTAGGGGTGGGAACCCTAGGGCGTGGGGGTTGCCTCCCACCAACTTGGGAGGCAATCCACCCCCCTTGGCCGTCGCTGCCCCCTCCTAGGCTATCTAGGGTGGCCGGCCCGCTCTCCCCTTCCTCCTATAAATAGAGGAAGGGTGAGAGGGATGCGTACACACCTGGACACTCTCCCCTGGCGCAGCCCTACCCCTCCACTCCTCCTCCTCCGTAGCGCTTGGCGAAGCCCTGCCGGAGATCCATAAGCTCCACCGCCACCACGTCGTCGTGCTGCTGGAGCTCTCCCTCAACTTCTCCTTCCCCTTGCTGGATTAAGAAGGAGGAGACATCCATGGGTTGTACGTGTGTTGAATGCAGAGGCACCATTCCTTCGGTGCTTGGATCGGATCTTCCACGATTTGAATCGCCGCGAGTACGACTCCATCAACCGCGTTCTTTGCAACGCTTCCGCTTAGCGATCTTCAACGGTATGAAGATGTTTTCCCTCTCTCTCGTTGCTAGCATCTCATAGATTGACTTGGTGACAGGTAGGAAAATTTTGAATTATTACTACGTTCCCCAACAGTGGCATCATGATCTAGGTCTATTCGTAGATTCTATGCACGAGTAGAACAGAAGTACTTGTGGGAGATGATTTGGTCAATTTTCTTACTGTTACTAGTCCTATCTTGATTCAGCGACATTGTGGGATGAAGCGGCCCGGACGGACTTTACACGTACTCTTACGTGAGACAGGTTCCACCGCATGACATGCACTTGTTGCATAAGGTGGCTAGCGGATGTCTATCTCTCCCACTTTACTCGGATCGGATTCGATGAAGAGGGTCCTTATGAAGGGTAAATAGCAATTGGCATATCACCATTGTGGTTGTGACGTAGGTAAGAAACGTTCTTGCTAGAAACCCATAGCAGCCACGTAAAACTTGCAACAACAATTAAAGGACGTCTAACTTGTTTATGCAGGGTATGATGTGTGATGTGATATGGCCAAAAGGATGTGATGAAATATACGTGATGTATGAGATTGATCATGTTCTTGTAATAGGAATCACGGCTTGCATGTTGATGAGTATGACAACTGGCAGGAGCCATAGGAGTTGTCTTAATTTATTGCATGACATGTGTGTCAATCAAAAACGCCATATAATTACTTTAATTTATTGCTAACTGTTAGCCATAGTAGTAGAAGTGATAGTTGGCGAGACAACTTCATGAAGACACGATGATGGAGATCATGGTGTCATGTCGGTGACAATGGTGATCATGTCGCGCCCCGAAGATGGAGATCAAAGGCGCAAGATGATATTGGCCATATCATGTCACTTTATGATTTGCATGTGATGTTTATCATGTTATTACATCTTATTTTCTTAGAATGACGGTAGTAAATAAGATGACCCCTCACTAAAATTTCAAGAAACGTGTTCCCCCTAAGTGTGCACCGTTGTGAAGGATCGTTGTTTCGAAGCACCACATGATGATCGGGTGTGATAGATTCTAACGTTCGCATACAACGGGTGTAAGCCAGATTTGCACATGCGAAACACTTAGGTTAACTTGACGAGCCTAGCATGTACAGACATGGCCTCGGAACACGAGAGACCGAAAGGTTGAACATGAGTCGTATGGTAGATACGATCAACATGGAGATGTTCACCATTGATGACTAATCCGTCTCACGTGATGATTGGACACGACCTAGTTGATATGGATCATGTATCACTTAGATGATTAGAGGGATGTCTATCTGAGTGGGAGTTCATTAAATAATTTGATTAGATGAACTTAATTATCATGAACTTAGTCTAAAATTGCCTTTACAATCTATAGTGTAGATCGAATGGCCCACGCTCATGTTCCCCTCAACTTCAACGCGTTCCTAGAGAAAACCAAGCTGAAAGACGATGGAATCAACTATACGGACTGGGTCCATAACTTGTGGATCATCCTCATAGCTTCCAAGAAAATATATGTCCTTGATACACCGATAGGTGACGCACCTAAATTCCCAGCGGCTCAAGACGTTATGAACGCCTGGCAGTCTCTAGTGATGATTAATCCCTGGTTCAGTGCGACACGCTTTACAGTTTACAACCGGGGCTCCAAAAGCGTTTTGAGCAACATGGAGCATATAAGACGTTCCAAGAGCTGAGAATGGTTTTTCAAGCTCATGCCCGGGTCGAGAGATATGAAGTCTCCAACAAGTTCTTGAGTTGTAAGATGGAGGAAAATGGTTCTGTCAGCGAACACATACTCAAAATGTGTGGGTTGCACAACCGCTTGTCTTAGCTGGGAGTTAATATTCCGGATGACTCGGTTATTGACATAATCCTCCAGTCGCTTCCACCTAGCTACAAAAGCTTTGTGATGAACTACAATATGCAAGGGATGGAGAAGTCCATTCCTTTGTTATATTCGATGCTGAAATCAACGGATGTGGAAATCAAAAAGGAACATCAAGTGTTGATGGTGAATAAGACCACCAGTTTCAAGAAAGACACGGGTAAGAAGAACTTCAAGAAGGATGGCAAAGCAATTGTCGCGCCCGGTAAATCAGTTGCCGGGAAGAAGCCCAAGAATGGACACAAGCCTGAGACTGAGTGCTATTATTGCAAGGGAACCGGCCACTGGAAGCGGAACTGCCCCAAGTACTTAGCGGATAAGAAGGCCGGTAACGTCAAAGGTATATATGATATACATGTTATTGATGTGTACCTTACCAGCGCTCGTAGTAGCTCCTGGGTATTTGATACCGGTGCGGTTGCTCACATTTGTAACTCAAAATAGGAGCTGTGGAATAAGCGGAGACTGGTGAAGGACGAGGTGACGATGCGCGTCGGGAATGGTTCCAAGGTTGATGTGATCACCGTCGGCATGCTACCTCTACATCTACCTTCAGGATTAGTTTTAAACCTCAATAATTGTTATTTAGTACCATATTTGAGCATGAGCATTGTATTTGGATCTCGTTTGATGCGAGATGGCTACTCATTTAAATCCGAGAATAATGCTTGTTCTATTTATATGAGAGATGTGTTCTATGGTCATGCCCCGCTGGGCAATGATTCATTCTTAATGAATCTCGAACGTGATATTACACATATTCACAGTGTGAGCACCAAACAATGTAATGTTGATAATGATAGTCCCACATACTTGTGGCATTGCCGCCTTGGTCATATCGGTATCAAGCGCATGAAGAAACTCCATGCGGCTTTTGGAGTCTCTTGATTATGAATTATTTGACACGTGCGAACCATGCCTCATGAGAAAGATGACTAAGACTCCGTTCTCCGGAACAATGGAGCGAGCAACCAACTTGTTGGAAATAATACTTACTGATGTATGCGGTCTAATGAGCGTTGAGGCTCGCGGTAGCTGTCGTTATGTTCTCACCCTCAATGATGACTTAAGCAGATATGGGTATGTCTACTTAATGAAACACAAGTCTGAGACCTTTGAAAGGTTCAAAGAATTTCAGAGTGATGCAGAGAATCAACGTGACAAGAAAATAAAGTTCTTACGATCTGATGGTGGAGGAGAATGTTTGAGTCATGATTTTGGCACGCACTTAACGAAATGTGGAATTGTTTCACAACTCATGTCGCCTCGCACACCTCAGTGTAACGGTGTGTCTGAACGTCGTAATCACACTCTATTGTATATGGTGCGATCTATGATCTCTCTTACTGATTTACCGCTATCATTTTGGGGATATGCATTGGAGACTACCGCATTCACTTTAAATAGGGCACCGTCTAAATCCTTTGAGATGACACCATATGAATTATGGTTTGGGAAGAAACCTAAGCTGTCGTTTCTGAAAGTTTGGGGATGCGATGCTTATGTCAAGAAACTTCAACCTGAAAAGCTCGAACCCAAGTCCGAAAAGTGCGTCTTCATAGGATACCCTAAGGAAACTATTGGGTATACCTTCTATCTCAGATCCGAAGGCAAGATCTTTGTTGCCAAGAATGGATCCTTTTTGGAGAAAGAGTTTCTCTCAAAAGAAGTGAGTGGGAGGAAAGTAGAACTTGATGAGGTAATTGTACCCCTCTCGAACCGGAGAGTAGCGCAGCGCAAGAAAATGTTTCTGTGGTGCGTGCACCGACTAGAAAGGAAGTTAATAATGATGATCATGAAACTTCGGATCAAGTTACTACTGAACTTCGTAGGTCCACGGGGACACGTTCCGCACCAAAGTGGTACGGCAACCCTATCCTGGAAATCATGTTGTTAGACAACGGTGAACCTTCGAACTATGAAGAAGCGATGGCGGGCCCGAATTCCAACAAATGGCTTGAAGCCATGAAATCCAAGATAGGATCCATGTATGAGAACAAACTATGGACTTTGGTGGACTTGCCCAATGATCGGCAAGCCATAGAAAATAAATGGATCTTTAAGAAGAAGACTGTTGCGGATGGTAATGTGACCGTCTATAAGGCTCGGCTTGTCACTAAGGGTTATCGACAAGTTCAAGGAGTTTACTACAATGAGACTTTCTCACCTGTAGCGATGCTGAAGTCCGTCCGAATCATGTTAGCAGTTGCCGAATTTTATGATTATGAAATTTGGCATACGGACGTCAAAATGGCTTACCTTAACGACTTTCTTAAAGAAGAATTGTATATGATGCAACCGAAAGGTTTTGTCGATCCTAAATGCTCACAAGGTGTGAAAGCTCTAGCGCTCCATCTATGGGCTGGTGTAAGCATCTCGGAGTTGGAGCATTTGCTTTGATGAGGTGATCAAAGCGTTTGGGTTTGTATAGACTTATGGAGAAGCATGTATTTACAAGAAAGTGAGTGGGAGCTCTGTAGCATTTCTTATTTTATATGTGGATGACATATTGTTGATGGGAAATGATATAGAATTTTTGGAAAGCATGAAGGCCTACTTGAATAAGTGTTTTTCAATCAAGGACCTTCGAGAAGCTGCTTACATATTAGGCATCAAGATCTATAGAGATAGATCAAGACACCTCATTGGTCTTTCATAAAGCACATACCTTGACAAGATACTGAAGAAGTTCAATATTTATAAGTCCAAGAAGGGGTTCTTGCCTATATTGCAAGATGTGAGATTGAGCACACCTCAATGCCCGACCCCGGCAAAAGATAGAGAAAAGATGAGTATAGTCCCCTATGCTTCAGCCATAGGCTATATTATGTATGACATGTTGTGTACCAGACATGATGTGAACCTTGCCATAAGTTTGGTAGGGAGGTACCATAGTGATCCCGAAATGGATCACTGGACAGCGGTCAAGAATGTACTTAAGTACCTGAAAAGGACTAAATATATGTTTCTCGTTTATGGAGGTGCCGAAGAGCTTGTCGTAAAGGGTTACGTCGATGCTAGCTTCGTCACAGATCCGGAAGACTCCAAGTCACAAACCGGATACGTGTATATTTTGAATGGTGGGACAGTCAGCTGGTGCAGTTGCAAGAAAAACGCCGTGGCGGCATCTACATGTGAAGCTGAGTGCATAGCTGCTTCGGAAGCAGCGCAGGAAGGAGTCTAGATGAAGGAGTTCATCACCGACCTAGGAGTGATTCCCAATGCGTCGGGCCCGATGACTCTCTTGTGTGACAACATTGGAGCTATTGACATTGCCAAGGAGCCCGGGTTTCACAAGAAGACCAAGCACATCAAGTGCCGCTTCAACTCCATTCGTGGTTACATTCAGGATGGAGATATATATATATATTTGTAAAGTACATACAGATCTGAATGTCGCAAATCCGTTGACTAAACCTCTTCCACGAGCGAAACATGATCAACACCAGAACTCTATGGGTGTTGGATTCATCACAATGTAACTAGATTACTGACTCTAGTGCAAGTGGGAGACTGTTGGAAATATGCCCTAGAGGCAATAATAAAATGGTTATTATTATATTTCCTTTTTCATGATAATAGTCTATTGTTCATGCTATAATTGTATTAACCGGAAACCGTAATACATGTATGAATACATATACCAAACCATGTCCCTAGCGAGCCTCCAGTTGAATAGCTCGTTGATCAATAGATGGTCATGCTTTCCTGACCATGGACATTGGATGTTGTTGATAAGGGGATCACATCATTAGGAGAATGATGTGATGGACAATACCCAATCCGAAGCATAGCACAAGATCGTGTAGTTTGTATGCTAGAGCTTTTCTAATGACAAGTATCATTTCCTTAGACCATGAGATTGTGCAACCCCCGGATATCGTAGGAATGCTTTGGGTGTATCAAACGTCACAACGTAACTGGGTGACTATAAAGGTGCACTACATGTATCTCCGAAAGTGTGTGCTGGGTTGGTACGAATCGATACTGGGATTTATCACTGTGTGTGACGGAGAGGTATCTCTGGGCCCACTCAGTAATACATCATCATAATGAGCTCAATGTGACTAAGGAGTTAGTCACGGTATCATGTGTTACGGAACGAGTAAAGAGACTTGTCGGTAACGAGATTGAACAAGGTATGGGGATACCGACGACCGAATTCACGCAAGTATCATATCGATAGACAAAGGGAATTCTATACGGGATTAAGTGAATCCCCGACATCGTGATTCATCCGATGAGATCATTGTGGAACATGTGGGAGCCAATATGGGTATCCAGATCCCGCTATTGGTTATTGGCTGGAGAGGCGTCTCGGTCATGTCTGCATGTTTCCCGAACCCATAGGGTCTACACACTTAAGGTTCGGTGACGCTAGAGTTGTAATGGGAATTGTATATGTGGTTATTGAAAGTTGTTCGGAGTCCCAGATGAGATCCCAGACATCGCGAGGAGTTCCATAATAGTCCGGAGGTGAAGATTTATATATGGGAAGTCCAGTTTCGGTCACCGGAAAGGTTTCAGGGTTTATCGGTATTGTACCGGGACCACCGTAAGGGTTCCAGGCGTCCACCGGGAGGGGCCACCTGTCCTGGAGGGCCACGTGGGCCAGAGGAGGGAGAGAACCAGCTCCCTGGTAGGCTGGTGCGCACCACCCAAGGGGCCCAACACACCTAGGGCTGGGAACCCTAGGGCGTGGGGGCTGCCTCACACCAACTTGGGAGGCAAGCCACCCCCTTGGCCATTGCCGCCCCCTCCTAGGCCATCTAGGGTGGTCGGCCCCCTCTTCCCTTCCCCCTATAGATATATGAGAGGTTAGAGGGTTGTGCATACATGTGAACCCTCTCCCTTGGCGCAACCCTACCCCTCTACTCCCCCTCCTCTGTAGCGCTTGGCGAATCCGTGCCGGAGAACCACAAGCTCCACCGCCACCACGTCGTCGTGCTGCCGGAGCTCTCCCTCAACTTATCCTTCCCCCTTGCTGGATCAAGAAGGAGGATACGTCCCTGGGTTGTACGTGTGTTGAACGCGGAGCCACCGTTCGTTCGGTGCTTGGATCGGATCTTCCATGATTTGAATCGCTGCGAGTACGACTCCATCAACCGCGTTCGTTGCAATGCTTCCGCTTAGCAATCTTCAACCGTATGAAGATGTTTTCCCTCTCTCTCGTTGCTAGCATCTCCTAGATTGATCTTGGTGACACATAGGAAAATTTTGAATTATTACTACGTTCCCCAACAGCCAATCCTCATCATTGAGCGCTTGATGTACCTTTTTGGGTTCAACACACGAAACAAACGTGTGATGCAAAGAAAAATTTGATAATTTTTGATGAGTAGTTACCCCATTATTGAAGCTTCCAAGCACATTCTTGAAGATATGTTGTTGAACCCGGAGCTTGTTAGCTATCTTGGCGGCGCAACGCTCGAAGACTTCCTTACTGGGTAATTGAGGAGCGTCTTCTTGAACATATTGAGCACCGTCTTGAGCTTGCTCACTAGTTTGCCCTTGATCTTGTGGTTGCACTTGATCTTGAGCAAACTCAGAGTCTTGAGTATGATCTTGGACATCATTTGGTGCAACACCATCTTCATGAGGTTGATCTTGTCCTTGATCTTGTTCATCGGGTTGAGGGCCTTCACTTTGTTCTTCGGAAGCGTGTGGGTCTAGCGAGGGTGATGGATCCACTTGAGTAGAGCATTGTCCTTCTCCTTTGGCCACAAGGGGTTCCTCAATGGGGAGTATTTGACCAATCCCCATTCTTATTATGGCTTGAGGAGGAATTTCATCACCTACATCACAAAGACCACTTTGCTCCACTTGGGAACCATTATTTTCATCAAACTCTACGTTACACGTCTCCTCAATGAGTCCAGTTGACTTGTTGAGAACACGGTAAGCATGAGAGTTTGTAGCATAACCAACAAATATGCCCACATGAGCTCTAGCTTCAAATTTAGGCAAACAAACACCTTTCTTGAGTATGAAACACTTACAACCGAACACCCGGAAGTACTTGAGGTTGGGCTTGTTCCCTGTAAGAATCTCATATGGAGTCTTGTTCAAGCCTTTGCGGAGATAGAGCCAATTGGATGCATGACATGCAGTATTAATGGCTTCGGCCCAAAAGTTGTACGGAGATTTGAATTCTGTCATCATGGTTCTTGCCGCATCCATCAATGTCAGATTCTTCCTTTCTGCCACACCGTTTTGTTGAGGGTATAGGGTGCTGAATATTGGTGCTTGATCCCCTCGTCACTAAGGAACTCATTCAAGGTATAGTTCTTGAACTCGGTGCCGTTGTCACTTCTAATCATCAAAATCTTTGCTTCATGTTGACGTTGAGCTTCATTAGCAAAGTCGATGACAGTTTGTTGAGTCTTTCTCTTCCTTTTGAAGAAGTATACCCAAGTGTATCTTGAGTATTCATCCACAATCACCAAGCAATACTTTCTTCCCCCAAGAATATCAAAAGATGGAGGACTGAAGAGATCCATGTGAAGGATCTCCAAAGGCCTTTTTTGAGTAGATGATAGTTGTGGGACAATGATCCGTTTCATGAAGCTTTCCTTCAATACAAACACTGCAAGCACGGTCTCTGGCAAAACTCACATTTGTTAGTCCAAGAACATGGTCCCCTTTGAGGAGACTTTGCAAAGATCTCATATTCACATGAGCTAGCCGGCGATGCCAAAGCCAACCCACATCAACTTTAGCCATTAGACAAGTCGCTATCTTAGTAGGTCGCTCCGAAAAGTTCACCACATAAAGACCGTTCTCAACACGTCCAACAAAGGCTACTTTAAGAGTCTTGCTCCACAAAAGGGCCACAATATCAAGATTAAAGAATGTGTCAAAGTCCACAATTGCAAGCTGATGAACGGAAAGAAAATTGTATGCAAGGGACTCAACAAGCATGACCTTCTCTATAGATAAATCTTGAGAGATGACCACCTTGCCAAATACCATTACCTTAGACGTTGAGGCATCAAAAAATTGGACATGGGTGGGCATAGATGGAATTGGATGCACATCCACCACCAAGTCCTTGCTCCCGGTCATATGATTTGTGGATCCACTGTCGAGCAACCATGACACTCCATCGGAAGCAAACTCCTACAAGAGATCAATGCTTGGATTTAGGTACCCATTCTCGAATGGGTCCTTTGATATTAGAAACAAGGGTATTAGGAACCCAAATAGCCCATTCAATGTAATCGTAATAAGAACCAACAAATTTGACATAAACATGCCCATCACTAGCATGACATAAAACATAAGAGGGGTTAAAGTCGTCGGCTTTGTTGGTAGAGGTGGTTTTGCCCTTCTAGGCATTGTCACCCCCTTCCTTTTTTTCATCTTCTTATGAGTACTCTCACCCTCTTTAACAAAGATATCCTTGAGAGGGGAGAAAGCTTGGTCTTGTTCTTCTTTTTTCCTTTTATACTTGGGTGCAAACCCAAGTCTTTCCTTTCGTACCACTTCCTTTTGATTACTCAAAAGGTCATTTAGATTCTTCTCGCCTTGGATGCATGACACAAGGCCCTTTTCAAGTTGTTCTTTCAACTTGGCATTCTCCTCCACAAGATGCACATGCTCATAACAAGGGTTAGTGGCACAAGCATTATCAATTAGAACAAAAGGAGGACAAGTAGAAATCTCCTTGGTTAGTTTTACTTGGAGTTGATCATGAGACTCCTTAAGAGAAAAATGAGCACCTTTCAAGACCTTGTGGGCCTTGTCAAGTGTGTCAAATTCTTCCTTGAGTCTATCATGGCCAATCCCAAGTGCAACTTTGTCGGATTTAAGCACACGTGTAAGAACAATAGCATGATCAAGATCTTTTTGTAATTTAGCATGATCAACGTTGTGTGACTCCTCAAGAGCCAAGTGAAGACCACACTCCTCCTCTAGAGCAATGGATAGTTCCACAATCTCATCGGCGTAATCACGACTATGTTCTTGCAACTTGGAGATAGTATCCTCATGAGTCTCAATGAGATCATTGGCCACACCAAGTTGTTCCAAAAGAGCAACAAAGTGCTTATTGGATTCACCTTTGATCTTACACAGGAATTTGTCAAACTCATTCTCATCAAGCTCCACTACTTCACTATTATCAACACAATCTAACAATGAAGGAGAAGTACTCATAGTGGTCTTGATGTTGGGGGTTACCTTATTGATACCTTTGGCCATGAGGCACTTGGCGATGCGGTTCTCGTTGGTGGCGCCGAAGAGAGACACCTTGGGGGAGGCAGTGGCAATGGCCACGGTAGCCTTTGCCATCCCCTCACGGCCTGTATCATCTTCGTCATCATCGGAGGTGTAATCTTCATGGACCATGAAACCCCTTGGAGGAGTCTTCTTGGTGAAGATGTTCTTGCTTGGGAAGGAATTGGCTCTGTCTTTGGGAATGAGCTTGCCCCCGTTGTCTTCCCTCCTCTCATAAGAACAATGTGCCACAAAGTGACTCACATTGCCGCAATTGTAGCATGTCCTTACTCGTTGCTTGTTCTTGGACCCACTTGAGTTGTTCTTGGAGAAGTTGGGCTTTGAGTTTCTCTCATTGCCCAAAATTGCATTGATGCAAGAGCCATGTGCTCGTGATAAGCATACTTTGTGTCTTCGGGGCAGCCATCGTCTTCCTCTTCCTCTTCTTCATCCGAAATGACCTTGGCTCTCAAGGCAAGGTTGGGTGAGGCTTTCTTCGACCGGACACGAGCAAGAGCATTGTCGGCGTTCTTGTTCATAATATTCATGGCAATGAACTCATCTAACACTTCGCGTGAGGTCAAGGTGTGGAAATATGGCCTTTGACGACATGGCTTTGTTGAATGGCATGATGGCCTTGAGAAACTTGCGCTTGATCCAAGTGTCATCCGTATCCTTGCTCCCATGTTCTTGGAGAGCAACGGCAAGAGAAGTCACCCTTCGATAGAGATCACGAGGGTCATCATCTTCTAGCATCACAAACTCATCGCCCTCATCAAGAACCACTTCAAAGTTGGACCGTTGAATGCTTGAGCTCCCCTTGTACAACACCATGATGTGATCCCAACAATCCTTTGCACGGGTTAAGGGGCGTAAGTGAGGTAGATCTTCGTGAGGAATCGCGGATTGAAGGATGAACAACGCAAAATGATTGTATTGATTGTCCACCTCTTCTATTGGAGTGAGGTTGTTTGGATCATGTGGGTAAAAGCCTTGTTCGATGATTCTCCAAAGGTTTGTTGAGTTGTGATTCAAATGAGACTTGATGGAAAATACCCAGTTAGCGAAATCACCTTTAACAAGTTTAGGAGGAGGACCAAGGTTATTAATATGCGGTGTAGGGACCCGTCCTCCATAGACCGGGGGAGGGGGAACCAAGGCAAAGGTTCCCGTCCCATTCTTGTCAAGAGGGGAAGAAGTTCGAGTACCTTTAGCCATTTTCTTTCCGAATTGGCCTCCGATTCCGATGTGGTGGGTTTAGCCACAAGCAATGGTTCAAGAGAATTCTTCACCCCCTCAAGTAATTCTTTAAGCATGGACTTGACTTCGGTCGTAATGGACGTCTTGAGTTAGGCCATAGCCTCATTCAAGTCGTCCCGTGTGATCGAACTCAACTCCACGGCCTCGGGCACTTTGTGCCCAACCTCACCGTCGTCAACCATACTCTTCGGGTGGTGAAGCCCTTAATAAAGAGACGTGGTTCTGTTACCAATTAAAAGGATCGGTATGGTTGACTAGAGGGGGGGGGGAATAGGCAACTACCAATTTTTAGCTCTTCTTAACAAATTAGGGTTAGCAACAAAAGGTTATCTAGATGAACAGCTAGGTGAGCAACCTATGTGATGCTAACAACCACGACAACAAGTTCAAGCAAGGAATACACCACAACAATAATAAATACAAAGTAAAGGTAAGAGATAACCGCAAGTGGAACCGGTGGAGACGAGGATGTGTTACCGAAGTTCCTTCCCTTTGACAGGAAGTACGTCTCCGTTGGAGCGGTGTGGAGTCACAATGCTCCGCAAGAAGCCACTAGGGCCACCGTATTCTCCTCACGCACTCACACAATGTGAGATGCAGTGATTCCACTATTGGTTCCCTTGAAGGGGGCGACCGGACCTTTACAAACAAGGTTGGGGCAATCTCCACACAAAGCTTGGAGGCTCCCAACAAGACCATGAAGCTTCACCACAATGGAATGTGGCTCTGAGGTGACCTCAACCGTCTAGGGTGCTCAAACACCCAAGAGTAACAAGATCTGCAAGGGATTAGTGGGGGGGGGGGAATTAAATATCTCTTGGTGGAAGTGTAGATCAGGGCCTTCTCAACCAATCCCTATGAAATCAACAAGTTTGATTGGCTAGGGAGAGAGAACGGACAAGAATGAGCTTTTGGAGCAACAATGGAGCTTGGGGAGGCAAGAGGAACATTCTCACGGAAGAAGACCCCTTTATATAGTGGGGGGAAGAAACCAACCGTTACCCCCCACTCACATCTCTAGCAGAGCGGTACTACCGCTGCTAGGAGCGATACTACCACTGCTAGGAGCAGTACTACCGCACGGTAGTTCACTAACCACAGCAGTAAGAAATTACTACCGTGCCTACCACTTTAGAGGAAAAAGAATGCGCAAAAAGTCTGACGGAGCGGTAGTAAAAACTACTACCGTCCAGCTACCACCCAGAGGGCGACACTACCGCTATGCCTGCGGTACTACTGCTAACCCTTTTGCACATACATGGGAAAACATGTTGGAGCTCCATTAAAGCAAGGGAAAGGTGGTGCAATGAAAATGTGTACGTCTTGATTCCATCCAAACCTTTCCGAAGCGGACCACCTCTTAATAGTGCGGCTTTCGTACGACTCCAATCCACCAAAGAGAAACATAGAAATCAACCGTCTTTGAAAGACTTCGAGGGGCACTGAATCGTCTTGTGCCTAGTCATGAATAATCTGAAATGCTCAATGCACACGATTAGTCCGCATATGCATTGTCATCAATCACCAAAAACACTTAGGGAGAAATATGCCCTAACAACACCGCTCCAAACGGAGATTAACATCCACAAGGGTGTGAACTTCGGGATACATCGTCGTCTCCGCGTGCCTCGGTTATCTCTTACCCGAGCCGTTTTACTTATGCACTTTACTTTGTGGTAGCCATATTGTTTCTTGTTATATCACGCTATCACTTAGTTGTTTATCTTGCTTAGCATAAGTTGTTGGTGCACATAGGCGAGCCTAGTTGTTTTGGGTTTAGTGCTTGAAAAATTAAACATTAATTTTATTCCGCATTTGTTCAAGACTAAACCATAATTATTTTAAAACGCTTATTCACCCCCCCTCTAGGCGACATCCACGTCCTTTCAATTGGTATCAGAACCAGGTCTCTCATTATTAGGTTGAACCCCCTAGAGAGTAAGGATGTCAACTAGGAAATTAGGATTCTTTGACACTCTTAATTTCGATGGCATAAATTTTGATGTTTGGGTAATTCGCATGTTTAATCTCTTTAGGGTCATGAATTCTTTGACACTCTTTTGGGGATTTGGACACTCTTAGATATGGGTTTTTCTCCTTAAAGTATTTTCAAAATATATCTTTAAAGGATGAGAAAAACTCTTAGCTCAATGCTCAAGCTTTTAATGTGCTTTTTGATGCTCTCAGCAATGTAGTTATATTCCAACTCATGCCATTTCAGAATGCTCATGCGTTGTGGACCAAACTTCAAGATAAATATGTTGTGTCCAAGATATGTAGGGATGATTGTTCTCCCTCCACCTCCAGTCGTGTGGTCTTCTCAACTTCATCTACTTCACCTACGTGTGAATTGCCACAAGGTAATAATATGATGACTAGTGGTGATCATTGCAATGATGATAGTGGGTTTATTGTTTAATTAATGATTCCTATATTTTTAAAATGTTTTTTTCCTACATTGAACGCAAGCGCCGACTTCAATTGCAAAAACGGACACGGATGTCCGTCCGACCGACCCAAACGGACAAAATCCGGACATATCGCGCGTCTCTTTGGACCAGCCGGTTACAGTTGCTCTTATACAGTACCGTCATGGACTCTCGCGGTAGAAAAAAGATGAGATCCTATTTCTTTTGCAAACGAAGATCAGATGTCGATTTACTTCATCCAGAAAAAAAAGCCAAAACATGAAATTTGGCCGCCACGCTGGCTGTAGATGGTACTAGTACTGCAAAACAGAAGAGGACACTTGAAATACACTCAATGAGTACTCCTACGACCCGATCTCCTCACTCAATCAGCACAGACAGAAGAGCATGGCGTGCAACGGAGAGAGTGCACTGACGGCGGGCATGTGCCTCACACGTGCGGTCCCCAGGAAAGGCAGGAGGGGGGGGGGGGGGAGGGGGGGAGAACCGGTCACACGTCCCTGTCCTCGCGGTCCCACCAGCCGAGCTGTTCTCCGTAGGGCGGACGCCTTGGAGACTGGACCTCGCACCAACCAGCACCCACCCCACGATGCGGCTCTGGAACGCATCTGAACCCGACCCATAGCCCACGTGGGCCAGCCAGACCACCTGCGCAAGTAATGGCTCGCCACGCATCCCCACACCCACACCCCTACCGACATGCGGGGCCGGCCTTACCCATGCCCAGCCTGTCATCCGCGACGCACGTGAGCAGGCTGGTCTGCGTCCAGCGCTGGCCGGTGAGTGACCACCGACGAACGAGGGCCAGCGTGGCGAAATATCCCGGGGGGCAGTTCGGGCATTCCGCCTCGAGGGGGGAGATTTCAAATTTACTCAAGGTCGAGCGATCCGGGCCGTCGGGCCCGACGAGGGGGCGCGCGTGGGCCGTCGGATGCCGGCCGCCCCCCCCTCCGCCGCCTACGGCTATTTAACACCCACTGCGCTCGCGTCGCTCCTCCCCGGCCACCACACCCCCTCCTACTCCCCCCGCTCTCCCTCTCGCCGCCGACTGTTCTCGTTGCGCGAACCATCTCATACCTCGTAAGCACAGTCTTTCTTTACCTCTCCCATGCGCGCACTTTGTTCTTAGTACTTTTGATGCTGTAAATCTGGATTTGGAATGTCACGGTGATTCGAGCGATTGCTGGGTCTGATTTTTGAATTTTTTTCGGCGGCGGAAGCGTGTTTAACGCTAGGATCTGCCAGGGCTTTGCTGATGTCTGCAGCATAATGCGTTGTTGCAGTCTGTAGTTACCTCTAATCTAGGTTACACTTTGATTTGTTTCGTTTAATCGCTTCTAAGGTCTGGATCTATGGATTTCATTTCGACAGATCTGGATCTAGGCCCGGCGCAGTAGTGTGGTATATTCTCTAGTTTTGTTACAGGGTATCAGATTATCATTAGCGGTAGTATATCGTTGGGGATCCACTCGACGAAGTGCTAGTTTAGTTCATGAGTCATTGTGTGCGAGATCTGGTGGCACCCGATTGAGCTTTTACTAGTTACTAGTAGTTGATTTGTCAGTGCGTAGTGTGCGGTAGGTTAAGTGTCATTTTTGCCTTAACACTCTGGATCTAGATGGGTTCTTCGTCATCTGCCACAACTGGGATCTGAAGTACCATGTGTTGTTTGCGTAGATCTATCCTTATTGATAAGCCTCATTAGTTTGTAGATGGTCCAGTTGTGATAGCAACTTAGCAACTGCCCTCTGAGTGAATCGATTCCTCAGTTTCCCATGCTTGTTGCAATGTCTGATATTCATTTGGCCATGCGTCTGCCTTCTGTTTTCAGGGCGAAGATGAGGGAGATCCTGCACATCCAGGGTGGGCAATGTGGCAACCAGATCGGTGCCAAGTTCTGGGAGGTGGTGTGTGATGAGCATGGCATTGACCCAACTGGGCGCTACACCGGTACCTCTGACCTGCAGTTGGAGCGTGTCAATGTCTACTACAATGAGGCCTCCTGTGGTCGCTTTGTGCCCCGTGCAGTTCTTATGGACCTTGAGCCGGGTACCATGGACAGTGTCCGCACTGGGCCTTATGGGCAGATCTTCCGCCCTGACAACTTTGTCTTTGGGCAATCTGGTGCTGGTAACAACTGGGCCAAGGGCCACTACACCGAGGGTGCTGAGCTTATCGATTCTGTTTTGGATGTTGTGAGGAAGGAGGCTGAGAACTGTGACTGTCTGCAAGGTAATGAGCTCATCACTTACTTAATTATGACGGTAGCTAGAGAGAATCCTTTTTATTCCGAGAGTGTGTATGCTTATGTGGTGTCTCCTTAATATGTAATGTGCACCATATTAGTATTGTGATGGTTGTGAACTCTGGAAGAGGGCCTGCCACTTGTACCTTTGGAATATTTACATGTCCAGCACTCATTTAGATATCCATTATATCAGGGTGCAGGCTATATATCCTTTAGATTTGTTGGCCCACCAAATAAGTACCATAACTACCCTTTTATCAGTGTAAATAACTAAATATTCTTGTGAGGTAGTCTAGTGATCAAAAAGGATTGTATAATGATGCAATCCACCCATTCAAGACAGTGTTCTTATATTGTATTCTGTTCAGCAAGTCTTCAAGTGTACTGAATTGCTTTATTGTTCTGTATTTTTCCCATGTCTGTGCTTTATTTTATCATGTATTGATGATAATTAATCCTAACATGTTTATGTTATCAGGATTCCAAGTATGCCACTCCCTTGGTGGTGGTACTGGATCTGGCATGGGTACCCTGTTGATATCTAAAATCAGGGAGGAGTACCCTGACCGCATGATGCTGACGTTCTCAGTGTTCCCCTCACCAAAAGTATCTGACACTGTGGTTGAGCCATACAATGCAACTCTCTCAGTCCATCAGTTGGTTGAGAATGCTGATGAGTGCATGGTTCTTGACAACGAGGCTCTCTATGACATCTGTTTCAGGACTCTTAAGCTGACCACACCTAGCTGTAAGCCACTTTAACTTTTCATTGTCTCTAGTATTTCCCATCTGTTTTCTGGAGAACACCATGTGATATTTTCCATGTTTGCTTGTTTTGTGCAGTTGGGGACTTGAACCATCTAATCTCTGCTACCATGAGTGGAGTCACATGCTGCCTGAGGTTCCCTGGTCAGCTGAATTCCGACCTCCGGAAGCTGGCAGTGAACCTTATCCCCTTCCCTCGCCTCCACTTCTTCATGGTGGGCTTTGCTCCATTGACATCCCGTGGGTCTCAGCAGTACCGTGCCCTCACGGTCCCAGAACTCACCCAGCAAATGTGGGATGCCAAGAACATGATGTGCGCCGCCGATCCTCGCCATGGCCGTTACCTCACCGCCTCTGCCATGTTCCGTGGTAAGATGAGCACAAAGGAGGTTGATGAGCAGATGATCAACGTCCAGAACAAGAACTCGTCCTACTTCGTGGAGTGGATCCCCAACAACGTGAAGTCCAGCGTCTGTGACATCCCGCCGACAGGGCTCTCGATGGCGTCCACCTTCGTCGGCAACTCGACCTCCATCCAGGAGATGTTCCGGAGGGTGAGCGAGCAGTTCACTGCCATGTTCAGGAGGAAGGCTTTCTTGCATTGGTACACTGGCGAAGGCATGGACGAGATGGAGTTCACCGAGGCCGAGAGCAACATGAACGACCTCGTCTCAGAGTACCAGCAGTACCAGGATGCCACTGCCGACGAGGAGGGCGAGTACGAGGATGAGGATCAGGAGGCCGAGGACGACATGTAAGGAGGGGGAGGTCTGTGTGGTGCTTTGCTGGGTGGGGGTTCTAGGGGCAGAGTTTGATCTGTTTGGTGCTTTGTTATGAATCTGTTTATCATCGCAACTACCGCTTGTACGCCACCGCCATTCTTCCTGCCTTTCCTAAGCTTTGTATTTTCCATGTTATGGCACCTTCTGGGTATTGTATCACTTGATGCCGTACGGTATGTTCTGTGTCGGACATTTCTGGACCTCTCTGGTGGTGAATTCAGGCTTTCTGAGTTGGTATTTCTTTGCAAATTGTTTCGGCAAAATGTTTGCAGGGTGTATCATGGTTCCAACAGACTAGTATTGAATTTCTCGAGTGGCCTCAGCCTGTCAGACTACTGTGTTGTACATTGCTGTATGATGCCTGGCGCTCATCGATTCTGCCTGAGATTAAAATTTTCACTTGCTGAACTGAGCTCAAATTCTTACTCCTACGTTTTTAGGGTCCCTCGCCAACTGGGTAGAGCTTAAATTTCAGTAATTCACGGTTCCTGAGGGTTTCCTTTTTCTGGAACGGTCATGGGGAAAGACTTCCCACCTGATGTATTTTTGAAAAGAAATTGATACAATTTTATTGCAAGGAAAACTGATTGAAAACCAGCTATTCCCTAAAAAACATTAGCACATACAGTATTCTTTACTTTCTCCATTACAGTATATTGGACGTATCTCACAGGTTTTGGGACCTAATTGTTTTTCTATTGGTAGGAAAAACAACTGATGCATTAGTAACCCCGTCCACTAAACGAGTGACTTTCTTGCATGTATTGGTGGAGACGGTTTCCAAAACACCCTAATTAATAGGCTAATTAATGACATACGCCTTATTTTCTTCTAATTGTAAAAAATTATCGTTTTGGAGATACGTCCAATATACTATGATGAAGGGAGTACTAAATTTTCCATGAACAAATAAGAAAGGCAAGAATATTTCAGACTATGGATGCATATTTTGTGCTACACGGAACCTCATTTGCACTTCGGCAGTTTCAAAACGGAGATATTACACACAGCAGCCCAGCGGGAGTTCCTGTTCATTTTTTTCAATGTTTCTAACTCGTGTGGAATGGAGTTATAAAATTAACAAATCCTGAAAATAGTATGGACCAGAAAAATACGTTAACTAAATGTTTCACATTTACAAAGTATCAGTCTTCAGCCTGGAATGTTTCTACGTGGATTGTGCTTCAAGCAGGATGTTCGAGGCTAAATTTACATCATTATTTGTCAGTGCAAGAGCCTGAATTGCAGAAGCACGATCAAAACCCATGGAGACAAGCGTGGCAATCGACGACTCCGTTGGATCTGGGGTAGCTGTGTGCACGCCCTGCATCGAATTTGATAAGGAACAATGGTCAGTTAAACCAGTGAATATCGGATATGCTCAATCTAAGGCCTTCCGTAATGGTAGTATCTTGGCACAATATCATAGGCAAAATGCTGACGTGGCACTATATTTATTAAGGAAAGAGGAGGTTGTTGTATCTTATTTAGGATACGGCTCTTGCACGGTATCATAGGCAAAATAACTTGTTAGACCAATCACATATTAGTATGAGGCCAAAATCATTAAATACATGCTTACTAAGATACGACACTTAACATACAATACATTAGGATGGTTGTATCTAACGATCGTATACTACCTAGGATACCGCGCTAAGAGACAATGCATTACGGAAGGCCTTAAACGATGACCATCTAACATTATTTAAGAGCAAAAACTATTTATTGTTTTACTTAAGGGATTTGATAACACCACTTGACCTTAAATGGCTTGGTCAGGTCACTTGATCTTGTTAGGATCATAAGCTTATTTCAGATGTACATTTTGCAGGGAAATTACAACAGTAAAATCTGGATTTCCTCAAGCACTCTTTCATTGTACCCACGAATAAAAATACTAAATGGAACCAATACTCAATAAGGCATTTTTTTTCCTTCAAGAAATAGATCATTGCTTTTCAATATTCATGCTGTCATCCACTAATCTCTAAACAAAATCAATCTATTGCAAATACTTGCCTGCATTTGACGAGCCTGGTGATCAGGAATGTTTTCATCAGTTGTTGCAATTGGCAATCTCTGATAAGAGTTGTTAGAGAAGGGCCATGACAACCGCGAAAACAGTGAAGTTGCATACTCTGGGACCTGTAATCATTCAAAGTTTCCTTTACAACGCAAATACAGGCGGATCACATATGGACATGTAAATCTTACCAAAGAAACACATATATACATGAAAGAAAATTGACATTACGAAAATATCCTAACCAATGGCAATACTTAATCATTTCTGTCAATGTCATCAGATATCTCAATTAGAGATCTAAACATAATTATTAGACATTGGGCCATATGTAGAAAATAGATGAGTAGAGTAAAAGAAATTGCACATAGAAAGCATGGTTTATTAATTGATACTCTGATAAGGTGAAGAAACATTATTCAAACTTCTGGAAATATGTTGGTAAAGACGTAGAGTCACCTTTAGCCTGCGGATACCAAATATATTCAGACGGTACAAAAGCCCAGCAAGTATACCAGACAGTCCAGGTATAACAGAACGTCTTCCAGATGAGAAAAGAAGCTGAAGATATAAAATCAAAATATAAAGCTACAACACAACAGAACTGTGGAAGATTCAAGAGAAGGATAACAGTTATCTTAGGACTGACCTGGAGCCCTGCCAAATATATGAATGACTTGTCACATAATTGCACTCCAAATATGCGAAACTTTGTTGAGATGGGAATGTCAAAGAAGAAGGGTACATAAGATGCAAATATGAGGCCATATGGTCCAGATGTTAATGGATTGAAAGATGGATCTGCACATCCAAGATTGAGATGTCAGATAAAAATGGAATACAACTAAGCAGATGTCATGGGGGAGATAAGAAAAGCAAATAGTATCACAAACAGAAGTAAATAATCAGTCTAACAGGTGAATATAGTGCCACAGTTAGAAACAGAAAAAGCTCTACAACTACTTTTTTTGTTTTCCTCAATTAGAATCACGAACCTCGCTCACAGAATAACTTAGAACGATGACACATAAAGCTTTTATGCTAAGAAAACAAGCTTTAAGGCTTCAAGCATCAATGCTTGGATGAGAACAAACAACTCATTATTGACACTGGAAACAGAAGAACCGTCTACGTCAACACAGTGGCCCTTAAAAATTTAGGAAATTAACCTTCAGGACCACTCAAATAGAAACATGGTAAACACTGGTTACAGATCTTGATTTTTGGTGTAAAGAAAACTGTGCTGCAAGGAAACCATGTTTGGCCATGAAAAGATCCTTATGATCTTTAAGCAGATCAATTTCCAACTTTGTATGCATTTATATGGTAGATGAGCATTCGCATGAGGTATCAAGTAAAAGCAACCCATAACAAACAAATAAACTGATCCGAACTCATTATTGACACTGGAAACAGAAGAACCGTCTACGTCAACACAGTGGCCCTTAAAAATTTAGGAAATTAACCTTCAGGACCACTCAAATAGAAACATGGTAAACACTGGTTACAGATCTTGATTTTTGGTGTAAAGAAAACTGTGCTGCAAGGAAACCATGTTTGGCCATGAAAAGATCCTTATGATCTTTAAGCAGATCAATTTCCAACTTTGTATGCATTTATATGGTAGATGAGCATTCGCATGAGGTATCAAGTAAAAGCAACCCATAACAAACAAATAAACTGATCCGAACACTAACAATTTAAGCAACATTTGACTCAACTAGGGGTTATGAAAATGAGAAAGAGTAGTAACGCATACCTTTCAGATAACCTAAAGCTAGGATCTGAAGCAGTACAGACACCGTCATGGAGAAGACTATGAACACCTACATGTTTAAATAACTGCATCAGCATCAGCAAATTATACTCCCTCCGTTCCAAAATCAGTGTCGTGGTTTTAGTGGATTGAGTTCACCATCGCCTGGTTTTAGTTCAAATCTGAACTTTAAATCACGACGGTTATTTTGGAACGAAGGGAGTATATAGCAACTGCATGTGCAGCATCTTAAGCATAACATCCTCTTACTTACAGCATACTTGTTTGAACCTATCTGGCGCTCGAACACCCTGAAGTAGTAGAGCAAGGCCACTCCAAAGATAAGCTCAGGCGACGACGAGAAAGCAAACAACGAGGCAATCACTCTCCATATCCGCAGATTTTCGTAAAGATTCTGCATTAAGAAAGGGGATGGTGAACTCAATCCGCTGAATTTCGCAACATTGCCCGTGTGATCCCCCAAACACCTAGCCAATTGCAGCTCAAATCAACCAAATTGACACAGGCAACGGGAAACCTATTACGTCTGCATCGTCAAAAGCCCACTTAGCTCACCACCACACATAATTTGCCTTCATTTCCCACCCCTTGACCCAGAGCACAGCAAGCAAGTGCAGGAGCAGATTGGACCTAATACAAGTACTGGGCAGGGTGGGGGGGGGGGGGTAGGTCGACTTGCCTGGTGGGACAGGCCGAGGTCGAGGAAGCGGGAGCGGAGGCCGAAGGGGACGGAGAATAGCGCGGCGGCGACGACCACGGCCCTCGACACCGGCGCATTGTCTGCAACAGAGCAAATCGGGGTTGGTGGTCAGATCGCACTATCGATGCTGCGAGTTACGGCAGCAGACAAGCAAACGAGAAAGAAGGCCAACAGGGGAATCGAGACTTCGATTCAGTTGGGGGAAAGTGGTAGATTGCGTACGGAAACCCGGAAGGCCGCCGCTCATCGCCGGCGGTCGGGAGGAGGGCTGGAGGAGACGAGCGGCCGGCGTCCCGTCTGGTGCTCTGGTCGGTGGATGCGGCCGCGGGGCAGGTTGCGCGCCGACGGAGCAGCTTCAGGATCGAGCTGAGTCTGACTTGTGGAAGAGCAACACACGTGGAGCTGGCCGGTGGGACCTCTGGAGTAACATAATTAGAAAACATTTATTTCATTGGGATGATTTCTTTCCTTCATAAGCCGCGTCAGAGCATGTTCGGTTAATCCCAACGAGAAGGGGATTGGAGAGGATTGTAGGGGATTGAGGTGAAATTTGACTTACACGGGATTTAATCCCTCTCAATCCCCTTCAAACCTCTCCAATTCGGAAAGAACCGAACAAGGCCTCAAGTGCCCACCAGTGTCCCATACAAGGCCATCACCGCTCCATCCGAGCCTTATCTACTTGCTACAAGTATTCTTCAGACGTTTTCTTCTTTTCTCCTTTTCATCCTCACACGACACTACTAAAGAAGAGGCCTTCGATCCCATGGCAAGCACCACCAACCAACAAAGCACGGAACAGAAAATAGTTGCCGTCGACGGCCTTATAATGCAACTCTGCCCGAACACCGCCTCTCTTGCAAACATAGGGGAAGCAACCACCCGACTGCGACTTTCGTGCCATGGCCCGCAGCTGCCATTGATGCAAGTAGGCGAAGGTCGACACTCGCAACGCTACGACGCGGTTGCAGCAAGGTTGGGGCGGGGTATCTCTCGCCAGCACGACTGTAAGGTTCCCGCTTGCCACTGCCACTCCATGCTGCAATTCATGTTTCTCTGCAGCACCGTCATTGCTGTGAATCGACATCTCCCTCAACTCTGGCTGTTGTGACCGGCGGTCCGCCTTGCAACTTGACCTGTGCTACCAGTGGAAGAGGCTGCGGTGAGCACTCCTATGTTGCTGCTTTTTTTTGCAACAACAACACTGCTACTCTACGGGTGGTCGTGCGGCTCGTCGGAACGGTACGTCGGGCCATCCCCCTCAACTTCGACGGAAGCATAGACGATGTTGCAATGGAGCTTCGTGTGACTCCGTCGGTGCTGCGTTGGAGCTCCGCCGGAGTTGCAATGGGACTTCGCCAAACTCCGTTGGAGCTTCGCCGGTGATGCAATGGAACTTTGCCGGACTCCGTCGGTGTTGCGTTGGAGCTAAAGACACGCCACACTGTGTTGTAGTGGAGCTTTGCCCGGGGTGCCACCAAAGGATCTTTTGATCCCAAAATCTAGCCGATCCTCTCATAATAGCAAATTGGGCTTGCAAAATCCCAAAATCTCTCTCCACATCTTTGTTAGCTGTACACAAAGATGTGGAAATCAAGATTTTTCTTACCTTGCAATGTCGTCAACGGTTTCACAAATGTTTGCCTTCTTGGGTAGATGCCATCTGCAAAATAGTAGCCCTAGTTGTATGTATGGCCATTTGCTACAAACTCCATCGGTGTAGTTTCACCTTTTGCAATCTTATTCATGAGTGGTGACAGATTAATAACGTTGATGTCATTTAAAGATCAAAGCATTACAAAAAAGCATGCCAAATCCAAGTCTCCTCATCGGTCACAGGTTCGAAGATGATAGTTGTACCTTTTTTTGGCTATGGAATTGACCATACCATGCCTTAGGGTAATTCTTTCAACTCCAATGCATGCAATCTATGGAGCCAAGCATACCTGGGAACCCGCGAGCTTTGTTCATCTCCAAAATCCTTGTGGTGTCTTCAACATTGGAGCTGTCAAATATTCCTCACCAAACACTTGCACAATTCTGACTCCGAAGCGCTTGACACAGATGATGGCTTGACTCTCATCCATGTCCAAGTGGTCATCAACGAGATCTGTCGGAATACCGTATGCCAACATACGCAAAGCGGCACTGACCTTTTGAAATATACTCATGGCTCGCCAGTTTCTCTGCAATGCGTTTCAAGAGTTGAATGCTCATCCTGAAATGGCGTCGAAAGTTGGACTCGAGGCATGTGTCATCCTCCGCAAAATAATTCCTTATCAATTTGTTGTGAGCATCAATCTTATCCCTTTATAATTTCTGACAACCCATAACTGAACCACCGTGTCTCGGTTTTTTATTGATATGCATAGCTACGATTATTGCGAGGTTCTTCTCCTCTTTCATATCAAATTCTTTGTCAGAAGAATCGTAGGGTGAACTCATCTACAATATTGAAACTAGTTTAAAACTACGAACAAAATGCATCAAATTCGTCAACAAAATATAAAGTTGAAATATACATACCTTGCAAGCGTTTCGTCGAACACCTCGTGAGTGCCGAGCTCCAAATGGCCGGCGGGCGCTGTTCGTCGGAGGGATGGTGCGCTTGAGCGGCGGCGGCAAGCGGGGGAGGTGGAGAAAGCAGCGGCGGCGCGCGGGGAAGGGGGGGGGGGCGCACAACCGATTATCCAGCGCGCGTGACTTTAACATCTCTGCTGGACCGACCAACGCGGGCGCGCGTGCTAAAACCGCAATTTTTTCAGCACGGGGCAGTTTTTGGTGCGTGTTGGAGATGCTCTAATAGGTAGTGATATGTTCTTCTTCATGTTGTTTGTTTGGTCTTTATATCAGATAAGTATAATTCATAAGCTACTCCCATGGAATGAGTATCAGATTTATGTATTCGGACGATTCTGACTTCCGTTATGTTAGGTTTAAAAAAAGGGACTACGCTGTATAGATGAATCCTATTTTGTGTTGTGTGAAACTGTGATAGCTATGAGATGTACGGGTGGTCTTGGATCAATCCTCTTATTTAGTTAAACATGCAACAGACATGTAACGGGATGTAGCAAGTTTTCCTATCAGGTAAGCTTATTAGTTCTGTTTGTGTTAACTTTTCCTCTTTTTTATCTCTTGTTGTAGACAAATAATGTACAGTTCTTTTTGTGTAACCATGCTGAACTGTCATGGCTTAATCGCCATTCCTGTAATATTTTGAAAAGTACTCCCTAACAAATATAAGAACGTTTAGATCACTGTTTAGGGAGGGAGACAATTCCATTACAGCAGCAAGCTTTGTGCACATTTTAAGCATCTTAAAAGGTGTTCACTGACACTAAATATACGAGTACATTACAAGACAAATAATCTTGTACCTCAATGGACTAGAAATGGACTCCGAAGCGATGAAGTAGAATGATTGTAGAGCACGCATCCTATACAGCAGAAGCAGGGACGTCGTCGGCGGTGCCAGCGAGCCACGGGCACTGGAGCACCACGGCCGCCGGCAGACGCTCACCGGGTTGCACGCGAGGAGCCCGTCTAATCCTCCGTGAACAGACGGCGGCGAGCGCACAGTACAGTACATGACCGCGGCTCGGGCCGACTTGCTCCAGGAGGAGGCTGCACTACCCGGCGAGGGGTCCCGCGCGATGCCGTGCAAGCCGACGCACGCCGCGAGGTAGCACGCCTCGCGCAGCAGGTCGCGGTGGAGCGCGTGGGCACGGTGGCGCTTCCTCTTGCCGCCGCCGCCGTCGGGCGAGCGGACCAGGAACTTAAGGGCGACGTCCTCTCCGGTGGCGCGGTGGCACGCCCGGCTCCAGCACGCGCGTCAGCTCGTAATCTTCGGTGCTCCTGATGCGCCGTCTCTTGCGGAAGCCGGCGGCGTAGTCGTCGATCATGGCGCCAGTGGCGGCTTCAGCTGCGGCAGCTCGCAAGATGGTGGCCATGGGGTGGTGCTTGCTGGTGCGTAGCGTAGACGAGGTACGGCACATGCTAACCGATTGCCGATCGAAGACGGCGCGCGCGCAACGCTGAACGCGCTTCCGACTGCTGCTCTGCTCGCCTCGCCTCCGGTCCGGCCTGGAAATGGAATGGCACTCGGTTTGCTCACCGCTTTACCGGAAGATCTATATAAACTTGATGGTAGCTCTCGTTGTACGCGACCGCATTCTTCCTCCCCCAATTCTCCATCCAAAGATCGATCACAGCCGCTCGCCAAAAATCCGCTGCCATGGCCGCGCAGATGATCCTGCTCCGCCGCTGGAAGCGCTTCTTCGGCGCCTTCGACTCCGTCGACGCCGCCATCGAGACGGCCGATCCTGACCTGTGCCGCGACTGGCTCCGGCGCGCCAGGGGCGACATCTTTGAAGGGCTTTGCAACACCGCGGACGACGGCAAGGCAGAGACGCTCTGCGGGATTCTCGACGGCTTGATGGCAGAGTCCCTCGAGACGTTGCGGTCGACTCCGGTGACGCCAAAGGTGCTTGCCACCACGGACCTCGCCAAGGCCGTACGTGCGCTGCGGAAGCACGAGTCCGAGCGGGTCCGCGTCCTCGCTAAGGGCATCGTGAGCGGGTGGAGGGCGGCCGCCCTGGACGACTTCGGCGGACAGGCCATGCACCAGCCGGACAAGTTCACCGCGCCTCAGCCCAAGGAGACCGTCGATCAGCAGCAGCATGTCTGCGCAACGACGACGGAGCGGCGTTCCTCCAACGAGATCGTCGGTCACGATCAGCAGCACGCCTCGGCTGATCTTGACGCGAAGAAGAAGAAGACGGTGGAGATCAGCAAGAAGGCGCCCGATCTCGTCGGCGGCATCAACATGGCGAAGCCCAAGGAGGCCGCTGTCGGTCGGCATGTCATTGTCTCGGCCGATCCAGACGCGAAGGCAATGGAGGCCGCAAAGCGCAAACTCCATGAAAGGTACCAACAAGCATCGGAGGCGAAGCGGCAGCGCAGGGTACAACTCGTGGAGGCGCCGGAGATGCTCAAGCAGAGGCGGGAGAGAAGCCTGGCGGGGTGTGACAGCTCAATGCTCACGAAAACCTTCTCCGTCGGTCTCCACCATGCAGCTTCACAGGGTTTAGCAGGCTAGGCATGCACTAGGCAGAGTTGAACTGTTGATCAGACGTTGTGTCATCTTTCTCCAACCTGTAAGCGTTGCATATTAACAGAAGAAACATTTTTTTTCTCTTCTGTAACTGCATAATACTCGGTGATCATGAAGACATGAATACACAGTTGTTGATCTCTATCGTATGGTGCTACTACTGAATATCCCTCGGTCCCAATATAAATGTGAGTAATAGCTTTTTGTTACTAGTACGAGCATGTTAGAGCATCTACCGGACCCCTCGTATATGTCTCAAAAGTCTGAAAATTTGGTTCGATCAATGATCCCGACCCATCACTAACCGGTCATAAAAACGCGATTTAATCGGATCTTTTAAACCCGTCTCAAATGTCCGAACTAACCGACACCCCTCATATCCAAGCCAAATATAAGACTGATATGGGGTGATCAGGCACTAGTAGAAAACATGGCTTTGGTCCAGACGAGATAAGAGCTTTAATCCCGATTGTGTTACGAACCGGAACCAATGGATGCATCAGTCCCGGTTCATGAAGTCAGGGCGCTGGTCGGGCTAGAGTCCCGGTTCGTCTGACCCCTTTGGTCCCAGTTCCAGACACGAACTGGGACCAATGGTCCTCGCTCCTAGCGCAAACCTTTAGTCCGAGTTGGTGGCTGAAACCGGGACTAAAGGTCAGTCTTCTGTCTCGGTTCTTGCCACCAACCGGGATCAAAGAGATGCCTATATATACCATTGCCCCTGCCCATCCTTTCCTCTATTTTTTAGTCGTGTGTCAGGTGTACAAGCCCTGCTCTGTTCACCGTTCTATGCATGCACATGAGATGTTCGTTGAAATGTCCGAGCCATACTTAAGCTTTTTCCTCTCCAAGCTCGACGTCCAAGCTCCATTTTCGTCAAGATTTGTCTAGGTTTGTCCGTGCACCAACTACACAAGTGTTCTAAAAGGTTAGCTACTTCATCATTTCATCTCTCACTTCTAGTTTAGCTCATTTCAAATGCTCTAGAAGTAGAGTGGTTTGTGGCTTTTAGTGTAGGACTGTATGTGGGAGTTCTTTTGATTTAGATGCACAATCTGAGCTCAAATTAACTTCTTAGAGTCTACACATGTGTAGGTGCCGTCCCGTCCCCGTCCTCACCGTTGTCAATCGCCCGCGCCGATCTCGTCGCAGGCACCACCGTGGTGAGCCTCTTGTTCTCTGCCCTCTAGGATTGGAGGTGCAGAAGATACATGCATGCCCTAATGACGACATCCTCTACCGCGATGAGTACGGGGATTTGAACGTATGCCCGATATGCGGGGCATTGCGGTATAAGATCTGACGAGATGACTCTGGTGATGTTGAGGGCGAGCGCCCCACGAAGAGGGTTCGTGCAAAGGTGATGTGGTATGCTCCTATAATACCACGGTTGAAATGCTTGTTCAGAAACAAAGAGCAAGCCAAGTTGATGTGATGGCACAAGGAAGACCGTAAGAAAGACTTGCAGTTGAGAGCACCCGCTGATGGGTCGCAGTGGAGAAAAATCGACAGAAGGTGGGGGACTTTGCACGTGATGCAAGGAACGTATGGTTTGGTTTAAGCGCAGATGGCATTAATCCCTTTGGGGAGCACAACAACAATCATAGCACCTGGCCTATGACTATGTATTTTTAACCTTCCTCCTTGGTTGTGCATGAAGCGGAAGTTCATTATGATGCGAGTGATCATCCAAGGCCCTAAGCAACCCGACAATGACATTGATGTGTACCTAAGGCCATTAGTTGTAAAACTTGTACAACTGCGGAATGAAAAAGGTATACGTGTGTGGGATGAGCACAAACAACAGGAATTTGACCTACATGCGTTGTTGATTATAACCATCAATGATTGGCCTGCTCTCAGTAACCTTTCAGGACAAACAAACAAGGGATACCACGCATGCACACACTGTTTAGATGACACCGAAAGTATATATTTGGACAAATGCATTAAGTGTTAGGGAACGTAGTAATTTCAAAAAAAATCCTACGTCATGCAAGGATCTATCTATGGAGAAACCAGCAACGAGCAAAGAAGTAGAGCATCTTCATACCTTTGAAGATCGCTAAGCGGAAGCGTTGCTAGAACGCGGTTGACGGAGTCGTACTCGCAGCGATTCAGATCACGATGGATTCCGATCTATGCACCGAACGTCGGTGCCTCCACGTTCAACACACGTGCAGCCCGGTGACGTCTCCAACCCCTTGATCCACCAAGGAGGGAGGAGAGGTTGAGGGAGAGCCCCGGCAGCAGGACGGCGTGGTGACGGTGGAGCTGTATGGTAACTCCGACAGGGCTTCACCAAGCACTATGGAGGACGAGGTGTAGGGCTGCGCCGAGAGAGAGATAATTCTTGTCTCAAATCTTCCCAAAACCACCACTATATATAGGAGGAGAGGGAGGAGAGTGCTCACCCTTAGGGTTTCCCACCCTAACGGTGCGGCAGCCCTATATGGCCCTTGGGGCGCCTGCCAAGGTGGTGGCGGCGCCCTAGGGTTGGGCTTTGAGGCCCAAAGTGGCCTCCCATGCCTAGGGTTTGCCCCCTCCACCCCTTGCTGCGCCTTGGACTGCTTGTGGTGGCGCGCCAGCCCACATATGGGTTGGTTCCCATCCACGGTTACCCCTGTAGCAACTTGGGGCTTGTGGACCCCTGAACCCTTCCGGTGGTCCGAGTACATTACCGGTGTCGCCCGAAACACTTTCGGTGACCAAATCCTCACTTCCTATATATGAATCTTTACCTCTGGACCATTCCAGAACTCCTCATGACGTCCGGGATCTGATCCGGGACTCCGAACTACCTTCGGTAACCACATACACTATTTCCCTATAACCCTAGCATCATCGAACCTTAAGTGTGTAGACCCTACGGGTTCGGGAAGCATGCAGACATGATCGAGACACCTCTCTGGTCAATAACCAACAGCGGGTTCTGGATATCCATGTTGGTTCTGCATGTTCCACGATGATCTCATCGGATGAACCACGATGTCGGGGATTCAATCAATCCCGTAGGCAATTCCCTTTGTCTATCGGTATGATACTTGCCCGAGATTTGATCGTTGGTATCTCTATACCTTGTTCAATCTCGTTGCCGACAAGTCTCTTTACTCGTTCCATAACACATCATCCCGTGGCTAACTCCTTAGTCACACTGAGCTCAATATGATGATGGATTACCGAGTGGGCCCAGAGATACCTTTCTTGTGACAGCCCGATGCCGACGTTCCAGAAGATTCCCCTCTCTTTCCGTTTTCGTCGTGTGTCTATTTATGTTGGTCGCATCATCATCGCATCATGCGCATCATCTGCATTGCATCGGCATCTCCGTTGATGCCAGTTTTCAAACTTGCATTCGTTAGTAGTTGCCGGTTCTCGTCGTCGTCCGTTCTGAGACCGACCGCACTCGCACGCGCCCGCGGCACTGTCGAAACCCTGTTTTTAAAGTGCGTTTAAAACTTTCTCTGATCGGGTTGGGATTTGACGTGCGGTCTTATTTTAATATAGCCAGGCCGCCTGTCAAGTTTCTTCGCAATCGGAGACCGTTTGGTACCCGAACGGTCGACCGTAGCGGCACCGTATTCGGTCTACCGTCGGACGTCTGTCGGTGTTTTAAAATTCGTGCCGCGCCGCCCGTTCTCCCTCTCGTCCCCGGATATCCCCTCTTCACGGCCGCGTACCCATACCCGCGTTCGGAATCGTCCGAATCCGACCCCGCGGTTGGATCCGGATCGCGATTCGGGTTAACCGAGCCCCCCGTTTGTCTATATATACACCACCATCACATTTAGACAGCCTCCCCCTAATCCTGCCTCGTTATCCGCGCTCTAAACCTAACCCTAGCCGCCACAGCCTCTCCTCTCTCTCCCCAGCCCCAGTCGCCGCGGGCCCGCCGAGCCCATCTGAGGCCCGCCGGGCCCATCTGCGCGCCGCCGCCCGGACCCGAGCCGCCGCCGCCCCCGTTCTTCCTGCCCGAGCCGCGCCTCCCCGTGGCTCCCTCTCCCGCGTCGCCGCGCCAGCCAGCAGCCGTCGCCGCTGGAGCCCTCTGCGCCACCTCGACCCCGACCCGCAGCTCCTCGCCGGAGGTACCCTGCCCCATCGAGCCACGCCGCTGCAACCCCGCCGCCAGGGCCCCGGTCCTCCCGTCGCCGCCTTGCTGCCTCGCCCCGCCGGCGGCCGGATCCGGCGAGGTCCGGCCAGATCCGGCCGGCGCCGCCTCCTCCCTCGCCTTAGCGTCCCGCTGCAGCAGCCCCCGTTGGCGCTCAGCCCTGCCAGCGCCGCCGTGGCTCCCTGGTCGAGAGGACGAGGAGATCGTGCGGGCGCTGCCGCCTCCTCGCCCGTGTGGGCCGGCCCACCAGCGCCTCTGGGCCTCGCTGCCGCCACCTCGCCCGAGGCCCTTTAGCTCCTCCCGCCTCGCCTGTGGCCCAGCGCTGGTCGCGGCCCAAGCAGCCGAGCGTCAGGCCTCCCCAGGCCGAGGCCTCCTCCTCGCTCCACCAGGCCGGCCGGCCCAGGTAAGCCTTGAGGTATTCCCCCGCCAGCGCATTTTATTGCTATGTTGCGCCCAGTTCGGCCCGTAAGAGTGTTTAGGAATTTTCGGATTTATATCAAATTCCAGAGAAGTAGACGTATTTTAAAACGCATGTATCTTTTCAACCGTTAGTCGGTTCGCAACGTTTTATATATGTAAAACGTGTATTTTCTCGCGTAGAACCCGATTATAAGACTTGCATTCTTATTCGACGTCGTTTGGCATGCCGTATGCATAGATTAACTTGCTGTCCTAATTTGTTAGTGTCCGGTATTTATTTTTCGCGCGTTCTCGGATAGCCCGGATGCCGTGGTAAAAATGTCCATGTTTTAGGGACTATTTTTCCACGTATTTTAGATCGGTCATTGTCATTCTTGCGTGTAGGGATTGGCTGTTAGATCGCTAAGTCGGGAATCTGTTATTTTTTTGTTGCTGTCTTGTCTTGCTAGCATCTTGTGATCTGTAGCTCTTTTGGGGTTGGTCCAATGGAGTTAGTTGTACCCCTTGTGTTTCTCTAGCTTGCTGTGAAGTTTCATGCCATTTGGAGACCTGTAGCTATAGTTTTTGCTGCTGTCAATATTGCTTCAGATCGAAAACTGCACTTTCAGGAGGTGTTATTTTCACTAAGTCTGAAATTGTGTGAGAGATGCCATTTTGTGACTTCTATCTCTAGTGATACTTGCTGCCATGCTAGTTGGGTTAGTTGTTCGTGGTAGTGCTTCTTGCCCTCTTCCTTGCCATGCCTTGCTTGAGCATATCGGAGTTGGGTAGCCGAAGTTGTGAGGCGTAGAAGTTGCCATGTGGCTGTTTTTGGCAGATTGTAGTGTTTTCTTGTTTTGCTTGTAGATGTTGAACCGTAGCTCCGATTTGATCGTGTCCTATATGAAACTTGCTTAGAATCTCGTGTAGTTTCATTTTCTCTTGCTGTTTGTATGTGTTGAAGTGCTCGTAGCCGTCGTTGCACACATTTTTGCATTCATGCCATCATATCTTGCGGTGCTTGTATCTTTTGATCCGTAGCTCCGTTGGAGATGTTCTTTATGTGTAGATTGCTTGCCTTGACGCGTAGAATCACGTGAACCTATTTGTTTTGCCGTTTAACAACAAATTAAATGCATTAGTACAGATCTGGTCAGAATTGTAAATTAACGTGTGAGGTCGTCTCGGAGATGCTATATGTCATTTCCGACCTCATTTAAAATGTCTAGATAGGTAGTTTAATTTCCGCTTCACCTCTTGCATGTTTGACAACAATAATATTGCCGTGTAGATAACCGGGAGTGAACTAAATAATTAACGTGGAGTTTCGTCAAGATGCAACTCGTGCATCTTGAACTTCACTTAATGTGTAGTGTTTGGTTGTGTGATTTGCCATGCCGTGACTTGCATGTATTCAGTAGCTCATGCATCATATGTGTTGTGGATCGTGTGGTGAATTTCGTGTGTTGATGCTTGTTTCTGGTTTCCCCGTCTCGATAGAGTTCCGCAAGCGTGTCGGATGTGAGGACCCGTTCGACTACGTCGGTTCGTCTGCTTCACGGAGGCATTCTTCTTCCAAGCGGGATCTCAGGCAAGATGATCATTTCCCCAGATACCATTACTATCATTGCCATTCTAGTTTATCGCTTCTATCGTTTATGTATCGTTGCCTACCACCTGTTAAATTCAGCCTCTCAACAATGCCATGAAAACATTCAACCTGTTCAACCTAGCAAACCACTGATTGACTATGTTAATGCTTGCTTAACCCTGTTGATAGCGTTGCTAGTTGCAGGTGCAGATGCTTCCATGTGAAAGCATGGGTTCCTTGATATATCACCATATTAAATGCTATCTAATTTAATGCACCTATATACTTGGTAAAAGGTGGAAGGCTCGGCCTTTCTAGCCTGGTGTTTTGTTCCACCTTTGCCCCCTTAGTTTCCGGCTACCGGTGTTATGTTCCATACTTGAGCGCTCCTAACACGATCGGGGTTGTTATGGGGACCCCCTTGATAATTCGTTTCTGATTAAGACTGGTCTGGCAAGGCCCAACTTTGGTACTACATTTGCCTAAAAACCTAATAAAATTGCATAGGGACTTTCCGGACCCCGAGGATAATTTAATCAACCCCCGGGCCAGTGCTCCTCATGAGTGTTGGTCCAAATTGGCAGACTACGGGGCCACCGCGGGGCAACCCGAGGTTTGGTACTCCTAGTGTGACCCATCCGTCGTGTCCTCAGAACGAGGTACGCGACTCCTATCGGGATCATCGACACGTCGGGCGGCCTTGCTGGATTAGTTTTACCTTTGACGAGATATCTTGTGCATCGGGATTCCGGTGATGCTTTGGGTAATCTCAGAGTTGAGGTTTTCCACTAGGGAATCCGACGAGATCGCGAGCTTCGTGATTGAGGATTTCTATGCGGCTTCTGGTAATTTGTGATGGACTAGTTGGAGCACCCCTGTAGGGTTAAATCTTTCGGAAAGCCGTGCCCGCGGTTATGTGGCAACGTGGAAGCTTTGTTTAACACTGGTTCTAGAGAACTTGAAGTTAACTTAATTAAAATTGGCCAACTGTGTGCGTAACCGTGACTGTCTCTTTCGTGAGTTCCTTCTCCGATCGAGGACACGGTGGGGTTATGTCTGACGTAGGTAGGTGTTAAGGATCATTCATTTGATCATCAATAGTTCACGTCCGCTATGCGTAGATCTTACCCCTCTTGTTTCTGGTACTCGTAAGTTAGCCACCAAATATGTGCTTAGCCGCTGCTGCAACCTCACCACTCAACCATACCTCACCCATTAAGCTTTGCTAGTCTTGATACCTTTGGAAATGAGATTGCTGAGTCCCCTGTGACTCACAGATTACTACAACACCAGCTGCAGGTACATGTAAAGGTTACTCGACGCGAGCGCGATGTTTGTTCACTTGGAGTTGCTTCTTCTTCTTCTTCTTCATCGATCTAGGATGGGTTCCAGGCCAGCAGCCTGGGATAGCAAGGATGGACGTCGTTCTTTTTTTCTCGCTTGTTTTCGTCCGTAGTCGGACCCTGCTCTTACTCTTGATGATTATGTAATGTACTGATGTGACTCTGATGTAGCTTGTGGCGAGTGTAAGCCAACTCTTTATGTAACTCTCCTTTTCAGTACATGTACTTGTAACGATATCCATTCTTGCGACACGACGAGATGCGCTTCTATCCCTGACGAGGCCTTCGTGCCAAATTGAGGATAGGGTCGCATCTTGGGGGTGACATTTCTGTCACACGGAGTGACAAATCCGAGTCTCGATTCTTACAAGCCAAGACACACTTTCGGAAATACCTCTAGTGCACCTTTATAATCACCCAATTATGTTGTGACGTTTGATACACCCAAAGCACTCCTACTCGGGAGTTGCACAATCCCATGGTCTAAGGAAATGATACTTGACATTAGAAAACCTTTAGCAGACGAACAACACGATCTAGTTCTATGCTTAGGATTGGGTCTTGTCCATCACATCATTCCCCAATGATGTGATTCCGTTATCAATGACATCTAATGTCCATGATCAGGAAACCATGATCATCTATTGATCAACGAGTTAGCCAACTAGAGGCTCACTAGGGACACATTGTGATCTATATATTCACACATGTATTACGGTTTCCGATTAATACAATTATAACATGAATAATAGACAATTATCATGAACTAGGAAATATAATAATAATCACTTTATTATTGCCTCTAGGACATATTTCCAACAGTCTCCCACTTGCACTAGAGTCAATAATCTAGTTACATTGTGATGAATCAAACACCCATAGAGTTCTGGTGCTGATCATGTTTCGCTTGTGGAAGAGGTTTAGTCAACGGATCTGCGATATTCAGATCTGTATGTGCTTTACAAATATCTATATCTCCATCCTGGATGTATCCACGAATGGAGTTGAAGCGGCGCTTGATGTGCTTGGTATTCTTGTGTAACCTGGGCTCCTTTGCAATAGCAATAACTCCAGTGTTGTCACAGAATAGAGTCATCGGGCCTGACGCACTTGGAATCACTCCTATGTCGGTGATGAACTCCTTCATCCAAACTCCTTCATGTGCTGCTTGCGAAGCAGCTATGTACTCCGCTTCACATGTAGATGCCGGCACAACGCTGTGCTTGCAACTGCACCAGCTGACTGCCCCATTATTCAAAATATAAATGTATCCGGTTTGTGAATTAGAGTCATCTGAATCTGTGTCGAAGCTAGCATCGACGTAATCTTTTACGACGAGCTCTTCGGCACCTCCATATACGAGGAACATATCTTTAGTCCTTTTCCAGGTACTTCAGGATATTCTTGACCGTTGTCGAGTGATCCACTCCTGGATCACTTTGGTGCCTCCGTACCTAACTTATGGCAAGGTTCACATCAGGTCTGGTACACAACATGGCATACATGATAGAGCCTATGGCTGAAGCATAGGGGACGATACTCATCTTTTCTCTATCTTTCGTCGTGGTCGGGCGTTGAGTCGTGCTCAACCTCATACCTTGTAATACAGGCAAGAACCCCTTCTTAGCCTTATACATATTGAACTTCTTCAATATCTTGTCAATGTATGTGCTTTCTAAAAGACCTATAACGCGTCTCAATCTATCTCTATAGATCTTGATGCCTAATATGTAAGCAGCTTCTCCAAGGTCCTTCATTGAAAAACTCTTCTTAAAATAGACCTTGATGCTTTCCAACAGATCTATATCATTTCCCATCAACAATATGTCATCCACATATAATATGAGAAATGCTACAGAGCTCCCAGTCACTTTCTTGTAAATACATGCTTCTCCATAAGTCTGTACAAACCCAAACGCTTTGATCACCTCATCAAAGCGAATATTCCAACTCTGAGATGCTTCCACCAGCCCATAGTTGGAGCACTGGAGATTGCATACCTTGTTAGCATTGCTAGGATCGACAAAACCTTCCGGCTGTATCATATACAATATTTCCTTAAGAAAGTCGTTCAGGAATGCCGTTTTGACGTCCATTTGCCAGATTTTATAATCATAAAATGCGGCAATTGCTAACATGATTCGGACCAACCTCATCATCGCTACGGGTGAGAAGGTCTCATCGTAGTCAATCCCATGAACTTGTCGATAACTCTTAGCGACAAGTCGAGCCTTATAGATGATCACATTACCATCCGAGTCAGTCTTCTTCTTAAAGATCCATTTATTCTTGGCAAGTCCACCAAAGTCCATACTTTGTTCTCATACATGGATCCTATCTCAGATTTCATGACCTCTAGCCATTTGTTGGAATCCGGGCCCGCCATCGCTTCTTCATAGTTCGAAGGTTCACCGTTGTCCAACAACATGATTTCCATGACAAGGTTGCCGTACCACTCTGGTGCGGAACGTACCCTTGTCGACCTTCGAGGTTCAATAGCAACTTGATCCGAAGTTTCATCATCATCATCATTAACTTCTTCTCTAGCCGGTGTCGTCGCCTCAGAAACATTTTCTTGCATTGCGCTACTCTCCGGTTCAAGAGGAGGTACAATTACCTCATCAAGTTCTATTTTCCTCCCACTTAATTCTTTCGAGAGAAACTCTTTCTCTAGAAAGGATCCGTTCTTGGCTACACAGATTTGGCCTTCGGATCTAAGAAAGAAGGTGTACCCAATAGTTTCCTTAGGGTATCCTATGAAGATGCATTTTTCCGCTTTGGCTTCGAGCTTCTGTGGTTGAAGTTTCTTCACATAAGCATCGCAGCCCCAATCTTTGAGAAACGACAACTTAGGTTTCTTGCGAAACCATAATTCATACGGTGTCGTCTCAAACGATTTAGACGGTGCCTTATTTAAAGTGAATGCGACGGTTTCCAATGCATATCCCCAAAATGATAGCGGTAAATTGGTAAGATACATTGCTACGACAACAAAAGTCCTTCCTTGGCAAGGGTGCCAGAGATCCTTCTATCGTCTCTTGAGCTTGCGTTGGTTTTTCCCTTGAAGAGGAAAGGGTGATGCAGCACGGGAGCAGTAAGTATTTCCCTCAGTTTGAGAACCAAGATATCAATCCAGTAGGAGAATCTCGTCAAGTCGAGAGTACCTGCGCAAACACAAAAGAGCTTGCACCCAACGCTTTAAAGGGGTTGTCAATCCCTTCAAGATTGATTGCAAAGTGAGATCTGAAGGCGGAAAGTGCAACGAAGAAAAAGTGTAAGGCTGAAAATATGGTGTGGAGTAGACCCTGGGGGCCATAGTGTTCACTAGAGGCTTCTCTCAAAATAGCAAATATTACGGTGGGTGAACAAATTACTGTCGAGCAATTGATAGAACCGCGCAAAGTCATGACGATATCTAAGGCAATGATCATTCATATAGGCATCACGTCCGAGACAAGTAGACCGATACTTTCTGCATCTACTACTATTACTCCACACATCAACCGCTATCCAGCATGCATCTAGTGTATTGAGTTCATGATGAACAGAGTAACGCCTTAAGCAAGATGACATGATAGATCTCCATGAAGATCATGGAGAACTTTGTATTGAAGATCCAAGAGAGAGAAGAAGCCATCTAGCTACTAGCTATGGACCCGTAGGTCTATGGTGAACTACTCACGCATCATCGGATAGGTCATGGTGTTGATGAAGAAGCCCTCCATATCCGAATCCTCTGCGACAGGGCACCAGAACGTGCCCCAGATGGGATCTTGCGGAGACAGAAGCTTGCAGCGGCGGAAAAGTACTTTCGATGATATCTTGATTTTTTCTGGGATTTTAGGGAATATATAGGCGCATAACCTAGGGCAGAGGTGGCCCAGGGAGCCCACAAGCCTGGGAGGCGCGGCCCCTTGGCCGCGGCTAGGGGGCTTGTGGGGTCCGTGCAGTCCCCCTGCCCTCATTCTCCGGCTTCCCGATCTTTTTCTGTTTTGGAAAAAATCTGTTTGGCAGTTTCATTTCGTTTGGACTCCATTCAAAATCCTCCTCTGAAAGGGGTCAAAAACATGAAAAAAAACAGGAACTGACACTTGGCACTGAGTTAATAATTTAGTCCCAAAAATATATATAAAAGGCATGCAAAACAACCAAAGTTTGACAAGATAATAGGATGAAACCATCAAAAATTATAGATATGTTGGAGACGTATCACACATCATAGATCGCATCATATCCAGTAAAATGCGATTACGACGTGCAGACACACCGTTATGCTGCGGTGTGCCAGGCGGCGTGAGTTGTGAAACAATTCCACATTTCCTTAGGTGTGTCCAAAAGTCATGACTCAAATATTCTCCTCCACGATCAGATCGTAGAAACTTTATTTTCTTGTCACGTTGATTCTCCACCTCACTCTGAAATTCCTTGAAATTTTCAAAGGTTTCAGACTTGTGCTTCATTAAGTAGACATACCCATATCTACTCAAATCATTAGTGAGGGTGAGAACATAACGATAGCCACCGCGAGCTTCAACGCTCATTGGACCGCATACATCGGTATGTATTATTTCCAATAAGTTGGTTGCTCACTCCATTGTTTCGGAGAACGGAGTCTTGGTCATCTTGCCCATGAGGCACGGTTCGCATGTGTCAAATGATTCAAAATCAAGTGACTCCAAAAGTCCATTTGTATGGAGTTTCTTCATGCGCTTTACCCCGATATGAACAAGGCGGCAGTGCCACATGTATGTGGGACTATCATTATCAACCTTACATATTTTGGTACTCACACTATGAATATGTGTAACATCACGATCGAGATTCATCAGGAATAAACCATTGACCAACGGGGCATGACCATAAAACATACCAGTCATATAAATAGAACAACCATTATTCTCATATTTAAATGAGTAGCCATCTTGCATCAAGCGAGATCCCGATACAATGTTCATGTTCAAAGCTGGTACTAAATAACAATTATTAAGGTTTAAAACTAATCCCGAAGGTAGTTGTAGAGGTAGCGTGCCGACAGCGATCACATCGACCTTGGAACCATTCCCGACGCGCGTCGTCACCTCGTCCTTAGCCAGCCTACGCTTGTTCCGCAGTTCCTGCTTAGAGTTGCAAATGTGAGCAACAACACCAGTATCAAATACCCAGGAGCTACTACGAGCGCTGGTAAGGTACACATCAATAACATGTATATCATATATACCTTTGACGTTACCGGCCTTCTTATCCGCTAAGTACTTGGGGCAGTTCCGCTTCCAGTGGCCGGTTCCCTTGCAATAATAGCACTCAGTCTCAGGCTTGGGTCCTTTCTTTGACTTCTTCCTGACAACTGGCTTACCGGGCGTGCAACTACTTTGTCGTCTTTCTTGAAGCTTTTCTTACCCTTGCCCTTCTTGAAACTGGTGATCTTATTTACCATCAACACTTGATGTTCTTTCTTGATTTCTACCTCCGCAGATTTCAGCATTGAATACAACTCGGGAATAGTCTTTTCCACCCCTTACATCTTGTAATTCAGCACAAAGCCTTTATAGCTAGGTGGAAGCGACTGAAGGATTCTATCAATGACTGCATCATCCGGAAGTTCAACTCCCTGCTAAGTCAAGTGGTTGTGCAACCCAGACATTCTGAGTATGTGCTCAGTGACATAACTATTCTCCTCCATCTTATAGCTAAAGAACTTGTCGGAGACTTCATATCTCTCGACTCGGGCATGAGCTTGAAAAACAAGTTTCAGCTCCTCGAACATCTCATATGCTCCGTTTTGCTCAAAACGCCTTTGGAGCCCCGGTTCTAAACTATAAAGCATGCCCCACTGAACGAGAGAGTAGTCATCACTCCGCAACTACCAGGCGTTCCTAACATCCTGGGTCACCGCGGGAATGGAGGATCACCTAACGGTGCATTAAGGACATACGCCTTCTTGGAAGCCATGAGGATGAGCTTTAAGTTACGAGCCCAGTGCGCATAGTTGCTCCCATCGTCTTTCAGCTTGGTTTTCTCTAGGAACGCGTTGAAGTTGAATGGGACATTTGCGTTGGCCATTGGATCTACAATATTTGTAAATACAATTTTAGACTAAGTTCATGATAATTAAGTTCATCTAATCAAATTACTAATGAACTCCCACTTAGATCGACATCCCTCTAGTCATCCAAGTGTTACATGATCCACATCGACTAGGGTTGGGTAATGTAGTAATAATTCAAAACAATTCCTTACTGTCACCAAGATCATCTAGGAGAAGCTAGCAACGAGTGAGGTAGAGCATCTTCATGCCGTTGAAGATCGCAAAGCGGAAGCGTTACTATGAACGCGGTCGATGGAGTCGTACTCGCGGCGATTCAAATCGCGGAAGATCCGATCCGAACATCGAACGTACGGTGTCTCCGCGTTCAACACACCTACAACCCGGGGATGTCTCCTCCTTCTTGATCCAGTAAGGAGGGAGGAGAAGTTGAGGGAGAACTCGAGTAGCACGACGGCATGGTGGCGGTGGAGCTATGTGGCTCTCAAGCCGGGCTTCACTAAGCACCGCGGAGGAGGATAAGAGAGAGAGGTAGGGCTGCGCCAAGGGTGATCAAATCAGGTGTCTGCAGCCCTCCCAAGTCTTCCAATATATATAGGAGGGAGGGAGAGGGGGTGCGCCACCCCTAGGGAAACCCTAGGAGGTGCGGCAACCCTTAGATGGAGGAGGGGCGGCGCCCTAGGGGGTGGCTTGCCACCCAAGGCAGCCACCACGCCCTAGGGTTTGGCCTCCTTGGCCCCCTTGTGCGCCTTGGGCCTTTGGTGGGTGGCGCACCAGCCATCTAGGGGCTGGTTCCCATCCACTTTTGGCTCACGTGTCCCTCCGGGCCGGTGGACCTCCGGAACCATTCTGGTGGTCCAGGTACAATACCGATGATCCTCGAAACATTTCCGGTGATCAAATCTCCACTTTATATATATGAATCTTTACCTTCGGACCATTCTGGAACTCCTTGTGACATCCGGGATCTCATTTGGGACTCCTACCAACCTTCGGTAATCACATATACAATTCCCATAACAACTCTAGTGTCACCGAACCTTAAGTGTGTCGACCCTACGTGTTCGGGAAACATGCACACATGATCCAGACATCTCTCCAGCCAATAACCAACAGTGGGGTCTGGATATCCATGTTGGCTCCCACATGCTCCACGATGATCTTCATCGGATGAACCACGATGTCGAGGATTCACTCAATCCCGTATGCAATTCCCTTTGTCTACCGGTACGACACTTTCCCAAGATTCGATCGTCGGTATCCCTATACCTTGTTCAATCTCGTTACCGACAAGTCTCTTTACTTGTTCGGTAACACATCATGACGTGACTAACTCCTTAGTCACATTGAGCTCATTATGATGATGCATTACCGAGTGGGCCCAGAGAGACCTCTTCGTCACACGGAGCGACAAATCTGAGTCTCGATTCGTAATACCCAACAGACACTTCCGGAGATACCTGTAGTGCACCTCTATAATCACCCAGTTACGTTGTGATATTTGATACACCCAAAGCACTCCTACGACATCCGGGAGTTGCACAATCTCATGTTCTAAGTAAATGATACTTGACAATAGAAAAGCTCTAGCAGACGAACTACACGATCTTGTGCTATGCTTAGGATTGGGTCTCGTCCATCACATCATTCTCCTAATGATGTGATCCCGTTATCAATGACATCCAATGTCGATGATCAGGAAACCATGACCATCTATTGATCAACGAGCTAGCCAACTATAGGCTCACTAGGGACATGTTGTGGCCTATGTATTCACACATGTATTACGTTTTCTGGTTAATACAATTATAGCATGAACAATAGACAATTATCATGAACAAGGAAATATAATAATAAACAATTTTTTATTGCTTCTAGGGCATATTTCCAACAGTCTCCCACTTGCACTAGAATCAATAATCTAGTTCACATCACTATGTGTTTGTAATGAATCTAACAACCATGGGGTTTGATCATATCTTGCTTGTGAGAGAGGTTTTTAGTCAACGGGTCTGAACTTTTCAGATCCGTGTGTGCTTTACAAATCTCTATGTCATCTTGTAGATGTTGATACCATGCGCCATTTGGAACTATTCTAAATAACTGCTCTACTATATGAATCCGGTTTACTACTCAGAGTCTTTCAGATTAGTGTCAAAGTTTGCATCGATGTAACCCTTCACGACGAACTCTTTTACCACATCCATAATCGAGATAAATTCCTTAGTCCACTAGTTACTAAGTATAACTTTGACCGCTGTCCAGTGATCCATTCCTGGATCGCTCTTGTACCCCTTGACTGACTCATGGCAACGCACACTTTAGGTGCGGTACACAACATAGCATACTGTAGAGCCTACGACCATTGCATAGGGGACGACATTCGTCCTTTCTCTCTCTTCTGCCGTGGTTAGGTTTTGAGTCTTACTCAATACTCACACCTTACATCACGGCCAAGAACTCCTTCTTTGCCGATCTAGTTTGAACTCCTTCAAAATCATGTCACGGTATGTATTCATATGAAATTACTATTAAGCATTTTGATCTATCTTTATAGATCTTGATGCTCAATGTTCAAATAGCTCAATCCAGGTTTTTCTTTGAAAAACTCCTTTTAAACAACCCTTTATGCTTTCCAGAAATTCAACATTATTTCTAATCAACAATATGTCAATCACATATTCTAACCAGAAATTCTATAGTGCTCCCACTCACTTCTTTGGAAATACAAGTTTCTCACAAACCTGGTATAAACCCAAAAACTTTGATCATCTCATCAAAGCGTATATTCCAACCTCGAGATGCTTGCTCCAGTTCATAGAAGGATCGCTGGAGCTTGCATACTTGTTAGCATCCTTTAGGATTGACAAAACCTTCTGGTTGTATCACATACAACCTTTCCTCAACGAAAACGTCGAGGAAATAATATTTTGACATCCTATCTGCAAGATTTCATAAATGATGCAGCAACTGCTAACATAATTCCAACAGACTTTCAGCTTCGCTACGAGTGAGAAAGTCTTCATCGTAGTCAACTCTTTGAACTTGTCGAAAACATCTTTGCTCCAAGTCGAGCTTTCTTAATCGTGGGTTTTCACCATCATCGCATGTCTTCTTTTTAAAGATCCATCGGTAGTTAATAGTCTTACGACCATCAAGCAGTTCTTCCAAAGTCTACACTTTGTTCTCATACATGGATCCTCTCTCGGATTTTATGGCCTCCGGCCATTTGTCAGAATCCGGGCCCACCATCGGTTCTCCATAGCTCGTAGGTTCATTGTTGTCTAGCAACATGACCTCCAAGACAGGATTACCGTACCACTTTCGAGTAGTACGCGTCCTTGTCGACCGACGAGGCTTGGTACTACCTTGATCCGAAGCTTCATGATCACTACCATCAGCTTCCACTTTAATTGGTGTAGGCGCCACAGGAACAACTTCCTGCACCTTGCTACACACTGGTTGAAGTGATGGTTCAATAACCTCATCAAGTCTCCAACATCCTCCCACTCAATTCTTTCGAGGGAAACTTTTCCTCGAGAAAGGACCCATTTCTAGAAACAAACACTTTGCTTCCGGTTCTGAGATAGGAAGTATACCCAACTGTTCTGGGTGTCCTATGAAGATGCATTTATCCGCTTTGGGTTCGAGCTTATAAGGCTGAAACTCTTTCACATAAGCGTCGCAGCCCCAAACTTTTAGGAAACGACAGCTTAGGTTTATCCAAACCATAGTTCATACGGTGTCATCTCAATGGAATTACGTGGTGCCCTAAATAAAGTGAATGCGGTTGTCTCTAATGCCTAACCCATAAACGATAGTGGTAATTCGATAAGAGACATCATAGTATGCACCATATCCTAATAGGGCGCAACTATGATGTTCGGACACACCATCACACTATGGTGTTCCAGGCGGCATTAGTTGTGAAACAATTTCCACAATGTCTTATTGTGTACCAAACTCGCAACTCAGATATATATGTTTACCTCCACGATCACATCGTAGACATATTATCCTCTTGCCACAATGATCTTCAACTTCACTCTGAAATTAATTGAACCTTTCTGTAATTCAGTCTTGTGTTTCATCAAGTAAATATATTAGTATCTACTCAAAGCATCTGTGAAGTAAGAACATAATGATATCCACTGCGTTCCTTAGCACTCATTTGACTGCACACATCAATATGTATTACTTCCAACAAGTTACTTTCTTGTTCCATCTCACTGGAAAACGAGGTCTTCAGTCATCTTGCCCATGTGGTATGATTTGCATGTCTCAAGTGATTCAAAATCAAGTGAGTCCAAACGATCCATCTGCATGGAGTTTCTTCATGTGTTTATACCAATAGACATGGTCCGCATGTCTCAAACGAGTGAGTCCAAAGATCCATCGGCATGGAGCTTCTTCATGCGTTTATACCAATAGACATGGTCCGCATGTCTCAAACGAGTGAGTCCAAAGATCCATCAGCATGGAGCTTCTACATGCGTTTATACCAATATGACTCAAATGGCAGTGCCACAAGTAGGTGGTACTATCATTACTACTTTATATCTTTTTGGCATCAATATTATGAACATGTGTATCACTACGATCGAGATCCAATAAACCATTCATTTTAGGTGCAAGACCATTGAAGGTATTATTCAAATAAACAAAGTAACCATTATTCTCTTTAAATGAATAACCATATTGCGATAAACACAATCCAATCATGTCTATGCTCAACACAAACACCAAATAACAATTATTTAGCTTTAACACTAATCCCGATGGTAGAGGGAGCGTGCGATGTTTGATCACATCAACCTTGGAAACACTTCCAACATATCGTCACCTCGCCTTCAGCTAGTCTCCGTTTATTCCGTAGCTTTTATTTCGAGTTACTAACAGTTACTAGTAAAGTACACATCATTATCATGTATATCCAATATACTTTTGTCGTCTTTGCCAACCTTTTCATCTACCAAGTGTCTAGGATAGTTCCTCTTCACTAACTATTCCCCTTATTACAGAAGTACTTAGTCTCGGGTTTGGGTTCAACCTTGGATCTCTTCACTAGAGCAGCAACTGGTTTGCCGTTTTATGAAGTATCCCTTCATGCCCTTGCCCTTCTTGAAACTAGTGGTTTTACTGACCATCAACAATTGATGCTCCTACCTGATTTCTACTTTCGCGGTGTCAAACATCACGAATAGCTCAAGGATAATCATATATATCCCTGATACGTTATAGTTCATAACGAAGCTCGGTAGCTTGGTGGCAGTGACTTTGGAGAACCATGTCAATCACTATCTCATCTGGAAGATCAACTCCCACTCGATTCAAGCGATCGTAGTACTCAGACAATCTGAGCACATGCTCAACGATTGAGCTTTTCTCCCTTACTTCATAGATTAAGAATCTTGTCGGAGGTCTCATACCTCTCAACAAGAGCACAAGCCTGAAATCCCAATTTCAGCTTTTGGAACATTTCGTATGTCCCGTGATGTTTGAAACATCTTCTGCGCCTCAATTCTAAGCCGTTTAAGTATTATACACTAAACTATCATGTAGTCATCACTAAGGTGTATGTCAGATGTTCGCAACATCTAGAGACGACACTTGGGGTTTAGCACACCGTGTGGTGCATTATGGACACAAGCCTTCTATGCAGCAATGAGGATAATCCTGAGTTTACGTACCTAGTATGCATACTTGCTACTACCATCTTTCAACTAAATTTTCTCTAGGAACATATTAAAAAACAGTAGAGCTACAACGCAAGCTACAACATAATTTTCAAAGACCTTTTGACTATGTTCATGATAATTAAGTTCATCTAATCAAATTATTTAATGAACTCTCAGTTAGATCGACATCCCTCCAGTCATCCAAGTGATACATGATCCATGTCGACTAGCCTGTTTCCGATCATCACGTGAGACGTACTAGTCATCCATGGTGAACATCTCCATGTTGATCGTATCCACCATACGACTCATGTTCGACCTTTCGGTCTCCCGTGTTCCGAGGCCATATATGTACATGCTAGGCTCGTCAAGTCAACCTAAGTGTTTCACGTGTGTAAATCTTGTTTACACCCGTTGTATGCGAACGTTAGAATCTATCACACCCGATCATGACGTGGTGCTTTGAAACAACGATCCTTCGCAACGGTGCACACTTAGGGGGAACACTTTTATTGAAATTTTAGTAAGGGATCATCTTATTTACTACCGTCGTTCTAAGCCAATAAGATATGAAAACATGATAAACATCACATGCAAATCATATAGTGACATGATATGGCCAATATCATCTTGCTCCTTTGATCTCCATCTTCGGGGCACTGCATGATCATCATTTTCACCGCCATGACACCATGATCTCCACCATCATGATCCCCATCATTGTGTCTTTGTGAAAGTCGTCTCGCCAACTATTACTTATACTACTATGGCTAACGGTTAGCAATGAAGTAAAGTAATCACATGGTGTTGCATCTCATACAATAAATTAAGACAACTCCTATGGCTCCTGCCGGTTGTCGTACTCATCGACATGCAAGTCATGAATCCTATTACAAGAACATGGTCATTCTCATACATCACATATATAACATCATATCCTTTTGGCCATATCACATCACATAGCATACCCTGCAAAAACAAGTTAGATGTCCTCTAATGTTGTTGCAAGTTTTACGTGGCTGATTTGCGTTTTTAGCAAGAACACTTCTTACCTATGTGGCAGCCACAACGTTGATATGCCAGTGCTATTTACCCTTCATAAGGACCCTCTTCATCGAATCCGATCCGACTGAAGTGGGAGAGACAGACACCCGCTATCCATCTTATGCAACAATTGCATGTCGGGCGGTGGAACCAGTCTCATGTAAGAGTACGTATAAAGTCGGTCCGGTTCACTATTTATTATTGCCTCTAGGACATATTTCCAACAAGGAGGTCTACGAGTGGACCGGCTGCCTTCGCGAGTGGGTCAGCGCGCCGCCCATCCGGTTGGGCGCGACATCGCAGCAGGAGGAAGCCTACCTCCAGCACTCGAAGACGCGACACGTGGCGGCGGAGCACCGACAACCGTAGGTAGGTGGCGCTCCAAAAGGAGGCGGAGGAGGAACGATGGTAGATGGAGGAGGAGGAGCGCCCGTGCTGTGCTGCCACAGCCACCAGTACAACCCGTGTCGACGGGACAGACGACGAAGGTGCAGACAGCTGTACACTGGAATAGGGCGTTCCCCTGGGCGGGCCGTGCGCCTACGCTGGTTGACCTGACCAGACTCGACGCTGCCGCCATAGCCGTCTAGGGTTGTCTCGTAGTTTAGTTTTTTTATGTTTAATTAATATAGTGAGACGCGTGGACTCTTACCGTCTTCGTGACCGACTTTTAATATTTAATTAATGCTTGTTTATTATTTTTGAAATGCTTTATTACTATTTTCACGTGCCGATAAAAACGGATCAGACCAGCATTGGATGCATGCGCCGATCCAAACGTTATATCGAATGGTGATGTCCGTCGGGCCGATCTAAACGGACAAAATCGCAGTCCGTCAAGCGTGTCCCGAAGCTGAGCATTTGGTTGTGAGATCCGCACAACTATTCCAGCAAGCAGGGCTGCTGTCCACGTCCGAAGCAGCGGCTACCTGTATGTACTTGACTAGCATGACTGGAAAAGATACAACTGCACGTCGATTTATGCCATGTAACATTCTGAAAATCTACAAACCTAGGAACCCGCAGCAGCACCGTGCGAACTGAAGGATTGGTGAAGCTATACATCATCATTCACACGACCTATGTTCGTCGCTTCTCGGCTGCAACCAACTCGGAGGTCCTGCGCTCCAGAGGAACGCCGCAGGAGCAGTAGGTGAACGTACTCTTCAGAGGAACGCCGCAGGAGCAGCAGGTGAACAGACTCTTCAGAGGAACGCCGCAGGAGCAGCAGATGAGCAGACTCTTCAGAGGAACGCCGCAGGAGCAGTAGGTGAAGGGACTCGAACGCCGCAGCTCGGCAGCCAGGCCGCCGGTAATGAGGTGTACAACGGAGCGGCAGGTATATGTTCAGGTTCAGCTGAGCACGTCGACCGGCCAGAATCGCCGCCACGTGGAGATCTCGTCCTTGGTCTGCAGCTTCCTGATGCCGCCGTAGAAGCCGTCAGTCTCGTCCCCTTTCTCCCGGTGGTCTTTCCTGCTCACCGTGGTCTGCCTCCACCTCGAGCCGGCCGCGTAGTGCTTGAACTCCAGCATGATCGTATCTGACACAGCACACACATCAAAGAAAATTCAGATAAACACACACACACACACAACACAATGGCAGAAGAAGAACAAGTGGAACACGCTGTGGATATGGATAAGAACGCATGAGATGCCAGACACATTCAGACTCTGGGCTGTGGATAGGACGAAGGGCGCAAGATCACGGGAGGGCAATGATCAGAGAGACTGTAGCCACGACGTTTCACGCAAGTTGATCTGATCCTATCTCATCTCCTACGGGATAACGAATCTTTGTTGCCCTCGACGTGTTGTGTCCCCGAATAATAGATTTCACGTGTTTCTTATCTTCCCTGAGGTTTTATCCCGCCCGCACGTGTTACAGGACGGCTAGAAAAGACACACAATCTCAGAGGAGGAGACGGATGAAGCAGGTCGTTACCGTCTTCATGGCAGCGGCAGAGATGCTCGTTGGCGTTGCACGACTCGAGGTGGCCCACGACGCCGTACCACCAGCCTGTGATCCATCATCACAAGAAAGCATCCGTTACTACCAAATGCAGTGGCGCGGCCGATTCAGCAAGGGCATGCAGTGAGTGATCGGCAGGCCAAGAGCAAGAACCCATACATACCGTAGGGGAAATCCTTGTTCTTCCGCCACTGGATCTCGAAGTGGTCGCCGGGGCGGAGGTCCTCCAGGCAGCCCGAGGCGTGGAGGTCCTGCGCCGGCGTGCTCAGCGGCGCCGCGCGGACCCTGCACCACTGCACGCCCTCCTCCTCCTTGGCCGGCTTCCGGCCGTGGGGCGGGTACCTATCACAATTCACAACACACCGTCAATCAACACATCGTAAGCAGGACGAAAATATCCCATGCTCTCATCGCCTTCACGCATTAAACCATACGTACATATCTCGATCGATCACTGATTGATCAGAACAGCTTATGAACCAGTCATGAATTCCATCGATCTCGGGCAGGTGGAGTGGAGTGATGAGTGGCGAGTGGTACCTGGCGGTGAAGGTGTCGGTTCGCCGGTCGTAGCGGAGGTGAGCGTCGTAGCAGGAGAGCAGGAACCCGACATGCCCGTCCTGCTAAACACAACAGAGCAGCTTATCCCACCATTAAAAAAGCGAGCTTTTTGCAAGAAAGAAACAGCAGCGAAGCGAGCTGTGCCTGATCTACCTAATCTAATGACGGATCAAACTTTAATTTAGAGCTGGGCAAAGGTAATTAAGTGTTAACTACCTCGCGGTTGTACACCTGGGCGGGGAACCAGAAGTCGCCGCACTCGAGCGCGCGGTACCACGCGGCCACCGAGTCCGCCGGCGGCGCGGGTGAAGAACGGGCGGCGGCGGCGGCGGCGTCTTCTTCCTTGAGCCAGCGGCGGCCGATCCAGGAGAAGGGCCACGCGCACGCCAGCGAGTCCGCCCAGCCCCGCCGCCTGGCCGGGCGCGGGAGGGTAGCGGCGGCGGCCAGCTCCGCCCCCCACTCCCTGCGCGCGGCGGCGCCGAGCACGCGGCCCCACTTCCGCCGGACGTGGCGCGCCCACAGGCTGTCCATGGAGCAGCGGTCCCTGAGCCCCGCGCAGACGCACGCCATCGCGGCGAGCGACGCCGGGGACAGCTCCTCCAGCACGCGCTCCAGCGCCAGCTCCGGCAGGTCGAGCACCGGGAGCGCGGCCGCGTCGTCGTCCTCCGCCAATGCGGGCGGCGGCGTCGTGGCCTTGGACGGCGGCGGCGGCGGCATTCTTGCGCCCTGCTCCTTCCTGCCCGCGGCGGCGGAGGCGGAGTGCCGGAGCAACTCCCGCGCCAGCAGCAGCGCGACGAGGCCGAGCTCCCGCACCAGCTTCCAGGGCTTGTAGGAGGCGCGGGCGACGAGGAGCAGCGTGAAGGCCGGGAGCGTGGATATAAGGAGGAGCGGAAGCATCTCTCTCTCTTGTTGAAAAGATGGGAGCGGCCGCAGCTGGTGCTGGTGCTGGTGCTGGTGCCGGTGCGGTGGTGGTGGCGCAGCGGCAGCACACCCAGACCCAATCACGCAGGACCAGCGGCGCGGCCCCCACGCGGCCCAGGAAAGCGGGGACAGTGCCGACGAGGTGGCGCCGGCAACTTTGCAGCCGAATGATTCCTGCCTCCTCCCCCCTCGTCGTCCCGTCCCCAACTCGATGTATTGCCTCCCTGCCCCCACCGGAAAGCTGTCGACAGTGGCGGCACTGCACGCTCGCCTTCGCTGTCGCCGCTAGTTGTAGCACACTACGACGACGAGCATGGTGCCATGGTGGTGATCACCGTCAGCTCGGCTCTAGTGTACCCGCCCACGCTCACGCGAGCTGCTGCGGCTGCTGCATGTGTTGCTGTGCCGTGCGTACTTTGCGGGAGAGGATTTGGTTGGTGGGGTGTAGATTCGCAGCAGGTGAATGGGTTGGGTAACCACGCTGGTGGCGATCTGTTGCTTTTGTAGTGCCGCCGGCCGGACCAAGGTTTGGGTGGTGGTTGTTGGTAAACGGGAGAGTGAAGACAACTACACTACTTATTGCTAACCCCCAACACCGCCCCGTCAAACCGCCAAACTTTTATCGTAGCATTTCCGTGGCAAGCAACCAAACTTGCACTCGTGCTCCTGCAGTATTTTCTGAATTTTGCTTCCGTAGGTTCAGCATTCCTGGCCATAGAAGAGAGAACAACCGTGTGTCGTTCTTGTTCGTTTCGGCAAGGCACGGAGGGTGGATGGATTGGTGGGTAGTGGTTAAGCAGAGCAACCAAACAACAGGATTTGGGTCGAGCCGTGCCTTGCGTCCAACGGAGGGCGTGGAGAAAACAAGGCGATGCCACATCACGATGGCCCCAAAATTCTCCCTTGGTTGCTCAGACATCCAGCACCAGCGCAACCACCAGTAACAACAACAACAACAAAAGAGCTCCCGCTGCGGTCAAAAGTTTTCGGCTTTGATTTAGCCACTTGCTTGGTGCGTGCTGTAGGTGCTAAATGGGATTAGGACACGCAGGCAGGCAGCGATGCTGTATTTTAATTACTAGTATTATTTCCCATTCGGGCGCCATGGGCAGCGGGATTTGGTGTCGGGTCGTGGTTTGCTCATCGGGATGGCCTTTTGTGGAAAGGAAGGATAAGCTTGTTAATCGTGCTTTAACCTCGACGTGGAAAACTGGCCAATGTGCTATGCAGATTCTTGGAGTTGGCTTTGATGGATCTCAATTTCGCTGTCTCTATTAGAGCATCTGCAAGTACCTATGACAAATATGACCATTTAAATGTCCTTCAACATATCCATCGGATATGTCTTATGCATTAAAATTTTAAATCCATATAAAAGCATTCAAACAAAACAAAAAACATATGTACTACGTAGATCACCTATCTGCTCCTTGTCAAAGATGTCAGACTATTTCCGTGTCCAGCTTCGTGTACATGGACGACAGTTGTTGCGACGCCTCCACCTGCTTTGCTCCAGTCTCGTCCTCCTCTATCACCGCCTCGTGTTCACCGAAGAGCGCGTTAGGCATCGCGTGCTTCTGCCAAAGGAACTGTCGGTTGGCCTCCACATAAACCTCATCCTGGATGGACTCCACGATGGTTTAGTGCTCCGCCATCTTTTTGGCTTGGACGATGCTGAACTCCGCCTCCGCCTTTACCATGTTGAACCCCAGAGCAGGTTGCTCCGCCTCGTCCACCTTCGGATCCGCCACCTCCATTAGCTTTGGCAGCTACTCTCCCTCCTCCTCCTCTGGTTGTTGCACCTCTCCTTCTTCGGCTCCCGCGAGTCCGATGGCAGCCCGACAACGAGGCGTGCGGCATGCCTAACCTGGATCTCCTCCTCGATCCGCCTCCGACGCTCTGGCGTGAGCATCGCGTAGGTGGTGATTTTTTTGCCGGACCATGGCGATGTCGGTGAGCGTGGAAGAGCGGGGGAGAGGAGGCGTATAGGTTCGGGTGGCGGTGTAGAGAGGATGGAGGTGGATGGGCTAGGGCTGGGGGACGCCAACTGGCTTAAATAGTCGGATTTGTCCTTTGGCGTTGAGCTGGAGCGGCGCCACACGACCTTCACACCGCAGTGACGGAGGAGGCGTCCGTCGAACTGCCGGATTTTTAGGCGATTCCGCATGGGACCCCATCGTTAGTCATATGCGGCGGGCGCGTCCATATCCGTCTCATGTTTGGGCTGGATATTAGGGGTGCCGGTCAACCCGAGCGTTTGAGGTCCGTTTGAGGCGTCCATCTAGATCAGATTTTCGTGACCAGTTAGTGACCAGATGGGTCACGTGGACGTTAACGTTTGAGGCCGATTTAGGACGCCCGGTTTTAGATGCTCTTATTTCTTGCAAAAGCGGGGAAGCTTGGATGCTTAGTCTATGCAACAATGTGGTGTGGTACTCCCTTGGTAAATAAATATATGAGTGTCTAGCACTAAGCACTTTTATATTTCTTTATAGAGGGAGAGTGTTTATACTTTTATGTTGGAAATATGAACAATTTACTAAATGGTTTAAAAGAAATAAAAGTAAATAAAATATGATCATTATAATAAAAGACAAGACTAGTCATGCAAACTTGAGAAAAGTAGGCCATAATAAAAGAGGCAAGACTAGGGAGGCAAACTATTGTAGAGGAGGCAAATATCATCTCAACATGTGTGCTAGAAGAGAATAAATCTAGAACAGATATTAGACCAAGAAACTCTAGTAAAATCAGGAACAGAAAGGATACAAATACATACTGAGCAGTGGTAGTAGCATTAGCGTCGGCGTTGGCGTTGACATTGTTGTCACCCATGTCGTTAAAGAGGTTGACGACGTCGGGGAAGAATTGTCGTTGGGTAATTAGTCATCGGCGTTCGTGGTGTGTGTGATGAAGAGGTTAGTAGTAAAGCCTCCCAAAAACCCTATCACCCTTCTCCCCTACAAGACTCCAAGAAATGGAGTTTCGGAGGCCTATTGTCCCGAACTGCACTGCACGCTGCAAGCCAGGATAGGGAGAACCTAGGAGTACCTCACAGCTTTGGAACTTGATGGTGTGAGGAAGGTGTTAGTCTGGTGTGTCCCTGTGAAGAGGAGTGACCTTTTTTATAGGTACAGAAGAAGGACGTGAATAGGTTGTGACAAAAGACGAACCTTAAGTGTGCGGACCATGCGGGTTCGATAACTATGCACACATGACCTGAGACACTCTCCGGTCAATAACCAATAGTGGGACCTGGATGTCCATATTGGCTCCTACACATTCTATGAAGATCTTTATCGGTTGAACTTCTATGTCAAGTGTTTGGTTAATCCCGTATAACATTTCCTTTGTCCTCCGGTATGTTACTTGCTCGAGATTCGATCGTCGGTATCTCTATACCTATTTCAATCTCGTTACCGGCAAGTCTCTTTACTCGTACCGTAATACAAAATCTCGTGGCTAACTTTTTAGTCACATTGCTTGCAAGACTTGTTTGTGATGTTGTATTAACGAGTGGGCCCCGAGATACCTCTCCATCATTCGGAGTGAAAAAACCCATTCTTGATCCATGCTAACTCAACGGACACCTTCGGAGATACCCGTAGAGCACCTTTATAGTCACATAGTTACATTGCGACGTTTGATACACACGACGCACTCCTCCGGTGTCAGTGAGTTACATGATCTCATGGTCATAGGAATGTATACTCGACATGCATAAAACAGTAGCAATAAAACAACACGATCACATGCTACGTTCATAGTTTGGGTCTTGTCCATCACATCATTCTCCTAATGATGTGATCCCGTTATCAAGTGACAACACTTGTCTATGGCTAGGAAACCTTAACCATCTTTTATCAACGAGCTAGTCAAGTAGAGGCTTAGTAGGGACAGTGTTTTGTCTATATATCCACACATGTATTTCTGTTTCCATTTAATACAATTCTAGCATGGATAATAAACGATTATCTTGAAACAGGGAGTATAATAATAACTATTTCATTATTGCATATAGGCCATATTTCCAACATTTTAATGTGCCACTTTTGGCTTCCGCGCATCGACGATTGCATGTATAGTTATATATGAGAGAATGCCTCTAGAATCTCACCCTTTGAGAACCTCGAACGGGTGAAGGATGGTAAGATTTTGAGAAGTCTTTCGGTGCGACTATTCGTCTGCTTCCTTGGCTTGTATTTTTGCTACTTTGACATACTGGTTGTGTCACACATTTTGATCACTCTATTGTTGACCTATCTATTTGCTTGACGTGCAAATTTTATCGGTGTGCTAGTATACAGTTTCAAGTACTTGGATGTCTTGTTTTCAATACTTGATTAACATTAGTTGATACTCCCTCGGTCTCGAATTATTTTATCTCAAATAAGTAAGTGGGACCGAGGTAATATAATTTTTGCCATGACATTGGAATGAAATATTTACTCACCCGCACTCGCTTCCGGAGACAACAAGACAACAAGTGATGCACCAATGTACATATTTCCTCTCGAGATCATGACCACGTGCATGAATTACCGATAAAAGCTTTCTCACCGTTTTATATGTAAATCAACAATCAACAGCATCTGATACAAACCCATTCCTTCATAACACACGCACACACACCCTCGGCAGGATACATAGGCGCTGAACGCATCAACACCATCTCTAGCACTAATAGCATCCGGGTGCTTCAACCATGAACATGCCACCGCGATGGAGTGAAGCCGCATATGATGAACCGTGGCTTCCATGGGGACGCCTTCAGCAAGGATGCGACACCGGAGCGTCGCCATTGCCCGATCCGAGGATCAGAGTTTCCTCCGGAGCAACATGACCATTAATGAGAGCCGCGACAACGCCTTCAAGAAGGGAACGAGCTTCGCCGTCGCTGCTCCTTCTGAAGAAAGAGAAGGTTTTGACCCTGGCCAACACTCACAACCAACGAACGCCACACCTCGGCTACCACATCGTCCACACGGCCATGGCAAGCACGATGCACCAAGGCACGAGCTATGCACATGAGCACCGCGCCACCACCTCCTGGGCCGCCACCCCGGTATCCAAGACCTTGATACCACGTCACCCGAAACCTACATCCATTCCAACCGAACAGACGAGCCAAAAGGCCCGGCATTTCGCATCCATGGTTGACCCCCAATGCGGAGACCCCATAGGCCGGCCACAAGTGGCCTCCATCGAGTCGTCCTGTAGCACCAGGCGCGAGACGAACACGGTCCTGTCCCTGGACGCAGGACATGCAAATCTTGCACACGGGTGCGAGACAATCTCGGTCTGTGGCACCAGGCGCGAGACGGGTGATGGACCATGATGTCTACGCACGCTTCTATTCTTGTAGACTATGTTGGGCCTCCAAGCACAGAGGTTTGCAGGATAGCAGCATTTTCCCACAAGTGGATGACCTAAGGTTTATCGAACTCGGGGAAGTAGAGGTTGAAGATGGTCTCTCTCAAGCAACCCTGTAATTAAGATACAAGAAGTCTCTTGTGTCCCCAACACACCTAATACAATTGTCAGTTGTATAGGTGCACTAGTTCCGCGAAGAGATGTTAAAAGGCAAGTGATATGGATGGTAAAACAAGGTATTGTAGATCTGAAATAAAAATGGAAGCAAGGTAGCAAGTGACCAAAGTGAGCATAAACGGTGTAACAATGGTGAGAAACAAGGCCTAGGCTTCATCCTTTCACTATTGGCAACTCCCAACAACATTAACATAGTCTAATCACATGATATTTCCACTAAAACATGCAATGGAGATGTACTCGGAGGTCATTCCTTTTGAAAAGACCTCGATGACGCCTAGAGGGGGGGGGTGAATAGGCTATTTAAAAACTTCTTCAGATTTGGCTTGAACCTAATGCGGAAATAAACTAAGAGGGTACTTGTCAAGCACAAATCCTAAATGCACTAGGCACTGCAACGTGTATCAACAACACGATCTACCAAGATGGACACAATGCAGTTACTAACAAGCACAAGTAAGTTATACAAACTTACTTGAGCTATATCACACGACAAGTAGGTGAACAACACAAGATACTAGATCACACTATATCACACGATATATCAAGGGCTGCAAGTATGTACGTGTGGATATAGAGGGTATGCTTGAATGATTAATCTTGTATAAGAAATGGCCAACACAATATAATGAGCACAAACAATATGTAATGTATGTATGCTCAAGTAACACAAGTAAACCACAAGTAAGGAGTTAGGGTTAAGGATAACCAAGGTCACTGAGACAAAGATGTATCCCGATGTTCACTTCCTTGGAGGGAAGCTAGTCACCGTTAGAGAAGTGGATGTTACCACGAAGGCACACCAACGCCACGAAGGCTCACCCTATTCTCCCTTTGAGATAACACCACGAAGGCGTTTCTCAACCACTAGTGGTAAGCCTTTGAGGTGGCTTCCAAACCCTCACAAACTTTTCCGGGGGATAATCACACGGATTGATTCCTCTTCGAAGAACTCCTACCGCCTAGGAGTCTCCAACCTCCAAGAGTAACAAGATCACGGGGAATGCTCAAAACTTGCTCAAATCTCAAATAGCTTGGGTTGAGAGAAGGAGAGGGAGACGATCTATCTTTTGATTGGAACAACTCTCAAAGGGGCTCACAAATGCTCTTGGGATCTAAGATTTGGTGTGAGCAAATGTGTGTGAGGTAGAAGTGTGTTCTTATGAGGATAAGGCTGTGTTGGGAAACTCTCTCACGAAGTGGGAGGGGGGTATTTATAGTGGGGAGTGAAATACAGCCGTTGGGGATACTTTAAGTCACACAGGGTCCGGACGTCCGACAGTTGTCGGAAGTCCGGGCGTCCGCGAGGGGTCGGTCGTCCAACAGGGGTCGGTCGTCCGAGGCCTGTAGATACGACTGAAACTATTTTGAATTAAACAGCGACCGGACGTCCGGAGAGGACCGGAAATCCGAGTTATAGAGCTCATGTTCTTCTGGTGCAGGGCTCCGGATTTCCGAAGGTGGTCGGTCGTCCGACCCTTGACCGGCCCTCGGACGTCCGGAGGGAGCCGGAAATCCGAGTTATATGGCTCTGATTTCTCTGGTATAGGATTCCGGATTTCCGAAGCAGTCGGTCGTCCGGCCCTCGGACGTCCGGAGGGAGCCGGATGTCCGAGGCACTGGTTCTGTTTACAGATAACAGCAAAGCAGTGGAGATGTGGTCTGAGCAGAAAGTGAAGATGTAGTTTGAGCAAGTTCATCGCAAAACCTGTGATCCCCTCTTAATAATGCGGGATCCCTAAGGACTCAAGAATCATAAAAGAGTACTGATGATCCATACTTGAGTGTATACTTTTATTCGCCGATCATCACTCCGCACCACTAACGTCAAAGGAACTGATACCTTTGAGTTAGCCCTTTCACCTGAGCTTGATGTTGTTGTTCCTTCTTGGCTCAAGTTGAAAGCAAGACATGATGAAGTCTTCAAGTAGCTTTCCCATACACAATGCGGAAAGCCTAGCTTATGTATTCATCTTCATTTGTCCACCATGTGAACATCCACAAGAATCAAGCATGTAGTGCTCAAGAATGCTTATCTTGATCTTGTCCTGTCCACCATGTGAACATCCACAAGAATCAAGCATGTAGTGCTCAGGAATGCTTATCTTGATCTTGTCCTTGTTAGCACATGAGGTTGTCCTTATCAACACATGATCATTGACAATAGTTTCAATGATATATACGTGCTGATCCACTTGAACTTGCACACCACAATCTTGATGACGATCACCACTTGACGTCATCCTTCATGGGTTGTATGAGATCTTCCTTTTGACGCAAGCCCAATGGAAGCACACCTAACCCCCACATAGGAGTCTCACAAAGACCATGGGTTAGTACACAAACACGTAATGGACAATGCTTACCATACCATGGGATCACTTGATCCCTCTCGGTACATCTTATACGCTTTGTGTGTTGATCATCTTGATTTACTCTTTGTCTGAGATCTTGATCAACCTAGTGTTTCTATGACCATTCTTTGGATAATACCTTGAATAACATCTTGGTCATCATATAAACTCCTTGAACCCAACAGATGGACTTCAAGAAGTGCCTATGGACAAATCCTTTGAATATAACTTAAGGCAACCATTAGTCCATAGGAATTGTCATCAATTACCAAAACCACATATGGAGATATATGCTCTAACACCTTTGTGATCAAGAGAGGACGATAATTATGTAGGGCTAAAAAATCACACCTTAGAGTTCGTAGTGCTCATCTATGGATTTCCCAATGTCACCTCGGCCATCCAAAGAGAGTATCACAATCACCACAACATATCTCAAGGATAGTCAAAGACAAGCACCAAGAGACTCTCAATCTTCAATCAATTCACAAAAGAGAAAATCACTCATGAAAATATTCTTCTAATCCATGTCCAATAGACCGTTGTCACCATGGTCTCGGGGATTATACTAGATAAGATCAAGTGAGTACATCAATCCAATACATAGAAGAAGGGGAAACATCATGGGATCACCCTAGATTAACACAGCCCATGATCACAATCAAGATCACATCATGAGAGAGAGAATTAACCACATAGCTATTGTAGAAGACCTCAGCCCCAAGGAGGAACTACTCCCGCTTCATGGAGGGAGGAAGCAACGTCGATGGAGATGAATACGGGGGTACTTCCTCATCCTGGCAGGGCGCCGACACAGGAATTCTGGTCCCCCGAAACTTGTTGGCGATGGTGGCTGAGATCGGAATTTCTTATGGAGAAAAGGGTTCCGCAATCAGCGTTTCCTCCACAGGGGATAAATATAAGCCAAGGTAGGGCACCAAAGGAGGTGGGCCCCACCCAGGCGGCCTGTGGGCGCGACCAGGGGGTAGGCCGTGCAGGGAGGACGCCTGAGCGACGCCTGGCTCCCCTCTGGCCCACCTTTGTGCTCTATAAGCTTCCGTCACGTTGATATTTATATAATTTTCTCGGTATTTTTGGGACTCGGTAAATTGGGGTAAAAGTCCTTGCAAAAAACACATCAACAGACAGAAACTGGCATTGGGTGCACTCAGTTAGTAGGTTAGTCCAAATATGTATAAAAAGGTATGAAAGTGTAGCAAAACATATAACAATGTCACCCAAAAGATCATGGAAGAAACAGAAATTATAGATACGTTTGGGACGTATCAACATCCCCAAGCTTAATTCCTGCTCATCCTCGAGTAGGTAAATGATAGCACAAATAATTTCTATGGTGACATGCAAACACACATATAAGAACTTCAAAGTAAAGCAAGTAAGATATGCAATTCAAGTCAAGACAATAACAAGCAAGAGTCTATATTTTGTATTGAAATTAACAAAGTAAGAACATAAAGGTGCAAGAGCTCTCGCTGTCCGTGACTCGAATGTCTCCAAATGGTGTTTGCGTGCAAGAAGTGGGAGATGGGTTGAGAGCATAAAAATATTTTAATTGAGAACTCAATCTACTAAAATTTCACACTTGGTCTCCTTCGAAATCTTATTTTGACTCATCCCCAGACCACCAGTCACACACAAGTCAAAATGATCCTCTCCCTTTCGACTTTGAGCACTCATGCAATGGATGAGCGCAAGCAAGATATGTTGACACTTAGGATGGCAAAGAGAACAATGATGGGGAAGGAAGACAAAAAGGTGTGAAAGGCTCACATCAATGAGGGCAACCATAGGCGAGAGAAAGCCAAATGATAGATATGATGTGAGGAGTAGGGATTGCCATGCAACACATGCACATATGAGCTAATGGTAAGCTCTCCAATGGAACTAGTGGGGGTGCATCCAACTTGCTTGCTCATGAAGACCTAGAGCTCATTTGAGGAGGCTCGACATTGGAATATGCAAGCCAAGTTCTATAGTCTAAGGGTCCCCACATAGTTATGCATGAATGATAATCTCTATGTAGTACAAATATAGCAATGGAGTACGAGTGTGGATCTTTCAAAAGGAATGGTAGTGTTGCCCCCTTCTCTCTTTTTTTCTTTTTTTGTGGCCTCTTCGGCTCTTTATTTTTATCTCTCATTTGTCCTCTTTGTGATCTTTTCATTTGTCCTCTTTGGGATCTTTTCCTCACTTAAGGGCAACACTATATGTTCTACAAGAATAAAAAGAAGATCATCACACTTTATAAGAAGTACTCACATAAAGACAAGTGAAAACTATCATGATGTATGCAAATGTATGCCTATGCCAGTGTAGCAGGATAAGAAATGGAACTAGTGTGTCATGTAGCAATGATAAGGGAAAATCCCAACTAGCATGCAGCTCCTAGATCAAGAAAAATCATGTATGACATGAAGATCAAGTCATGAGATGGTGGATGTTGCATGGCAATGTATCTCAAAAAGGTTGTGGAAATGCCTTAATAGGAAGGTATGGTGGCTGTTTTGAGGAAGGATATAATGAGGCTTATGATGACAGAGCGTATCATGCCAAGGGTTTGGATGCACTCGCGAAGTTTGTACCAACTCTCAAGGTGAGAAAGCGCAATGCACGGTACCGTAGAGGCTAGCAAAATATAGATGGTGGAAGTGCCAACAATCGAATACTCACATTAGTCCGAAGAACTCATACACTTATTATCGATAACTCTCTATATAGTTAGGAAATTCACAAAGATACAAGTACCCCGAGGAGGAGTTTTTGGGGGTTTGGTTATCCTTGTGCGTCCTCGACCCATGGCAACATGAGGGTACTCTATATATTCCAACCCCTCGAGAGGTTAGCGATCAATCTAGTAGCTAGAGTTCTCAACTAATTTTTAGTTTTTGATAAACACACGGATTTCCCAAAATACAACATTTATCACTAATAGGCTCAAGCTCTTGGCACCAATAGTCCAAACATTACTCAAATCAATACCTCAAAACTATTGCAAGTTACTACTATACTTAAATAGCAACCTCAATTACCTACTCATGCAAGACACACAACTTAGTGCAACAAGCCAACTCTCTAAACAATATAAGCATGATAACTCAAGAGAGTTCCGTAAGAAACCTAAATAAAAGCTCTTAAAAAGATATAGCATGAAAACTAAGAGCTAAACATGACAGCAGCTACGAAAAGATAGAGAACACACAAAAAGATAAGCATGAAAACCTATGTTGTGTTCTAGAGTGGAATGGAGCGTGTTTCTCTCCCAAACAAGGTAGGCTAGGTTCCGACTTGTTATGAATATCAAGAAAAACTAAAACAAAATAAAAAAGTAAAGAGCGGGATGCTCCAAGCATAGCACATAACATATGAAGTGATAAAAATGTAGCATGGAGATGGACGAACTCATGATTGTTGATAGAGAAGGGGATGCACGGGGGCATTCCCAAGATTATACGCTTGAGTCTCCTTGAATATTTGTTGGGGGTGCATGGGGGCATCCCCAAGCTAGAGCGCTTGACACTCCTGGATCTTCTTTCATCATCTTCCATCGCATACTTGAAAACTCCCTTCATACGAAACTCATCATAAGCTGATTAGAGTGGTTAGTAGCCATGATAAAATAGTTCATTACCTACTGAAAATAAATATTTTCATAAAAATATATTGTTTCTCATGATTTCCAAAAGTTTTTTGCAAAGGAAAAGCAAGCTTAAGATTTGCAAAACGATGAAAACGCAAAACGTGGCAGAATCAGTGAAAAACAGACTAGCAGGTAGTAAAGAATTTTTTCAGGGCACTTCTGCAACTCAAATCAAAAAACTCAAAACATACGCCAGAATGCCAATTGTATAGAGCAGACTGTCAAAACAATTCAGATCAAAAAGATAATCGCGTGATGTTTGGTGAATTTTTCCGTCAAGCAGACAAAATCTGCTTCTCGACAACATGTCACAACTTTTGAACTTTCTTGCAATCGGAGACTAAAACTTGGCACAAAGCTTAAAAATAAAGATACAATGATGTCTCTAAAGTAGTAACACACATCAAGACCACTAAAAACTGAAAGTAAAAACTCAAAGTAAAGATAACAAGGGTTGTCTCCCTGGAGCTCTTTCTTTATAGCCATAAAGATAGGCTTAAGATTTTAATGATGCTCTTGTAGGAATAAGAGTTGTAGAAAAAAGAGAGAATCAACAAGCAAATACCAAAACACATTTAAGTCTAACATGCTTCCTATGCATAGGAATATTGCAATAGAATAATTTATTGAAGCACAATGCAATAAGCATAGGAAGGCAAAACAAGTGCAACTTCAAAACCTTCGACATAAAGAGAGGGAACTTGATATTATTGAAATATCTGTAAGCATATGTTCCCTTATCATAATAATTTTCAGTTGGATCATGAATAAACTCAACAATATAAGTATCACTTAAAAGCATTGTTACCATGATCCACATGCAAAAAGGTACTCTTACTCTCCACATAAGCATAATCTTTCTCATTGGTAATAGTGAAAGTAGGACTATCATTATCATCATGGTAATCATCATAGAAAATTTTCTCCTCAAAAGTTGGGGGACTAAAAATGTCATGTTCATCAAACCCTTCATCCCCAAGCTTAGAGCTTTCCATGTCATTAGCAATATTGGTATTCAAAGGAAGCATACTAATAACATTGCCACCATCATAATTGTTATGCAAATAATGAAGTTCCATAGGTTTTTTAATTTTATCCTCAAACACTTCATGTCCTAGTTCAAGATAAAGTTTATAAAGCTCTCTCATATTTTTTTGTTTTCCATTAAGACAAACTAGTGAAAGTAAAAACAAGAAATGAAAAGATTTAATTGCAAGATCTAAAGATATACCTTCAAGCACTCACCTCCCCAGCAACGACGCCAGAAATAGCTTGATGTCTACGCACACTTCTATTCTTGTAGACTATGTTGGGCCTCCAACCGCAGAGGTTTGTAGGACAACATCAATTTCCCTCAAATGGATGACCTAAGGTTTATCGAACTCAGGGAAGTAGAGGTTGAAGATGGTCTCTCTCAAGCAACCCTGCAATTAAGATATAAGAAGTCTCTTGTGTCCCCAACACACCTAATACAATTGTCAGTTGTATAGGTGCACTAGTTCGGCGAAGAGATGTTAAAAGGCAAGTGATATGGATGGTAAAACAAGGTATTGTAGATCTGAAATAAAAATGGAAGCAAGGTACCAAGTGAAAAAAGTGAGCATAAACGGTGTAAAAATGATGAGAAACAAGGCATAGGCTTCATACTTTCACTAGTGGCAACTCCCAACAACATTGACATAGTCCAATGAGATGATATTTCCACTAAAACATGCAATGGAGACGTACTCGCAGGTCATTCCTCTGTGATCAAGAGAGGACGAGAATTATGTAGGGCTACAAAAGCACACCTCAGAGTTTGTAGTTCTCATCTATGTATTTCCCAATGTCACCTCGACCATCCAAAGAGAGTACCACAATCACCACAACATATCTCAAGGATAGTCAAAGACAAGCACCAAGAGACTCTCAATCTTCAATCAATTCACAAAAAGAGAAAGTCACTCATGAAAATATTCTTCTAATCCATGTCCAATAGACCGCTGTCACCATGGTCTCGGGGATTATACTAGATAAGATCAAGTGAGTACATCAATCCAATACATAGAAGAAGGGGAAACACCATGGGATCACCCTAGATTAACATAGCCCATGATCACAATCAAGATCACATCATGAGAGAGAGAATTAACAACATAGCTACTATAGAAGACCTCAACCCCGAGGAGGAACTACTCCCACTTCATGGAGAGAGGAAGCAACATCGATGGAGATGAATCCGGGGGCACTTCCCTGTCCCGGCAGGGTGCCGACACCGGAATTCTGGTCCCTTGAAACTTGTTGGCGATGGCGGCGGAGATCGGAATTGCTTCTGGAAAAAAGGGTTCCGCAATCAGTGTTTCCTCCACGGTGGGTAAATATAGGCCAAGGTAGGGCACCAGAGGAGGTGGGCCCTACCCAGGGGGCCTGTGGGCGCGGACAGGGGGTAGGCCGCGCAAGGAGGCTGTCTGGGCGAAGCGTGGCTCCCCTCTGGCCCATCTTTGGTGCTCACGAAGCTTCCATCACGCTGATTTTCATATATTTCTCTCAGGATTTTTGGGACTCGGTAAATTGGGGTAACAGTCCCTGCAAAAAAAGACATCAGTAGACAGAAACTGGCACTGGGTGCACTGAGTTAGTTGGTTAGTCCAAATATGTGTAAAAAGGTATGAAAGTGTAGCAAAACATATAACAATGTCACCCAAAAGATCATGAAACAAACAAAAATTATAGATACGTTTGGGATGTATCAAACCATAGCTGGGAAAAGACGAGACTGAGACGAAAGAAGAGAATGGGCGGAAAGATACACAGCAGAGACGTTGTCATAGTAGACAACCATGGCCTTGGTGACACTGCGATGCAACTCCTGTAGAATCTATCGAAGCCAGGAACACAAGGCAACTGTGTTAGCCACTACTCGGTATTCGGCCTCCGCACTCGAGCGCGAAAACGGTTGGTTGTCGTCTGGACGACCAGGAGACAAGAGTGATTCGTGTTCTTATTACATGTGAAAGAAAATTTTAAGGAATATGACGAAGGGTGGTTGGGTTGGGATGACCCAAGCAAGCATGCCAAAGATCCACGATGGTGGCGAGTGCAACAGGAGCGCCGTAGGTGGAGGAGGCAGTCGAGCCGACCAGGTAGAGGTCTTCAATACTGTCACATCGGTGAAGCACCATCCGGGTACGGGCGTCCTTGACAGAAAACCAAATTCATCAAATTCAATAGTAACGGGATTTTCACGTGTAAAGTAGCGAACGGAAACAAGATTTTTGATAAGGTCAGGTGAAACTAAATATTGGATAAAGAAAGTGGTGTGGAGGAGGAGGGAAAATAAGCATGTCCTATATGAGTAATGGGTAGAGAGGAACCGTCACCGACGGTGATGCGAGTAGAGGTGTTGACGGGATAAGAGGTGTGAAGGGTACCGGGATGAGCAGCCATGTGGGCCGTAGCGCCGGTATCCATGTACCACTCACCACCGCTAGTGTAGTTTGTCCGTGTAGGGGCGGAGTGCAGTGTCGCGAGAAAAGCCGGCTCCCAGTGGGGCGGGGTAAACCCGCCTCACTGCGCGGCTGGACCGGCAGGGGCAACGGCTGCCCGCCTGACTGCGCCTGCTGGACCGGAGGGGGCGACGGCTGCTAGCCTGACTGCGCCGGCTGGCCAAGTGAGAGAGGGCCGTCCGGCACTATGTACGGCTGGGGCGCGACATAGAACGCCTGATGCGATGGGGGCCGGGGACCTAGGAGACCGGGAGGAGGAGCATGGGGAACCGGCATGGAATAAGCGTGCACGACACCGGTCCACGGGTCCTGCCCGTCGTACCATGGAGCCGGCTGCTGCTATGGAGGGTGAGCGGTTCCACCCGGAGCGTCGTTCGGCTGCTGCTGCTGACACCCACCGCGACAGCGGCCATTTCCAGATGGGGTCGGCTACGGCGGTTGAAAAGCAGCCGACTGCTCGGGAGCCGGCCGCGTGGGAGCCGGTCCACTGCGAGTGTCGGTGGTGACAGTCGTGTGTGTGTCCCGGATCCGCGCCATCTTCACGCGGCGTTCTTCAAGCTTGAGGTACGTGTTGGAATTATGCCCTAGAGGCAATAATAAATGTATAGTTATTATTATAATTCCTGTATCAAGATAATAGTTTATTATCCATGCTATAATTGTATTGAATGAAGACTCATTTACATGTGTGGATACATAGACAAAACACCGTCCCTAGCATGCCTCTAGTTGGCTGGCCAGTTGATCGATGATAGTCAGTGTCTTCTGATTATGAACAAGGTGTTGTTGCTTGATAACTGGATCACGTCATTGGGAGAATCACGTGATGGACTAGACCCAAACTAATAGACGTAGCATGTTGATCGTGTCATTTTGTTGCTACTGTTTTCTGCGTGTCAAGTATTTATTCCTATGACCATGAGATCATATAACTCACTGACACCGGAGGAATGCTTTGTGTGTATCAAACGTCGCAACGTAACTGGGTGACTATAAAGATGCTCTACAGGTATCTCTGAAGGTGTTAGTTGAGTTAGTATGGATCAAGACTGGGATTTGTCACTCCGTATGACGGAGAGGTATCTCGGGGCCCACTCGGTAATACAACATCACACACAAGCCTTGCAAGCAATGTAACTTAGTGTAAGTTGCGGGATCTTGTATTACGGAACGAGTAAAGAGACTTGCCGGTAAACGAGATTGAAATAGGTATGCGGATACTGACGATCGAATCTCGGGCAAGTAACATACCGAAGGACAAAGGGAATGACATACGGGATTATACGAATCCTTGGCACTGAGGTTCAAACGATAAGATCTTCGTAGAATATGTAGGATCCAATATGGGCATCCAGGTCCCGCTATTGGATATTGACCGAGGAGTCTCTCGGGTCATGTCTACATAGTTCTCGAACCCGCAGGGTCTGCACACTTAAGGTTCGATGTTGTTTTATGCGTATTTGAGTTATATGGTTGGTTACCGAATGTTGTTCGGAGTCCCGGATGAGATCACGGACGTCACGAGGGTTTCCGGAATAGTCCAGAAACGAAGATTGATATATAGGATGACCTCATTTGATTACCGAAAGGTTTTCGGAGTTACCGGGAATGTACCGGGAATGACGAATGGGTTCCGGGAGTTCACCGGAGGGGGGCAACCCACTCCGGGGAAGCCCATAGGTATTTGGGGGGGGGGGTCACACCAGCCCTTAGTGGGCTGGTGGGACAGCCCACCAAATCCTATGCGCCAAAGAAGAAAAATCAAAGAAAGAAAAAAAAAGGAGGGGAAGTGGGAAGGGGGAAGGACTCCCTCCCACCAAACCAAGTAGGACTCGGTTTGGGGGGGGAGAGTCCTCCCCCCTGGCTCGGCCGACCCCTTGGGGTTCCCTTGGACCCCAAGGCAAGGTCCCCCTCCCTCCTCCTATATATATGGGGCTTTTAGGGCAGATTTGAGACGACTTTCTCACGGCTGCCCGACCACATACCTCCATAGTTTTTCCTCTAGATCGTGTTTCTGCGGAGCTCGGGCGGAGCCCTGCTGAGACAAGATCATCACCAACCTCCGGAGCGCCGTCACGCTGCCGGAGAACTCTTCTACCTCTCCGTCTCTCTTGCTGGATCAAGAAGGCCGAGATCATCGTCGAGCTGTACGTGTGCTGAACGCGGAGGTGCCGTCCGTTCGGTACTAGATCGTGGGACTGATCGCGGGATAGTTCGCGGGGCGGATCGAGGGACGTGAGGACGTTCCACTACATCAACCGCGATCTTTAATCGCTTCTGCTGTACGATCTACAAGGGTACGTAGATCACTCATCCCCTCTCGTAGATGGACATCACCATGATAGGTCTTCGTGCGCGTAGGAAAATTTTTGTTTCCCATGCGACGTTCCCCAACAGTGGCATCATGAGCTAGGTTCATGCGTAGATGTCTTCTCGAGTAGAACACAAAAGGTTTTGTGGGCGGTGATGTGCGTTTTGCTGCCCTCCTTAGTCTTTTCTTGATTCCGCGGTATTGTTGGATCGAAGCGGCTTGGACCGACATTACTCTTACGCTTACGAGAGACTGGTTTCATCGTTACGAGTAACCCCCCTTTGCTCAAAGATGACTGGCAAGTGACGGTTTCTCCAACTTTAGTTGAATCGGATTTGACCGAGGAGGTCCTTGGATGAGGTTAAATAGCAACTCATATATCTCCGTTGTGGTGTTTGCGTAAGTAAGATGCGATCCTACTAGATACCCTTGGTCACCACGTAAAACATGCAACAACAAAATTAGAGGACGTCTAACTTGTTTTTGCAGGGTATGATTGTGATGTGATATGGCCAAACGATGTGATGTGATATATTGGATGTATGAGATGATCATGTTGTAATAGAAATATCGACTTGCATGTCGATGGTACGACAACCGGCAGGAGCCATAGGGTTGTCTTTATACTAACATATGTGCTTGCAGATGCGTTTACTATTTTGCTAGGATGTAGCTTTAGTAGTGATAGCACAAGTAGCACAACAACCCCGATGGCGACACGTTGATGGAGATCATGATGATGGAGATCATGGTGTGGCGCCGGTGACAAGAAGATCGTGCCGGTGCTTTGGTGATGGAGATCAAGAAGCACGTGATGATGGCCATATCATGTCACTTATGAATTGCATGTGATGTTAATCCTTTTATGCACCTTATTTTGCTTAGAACGACGGTAGCATTATGAGGTGATCTCTCACTAAAATTTCAAGACGAAATTGTGTTCTCCCCGACTGTGCACCGTTGCTACAGTTCGTCGTTTCGAGACACCACGTGATGATCGGGTGTGATAGACTCAACGTTCACATACAACGGGTGCAAAACAGTTGCGCACGCGGAACACTCGGGTTAAGCTTGACGAGCCTAGCATGTGCAGACATGGCCTCGGAACACATGAGACCGAAAGGTCGATCATGAATCATATAGTTGATATGATTAGCATAGAGGATGCTTACCACTGAAACTACTCTCGACTCACGTGATGATCGGACTTGGGATAGTGTAAGTGGATCATGAACCACTCAAATGACTAGAGAGATGTACTTTTTGAGTGGGAGTTTGGCATATAATTTGATTAAGTTAAACTCTAATTATCTTGAACATAGTCTAAAGTCCACTTTGAATATATTTGTGTTGTAGATCATGGCTCACGCAAGTGTCATCCTCAATTTTAATACGTTCCTAGAGAAAGCTAAGTTGAAAGATGATGGAAGCAACTTTGTAGACTGGGCTCGTAATCTTAAGCTAATCTTACAAGCTGGAAAGAAGGATTATGTCCTTAATGCTGCGCTAGGAGATGAACCACCCGCTACGGCTGATCAGGATGTTAAGAACGCTTGGTTAGCACGTAAGGAGGACTACTCAATAGTTCAATGTGCAGTCTTGTATGGCTTAGAACCGGGACTTCAACGTCGCTTTGAGCGTCATGGAGCATTTGAGATGTTCCAGGAGTTGAAGTTCATCTTTCAGAAGAACGCCCGGATCGAGAGGTATGAGACCTCCGATAAATTCTATGCTTGCAAGATGGAGGAAAACTCGTCTGTCAGTGAACATGTGCTCAAAATGTCTGGGTACTCAAACCGTCTAGCTGAACTGGGGATTGAACTCCCGCAAGAAGCTATCACTGACAGAATCCTTCAATCACCGCCGCCAAGCTATAAAGGCTTTGTGTTGAACTACAACATCCAAGGGATGAACAAGTCTCCCGGCGAGTTGTTTGCGATGCTGAAAGTCGCAGAGTCTGAACTCCGTAAAGAACATCAAGTGTTGATGGTGAGCAAGACCACTAGTTTCAAGAGAAACGGCAAAGGCAAGAAGGGCAATTCGAAGAAGAGCGGCAAGCCTGTTGCCAATCCGCCGAAGAAACCCAAGGCTGGACCTAAGCCTGAAACAGAATGCTTCTATTGCAAGGGTATGGGTCACTGGAAGCGCAATTGCCCCAAGTATCTGGCAGATAAGAAGGCGGGCAAAGAAAAATCAGGTATATTTGATATACATGTTATTGATGTGTACTTAACCAGCTCTCGTAGTAGTGCCTGGGTATTCGATACCGGTTCTGTTGCTCACATTTGCAACTCAAAGCAGGAACTGCGGAATAGACGAAGGCTGGCGAAAGACGAAGTGACGATGCGCGTAGGAAACGGTTCCAAGGTTGATGCAATCGCCGTCGGCACAGTGTCACTTCAACTACCATCGGGATTAGTGATGAACTTAAATCATTGTTATTTAGTGCCTGCGTTGAGCATGAACATTATATCTGGATCTTGTTTATTGCGAGATGGTTACTCTTTTAAGTCTGAGAATAATGGTTGTTCTATTTCTATGAGTAACATCTTTTATGGTCATGCACCGAATGTGAGAGGATTGTTCATATTGAATATTGATAGCGATACGCATATACATAACATTGAGACCAAAAGAGTTAGAGTGAACAATGATAGCGCCATATTTTTGTGGCACTGCCGCTTGGGTCATATTGGTGTAAAGCGCATGAAGAAGCTCCATGCTGATGGACTTTTGGAGTCACTTGACTTTGATTCACTTGACACGTGCGAACCATGCCTCATGGGCAAGATGACTAAGACTCCGTTCTCCGGAACAATGGAGCGTGCAAGTGACTTGTTGGAAATCATACATACCAATGTGTGTGGTCCAATGAGCGTGGAGGCACGCGGCGGATATCGTTATTTTCTCACCTTCACTGACGATCTAAGTAGATATGGTTGTGTCTACCTGATGAAGCACAAATCTGAAACATTTGAAAAGTTCAAGCAATTTCAGAGTGAAGTGGAAAATCATCGTAACAAGAAGATCAAGTTCCTACGGTCTGATCGTGGGGGTGAGTATCTGAGTTTCGAGTTTGGTACTCACTTAAAACAATGTGGAATTGTTTCGCAGTTAACACCGCCTGGAACACCACAGCGTAATGGTGTGTCCGAACGTCGTAATCGTACTTTATTAGAGATGGTGCGATCTATGATGTCTCTTACTGATTTGCCATTATCTTTTTGGGGTTATGCATTAGAAACAGCTGCATTCACTTTAAATAGGGCACCATCAAAATCCGTTGAGACGACACCATACGAACTGTGGTATGGCAAAAGACCAAAGTTGTCGTTTCTTAAAGTTTGGGGATGTGATGCTTATGTCAAAAAGCTTCAGCCTGAAAAGCTGGAACCCAAAGCGGAAAAATGCGTCTTCATAGGTTACCCAAAAGAGACAGTTGGGTACACCTTCTATCTCAAATCCGAAGGCAAAGTGTTTGTTGCTAAGAACGGAACTTTTCTCGAGAAAGAGTTTCTCTCGAGAGAATTGAGTGGGAGGAAGATAGAACTTGACGAGGTTGTCGAACCTCTCATCCCTCTGGATGGTGGCGCAGGGCAGGGGGAAACCTCTGTCATTGCGACGCCGGTTGAGGAGGAAGTTAATGATGATGATCATGAAACTCCAGTTCAAGTTTCTGTTGAACCACGTAGGTCGACGAGATCACGCGCTGCTCCAGAGTGGTACGGTAATCCCGTCTTATCAATCATGTTGTTAGACAACAATGAACCTGCAAATTATGAAGAAGCAATGGTGGGGCCAGATTCCAACAAATGGCTAGAAGCCATGAAATCCGAGATAGGATCCATGTATGAGAACAAAGTGCGGACTTTGGAGATGCTACCTGAGGGCCGCAAGGCTATTCGGAACAAATGGATCTTTAAGAAGAAGACGGACGCTGACGGTAATGTGACCGTTTATAAAGCTCGACTTGTGGCAAAGGGTTTTTCACAAGTTCCAGGAATTGACTACGATGAGACTTTCTCTCCCGTAGCAATGCTTAAGTCCGTCAGAATCATGTTGGCAATAGCTGCATTTTTCGATTATGAAATTTGGCAGATGGATGTCAAAACAGCGTTCCTTAACGGTTTCCTTAAGGAAGAGTTGTATATGATGCAACCCGAAGGTTTTGTCGATCCTAAAAATGCTGACAAGGTGTGCAAGCTCCAGCGATCCATTTATGGACTGGTGCAAGCATCTCGGAGTTGGAACAAACGCTTTGATGAGGTGATCAAAGCATTTGGGTTTATACAAGTGGTTGGAGAATCTTGTATTTACAAGAAAGTGAGTGGGAGCTCTGTGGCGTTTCTAATATTATATGTGGATGACATATTACTGATTGGAAACAACGTAGAGCTTTTGGAGAGCATAAAAGGTTACTTGAATAAAAGTTTCTCTATGAAGGACCTAGGAGAAGCTGCTTACATTCTGGGCATTAAGATCTATAGAGATAGATCAAAACGCCTGATAGGACTTTCACAAAGCACATACCTTGATAAAGTTTTGAAGAGGTTCAAAATGGAATAGTCCAAGAAAGGGTTCTTACCAGTGTTACAAGGTACGAGATTGAGTAAGACTCAGTGCCCAGCAACTGATGAAGATAGAGAGCATATGCACTCCATCCCCTATGCTTCAGCCATAGGCTCTATCATGTATGCAATGCTGTGCACTAGACCGGATGTTAGCCTGGCCATAAGTATGGCAGGTAGGTTCCAGAGTAATCCAGGAGTGGATCACTGGACGGCGGTCAAGAATATCCTGAAGTACCTGAAAAGGACTAAGGAGATGTTTCTCGTGTATGGAGGTGACGAAGAGCTCGCCGTAAAAGGTTACGTCGATGCAAGCTTTGACAAAGATCCGGACGACTCTAAGTCGCAAACCGGATACGTATTTATTCTTAATGGGGGTGCAGTAAGCTGGTGCAGTTCCAAGCAAAGCGTCGTAGCAGATTCTACATGTGAAGCGGAATACATGGCTGCCTCGGAGGCGGCTAAGGAAGGTGTCTGGATGAAGCAGTTCATGACGGATCTTGGAGTGGTGCCAAGTGCACTGGATCCAATAACCTTGTTCTGTGACAACACTGGTGCCATTGCCCTGGCAAAGGAACCAAGGTTTCACAAGAAGACCAGACACATCAAACGACGCTTCAACCTCATCCGCGACTACGTCGAGGAGGAGGACGTAAATATATGCAAAGTGCACACGGATCTGAATGTAGCAGACCCGCTGACTAAACCTCTTCCACGGCCAAAACATGATCGACACCAGAACTGTATGGGTGTTAGATTTATTGCAATGTAATTCGCATGGTGATGTGAGGGCTAGATTATTGACTCTAGTGCAAGTGGGAGACTGTTGGAATTATGCCCTAGAGGCAATAATAAATGTATAGTTATTATTATAATTCCTGTATCAAGATAATAGTTTATTATCCATGCTATAATTGTATTGAATGAAGACTCATTTACATGTGTGGATACATAGACAAAACACCGTCCCTAGCATGCCTCTAGTTGGCTGGCCAGTTGATCGATGATAGTCAGTGTCTTCTGATTATGAACAAGGTGTTGTTGCTTGATAACTGGATCACGTCATTGGGAGAATCACGTGATGGACTAGACCCAAACTAATAGACGTAGCATGTTGATCGTGTCATTTTGTTGCTACTGTTTTCTGCGTGTCAAGTATTTATTCCTATGACCATGAGATCATATAACTCACTGACACCGGAGGAATGCTTTGTGTGTATCAAACGTCGCAACGTAACTGGGTGACTATAAAGATGCTCTACAGGTATCTCCGAAGGTGTTAGTTGAGTTAGTATGGATCAAGACTGGGATTTGTCACTCCGTATGACGGAGAGGTATCTCGGGGCCCACTCGGTAATACAACATCACACACAAGCCTTGCAAGCAATGTAACTTAGTGTAAGTTGCGGGATCTTGTATTACGGAACGAGTAAAGAGACTTGCCGGTAAACGAGATTGAAATAGGTATGCGGATACTGACGATCGAATCTCGGGCAAGTAACATACCGAAGGACAAAGGGAATGACATACGGGATTATACGAATCCTTGGCACTGAGGTTCAAACGATAAGATCTTCGTAGAATATGTAGGATCCAATATGGGCATCCAGGTCCCGCTATTGGATATTGACCGAGGAGTCTCTCGGGTCATGTCTACATAGTTCTCGAACCCGCAGGGTCTGCACACTTAAGGTTCGATGTTGTTTTATGCGTATTTGAGTTATATGGTTGGTTACCGAATGTTGTTCGGAGTCCCGGATGAGATCACGGACGTCACGAGGGTTTCCGGAATAGTCCAGAAACGAAGATTGATATATAGGATGACCTCATTTGATTACCGGAAGGTTTTCGGAGTTACCGGGAATGTACCGGGAATGACGAATGGGTTCCGGGAGTTCACCGGAGGGGGGCAACCCACTCCGGGGAAGCCCATAGGTATTTGGGGGGGTCACACCAGCCCTTAGTGGGCTGGTGGGACAGCCCACCAAATCCTATGCGCCAAAGAAGAAAAATCAAAGAAAGAAAAAAAAAGGAGGGGAAGTGGGAAGGGGGAAGGACTCCCTCCCACCAAACCAAGTAGGACTCGGTTTGGGGGGGGAGAGTCCTCCCCCCTGGCTCGGCCGACCCCTTGGGGTTCCCTTGGACCCCAAGGCAAGGTCCCCCTCCCTCCTCCTATATATATGGGGCTTTTAGGGCAGATTTGAGACGACTTTCTCACGGCTGCCCGACCACATACCTCCATAGTTTTTCCTCTAGATCGCGTTTCTGCGGAGCTCGGGCGGAGCCCTGCTGAGACAAGATCATCACCAACCTCCGGAGCGCCGTCACGCTGCCGGAGAACTCTTCTACCTCTCCGTCTCTCTTGCTGGATCAAGAAGGCCGAGATCATCGTCGAGCTGTACGTGTGCTGAACGCGGAGGTGCCGTCCGTTCGGTACTAGATCGTGGGACTGATCGCGGGATAGTTCGCGGGGCGGATCGAGGGACGTGAGGACGTTCCACTACATCAACCGCGATCTTTAATCGCTTCTGCTGTACGATCTACAAGGGTACGTAGATCACTCATCCCCTCTCGTAGATGGACATCACCATGATAGGTCTTCGTGCGCGTAGGAAAATTTTTGTTTCCCATGCGACGTTCCCCAACAGTACGCCACTACCTCGGCGAAGGTAGGTTCCGGGATAAGAGTCAGGTTGGAGGCGGTGAGAGCGCTGATGAGGAGCTCGTCGCTGATCGTCTCGCCAAGATCACGAAGCTCATCGCCAAGCTTTTTGAGGGGCATGCAAAAATCATCAATGGATGAGTCAACCTGCTGGCACCCATTACTCGCCGTGAAGGAGGACCTTGCACTGGAGTTTGTTGTCGGTGAAGAGGTTGTTGAGCTTGGTCCAGACGGTGTAGGCGTCGTCCTCATCATACACCACCATGTGAAAAAGATCTTTGGAGATGGTGAGGTAGAACGAGCGGATGATGGTGGCATCGAGGATCATCCAGTCCTCGTCGTTCACCATGAGTGCCGAGTCCACGGTGCCATCATGTGGTCGTGGAGCACGTACTCACGGAACACCAACGAGGAGTACCTCTTCCACGCGGAGTAGGAGCTCGTGGACTGATCAAGAACCACCGGGACGCAGTCGAAGATGTTGAGATCGCGAACAAGTGGCACATCCGGGCCAGCAAACGGATTGCTGCCGGAGGATATCGAGGAGCGCGGAGAAGCCATGGCGGCGTCGGGGGATGTGGTGGCGGAAACGGTGTAGTGGGGAGGCGGCGACACGAGGCGGCGGCGGCGGCGGGTGTGGCGGCAGGGAGAGGCGACGGCAGCGCGAGGAAGGGCGCGAGGGAGGCGGCGGTGGTGGCGGCGGCGACACAAGAGATGGCGCGGCGGTGATGGCGGCTGCGCAAGATGTGGCGCGACGACGACCGCGACGGCTAGGTCAGGATCGTGGAGGAAACTGATACCATATAAAGAATTAAATTTGGGCTATGCGACACTCAATATTGATTGGATGCGCTAGACACGTATATATACGTACAAGATGACCCTCTACCTTAACTATACAAGGAACTAGGAGATGGGCTGAATGATACAATATACACCCACAAATATATATTCAACAAAGCACAACCTGTAGTTTCACGTGCATGAATTAGAGCACGGTGGCGGCTTTGATCGGTAGCAGGTCCTTTTGCATCCATGGTCCATGGAGATTCGAAACGATTGTAGCTTGAGAGAAACTTCCTTCCTCGTGTCCTCCGAAGTTTGGAGCAATTTAAAAGCTCGAGCATGGAATTACAAGCGAAAACGTTTACCATCTCTCTCCGCGATCCTGCCGAAAGGTGTCGAGAGGACATTCTAAAGTTCGGGAATTGGAAATTCGGTGCGCCCCTTGTCACATCCTGACGGCCGGGCGCATAAATTTTGCCGTAACAAACGGAAGGAAACTTCGTGGACATTAGCTCTTGGTATCAGTTCGATCGTACTACGAGACTCGACCTGGCGTTGGCGGCTGGTGGTCTGAGCCTCTGACCGCTCCACTCCAAGTCGAACCAACCAAAACCAAAACCAAAGCCCATGCGACGTGACAGGCACCACCGTTGATCACCTGGCGGTGTGAACGGAACCGTGTTGCGGTGGAAGCGCATAATAAATGAGGTAGTAAGGGCACGCCATGACCCATCGCTGCATCGCTATCACTGTAGGGGTTTGACAACGTATCACCGTCCACGGACGGAGCCCCGTACTTCAATTAATCGGCGGCGCCGTTGCATGATTAAGGCAGCATGTTCGCCCGTATGTCGCGCAAGGAAGGAAAGAAGTTTAGTTTGCGCGTGATGAACGCCGGGCATGAAGCAATCAAGCCGGCCAGGTCGGAGCGTAGTAGTACATGCGTCAACGTACGTGTGGACTGTGGAGTGGAGGATGCATGGCGACGCCAACCGTTGGTTAATTAGGCGGAGACCCACTCACGCTCACGCACTACAGCCCAGCCATCCGCCATGCTGCGCGCAGACGTGTCGACTCGGCGAACGTGGACTCTTCTTCTTCTTCTTCACGGTTGCAATTGTGGGTTGATAATAATTGTCGCCAATGAGGTGGTCGCGCCACGTGTGTGGTTGGTACATCTGGCCTGCCTACCATTTCGATAGGGTAGGGCAGGGCAGTCTAGACGATGTCGAGCGTGAGATGGGGCGTTCTATTATTATTGGTTCAGTGGCGTTTGCGAGAGGAGATTGCCTTGGGCTTGGAGTTATGCTCCGTTTGTCGGGGCTGGATTTGATCAAGCCATCAACTCTGCATCAGCATCACTGCATGCATGGTGTACAACGAGCTACCATGTGCGCATGTCCTTTCGAACAACCAGGGCTAGACATCGAGAGGATAAGGCTTGCTTGCTTGCTTGTTTGTTATCGCCACTGTTTGCTCGACGTCTATAATTGTTGCAGCATGCTGTAATTATCTGCTGGGACTAGGTGCGGTGTCAAATCGATGGCCGCCTGTCCGTCGAGGTTTCGTCCGTTTAGTTCGGCGACGGGCACGACACATGCCACGGGCAGCCGTAGTGCCCCCGGGCCCCGGACATCTTCATCGGCATGGATAAGGAGGAAGGTACCGTCCGTCATGTGTCACGTATGGCATGACCGGATCGATCAACCACGCCGGGCCATAGAACGGACCATGGTTGAACGGGCAGTAGCCTCTGATGAACCATCCATCGACCCTGGAGAACAGCCTGGGCTAGCTGTGTTGCTAGCAACAGGTGATGAAATGTGTCGCTGGACGGTAGCCACAGATAATATGCGACAGACGCGTTACGGCAGCCCACGTTGGTGTGGGCGGACGGCTGCGGGGAGGAGACAACCACGCCGGGCGATGTCGTCCCGAGTTGACGCACCCGCCCGTGCGCGGCGCTTTCGGTGCATTTTCATATGTGACAAGATGCCGCGCAATCAGGGCTTGATGAACGCGCGCAGCTGTGCCTTTTTTTCTTTCTTTACTACTCCGAAGAACAACCGAAGCGTTTCGGTACCAAGCTAATCTGTATCCGTTTAGTAAAAAAAAATCAAAATAAATATTTTTTTATTTTTTTATTTTTTTTGCGATAGATAACTTGGTGCGTGAGATCCGTCCTAATTTTTATATCATTTGAACATCTAAGCAGATTTCGGTAAAAAAAAAAAAAATCAAAACAGTGCATGTATAGTAAACTATTTTAGAAACCCTGAATTTGTTTTTTTGCCAAGAGCTGCTAAGATATTCAAATTATATAAAAATTAGAGCGGACCTCACACATTAAATTATCTATCACCCAAAAATTTGAATTTTTTTAATATTTGTTTTGAGTTTTTTTATTTGCCAGGGGTGTAGATGAGCCTCGGCTCACAAATGGATTTTTGCGAATGTATCATCAACCTACCACACCATACGGACATTTTTAACCTATCCCTAAAACCGGTTAGAGAAATAAAATTTTCTGATTTACTCCTCTAGCCGGCACCTAACCGATCCTTTATCGCCGTAAGAAAGTATAATTTTTACTTCCGTCCCAAATTTCTCTCTAAATTTACTCCACTGCGTGGTGGCTGAGTAAAAGTTGCGTCTCTTTTTCGCATTGACCCGTGCCTCTTCAAATTCATTGACGCGACTTCTGGCGACCGCCCGACGACCTCCCCTCTACCTCCTTGCCTCCCATGCCCCCTGAAAGACAACTTCTTCCTAAAATGGTTTTTGTAATTTATAACAACATATGTGTCATTGATTTTATGATTGTATCTAGTATATTTTAGGAAACGTTCAATGATGCATTAGCTAACGATTGTGAGGAGAACCTGTAGATGCAAGGAACATCTATTGGCAACAAGCTTGAAGACTCTATATTTTATATTTTGTAAGAAATCACAATTGAGTTCATAGAAAAGTCAATACTTTTAAAAGGGGATGAAGTGACTATGATGATCTCGTTCCCCAAGTGCTTAGAGATAGCCACTAAAAATACTTCTGAAATTATCCCGCAAATATTTTGTTCAAATCCTAAATGTCCAAAATTCGGTGCCACCAACTATCCATTCGGCTGACCTTCTCGATGATAGCTGGAAAGTCTCCATGCACATGCCTCTGAGGACCAACACCACGGAGCCACGGTTGTCATCACTGAACCCTTGAATAGATCTGAAGCATCAAGTCTTGTCATCGCACATCCACAAGGAGAAAGCCCTAACTTCACCGCTCCAAGGAGACGAAAGTAATTTGTGCTGGAGCTCGGTCTACTACATACACGCGGACAAACTTGAGCAGGATTAGATGATAGCAGAGTGCCTTATTTTGAAGTAAAAATATACACATGTTATGCTCTGCAAACTATATGAGTTATTTTCATGGAAGCACTTACATACCTTGTATTTTTTTGTTACCATAAATATTTCGATGTTGTTTATGGCAGGGATACTATGAGAGATGATTATGAGAAGGTGCAAGGACAAGGTGACTATGAAGAAAAAAAAAAGAATGTGGCCCTAAAATGAAGCTAGAGAATGCCAAGCTTAACACTCAAACTACATAGAAAATGATGAAGAAGCAAAACCGTATGGCGGACAACTCTAAGAACACCACCGAATTTTTTTTTCACCCGCAAATAAACCTTACCATCGAATAACATGAGGTAAGGATTGTTAAAGAAAAACATAAAAATGTAGTTCTGTTTTTGTGCATTACATTCCATACTATTCAGAATATTTCCATCTTTATTTGTTTCTAAAATTTCTTAGTCACAAGCAGTGGTGAGAGATCGATAGAAGAGTTTAGAAGGGGGGGAGGGTGAATAGACTACTTGCATAATTAAAATCCTAGCATTTTTCCAAGTTAATGGTTGGCAGATTTTAGCGATTCTAACAAGTCTAGTGCACCCTACACATACTAGTCAACAAGTATGGCAGCGGAAAGTAAAGACTTTGCACATGTAGTAAGGAGTAGAGTTTAGGAAGATCAAACGCGAATAAGTTGACACGACGATTTTTGGCATGGTTCAGATAGGTGGCGCTATCGCACGTCCATGTTAGTGGAGACTTCAACCCACGGAGGGTAACGGTCGCGAGAGTCCACGGAGGGCTCCATCCACAAAGGGTCCACGAAGAAGCGGCCTTGTCTATTCCACCACGGCTTCCGTCCACACAGGACTAGCCTCACTCACGGTAGATCTGCATTAGATGAGATGATCAAAGATTTTGGACTGGTGCAAGCATCTCGGAGTTGGAATATACACTTTGATGAGATGATCAAAGATTTTGGGTTTGCACAAGGTTTATGAGAAACTTGTATTTCCAAAGAAGTGAGTGGGAGCACTATAAAATTTCTGATAAGAATATGTGGTTGACATATTGTGGATCAGAAGTAATGTAGAATTTCTGTAAAGCATGCAAGGTTATTTGAAAGGAGTTTTTCAAAGGAATACCTGGATTGCGCTACTTGAACATTGAGCATCAAAGATCTATGGAGATAGATCGAAAGCGCTTAATGGAAGTTTCAACAAGATGCATGCCTTGACAAGTTTTTGAAGGAGTTCAAAATAGACCAGCAAAGAAGGAGTTCTTGGTTGCGTTGTAAGGTGTGAATTTGAGTAAGACTCAAAACCCGACCCCGACAGAATAAAGAGAATAGACGAAGGTCGTCTTCTATGCCTTGGCCGTAGAATCTGAAGTATGCCATGCTGGGTACCGCACCTGATGTGTACCTTAACTCAAAGTCTGTTGAGAGGTACAGAAAGTGATACATGATTGAATCACTAGCAGCGGTCAAAATTTATCCTTAGTAACTGATGGACTAAGGAATTTTTCTCGATTATGGAGGTGGTTAAAAAGTTCGTCGTAAAGGGTTACGTCGATGCAAGCTTTGACACTAATCCGAATAACTATGAGTAGTGAAACGGATTCATATAGTAGAGTAGATATTTGAAGTATTTCCGAATAGCACATAGTAGCAACATCTATAAGATGACATAAAGATTTGTAAAGAACACACGGATCTGAAAGTTTCAGAACCGTTGACTAAAACCTCTCTCACGAGCAGGACGTGATCAGACGCCATAACTATATGGGTGTTGGATTCGTTGGAATCAGATGGTGATGTGAACTAGATTATTGACTCTAGTGCAAGTGGGAGACTGTTGGAAATATGCCCTAGAGGCAATAATAAATTAGTTATTATTATATTTCTTTGTTCATGATAATCGTTTATTCTCATGCTATAATTGTATTGATTGGAAACACAGTGCATGTGTGGATACATAGACAAAACATTGTCCCTAGTAAGCCTCTAGTTGACTAGCTCGTTGATCAAAGATGGTCAAGGTTTCCTGACCATAGGCAAGTGTTGTCACTTGATAATGGGATCACATCATTAGGAGAATCATGTGATGGACTAGACCCAAACTAATAGACGTAGCATGTTGATCGTGTCATTTTGTTGCTACTGTTTTCTGCGTGTCAAGTATTTGTTCCTATGACCATGAGATCATATAACTCACTGACACCGGAGGAATGCTTTGTGTGTATCAAACGTCGCAACGTAACTGGGTGACCATAAAGATGCTCTACAGGTATCGCCGAAGGTGTTCGTTGAGTTAGTATGGATCGAGACTGGGATTTGTCACTCCGTGTGATGGAGAGGTATCTCGGGGCCCACTCGGTAATACAACATCACACACAAGCCTTGCAAGCAATGTGACTTAGTGTAAGTTGCGGAATCTTGTATTACGGAACGAGTAAAGAGACTTGCCGGTAAACGAGATTGAAATAGGTATGCGGATACTGACGACCGAATCTCGGGCAAGTAACATACCGAAGGACAAAGGGAATGACATACGGGATTATATGAATCCTTGGCACTGAGGTTCAAACGATAAGATCTTTGTAGAATATGTAGGATCCAATATGGGCATCCAGGTCCCGCTATTGGATATTGACCGAGGAGTCACTCGGGTCATGTCTACATAGTTCTCGAGCCCGCAGGGTCTGCACACTTAAGGTTCGACGTTGTTTTATGCGTATTTGAGTTAAATGGTTGGTTACCGAATGTTGTTCGGAGTCTCGGATGAGATCACGGACGTTAGGAGTGTTTCCGGAATGGTCTGGAAACGAAGATTGACATATAGGATGACCTCATTTGGTTACCGGAAGGTTTTCGTGCATTATCGGAAAGGTTTCGGGCTCATCGGTAGTGTACTGGGAGTGCCGGGAGGGGTGCCGGGGACCATCAGGAGGGGTGTCACGCCCCAAGTGGTCTCATGGGCTATGGGAAGAGATAAACCAGCCCCTAGTGGGCTGGAATAAGTTCCCACTAAGGCCCATAAGGTTTGAGAAGGAAAAAACACAAGGTGGAAAGAATTTCCAAGTGGGAAGGTGGAATCCTACTCCAAGTAGGATTGGAGTAGGACTCCTCCACCTCCAGTTTCGGCCAAACCTTTAGGTTTTGAGGCTGCCTCCTCCCCTCCCTCCCTCCTATATGTAGTGGGGTTTTAGGGCTGATTTGAGACAACTTTTGACACGGCAGCCCGACCACATACCTCCACGGTTTTTCCTCTAGATCGCGTTTCTGCGGAGCTCGGGCAGAGCCCTGCTGAGATTAGATCACCACCAACCTACGGAGCGCCGTCACGCTGCAGGAGAACTCATCTACCTCTCCGTCTCTTTTGCTGGATCAAGAAGGCCGAGATCATCGTCGAGCTGTACGTGTGCTGAACGCGGAGGTGCCGTCCGTTCGACACTAGATCGGAGCAGATCGTGGGACGGGTCGCGGGACGGTTCGCGGGGCGGATCGAGGGACGTGAGGACGTTCCACTACATCAACCACGTTTCTTAACGCTTCTGCTGTGCGATCTACAAGGGTACGTAGATCGGAAATCCCCTCTCGTAGATGGACATCACCATGATAGGACTTCGTGCGCGTAGGAAATTTTTTGTTTCCCATGCGACGTTCTCCAACAGTGGCATCATGAGCTAGGTTCATGCGTAGATGTCTTCTTGAGTAGAACACAAAAGTTTTTGTGGGCGGTGATGTGTGTTTTGTTGCCCTCCTTAGTCTTTTCTAGATTTCGCGGTATTGTTGGATCGAAGCGGCTCGGACCGACATTACTCGTACGCTTACGAGAGACAGGTTTCATCGCTACGAGTAACTCCGTTGCTCAAAGATGACCGGTGAGTGTCGGTTTCTCCAACTTTAGTTGAATCGGATTTGACCGAGGAGGTCCTTGGATGAGGTTAAATAGCAATTCATATATCTCCATTGTGGTGTTTGCGTAAGTAAGATGCGATCCTACTAGATACCCATGGTCACCACGTAAAACACGCAACAACAATTAGAGGACGTCTAACTTGTTTTTGCAGGGTATGCTTGTGATGTGATATGGCCAACGATGTGATGTGATATATTGGATGTATGAGATGATCATGTTGTAATAGTTAATATCGACTTGCACGTCGATGGTACGGCAACCGGCAGGAGCCATAGGGTTGTCTTTAAACTAACGTTTGTGCTTGCAGATGCGTTTACTATATTGCTAGGGCGTAGCTTTAGTAGTAATAGCAAGAGTAGCACGACAACCCCGATGGTGACACATTGATGGAGATCATGATGATGGAGATCATGGTGTGACTCCGGTGACAAGAAGATCGTGTCGGTGCTTTGGTGATGGAGATCAAGAAGCGCATGATGATGGCCATATCATGTCACTTATGAATTGCATGTGATGTTAATCCTTTATGCACCTTATCTTGCTTAGAACGACGGTAGCATTATGAGGTGATCTCTCACTAAAATTTCAAGGCGAAATTGTGTTCTCCCCGACTGTGCAACGTTGCGACAGTTCTTCGTTTCGAGACACCACGTGATGATCGGGTGTGATAGACTCAACGTTCACATACAACGGGTGCAAAACAGTTGCACACGCGGAACACTCGGGTTAAGCTTGACGAGCCTATCATGTGCAGACATGGCCTCGGAACACATGAGACCGAAAGGTCGAGCATGAATCGTATAGTTGATATGATTAGCATAGAGATTCTTACCACTAAAACTATTCTCGACTCACGTGATGATCGGACTTGAGATAGTGGATTTGGATCATGAACCACTCAAATGACTAGAGAGATGTACTTTTTGAGTGGGAGTTCTTAAGTAATATGATTAATTGAACTAATTGTCATGACCATAGTCTAATGGTCTTTGCGAATTACGATGTAGCTTGCGCTATAGCTCTACTGTTTAATATGTTCCTAGAGAAAATTTAGTTGAAAGTTGATAGTAGCAAACTTTGCAGGCTAAGTCTGTAAAATCGAGGATTGTCCTCGTTGCTGCGCAGAAGGCTTATGTCCTTAATGCACCACTCGGTGTGCTGCACCTCGAGCGTCGTCTGTAGATGATGTGAACATCCAACATACACGTTTCTGATGACTACACGATAGTTCAGTACAAAATACTTAATGGCTTAGAAGCAAGGCGCCGAAGACGTTTTGAAACATCACGGAACATAAGAGATGTTCTAAAGAGATGAAATTGTGATTTCATGCTTGTGCCCTTGTTAAGAGGTATGGGACCTCCGACAAGATTCTTTGTCCATGAAGTAAAGGAGAAAAGCTCAATCGTTGAGCGTGTGCTCAGATTATCTGAGTACGACAATCGCTTGAATCAAGTGGGAGTTGATCTTCCAGATAAGATAGTGATGGTTCTCCAAAGTCACTTCTGTTGGAATTATGCCCTAGAGGCAATAATAAATGTATAGTTATTATTATAATTCCTGTATCAAGATAATAGTTTATTATCCATGCTATAATTGTATTGAATGAAGACTCATTTACATGTGTGGATACATAGACAAAACACTGTCCCTAGCATGCCTCTAGTTGTCTAGCCAGATGATCGATGATAGTCAGTGTCTTCTGATTATGAACAAGGTGTTGTTGCTTGATAACTGGATCACGTCATTGGGAGAATCACGTGATGGACTAGACCCAAACTAATAGACGTAGCATGTTGATCGTGTCATTTTGTTGCTACTGTTTTCTGCGTGTCAAGTATTTATTCCTATGACCATGAGATCATATAACTCACTGACACCGGAGGAATGCTTTGTGTGTATCAAACGTCGCAACGTAACTGGGTGACTATAAAGATACTCTACAGGTATCTCCGAAGGTGTTAGTTGAGTTAGTATGGATCAAGACTGGGATTTGTCACTCCGTGTGACGGAGAGGTATCTCGGGGCCCACTCGGTAATACAACATTACACATAAGCCTTGCAAGCAATGTAACTTAGTGTAAGTTGCGGGATCTTGTATTACGGAACGAGTAAAGAGACTTGCCCGTAAACGAGATTGAAATAGGTATGCGGATACCGACGATCGAATCTCGGGCAAGTAACATACCGAAGGACAAAGGGAATGACATACGGGATTATACGAATCCTTGGCACTGAGGTTCAAACGATAAAATCTTCGTGGAATATGTAGGATCCAATATGGGCATCCAGGTCCCGCTATTGGATATTGACCGATGAGTCTCTCGGGTCATGTCTACATAGTTCTCGAGCCCGCAGGGTCTGCACACTTAAGGTTCGACGTTGTTTTATGCGTATTTGAGTTATATGGTTGGTTACCGAATGTTGTTCGGAGTCCCGGATGAGATCACGGACGTCACGAGGGTTTCCGGAATGGTCCGGAAACGAAGATTGATATATAGGATGACCTCATTTGATTACCGGAAGGTTTTCGGAGTTACCGGGAATGTACCGGGAATGACGAATGGGTTCCGGGAGTTCACCGGGGGGGGCAACCCACCCCGGGGAAGCCCATAGGCTTTGGGGAGACACACCAGCCCTTAGTGGGCTGGTGGGACAGCCCCAAGGGGGCCTATGCGCCAATAAAAAGAAATCAAAGGAAAGGAAAAAAAAAGAGGGAGGAAGTGGGAAGGGAGGGGGACTCCTCCCACCAAACCAAGTCCAACTCGGTTTGGGGGGGGGAGTCCTCCCCCCCTTGGCTCGGCCGACCCCTTGAGGGTCCCTTGGACCCCAAGGCAAGGTCCCCCTCCCTCCTCCTATATATATGGAGCTTTTAGGGCAGATTTGAGACGACTTTCTCACGGCTGCCCGACCACATACCTCCATAGTTTTTCCTCTAGATCGCGTTTCTGCGGAGCTCGGGCGGAGCCCTGCTGAGACAAGATCACCACCAACCTCCGGAGCGCCATCACGCTGCCGGAGAACTCTTCTACCTCTCCGTCTCTCTTGCTGGATCAAGAAGGCCGAGATCATCGTCGAGCTGTACGTGTGCTGAACGCGGAGGTGCCGTCCGTTCGGTACTAGATCGTGGGACTGATCGCGGGATTGTTCGCGGGGCGGATCGAGGGACGTGAGGACGTTCCACTACATCAACCGCGTTCTCTAACGCTTCTGCTGTACGATCTACAAGGGTACGTAGATCACTCATCCCCTCTCGTAGATGGACATCACCATGATAGGTCTTCGTGCGCGTAGGAAATTTTTTGTTTCCCATGCGACGTTCCCCAACAGTGGTATCAGAGCTAGGTTCATGCGTAGATGTCTTCTCGAGTAGAACACAAAAGTTTTTGTGGGCGGAGATGTGCGTTTTGCTGCCCTCCTTAGTCTTTTCTTGATTCCGCGGTATTGTTGGATTGAAGCGGCTTGGACCGACATTACTCGTACGCTTACGAGAGACTGGTTTCATCGTTACAAGTAACCCCCTTTGCTCAAAGATGACTGGCAAGTGACGGTTTCTCCAACTTTAGTTGAATCGGATTTGACCGAGGAGGTCCTTGGATGAGGTTAAATAGCAACTCATATATCTCCGTTGTGGTGTTTGCGTAAGTAAGATGCGATCCTACTAGATACCCTTGGTCACCACGTAAAACATGCAACAACAAAATTAGAGGACGTCTAACTTGTTTTTGCAGGGTATGATTGTGATGTGATATGGCCAACGATGTGATGTGATATATTGGATGTATGAGATGATCATGTTGTAATAGAAATATCGACTTGCACGTCGATGGTACGGCAACCGGCAGGAGCCATAGGGTTGTCTTTATACTAACATATGTGCTTGCGGATGCGTTTACTATTTTGCTAGGATGTAGCTTTGGTAGTAATAGCATAAGTAGCACGACAACCCCGATGGCAACACGTTGATGGATGATCATGGTGTGGCGCCGGTGACAAGAAGATCGTGCCGGTGCTTTGGTGATGGAGATCAAGAAGCACGTGATGATGGCCATATCATGTCACTTATGAATTGCATGTGATGTTAATCCTTTTATGCACCTTATTTTGCTTAGAACGACGGTAGCATTATGAGGTGATCTCTCACTAAAATTTCAAGACGAAATTGTGTTCTCCCCGACTGTGCACCGTTGCTACAGTTCGTCGTTTCGAGACACCACGTGATGATCGGGTGTGATAGACTCAACGTTCACATACAACGGGTGCAAAACAGTTGCGCACGCGGAACACTCGGGTTAAGCTTGACGAGCCTAGCATGTGCAGACATGGCCTCGGAACACATGAGACTGAAAGGTCGATCATGAATCATATAGTTGATATGATTAGCATAGGGATGCTTACCACTGAAACTATACTCAACTCACGTGATGATCGGACTTGGGATAGTGTAAGTGGATCATGAACCACTCAAATGACTACAGAGATGTACTTTTTGAGTGGGAGTTTAGCATATAATTTGATTAAGTTGAACTCTAATTATCTTGAACATAGTCTAAGTCCACTTTGAATATATTTGTGTTGTAGATCATGGCTCACGCAAGTGTCATCCTGAATTTTAATACGTTCCTAGAGAAAGCTAAGTTGAAAGATGATGGAAGCAACTTTGTAGACTAGGCTCGTAATCTTAAGCTAATCTTACAAGCTGGGAAGAAGGATTATGTCCTTAATGCTGCGCTAGGAGATGAACCACCCGCTACGGCTGATCGGGATGTTAAGAATGCTTGGTTAGCGCGTAAGGAGGACTACTCAATAGTTCAATGTGCAGTCTTGTATGGCTTAGAACCGGGACTTCAACGTCGCTCTGAGCGTCATGGAACATTTGAGATGTTCCAGGAGTTGAAGTTTATCTTTCAGAAGAATGCTCGGATCGAGAGGTATGAGACCTCCGATAAATTCTATGCTTGCAAGATGGAGGAAAACTCGTCTGTCAGTGAACATGTGCTCAAAATGTCTGGGTACTCAAACCGTCTAGCTGAACTGGGGATTGAACTCCCGCAAGAGGCTATCACTGACAGAATCCTTCAATCACTGCCGCCAAGCTATAAAGGCTTTGTGTTGAACTACAACATGCAAGGGATGAACAAGTCTCCTCGCGAGTTGTTTGCGATGCTGAAAGTCGCAGAGTCTGAACTCCGTAAAGAGCATCAAGTGTTGATGGTAAGCAAGACCACTAGTTTCAAGAGAAACGACAAAGGCAAGAAGGGCAATTCGAAGAAGAGCGGCAAGCCTGTTGCCAATCCGCCGAAGAAACCCAAGGCTGGACCTAAGCCTGAAACAGAGTGCTTCTATTGCAATGGGTATGGGTCACTAGAAGCGCAATTGCCCCAAGTATCTGGCAGATAAGAAGGCGGGCAAAGAAAAATCAGGTATATTTGATATACATGTTATTGATGTGTACTTAACCGGCTCTCGTAGTAGTGCCTGGGTATTCGATACCGGTTCTGTTGCTCACATTTGCAACTCGAAACAGGAACTGCGGAATAGGCGAAGGCTGGCGAAAGACGAAGTGACGATGCGCGTAGGAAATGGTTCCAAGGTTGATGCAATCGCCGTCGGCACAGTGTCACTTCAGCTACCATCGGGATTAGTGATGAACTTAAATCATTGTTACTTAGTGCCTACGTTGAGCATGAACATTATATCTGGATCTTGTTTATTGCGAGACGGTTACTCTTTTAAGTCTGAGAATAATGGTTGTTCTATTTCTATGAGTAAAATCTTTTATGGTCATGCACCGAATGTGAGAGGATTGTTCATATTGAATCTTGATAGCGATACGCATATACATAACATTGAGACCAAAAGAGTTAGAGTAAACAATGATAGCGCCATATTTTTGTGGCACTGCCGTTTAGGTCATATTGGTGTAAAGCGCATGAAGAAACTCCATGCTGATGGACTTTTGGAGTCACTTGACTTTGATTCACTTGACACGTGCGAACCATGCCTTATGGGCAAGATGACTAAGACTCCGTTCTCCAGAACAATGGAGCGTGCAAGTGACTTGTTGGAAATCATACATACAGATGTGTGTGGTCCAATGAGCGTGGAGGCACGCGGCGGATATCGTTATTTCCTCACCTTCACTAACAATTTAAGTAGATATGGTTATGTCTACTTGATGAAGCACAAGTCTGAGATATTTGAAAAGTTCAAACAATTTCAGAGTGAAGTGGAAAATCATCGTAACAATAAGATCAAGTTCCTACGGTCTGATCGTGGGGGTGAATATCTGATTTTCGAGTTTGGTACTCACTTAAGACAATGTGGAATTGTTTCAGAGTTAACACCGCGTGGAACACCACAACGTAATGGTGTGTCCGAACGTCGTAATCGTACTTTGTTAGAGATGGTGCGATCTATGATGTCTCTTACTGATTTGCCGTTATCATTTTGGGGTTATGCATTAGAAACAGCTGCATTCACTTTAAATAGGGCACCATCAAAATCCGTTGAGACGACACCATACGAACTGTGGTATGGCAAAAGGCCAAAGTTGTCGTTTCTTAAAGTTTGGGGATGTGATGCTTATGTCAAAAAGCTTCAGCCTGAAAAGCTGGAACCCAAAGCGGAAAAATGCGTCTTCATAGGTTACCCAAAAGAGACAGTTGGGTACACCTTCTATCTCAAATCCGAGGGCAAAGTGTTTGTTGCTAAGAATGGAACTTTTCTCGAGAAGGAGTTTCTCTCGAGAGAATTGAGTGGGAGGAAGATAGAACTTGACGAGGTTGTTGAACCTCTCATCCCTCTGGATGGTGGCGCATGGCAAGGGGAAACCTGTGTCATTGCGACGCCGGTTGAGGAGGAAGTTAATGATGATGATCATGAAACTCCAGTTCAAGTTTCTGTTGAACCATGCAGGTCGACGAGATCACGCGCTGCTCCAGAGTGGTACGGTAATCCCGTCTTATCAATCATGTTGTTAGACAACAATGAACCTGCAAATTATGAAGAAGCAATGGTGGGCCCAGATTCCAACAAATGGCTAGAGGCCATGAAATCTGAGATAGGATCCATGTATGAGAACAAAGTGTGGACTTTGGAGATACTACCTGAGGGCCGCAAGGCTATTCAGAACAAATGGATTTTTAAGAAGAAGACGGACGCTGACGGTAATGTGACCGTTTATAAAGCTCGACTTGTGGCAAAGGGTTTTTCACAAGTTCCAGGAATTGACTACGATGAGACTTTCTCTCCCGTAGAGATGCTTAAGTCCGTCAGAATCATGTTAGCGATAGCTGCATTTTTTGATTATGAAATCTGGCAGATGGATGTCAAAACGGCGTTCCTTAACGGTTTCCTTAAGGAAGAGTTGTATATGATGCAACCCGAAGGTTTTGTCGATCCTAAAAATGCTGACAAGGTGTGCAAACTCCAGCGATCCATTTATGGACTGGTGCAAGCATCTCGGAGTTGGAACAAACGCTTTGATGAGGTGATCAAGGCATTTGGGTTTATACAAGTGGTTGGAGAATCTTGTACTTACAAGAAAGTGAGTGGGAGCTCTGTGGCGTTTCTAATATTATATGTGGATGACATATTACTGATTGGAAACAACGTAGAGCTTTTGGAGAGCATAAAAGGTTACTTGAATAAAAGTTTCTCTATGAAGGACCTAGGAGAAGCTGCTTACATTCTAGGCATTAAGATCTATAGGGATAGATCAAAACGCCTGATAGGACTTTCACAAAGCACATACCTTGATAAAGGTTTGAAGAGGTTCAAAATGGAACAGTCCAAGAAAGGGTTCTTGCCAGTGTTACAAGGTACGAGATTGAGTAAGACTCAGTGCCCAGCAACTGATGAAGATAGAGAGCATATGCGCTCCGTCCCCTATGCTTCAGCCATAGGTTCTATCATGTATGCAATGCTGTGCACTAGACCGGATGTTAGCCTGGCCATAAGTATGGCAGGTAGGTTCCAGATTAATCCAGGAGTGGATCACTGGACAGCGGTCAAGAATATCCTGAAGTACCTGAAAAGGACTAAGGAGATGTTTCTCGTGTATGGAGGTGACGAAGAGCTCGCCGTAAAAGGTTACGTCGATGCAAGCTTTGACACAGATCCGGACGACTCTAAGTCGCAAACCGGATATGTATTTATTCTTAATGGGGGTGCAGTAAGCTGGTGCAGTTCCAAGCAAAGCGTCGTAGCAGATTCTACATGTGAAGCAGAGTACATGGCTGCCTCGGAGGCGGCTAAGGAGGGTGTCTGGATGAAGCAGTTCATGACGGATCTTGGAGTGGTGCCAAGTGCACTGAATCCAATAACCTTGTTCTGTGACAACACTGGTGCCATTGCCTTAGCAAAGGAACCACGGTTTCACAAGAAGACCAGACACATCAAACGACGCTTCAACCTCATCCGCGACTACGTCGAGGAAGAGGACGTAAATATATGCAAGGTGCACACGAATCTGAATGTAGCAGACCCGCTGACTAAACCTCTTCCACGGCCAAAACATGATCGACACCAGAACTGTATGGGTGTTAGATTTATTACAATGTAATTCACATGGTGATGTGAGGGCTAGATTATTGACTCTAGTGCAAGTGGGAGACTGTTGAAATTATGCCCTAGAGGCAATAATAAATATAGTTATTATTATAATTCCTATATCAAGATAATCGTTTATTATCCATGCTATAATTGTATTGAATGAAGACTCATTTACATGTGTGCATACATAGACAAAACACCGTCCCTAGCATGCCTCTAGTTGGCTAGCCAGTTGATCGATGATAGTCAGTGTCTTCTGATTATGAACAAGGTGTTGTTGCTTGATAACTGGATCACGTCATTGGGAAATCACGTGATGGACTAGACCCAAACTAATAGACGTAGCATGTTGATCGTGTCATTTTGTTGCTACTGTTTTCTGTGTGTCAAGTATTTATTCCTATGACCATGAGATCATATAACTCACTGACACCGGAGGAATGCTTTATGTGTATCAAACATCGCAACGTAACTGGGTGACTATAAAGATACTCTACAGGTATCTCCGAAGGTGTTAGTTGAGTTAGTATGGATCAAGACTGGGATTTGTCACTCCGTGTGACGGAGAGGTATCTCGGGGCCCACTCGGTAATACAACATCACACATAAGCCTTGCAAGCAATGTAACTTAGTGTAAGTTGCGGGATCTTGTATTACGGAACGAGTAAAGAGACTTGCCGGTAAACGAGATTGAAATAGGTATGCGGATACCGACGATCGAATCTCGGGCAAGTAACATACCGAAGGACAAAGGGAATGACATACGGGATTATACGAATCCTTGGCACTGAGGTTCAAACGATAAAATCTTCGTAGAATATGTAGGATCCAATATGGGCATCCAGGTCCCGCTATTGGATATTGACCGATGAGTCTCTTGGGTCATGTCTACATAGTTCTCGAACCCGCAGGGTCTGCACACTTAAGGTTTGACGTTGTTTTATGCGTATTTGAGTTATATGGTTGGTTACCGAATGTTGTTCGGAGTCCCGGATGAGATCACGGACATCACGAGGGTTTCCGGAATGGTCCGGAAACGAAGATTGATATATAGGATGACCTCATTTGATTACCGGAAGGTTTTAGAGTTACCGGGAATGTACCGGGAATGACGAATGGGTTCCGGGAGTTCACCGGGGGGGGGGGGGGGGCAACCCACCCCGGGGAAGCCCATAGGCTTTGGGGAGACACACCAGCCCTTAGTGGGCTGGTGGGACAGCCCCAAGGGGGCCTATGCGCCAAGAAAAAGAAATCAAAGGAAAGGAAAAAGAAGAGAGGGAGGAAGTGGGAAGGGAGGGGGACTCCTCCCACCAAACCAAGTCCAACTCGGTTTGGGGGGGGGGGGGAGTCCTCCCCCCCTTGGCTCGGACGACCCCTTGAGGGTCCCTTGGACCCCAAGGCAAGGTCCCCCTCCCTCCTCCTATATATATGGAGCTTTTAGGGCAGATTTGAGACGACTTTCTCACGGCTGCCCGACCACATACCTCCATAGTTTTTCCTCTAGATAGCGTTTCTGCGGAGCTCGGGCGGAGCCCTGCTGAGACAAGATCACCACCAACCTCCGGAGCGCCGTCACGCTGCCGGAGAACTCTTCTACCTCTCCATCTCTCTTGCTGGATCAAGAAGGCCGAGATCATCGTCGAGCTGTACGTGTGCTGAACGCGGAGGTGCCGTCCGTTCGGTACTAGATCGTGGGACTGATCGCGGGATTGTTCGCGGGGAGGATCGAGGGACGTGAGGACGTTCCACTACATCAACCGCGTTCTCTAACGCTTCTGCTGTACGATCTACAAGGGTACGTAGATCACTCATCCCCTCTCGTAGATGGACATCACCATGATAGGTCTTCGTGCGCGTAGGAAAATTTTTGTTTCCCATGCGACGTTCCCCAACAACTTCCACCAAGCTGTGAGAGCTTCGTGATGAACTATAACATATCAAGGATAGATACAATGATCCTTGAGCGATTCGTGATGTTTGACACTGCGAAAGTAGAAATCTAGAAGGAGCATCAATAGTTGATGGTTAGTAAAACCACTAAGTTTCGATAAAGGCAAGGGCTAGAAGGGATACTTCGTGAAACGACAAAGCAGTTGCTGCACTAATGAAGAGACCCCAGATTAAACCCAAGCCCGGGACTAAGTGCTTCTGTTAAGAGGGGAACGGTCACTGAGGCGGAGCAACTCTAGATACTTGGTAGATAAGAAGGCTGGCAAAAGTCAAAAGAAGTATATTTGATATACATGATGTTGATGTATACTTTACTCGTACTCCTAGTAGCGTGAGGGTATTGGATACCGGTTCGGTTGCTAAGTGATTAGTAACACGAAATGAAAGCTACGGCATAAACGGAGACTAGCTAAAGGCGAGGTGACGATACGTGTTGGAAGTGTTTCCAAGGTTGATATGATCAAACGTCGCACACTCCCTCTACCATCGGGATTTGTGTTAAACCTAAATAATTGTTATTTGGTGCTTGCATTAAGCATGAACATGATTGGATCGTGTTTATTGCAATATGATTATTCATTTAAAGAGAATAATGGTTACTCTATTTGCTTGAATAATCACCTTCAATGGTTTATTGAATCTCGATCGTAGTGTTACACATGTTCATGATATTGGTGCCAAAAGGTACGAGGTAATGATGATAGTACCACTTACTTGTGGCACTGCCTCTTGAGTCATGTTGGTATAAATTGCATGAAGAGGCTCCATGCTGATGGATCTTTATACTCACTTGATTTTGAATCACTAGTGACATGCAAATCATACCACATGAGTAAGGCCTTGTTTTCATTGAGATGAAACAAGATAGTAACTTGTTGGAAGTGATACATTTTGATGTATGCAGTCCAATGGGTGCTGAGGCACGCAGTGGATATCATTATGTTCTTACTTCAATAACGATTTGAGTAGATACAAGAGTATTTACTTAATGAATCACAAGTCTGAAATATTGAAAAGTTCAGTTCTGTTTCAGGAATGAAGTTCGTCGTAACAAGAGGATAAACTGTCTACGATATGATCATAGAAATGAATATCTGAGTTGCGAGTTTTGGTACGCAGTTAAGACAATGTGGAAATTGTTTCACAGTTCATGCCACCTGGAACATCATAGTGTGATGATGTGTTTGTACGTCATAGCCACGCACTATTTGGTATAGTACATGCTATGATGTCCCTTATCGAATTACCACTATCGTTTATGGGTTATGCATTAGAGACAACCGCATTCACTTTAAATAGGGCACCACGTATTTCCGTTGAGATGACACAGTATAGACTGAGGTTTAGAGAAATCTAAACTGTCGTTTCTTGAAAGTTTGGGGCTTCGACACTTATGTGAAAAAGTTTCAATCTGATAAGCTCAAACCCAAAGCGGATAAATGCATCTTCATAGGATATCCAATACAGTTGGGTACATCTCCTATCTCTGATTCGAAAGCAAAGTGTTTGTTTCTAGAAACGGATCCTTTCTCGAGGAAAGGTTTCTCTCGAAAGAATTGAGTGGGAGGGTGGTAGAACTTGATGAGGTTATTGAACCATCACTTCAACCAGTGTGTAGCAGGGCGCAGGAAGTTGTTCATGTGGCGCCTACACCAATTGAAGTGAAAGCTGATGATGGTGATCATCGAGCATTGGATCAAGTTACTACAAACCTCATAGGTTGACAAGGTCGCGTACTACAGAGTGGTACGGTAACCCTTTCTTGGAGGTCATGTTGTTGAGCAACAGTGAACCTACGAGTTATGGAGAAAGCAATGGTGGGCCCGGATTCCGACAAATGGCTGGAGGCCATAAAATCCGAGAGAGGATCCATGTATGAAAACAAAGTGTAGACTTTGGAAGAACTACTTGATGGTCATAGGACTATTGAGTAAAGATGGATCTTTAAAAGGAAGACAGACGATGATGGTGATAAGTCACTATTAAGAAAAGCTCGACTTATCGCAAAGATGTTTCCGACAAGATCAAACAGTTGACTATGATGAGACTTTCTCACTCGTAGCGATGCTGAAAGTTTGTTAGAATTATGTTAGTAGTTGCTACATTATTTATGAAATATTGCACATAGGATGTCAAAACATTGTTTCATCGACAGTTTCCTTGAGCAAACATTGTATGTGATTCAACCAGGAGGTTTTGTCGATCCTAAAGATACTAGCAAGTATGCAAGCTCCAGCGATCCTTCAATGGACTGGTGCAAGCATCTCGGAGTTGGAATATACACTTTGATGAGATGATCAAAGATTTTGGGTTTGTACAAGGTTTATGAGAAACTTGTATTTCCAAAGAAGTGAGTGGGAGCACTATAGAATTTCTGATAAGAATATGTGGTTGACATATTGTGGATCAGAAGTAATGTAGAATTTCTGTTAAGCATACAAGGTTGTTTGAAAGGAGTTTTTCAAAGGAATACCTGGATTGCGCTACTTGAACGTTGAGCATCAAAGATCCATGGAGATAGATCGAAAACGCTTAATGGAAGTTTCAACAAGATGCATGCCTTGACAAGTTTTTGAAGGAGTTCAAAATAGACTAGCAAAGAAGGAGTTCTTGGTTGCGTTGTAAGGTGTGAATTTGAGTAAGACTCAAAACCCGACCCCGACAGAATAAAGAGAATAGACGAAGGTCGTCTTCTATGCCTTGGCCGTAGAATCTGAAGTATGCCATGCTGGGTACCGCGCCTGATGTGTACCTTAACTCAAAGTCTGTTGAGAGGTACAGAGAGTGATCCATGATTGAATCACTAGCAGCGGTCAAAATTTATCCTTAGTAACTGATGGACTAAGGAATTTTTCTCGATTATGGAGGTGGTTAAAAAGTTCGTCGTAAAGGGTTACATCGATGCAAGCTTTGACACTAATCTGAATAACTATGAGTAGTGAAACGGATTCATATAGTAGAGTAGATATTTGGAGTATTTCCAAATAGCACATAGTAGCAACATCTATAAGATGACATAAAGATTTGTAAAGAACACACGGATCTGAAAGTTTCAGAACCATTGACTAAAACCTCTCTCACGAGCAGGACGTGATCAGACCCCATAACTATATGGGTGTTGGATTCGTTGGAATCACATGGTGATGTGAACTAGATTATTGACTCTAGTGCAAGTGGGAGACTGTTGGAAATATGCCCTAGAGGCAATAATAAATTAGTTATTATTATATTTCTTTGTTCATGATAATCGTTTATTATCCATGCTATAATTGTATTGATTGGAAACACAGTGCATGTGTGGATACATAGACAAAACACTATCCCTAGTAAGCCTCTAGTTGACTAGCTCGTTGATCAAAGATGGTCAAGGTTTCCTGACCATAGGCAAGTGTTGTCACTTGATAACGGGATCACATCATTAGGAGAATCATGTGATGGATAGACCCAAACTAATAGACGTAGCATGTTGATCGTGTCATTTTGTTGCTACTGTTTTCTGCGTGTCAAGTATTTGTTCCTATGACCATGAGATCATATAACTCACTGACACCGGAGGAATGCTTTGTGTGTATCAAACGTCGCAACGTAACTGGGTGACTATAAAGATGCTCTACAGGTATCTTCGAAGGTGTTCGTTGAGTTAGTATGGATCGAGACTGGGATTTGTCACTCCGTGTGACGGAGAGGTATCTCGGGGCCCACTCGGTAATACAACATCACACACAAGCCTTGCAAGGGATGTGACTTAGTGTAAGTTGCGGGATCTTGTATTACGGAACGAGTAAAGAGACTTGCCGATAAACGAGATTGAAATAGGTATGCGGATACTGACGATCGAATCTCGGACAAGTAACATACCGAAGGACAAAGGGAATGACATACAGGATTATATGAATCCTTGGCACTGAGGTTCAAACGTTAAGATCTTCGTAGAATATGTAGGATCCAATATGGGCATCCAGGTCCCGCTATTGGATATTGACCGAGGAGTCACTCGGGTCATGTCTACATAGTTCTCGAGCCCGCAGGGTCTGCACACTTAAGGTTCGACGTTGTTTTATGCGTATTTGAGTTATATGGTTGGTTACCGAATGTTGTTCGGAGTCCCGGATGAGATCACGGACGTCATGAGTGTTTCCGGAATGGTCCGGAAACGAAGATTGACATATAGAATGACCTCATTTGGTTACCGGAAGGTTTTCGTGCATTATCGGAATGGTTTCGGGCTCATCGGTAGTGTACTGGGAGTGCCGGGAGGGGTGCCGGGGACCATCAGGAGGGGTGTCACGCCCCAAGGGGTCTCATGGGCTATGGGAAGAGATAAACCAGCCCCTAATGGGCTGGAATAAGTTCCCACTAAGGCCCATAAGGTTTGAGAAGGAAAAAACACAAGGTGGAAAGAGTTTCCAAGTGGGAAGGTGGAATCCTACTCCAAGTAGGATTGGAGTAGGACTCCTCCACCTCCAATTTCGGCCAAACCTTTAGGTTTTGAGGCTGCCTCCTCCCCTCCCTCCCTCCTATATATAGTGGGGTTTTAGGGCTGATTTGAGACAACTTTTGACACGGCAGCCCGACCACATACCTCCACGGTTTTTCCTCTAGATCGCGTTTCTGCGGAGCTCGGGCGGAGCCCTGCTGAGATTAGATCACCACCAACCTACGGAGCGCCGTCACGCTGCCGGAGAACTCATCTACCTCTCTGTCTCTCTTGCTGGATCAAGAAGGCCGAAATCATCGTCGAGCTGTACGTGTGCTGAACGCGGAGGTGCCGTCCGTTCGGCACTAGATCGGAGCAGATCATGGGACAGGTCGCGGGACGGTTCGTGGGACGGTTCGCGGGGCGGATCGAGGGACGTGAGGACGTTCCACTACATCAACCACGTTTCTTAACGCTTCTGCTATGCGATCTACAAGGGTACGTAGATCGGAAATCCCCTCTCGTAGATGGACATCCCCTCTTTGTTTCCCATGCGACGTTCCCCAACATAAACAAAGATATACCTCTACGAAGTGGGACCATACTTAGAAGGCAAATGTACTTTGCGATTTCTCTTGTTCTGGAATTGCATCATAGTTTGATCATTCAGAATACTTTTGAATATCCTTTTCTCACAGTAGCATTCCATTAAATCATTGAGCCAATTATCTAATGTCTTACTCCACAAATATGTTTTGATGACCTTCATTGCTTAAAATATTCGCTCAAGCGATGAAGTTGCCACTTGAAGAATCAATGTCAACTCGATGAGGCGATATACCAGCTGGAAATTTCAATGTTTTGTTCTTTGAACCATCAACCGAGCAAGGGTAGAAACATCCGGACATCCATTAAATTCCACACTTCTCCTAACATTTGTAAGGAATGTTGGAAGCTCATATCTTAGCAACAATCGTTGAGCTTGTGTAAAATCCTCAACATAAATTTCAGCAAGCCGAATAAGTTTGTCAACATTGAATTTTGAGAAGTTGTTAGTTGGATTAAGACAAGACATGCAATCCACTAACTTGGTGTTAACTTCATTGAAACGGTGATTCATGTCAGTGAGAGTAGCATCAATAACAACATCTCCGGATGAAATTCTAGTATATATTGTCCTGATGGTGGTGGTGGTTGGTTTGTTCTCTCATTAGTTAAGGGGGGGGGGTAGTATTCCCATGTGAAGTGGTATTGGTGCTCTCATCAATTGAGAGTTTTTTGCTCTCATCAATTGAGAGATTTGTTCTCTCATTAGTTAGTTTGTATATTAATTAACCCGGACTAGGTAATCCAGTTCACATAAGTTTACAACCCTCTCAGTGCCCGACCGTAACCGTACCGCTGTCTTCATCTCACACCTACCCAACTGAGCTAAGTGGTGGCTAACAAGATTGCAACCTCTTCTAATAGCTTCAACAACTATATCCCTTCCTCCTCTCATATCGGCGGCGATCTCCTGAATGATGGAGGCATGTTGTGATCTGTTTCTTGATGGGTTGGATATCATCTCGGCCGCTTCGGTACTATCCGTCTCAAGGATAAACAGAAGAGTGCTCCAATCCAGGGCAAGCACAATTCCTTCTCTACATGCTTCAAGTTAGGCAACAAGAGCATTATCGCATGTGAATATGTGACGATGGGATGTGAAGATAATGCCGCCGAAGGTGTCTCGGGAAACCATGCACATGTCGTTGTTTGCCGCATGCATTTGAAACGCCCCGTCAATGTTGAGTTTTAGCCAACCCATTGGTGGCTTACTCCAACTTCCATCCCTAGTGAGACCAGGATCTGCATGTGGTGGTCTAGCATGTACACAAGACGTGCTAGCTAGCACACATGACGTACTGCATGCATGATCCACTCTAGAGTTCTTGTCGCTGCTGCTACCCAGTACATAGCGTGTGCTATTGAAGGGCGGACGCCAAATGCTAGTTTCCGATGCAACTTGAAGCACCAGGTCCGCGATTGCCATCTTCTCTTTGCATCAATCATCTGTTGGGAATTGTTGGATGCATAGCAGAGACGTTAAGTAGTGGTGTAAAAATTGACGGGATGCTTCTGTTGGTGGAGGAGTTTTGTCATGGGTGATCTCGTTGCCGACGTACCATGATCGCCACTAAGTCATCAGGAGGTCCATACGGGACGGTTCCGAGAGCGGCTCTAGCACATCAAAGAGCCAGTCCGGTTTAGTATGATGGACATACCGGATGTCTGGGAGACTCTAGTCCTTTGCCATCACTTTCCATAGCTCCACTACACGAGGACACCTACATATCGCGTAGAACCCATCCTCGCATTCCACACCGCATAAGGGGCATATGTTAGTGGTTTCTAAGTGATGGGAAAATTTATTCGCCCATGTAGCTAGGGAGTTTGTCACAAGCCGCCAAGCAAACACACGTACCTTGGGGGGGGGGGGCAGGGAGCGATGTGGTTTACCACTAGCTGCTGCCCGTGTTCCCATTTTTGGTCTCGATTGTTCGATATCCCTCGGTTCGTCCCCAAATGAAAGGAAGGAGTAAGGGAGTACATAATGTTTGCCACATTAGTCCGATAGCCCCTCTTTTAAACATGGACATCCCTCTCTCTCCCTCTCCCCCCCTCCCTCCCTCCCTCTCTCTCTCTCTCCCTCTCCCTCCCCCTCTCCCCCCTATCCCCTCTCCCTCCCTCCCTCTATCCCTCTCTCTCTCTCTCTCTCTCTCTCCCTCTCCCTCCCCCTCTCCCTCCCCCTCTCCCCCTCTCCCTCTCCCCCTCTCCCTCCCCTCTCCCTCCTCTCTCTCTCTCTCTCTCCCTCTCTCCCTCTCTCCCTCTCCCTCCCTCTCCCCCCTCTCCCTCTCCCTCCCTCTCTCTCCCTCCCTCCCTCCCTCTCCCTCTCTCTCCGTCCCTCCCTATCCCTCTCCCTCTCTCTTCCTCTCCATCTCCCCTCCACCCCTCTCTCTCTCTGTGTGTGTGTGTGTGTGTGTGTGTGTGCGTGTGTGTCTGTCTGTCTCTCTCTCTCTCTCTCTCGCTCTCTCCCTCTCCCTCCCTCCCACCCTCCCCCCTCTCCCCTCCGCTCCACTCCACTCCACTCCTCTCCCTCTCCCTCTCAATTTATACTTTTCATCGTTGATCGAGAAGGAGTCCAACGAGCAGCTCCATGGGGTGCTATGAGCCTTGTTGGTCAATGAGTTACACTCGCACGACTCTGACTCCTCCTCTTACATGACGTCCCTGCCGCCCACCCCATTGCCGCCTCAGCACTAGTGTCCACCCTCCCCACCGGTGTGCTAGCACCCACCCTCTCCCCTCGATGACCTGATGATGTTTGAGATCCAACTTCAATTAGTTTTGTAGATTTTATAGTAGTTTTAGTTATAGTTTTATGTATTTGAATTATGTTTGATGTTTTTAGTAACCAAACAAGGCCTAAAGAAAGTTTTGTAGAACCCATGAAGCGACACTTGAGATTTTCGAGGACCTGCAAGCAGTCAGAGGCGCCACAACGTCATATGACATCCATACTAATAGGTAGCCCAAAGCCTCCCTGCAAGTAGCCTCCAACATCGCTACATTGGAGTAACCGCGGAAGGTGACGGGCAAGCACCCAAGAAGATCCCCGTTTGGGACTTGCACTGTGCAAGAGTGGGTGCACCGGATACGTTCGTTTCCTATTGCAGAGCAGCAGTGCGCACTGCTGCTCTGCCATGGGAAATGAGCGCACTGCTGCTGTGCCATGGGAAATGAACGTATCCGGTGCACCCACTCTTACAATGCTTATCAATGCATCAGCCATTCAAAAGTTACTCTGAAAGTGCTTAATAAATCATAAAATAATTTAAAGTGTACATATAACGTATATCTTCCGCATCACATAAAAAACCAACCACAACTTGAGAAACAAAAATAAAAAATCAACACTAATCGCGTTATCAGCCAAATTTATTGAGAATCTGAAATGAGGACTATTCATAATATGATTTGATTTTTTTTTTAAGTTGTAGGTCTGTTTTGAATCATAACTTTTTTAACATACTGGATGTATGTTTTGTGTACATTCTAAATAATCTTTAGTTTTTTCAAATAGTTATAGAGTAGTACATTTTAGCTGACAGGTGAATCGTTGGCACCACAAGTGTGGATGTGCCGGACATTCTCCCAACTACCCCAACCATGCCCCCTTTTTTTTCATTGTGAGTTGTGACTATAAAATGGAGAAATACAGAAGTGGTAACATGAGGTCCAATTGCGCGTATCCTATTTGGCGCGCGGGTCACTGGGTAGTGACCGCACACGCACCCCTCATTTCCCACTGCAAAAATTTGGGCCAGCCCATCTCGCTTGTTTCCGTTTTAGGATTCAAGAACCTTTTCAAATCGGGTTTACTTTTTCTTGTTTGGTATTTCCTTTTTTCCGTTTTCTCTTTAAGTTTTGTTTTTTATTTCCTTTTTATTTTTCTGTTATATTTTTCGTTTTTTATTCAAATGATTTTCTGAAACCTAAGACATTTTCTTTCAGATCTGTGATCATCTTTTCAAATCGTGAACATTTTTAAATTCAAAATTTGTCCATTGAAACAAAAACAAATGTTCACTATACTTTAAAAGGTTCTTGAAATTCTAATTTTACTACATCCAATTAAATAAATCTCCAGCTCAATTTTTCAAAATTTATCTAAAAATTATATTCATCATATTAAAAAATGTTTATAATGCTTTCACAAATTGTTCATCATATTAAAAGATGTTCATCAATTTTAAAAAATATCAACGAATTTTAAATTTGTTCATCCTACTAAAAAAAGTTCACTGAAATTAAATTTTGTTCATCAAATAAAAAAATGTTCATCTAAATTCAAAACAATTCACCAAAAATTCAAATTTATTCATAAAGCTATAAATAATTTATTGAAATTCAAAAACTATCCAATCAAAATTGAAAAAAAATGTTCATTTTTTGAATTGTGCACATTTTTTGGAATTTGTGTACTTTTTTTAAATTCATGATCGGTTACCTCGGTTGTGTGGACCACGAGATCTCCGATCGATGCACGCTAGGACGCGGCGGTTGTCACTCCTCCAAAGGCGCCCAATCCGCGTGCCTTCCGCCTTTCGCTACTAATTCAGCGAGCCCTCTCCCCCAGCTCTGGCCCACTTCATCACGGAAGTCGGTCCTTCGGCGGGTGGGTGCTAGTGACGTGAACGTTCGACCGAGAGAAATCCAAGCTAGCCGTGCCGGCTTCGACGATAGTGATGCCCGCGGGCTCCACTCATCTTCCCGAAGGCGTCGTGAGGTATACTTCCCCTGCCCCCCTGGCCTCCCAGTGAAAAGCCTAACGATATTGGGCGACGGGGACCCCATGGCGTCTTATCCTTCGTAAAGGCACTACTCAGGGAACAAGGGTGTTTGTTAGACTTAGATCAAATGTGTGTAGTGTGTGTCGGCAACAACATCATACCTCCAGCGGTGGTGATGTCCACCCTGGTTCAGGCCCAAGATGTTTGGGTGCTCTTTGTTCGTTAGTAGTGTACCTTGTACGATATCCATGGTTCTTGGATGGGAGGGTCTAACGATGTAACTTCAAAGCGTTGGGAGACCCAAAGCTCCTTTCTTTGATCTTGGTCCCGACCGCTGCTCTTTAGTTCATCCGGGTGGCTCATTTTGTGTGTGATCGGGTCTCTGTTATTCGATGTTGTTCAACTCCACTTGAGAAGTCCACGACAAGAGAGGTGTGCCTCGCCCCGCTCTTATGATTACCATCAGTGTCGTCCATCTAGGTTCTAGGGTCACAATGTCCATTTGTCAATGGTGTGACGCCTTTCGAGCCAGGTCGGGAGGTAAGCCCCTCCTTCGACGATGGATCTAGAGGTAGTGTTTTCTGCCGGGGCCCCTCGTGTTTCGGTGGCGACATGCCTTTCGACGGTGTGTGTTCTTCCTCCATTGCGCCACATTCTCCTTCTCTTAGGCACCGTGTTAGCAAGTGGTCCTCGTCATCCCCAAGCTATGTGCCCATTGTCGATCTTATTTAGTTCGTTGTATGCAAGTCTTATGAGCTGCATCCCGATGCCTTTGTATCTTGCCGTTTTCTGTTTTTTTATTTGATGTGTTTCATGTTTGTCATGTTGAGATGTAATTCTGGCCACTTGATGACTTTGTTGATTCAAAGCCAAGCTCCTCGCGGGCCTTTACTCTAAAAAAAGGCTCGCGTACGCTCGCCGCCTCACCACCCCCTCTCAACCTCCCCCATCGCCGGTTATGGCTACCGCCCTGACCATCCCTCAACCCCCCTCGACTTGCACAACCCCGAGTACCCCCCGCACCCCGACCCCTCCTATTAAGTTTCTTACTTGCCTCCACCCGGAACGTCGTAGCTAGCTACTGCTTGTAGTGTTGTCCTCGACTCTAGCGAGGTCCTGGCTTGGCCTCGTCTTAGCCGGCGCTCGTCGCTAGCGCTCCTCACACAATCCAAGCCTTCTCCCTCGTGCAAAGCAGAAAGTGACTAACACAACAAAAAAATTCACGCCCTTGAGATATAGCAAAACCGAAAGGAAAATGTTTAAAAACAGCGGACTAATTACAGTGCGGCCCAAGCCTCCTCGGACGTGCGAGACGCGTCCCGGTGGAGCAGGCCATCGCTTCACCATCATCATTCTTATCCTCACGCGAGTGCTCACCCACACAAATAGACTAAATGGATCATTGACCCCCATCTCTTCCTGCACCTCCGACCCGTTCTCCCCTCGGTCGATGCTCTTCCCTTGCCCTTGCCCCATCTATTCTTCTCTGATGAAAAGCCATGCACTGCAGTGGTAGCTGGGAGGCGACACCCGTTGCAAGCCGTCGTGGACGCTGGTGCACGGGAATCGCCGGTGCTGCATTTGGGGGTCGTGTGGCAGTACTGCAATGGGTCAAGGTTCGCGCGGTGTTGCTGCAGCGGAGCGTCTGTCGGCGGCTCCCGGTGCTGCGATGCAGCGGTCGCCGACGCCCCAGAGCTGCGATCCAGCACACGGTGCTGCAATGAAGCTTCACCGGCAGCTGCACGTGCTGCGTTGGAGCGGGCGATGTTGCAATGGAGCTTCATCGTGGGCTTTCAGTGCTGCAATGCAACGTTCGACGACACGCCTGGAGCTGCGATGTAACGCTCGGTGATGTAGTGGAGCGCTTTGCCGTTGTCTGGTGTTGCGATGGAGTGCGCTTGCCGGAGTCGGGTGCTGCGGTGTGGTACCGCAGTGTAGCATCGTCGATGCCCGTTGGCGGAGCATTGATGCGTTGCCTGTGAGGGAGGGTGGCTCCTCCAGCGAAGCATGCGGCTACTTTCCACAAAGGGGACGCAGGTGGTTGCTTCGCTGCCGCTGAGATGAGAAGGAGAAGGAGCTGGCAACGCATTGACTCATCCAATAGCTCTCACACAATGGATCCAGCGGCTTGCGACCCAACTGATTTCGAAGAAATCACTTGGATGATGAGAGTGGAATTTTCCTAACTCATTGCCCGCACAACCTATATTTGGACCACTCATCATCTTAGACATCAAATCGATATGTAGCTGGTCCCATGCATGCAGGTCAAATCAATATGTCATATACTTTAATGCCAGGCTACTCCACCATACTAGTATTTGCTAGAAAAAGTTATATGTCGCCCTAACTTCTAAATAAAGTATGCAAATTTAAATTCGTTTATCTATTGGAATTTCTCACGGTTAGCTCTACGAAATAAAGTCCAATATCGATACATTTCTAACAAAGTTTCATACACTTTTCATCAAAGTTCACACAAGCTCTCTATAAAGTTCTTTGGTTTCAAATACATTCTCTATGAAAGTTTTTTAATATTTTTAATAAAGTGCAGACCCGTTATTGAGGAAGTTCTTTATCTCCCGATTCTGCTTATTTAGCAGTTTGCGATGAAAATAAAAAAGTTCTTCACTATGCCCGGCAAAGTTGCTTACAGAAAACACTGCTAATCTTCTAAAACTTCATATTTCAATTACAGTTAACAAAATTTGTTTAAAGGTTATGCATGACTGATCTTGTTCTAAAGATCTTAGCACAAGCAGTTCAAATGCATATAAAGTTTTAAAAACAAAATTTTAATTTTAAAGATGCCAAGCATCTAAACTGTCAAAAAACAACTAAAATTAATGGAGTTTGAGGAGAGAGGAAAGATGATATAGGCATGCATGTGTCAGCGTTAGCAGGAAAAGAGAGAAAGAGAGGTCATGCACATCCAAAAGGACCCGGATCCATATGTTGAAGCAATGGCTATGATAGACGCCGCACACGCAATGAGCTAGGAATAACTATATTATGAGCCGCCAAACCGAAAATGTATACACAATTTTCATGAAACAGAGAAAAAGTTCATAACGGAAGTCCTTCCCAAGAGATTAGCAAATTTTAAAACTACTCCCAGACGGCAGCGGGGCCGGTAGTCAGGCTCGGCCCTGAGGGGGGGCAGAGGGGGCGGCCGCCCCGGCCCCCCAATTCCAGGCCCCCCTCTCAGGTACATACGTACTAGCCCATACTTCGCCTGAAAATAAAAGGCTCATGTTTGTTATAGCAAGGATTCAGGCCTAGAACGTGTATACAAAAAATCTGATCTGACCCGAGTTGCTTGCTGGGCTATCTAAGATGGGATACACGCACGAACTCTGTTTTCTCGGAAAGAAATAGCATGTAGCAAGGCTGAAAAATCAGATCAGATCTATCCCTAACAAAAAAGATCGGATCAGATCTCTCGGAACAAAAAACGCATGCAACACGTAGATGGATGGATTTCATCTTGCGCCGAGTACCCACGCCATCGCCTGATCATCGTCTGAACTCGCCCCGCTTCACAATTATCACAATATCAACGGCATGCGCAAGGGCAGCCAGGAACAAGCGACAAGAGCAGACGAGTGGTGCATAGAGTCGATCAGAAAAACTATCAATTGATTTTAAAATACATGTTCCAGAGCTGAAAGGTAACCATTCCGGTAGTTTCTTGTTAGTTGAAGTTGATGCCGAGACTTGTTTTTGATAATCCAATCATTGGATCGGATTAGTGTTTTGAACACCGTATTATTTGTGCTTAAGAAGACACAAAAACTCAAACTTATAATGTTTATGGATTCCATTCCAATCGAACCCAATTTGCTTAGTTCAGATTAATTGTTGTTGACGTGTCACCAGGAGAGTGTTGCTGGACAAGTGCTTTCAAAGTTTAGTAGATTTTTTGGGAAATTCAGGAGATTTCTATTTCACAAGAACTAATCTATTCTTATGCATAACCATTTTTTGATTACAACATGAAACCTGTAGATAACTTCCTGTTAAACATCCTGATGTTTTGTTTTTTCGATTTTGTAAATTGGATCAATATTTATAGTCTAGAAATTTCTATATGAGTGCTTTGTAGTTCATATTAAAAGGAGAATCCAAGTTGTGCTTGCAAGTTTACCTAAATATACATATATTTTTTGTTGTTCAAGAGCCAAGGCCAAAACATCTTATTTATGTATATATCAAAGGGCCCCTGGTTCTAGTTTTGTCCCGGGCCCCGAAACGTGAGGACCGGCCCTGCCGGTAGTACTCTATATAAACTGAGCATCAAAATATACATGAATGGAGAAGAACCGGGAAAGAAACAGCCCCTGACCAGAAAAAACTGAAGTAAAACCCATCGTGCATGCCTCATCACATCTTGGCGTACGTGCATTCCACCAACCTAAGCCAACGAGACACCATCTCAAAAACCCCGGGCCCTCTCCTCAAAGCTCACACGACTATGCCAGAACATCGCGCTATCTCGGCACCGAACGCGCCCGTCATCAAGCCGGCGCCGGCCATGATACGCTACGCCACGCCGCAGCCCACCCCGCCGATGTCGCCGCTCCACGGTCCGGCGACGCCTCGCACTCCCGGCGCGTACGCCGAGCTTCCGCCGCCCTCGCCACGGCCCGCGATCACGCTCACCGCGCCCCCGTCCAAGAAGAAGCAGCGCCGCACGGCCGCGCGCTCGCTCCGCGCCATCCGCGCCGTGCGCGCGCTGTTCCGGTCCCTCCCGATCCTCGCCCCGGCGTGCCGCTTCCACGGCATCGTCCCACGGCACGGCGGGCCGTCGCGGATGCACGACGGCCACGTCAGCGGCGCGTCGCGCACGACGGGCACGCTGTTCGGGCACCGCAGGGCGCGGGTGACGCTGGCCGTGCAAGAGACGCCCGGGAGCGTGCCCATCCTGCTGCTGGAGCTGGCGATGCAGACAGGCAGGTTCATGCAGGAGATGGGCGCCGAGCACTTGCGCGTGGCGCTGGAGTGCGAGAAGAAGCCGCCGGGCGCCGGCGCCGGCATCGGCCGCACGCGCCTACTCGACGAGCCGCTGTGGACGGCTTACGTCAACGGGCGGAAGATCGGGTACGCCATGCGCCGGGAGCCGACCGAGGACGACCTCACGGTCATGCAGCTGCTGCGCACCGTGTCGGTCGGCGCCGGCGTGCTGCCGAACGACGTCATGGGTTGCGACACCGCCGAGGGGCAGGAGGCCGGCGACCTCGCGTACATGCGCGCGCGCTTCGACCGCGTGGTGGGGTCCCGGGACTCCGAGTCGCTGTACATGCTCAACCCTGATGGGAACAATGGCCCAGAGCTTAGTATCTTCTTCATTAGGATATGATCAAGCTTATGAATTGCATTACCGATATTTTGTAGTTCTGAGCCTGATTTTGTTGTCTGGTTGAAAATGGGAGGTGCCAGTATGCTTTTGTTTGTATAATAGTTGCCTTCGCCCCCAAAGACTCATTTTCTAAGCATGTGTAGAAGCAGCATTATTCAGGAATAAAATTTGTGTTTTTTTGGGTAAGGGAGGTTAAACCCGTGGCCTCTCCATCAATCGATGCATGCAGCCATCTTTATTAATTATTCCACAAAGGTCTAACTAGAGTATACATCAATTCATCCAAAGCGACCACTCACACCTACAAACTTGATAACGTGGAGTGCTCTCACTACACATATTTAAGACCGGTGTTGTTTTCAATCCATCCACATAACGTATCGGGAACAACAGCCGGTGCACCACACCTAAAACGCACACCTCACGCACACGTTTTACAAGCCGCCATCATCATCGAACCACTGACCCATCTTCAGGAAAGAGATCCGCATCATCTTTGCCAGTCCAATCATCCGTCGACGCCACCACGGCGCCCAACGGCGCCACCGCCTTGCGCTCATCCATCCAGATACGAAGACTCCGGGAGATCTGTCGTGCGTAGCACCTGCCAACCAGGCATGACTCAGCGTAGCACCTGTCGGCCAGGCATGACTTGACAGCTCCACCGAAATTCCGTGCAAGACGAAGCCGCCCCACCTCCTGCCTCAGTCTGCCAGCGTTGCTCCACAAACGATGCTCCCAAGACAGAAACGACACCGCAGTACCGCCATCGTCCGATCTGGAAGACCAGATCCTAGGGTTTCCCCCGAAGCAGTGCCCACCACCGGCAACCGTTCAGGACCCATACAGTACCCACCACCACTCAACCCTCAAGGCGACGCCTTCAGGAAGATCACGACGTCAAGGATGCCGCCGCCGCCCACCGGAGTTAGGGTTTTCACCCAAGAGGCAAGGGAGAGGAGCAGAGGAGCAGATGTATACCGACGTCTCCAAAAAGAATAACGACGCCCTTAAGCGTCGTCGGCGGCGCGGCCGACCTGGACCAACCAAGGGGTTTCCCCCAATCCGAATCTCCTCCGCCGGCTTCACCCGCAGGTAGGGCCCCGACAACCATGCCGACACCGCCAAGAATTCGCAGGAGAGAGGCCCACAGATCAGGACCTGCGGGGCGCAGGTGGCGGTGCGGGCAGCGGTCGACGAAGGGGAGCAGCACACCTCCACAACGACGCTTCCAAAAAAGATAGCGGCACCCGCGGGCGTCACCGTCGCGGCTCCGATGAAGACCGGAGCAAGGATTTATCCCGGAGCTGCGCTGGACATCCACCGCCACCGACCGTTGAGCATGGCCGCCACGTACCATCACGACCCCCACCCAGGGCCACTGCACCGCACGTCCTGGACATGCTCGTGCCCAGCCGACAGGCCCTGCCAGCACAGCCGCGCCCCCAACATGGCCGCGCCCCGCATCCGGCCATGGAGCCCTGGATCCGCCCTTCGGCGCCGCCGATTGGCGAGATCTCGCCGGATCTCGCAGCCGCCGACGCGGGGCGCCACCGCCAGATCCCAAGGGCCGACACGAGGGGCCCAGCCGCCGCCATCCCCAGGGAGCACGCGGCTTCGCCGGCGTCCCCTCCGAGAGCGGCGAAGCGGGAAGGGGGCGGAGGGGGGAGCCGGTGGCGGCGCGTGAGGTCGCCCCGAGTCGCCCGAGGAGATGACGCGGGGGGGGGGGCAGTAGTCTTCTCATAAAATTTGTGTTTGTGGAACTGATGCATCTACGATTCCACTGAAAATTTTGAAAACAACTGAAAAACAAGATCTGCTCAAGTGGAAGGTGCTGGAATTTTGTGTATTTATGGGCCAGCCCAATATGTAATTTCAGAAATTCCTAATAAATCCTAGAGGCCCACGCAGCCCATTTGTGCAAGGCAAGAGGTGGAAATATTTAGTCCCACATTGCTAGTTTAGTGGGAGTTGGACCTCCTTATAAGGGAGGATGATTCCACACATGTATGATCTTGAGAACAAGAGAGACATACACGCGCGCTCCTCCTCCTCCGCCGCCCGCCTTGTCACGACGCGTGTATGTCTCTCTTGTTCTCACGCGTGGAGAGGTTGCGGGAATGAGCCGAACTAAATTTCAGAACCGTTGAGGGAATGAGCCGAACTAAATTTCACCACCAACCTCCGGAGCGTCGTCACGCTGCCGGAAAACTCATCTATCTCTCCGTCTCTCTTGCTGGATCAAGAAGGCCGAGATCATCGTCGAGCTGTACGTGTGCTGAACGCGGAGGTGCCGTCCGTTCAGCACTAGATTGGAGCGGATCGTGGGACGGATCGCGGGATGGTTCGTGGGACGGTTCGCGGGGCGGATCGAGGGACGTGAGGACGTTCCACTACATCAACCGCGTTTCTTAACGCTTCTGTTGTGCGATCTACAAGGGTACGTAGATCGGAAATCCCCTCCCGTAGATGGACATCACCATGATAGGTCTTCGTGCACGTAGGAAAATTTTTGTTTCCCATGCGACGTTCCCCAACAGTGGCATCATGAGCTAGGTTCATGCGTAGATGTCTTCTCGAGTAGAACACAAAAGTTTTTTGTGGGCGGTGATGTGCGTTTTGCTGCCCTCCTTAGTCTTTTCTTGATTCCGCGGTATTGTTGGATCGAAGCGGCTCGGACCGACATTACTCGTACGCTTATGAGGGACTGGTTTCATCGCTACGAGTAACTCTGTTGCTCAAAGATGACCGGCAAGTGTCGGTTTCTCCAACTTTAGTTGAATCGGATTTGACCGAGGAGGTCCTTGGATGAGGTTAAATAGAAATTCATATATCTCCGTTGTGGTGTTTGCGTAAGTAAGATGCGATCCTACTAGATACCCATGGTCACCACGTAAAACATGCAACAACAATTAGAGGACGTCTAACTTGTTTTTGCAGGGTATGCTTGTGATGTGATATGGCCAACGATGTGATGTGATATATTGGATGTATGAGATGATCATGTTGTAATAGTTAATATCGACTTGCACGTCGATGGTACGGCAACCGGCAGGAGCCATAGGGTTGTATTTAAACTAACGTTTGTGCTTGCACATGCGTTTACTATATTGCTAGGACGTAGCTTTAGTAGTAATAGCATGAGTAGCACGACAACTCCGATGGTGACACGTTGATGTAGATCATGATGATGGAGATCATAGTGTGACGCCGATGACAAGAAGATCGTGTCGGTGCTTTGGTGATGGAGATCAAGAAGCACATGATGATGGCCATATCATGTCACTTATGAATTGCATGTGATGTTAATCCTTTATGCACCTTATCTTGCTTAGAACGACGGTAGCATTATGAGGTGATCTCTCACTAAAATTTCAAGACGAAATTGTGTTCTCCCCGACTGTGCACCGTTGCGACAGTTCTTCATTTCGAGACACCACGTGATGATCGGGTGTGATAGACTCAACGTTCACATACAACGGGTGCAAAACAGTTGCACACGCGGAACACTCGGGTTAAGCTTGACGAGCCTAGCATGTGCGGACATGGCCTCGGAACACATGAGACCTAAAGGTCGAGCATGAATCGTATAGTTGATATGATTAGCATAGAGATGCTTACCACTGAAACTATTCTCAACTCACGTGATGATCGGACTTGAGATAGTGGATTTGGATCATGTACCACTCAAATGACTAGAGAGATGTACTTTTTGAGTGGGAGTTCTTAAGTAATATGATTAATTGAACTAATTGTCATGAACATAGTCTAATGGTCTTTGCGAATTACGATGTAGCTTGCGCTATAGCTCTACTGTTTTTATATTTTCCTAGAGAAAATTTAGTTGAAAGTTGATAGTAGCAAACTTTGCAGACTGAGTCTGTAAAACCGAGGATTGTCCTCGTTGCTGCGCAGAAGGCTTATGTCCTTAATGCAGCACTCGGTGTGCTGCACCTCGAGTGTCGTCTGTAGATGTTGTGAACATCCGACATACACGTTTCTGATGACTACACGATAGTTCAATGCAAAATACTTAATGGCTTAGAAGCAAGGCGCCGAAGACGTTTTGAAACGTCACGAAACATAAGTGATGTTCTAAAGAGATGAAATTGTGATTTCATGCTTGTGCCCTTGTTAAGAGGTATGAGACCTCCGACAAGATTCTTTGTCCACAAAGTAAAGGAGAAAAGCTCAATCGTTGAGCGTGTGCTCAGATTGTCTGAGTACGACAATCGCTTAAATCAAGTGGGAGTAAATCTTCCAGATAAGATAGTGATGGTTCTCCAAAGTCACTGCCACCAAGCTGTGAGAGCTTCGTGATGAACGATTACATATCAAGGATAGATACAATGATCCTTGAGCGATTCGCGATGTTTGACACTGCGAAAGTAGAAATCAAGAAGGAGCATCAATAGTTGATGGTTAGTAAAACCACTAAGTTTCAAGAAAGGCAAGGGCTAGAAGGGATACTTCGTGAAACGGCAAAACAATTGCTGCACTAATGAAGAGACCTAAGATTAAACCCAAACCCGAGACTAAGTGCTTCTGTCATGAGGGGAACAGTCACTGAGGCGGAGCAACTCTAGATACTTGGTAGATAAGAAGGCTGGCAAAAGTCGAAAGAAGTATATTTGATATACATGATGTGTACTTTACTAGTACTCCTAGAAGCATGAGGGTATTGGATACCGGTTCGGTTGCTAAGTGATTAGTAACACGAAATGATAGCTATGGCATAGACGGAGACTAGCTAAAGGCGAGGTGACGATACGTGTTGGAAGTGTTTCCAAGATTGATATGATCAAAACGTCGCACGCTCCCTCTACCATCGGGATTGGTGTTAAACCTAAATAATTGTTATTTGGTGCTTGCGTTAAGCATGAACATGGTTGGATCGTGTTTATTGCGATACGATTATTCATTTAAAGAGAATAATGGTTACTCTATTTGCTTGAATAATCACCTTCAATGGTTTATTGAATCTCGATCGTAGTGTTACACATTGTTCATGATATTGGTGCCAAAAGATACAAGGAAATGATGATAGTACCACTTACTTGTGGCACTGCCGCTTGAGTCATGTTGGTATAAATTGCATGAAGAGGCTCCATGCTGATTGATATTTATACCCACTTGATTTTGAATCACTAGTGACATGCAAATCATACCACATGAGCAAGGCCTTGTTTTCATTGAGATGAAACAAGATAGTAACTTGTTGGAAGTGATACATTTTTATTTATGCAGTCCAATGGGTGTTGAGGCACGCAGTGGATATCATTATGTTCTTACTTCAATGACGATTTGAGTAGATACAAGAGTATTTACTTAATGAATCACAAGTCTGAAATATTGAAAAGTTCAATTCTGTTTCGGAGTGAAGTTCGTCGTAATAAGAAGATAAACTGTCTACGATATGATCATAGAAATGAATATCTGAGTTACGAGTTTTGGTACGCAGTTAAGACAATGTGGAAATTGTTTCGCAGTTCATGCCACCTGGAACATCATAGTGTGATGATGTGTCTGAACGTCATAGCCACGCACTATTTGGTATGGTGCATGCTATGATGTCTCTTATCGAATTACCACTATCGTTTATGGGTTATGCATTAGAGACAACCGCATTCACTTTAAATAGGGCACCGCGTATTTCCGTTGAGATGACACAGTATAGACTCAGGTTTAGAGAAATCTAAAGTGTCGTTTCTTGAAAGTTTGGGGCTTCGACACTTATGTGGAAAAGTTTCAGTCTGATAAGCTCGAACCCAAAGCGGATAAATGCATCTTCATAGGATATCCAAAACAGTTGGGTACATCTCCTATCTCATATCCGAAAGCAAAGTATTTGTTTCTAGAAACGGATCCTTTCTTGAGGAAAGGTTTCTCTCGAAAGAATTGAGTGGGAGGGTGGTAGAACTTGATGAGGTTATTGAACCATCACTTCAACCAGTGTGTAGCAGGGCGCAGGAAGTTGTTCCTGTGGCGCCTACACCAATTGAAGTGAAAGCTGATGATGGTGATCATCGCGCATCGGATCAAGTTACTACAAGCCTCGTAGGTTGACAAGGTCGCGTACTACTGCAGAGTGGTACGGTGACCCTGTCTTGGAGGTCATGTTGTTGAGCAACAATGAACCTACGAGTTATGGAGAAAGCAATGGTGGGCCCGGATTCCGACAAATGGCTGGAGGCCATGAAATCCGAGAGAGGATCCATGTATGAAAACAAAGTGTAGACTTTGGAAGAACTACTTGATGGTCATAGGACTATTGAGTAAAGATGGATCTTTAAAAGGAAGACACACGATGATGGTGACAAGTCACTATTAAGAAAAGCTCGAATTGTCGCAAAGATGTTTCCGACAAGATCAAACAGTTGACTATGATGAGACTTTCTCACTCGTAGCGATGCTAAAAGTCTGTTAGAATTATGTTAGTAGTTGCTACATTATTTATGAAATATTGCACGTAGGATGTCAAAACATTGTTTCCTCGACGGTTTCCTTGAGCAAACATCGTATGTGATACAACCAGAAGGTTTTGTCGATCCTAAAGATACTAACAAGTATGCAAGCTCCAGCGATCCTTCAATGGACTGGTGCAAGCATCTCGAAGTTGGAATATACACTTTGATGAGATGATCAAAGATTTTGGGTTTGTACAAGCTTTATGAGAAACTTGTATTTCCAAAGAAGTGAGTGGGAGCACTATAGAATTTCTGATAAGTATATGTGGTTGACATATTGTGGATCAGAAGTAATGTAGAATTTCTGTAAAGCATACAAGGTTGTTTGAGAGGAGTTTTCAAAGGAATACCTGGATTGCGCTACTTGAATGTTGAGCATCAAAGATCTATGGAGATAGATCAAAAGCGCTTAATGGAAGTTTCAACAAGATGCATGCCTTGACAAGTTTTTGAAGGAGTTCAAAATAGATCAGCAAAGAAGGAGTTCTTGGTTGCGTTGTAAGGTGTGAATTTGAGTAAGACTCAAAACCTGACCACGGCAGAATAAAGAGGATAGACGAAGGTCATCTTCTGTGCCTTAGTCGTAGACTCTAAAGTATGCCATGCTGAGTACCGCACCTGATGTGTGCCTTGCAGCAAGTCTGTTAAGAGGTACACAGAGTGATCCAGGATTGAATCACTGATCAGCGGTCAAAGTTATCCTTAGTAACTAAATAGACTAAGGAATCTTTCTCGATTATGGAGGTGGTTAAAGAGTTCGTCGTAAAGGGTTACGTCGATGCAAGCTTTGACACTAATCCGAATAACTATGAGTGGTGAAACGGATTCATATAGTAGAGTAGATAATTGGAGCATTTCCGAATAGCACGTAGTAGCAGCATCTATAAGATGACATAAAGATATGTAAAGAACGCACGGATCTGAAAGTTTCAGAACCGTTGACTAAAACCTCTCTCACGAGCAAGACGTGATCAGACCCCAGAACTATATGGGTGTTGGATTCGTTGAAATCACATGGTGATATGAACTAGATTATTGACTCTAGTGCAAGTGGGAGACTCTTGGAAATATGCCCTAGAGGCAATAATAAATTAGTTATTCTTATATTTCTTTGTTCAGGATAATCATTTATTATCCATGCTATAATTGTATTGATTGGAAACACAATACTTGTGTGGATACATAGACAAAACACTGTCCCTAGTAAGCCTCTAGTTGACTAGCTCGTTGATCAAAGATGGTCAAGGTTTCCTGGCCATAGGCAAGTGTTGTTACTTGATAACGGGATCACATCATTAGGAGAATCATGTGATGGACTAGACCCAAACTAATAGACGTAGCATGTTGATCGTGTCATTTTGTTGCTACTTTTTTTTGCGTGTCAAGTATTTGTTCCTATGACCATGAGATCATATAACTCACTGACACCGGAGGAATGCTTTGTGTGTATCAAACGTCGCAACGTAACTGGGTGACTATAAAGATGCTCTACAGGTATCTCCGAAGGTGTTCGTTGAGTTAGTATGGATCAAGACTGGGATTTGTCACTCCGTGTGATGGAGAGGTATCTCGGGGCCCACTCGGTAATACAACATCACACACAAGCCTTGCAAGCAATGTGACTTAGTGTAAGTTGCGGGATCTTGTATTACGGAACGAGTAAAGAGACTTGCCGGTAAACGAGATTGAAATAGGTATGCGGATACTAACGATCGAATCTCGGGCAAGTAACATACCGAAGGACAAAGGGAATGACATACGGGATTATATGAATCCTTGGCACCGAGGTTCAAACGATAAGATCTTCGTAGAATATGTGGTATCCAATATGGGCATCCAGGTCCCGCTATTGGATATTGACCGAGGAGTCACTCGGGTCATGTCTGCATAGTTCTCGAACCCGCAGGGTCTGCACACTTAAGGTTCGACGTTGTTTTATGCGTATTTGAGTTATATGGTTGGTTACCGAATGTTGTTCGGAGTCCCGGATAAGATCATGGACGTCATGAGGGTTTCCGGAATGGTCCTGAAACGAAGATTGATATATAGGATGACCTCATATGATTACCAGAAGTTTTTCGGAGTTACCGGGAATGTACCGGGAATGACGAATGGGTTCCGGGTGTTCACCGGGGGGGGCAACCCACCCCGGGGAAGCCCATAGGCCTTGGGGGTGGCGCACCAGCCCTTGGTGGGCTGGTGGGACAGCCCAAGCAGGCCCTATGCGCCAAAGGATAAGAAATCAAAGAGAAAAAAGGGGGAGGTGGGAAAGGAGAGAAGGACTCCACCTTCAAATCCAAGTTGGATTCGGTTTGGAAGGGGAGGACTTCCCCCCTTGGCTCGGCGGACCCCCTTGGGGCTCCTTGAGCCTCAAGGGAAGGCCCCTCCCCTCCCACCTATATATATAAAGGTATTAGGGCTGATTTGAGACAACTTTTTCAAGGCAGCCCGACCACATACCTCCACGGTTTTACCTCTAGATCGCGTTTCTGCGGAGCTCGGGCGGAGCCCTGCTGAGATTAGATCACCACCAACCTCCGGAGCGCCGTCACGCTGCCGAAGAAGTCATCTACCTCTCTGTCTCTCTTGCTCGATCAAGAAGGCCGAGATCATCGTCGAGTTGTACGTGTGCTGAACGCGGAGGTGCCGTCCGTTCGGCACTAGATCGGAGCGGATCGTGGGACGGATCGCGGGGCGGATCAAGGGACGTGAGGACGTTCCACTACATCAACAGCGTTTCTTAACGCTTCTGTTGTGCGATCTACAAGGGTACATAGATTGGAAATCCCCTCTCGTAGATGGGCATCACCATGATAGGTCTTCGTGCACGTAGGAAAATTTTTGTTTCCCATGCGACGTTCCCAACACCTTCTCCCGTACAGGACTCGAAGTGACGGAGTTTCGGAGGCCTACTGTCTCGATGAACAGTGCACGCCGCAGGACGGGGTGAGGAAGAACGTAGCAGCAGCACAGAGAGAAGAACCGGTGGCGAGTGGGAACTTCTGATGCGTAATCTCTGGAGAGGAGCGACCTTTCTTTTATAGGCGAACAGACGCAACGACGAAACTGCGGCGTTTGCTTTCAATATCCACTACAGCAGAAAACGTTCAACTTCTCCGAGTGGCCTTTCATATACCACTCGTGCGTGGCAAAAATTTAGTTCGGCTCATTCCCGCAACCCGCGTGTATGTCTCTCTAAATTTTTGCCACGCACGAGTGGTATATGAAAGGCCACTCGGAGAAGTTGAACGTTTTCTGCTGTAGTGGATATTGAAAGCAAACGCCGCAGTTTCGTCGTTGCGTCTGTTCGCCTATAAAAGAAAGGTCGCTCCTCTCCAGAGATTACGCATCAGAAGTTCCCACTCGCCACCGGTTCTTCTCTCTGTGCTGCTGCTACGTTCTTCCTCACCCCGTCCTGCGGCGTGCACTGTTCATCGAGACAGTAGGCCTCCGAAACTCCGTCACTTCGAGTCCTGTACGGGAGAAGGTGTTGGGAACGTCGCATGGGAAACAAAAATTTTCCTACGTGCACGAAGACCTATCATGGTGATGCCCATCTACGAGAGGGGATTTCCAATCTATGTACCCTTGTAGATCGCACAACAGAAGCGTTAAGAAACGCTGTTGATGTAGTGGAACGTCCTCACGTCCCTTGATCCGCCCCGCGATCCGTCCCACGATCCGCTCCGATCTAGTGCCGAACGGACGGCACCTCCGCGTTCAGCACACGTACAACTCGACGATGATCTCGGCCTTCTTGATCGAGCAAGAGAGACAGAGAGGTAGATGACTTCTTCGGCAGCGTGACGGCGCTCCGGAGGTTGGTGGTGATCTAATCTCAGCAGGGCTCCGCCCGAGCTCCGCAGAAACGCGATCTAGAGGTAAAACCGTGGAGGTATGTGGTCGGGCTGCCTTGAAAAAGTTGTCTCAAATCAGCCCTAATACCTTTATATATATAGGTGGGAGGGGAGGGGCCTTCCCTTGAGGCTCAAGGAGCCCCAAGGGGGTCCGCCGAGCCAAGGGGGGAAGTCCTCCCCTTCCAAACCGAATCCAACTTGGATTTGAAGGTGGAGTCCTTCTCTCCTTTCCCACCTCCCCCTTTTTTCTCTTTGATTTCTTATCCTTTGGCGCATAGGGCCTGCTTGGGCTGTCCCACCAGCCCACCAAGGGCTGGTGCGCCACCCCCAAGGCCTATGGGCTTCCCCGGGGTGGGTTGCCCCCCCCGGTGAACACCCGGAACCCATTCGTCATTCCCGGTACATTCCCGGTAACTCCGAAAAACTTCTGGTAATCATATGAGGTCATCCTATATATCAATCTTCGTTTCAGGACCATTCCGGAAACCCTCATGACGTCCATGATCTTATCCGGGACTCCGAACAACATTCGGTAACCAACCATATAACTCAAATACGCATAAAACAACGTCGAACCTTAAGTGTGCAGACCCTGCGGGTTCGAGAACTATGCAGACATGACCCGAGTGACTCCTCGGTCAATATCCAATAGCGGGACCTGGATGCCCATATTGGATACCACATATTCTACGAAGATCTTATCGTTTGAACCTCGGTGCCAAGGATTCATATAATCCCGTATGTCATTCCCTTTGTCCTTCGGTATGTTACTTGCCCGAGATTCGATCGTTAGTATCCGCATACCTATTTCAATCTCGTTTACCGGCAAGTCTCTTTACTCGTTCCGTAATACAAGATCCCGCAACTTACACTAAGTCACATTGCTTGCAAGGCTTGTGTGTGATGTTGTATTACCGAGTGGGCCCCGAGATACCTCTCCATCACACGGAGTGACAAATCCCAGTCTTGATCCATACTAACTCAACGAACACCTTCGGAGATACCTGTAGAGCATCTTTATAGTCACCCAGTTACGTTGCGACGTTTGATACACACAAAGCATTCCTCCGGTGTCAGTGAGTTATATGATCTCATGGTCATAGGAACAAATACTTGACACGCAAAAAAAAGTAGCAACAAAATGACACGATCAACATGCTACGTCTATTAGTTTGGGTCTAGTCCATCACATGATTCTCCTAATGATGTGATCCCGTTATCAAGTAACAACACTTGCCTATGGCCAGGAAACCTTGACCATCTTTGATCAACGAGCTAGTCAACTAGAGGCTTACTAGGGACAGTGTTTTGTCTATGTATCCACACAAGTATTGTGTTTCCAATCAATACAATTATAGCATGGATAATAAATGATTATCCTGAACAAAGAAATATAAGAATAACTAATTTATTATTGCCTCTAGGGCATATTTCCAAGAGTCTCCCACTTGCACTAGAGTCAATAATCTAGTTCATATCACCATGTGATTTCAACGAATCCAACACCCATATAGTTCTGGGGTCTGATCACGTCTTGCTCGTGAGAGAGGTTTTAGTCAACGGTTCTGAAACTTTCAGATCCGTGCGTTCTTTACATATCTTTATGTCATCTTATAGATGCTGCTACTACGTGCTATTCGGAAATGCTCCAATTATCTACTCTACTATATGAATCCGTTTCACCACTCATAGTTATTCGGATTAGTGTCAAAGCTTGCATCGACGTAACCCTTTACGACGAACTCTTTAACCACCTCCATAATCGAGAAAGATTCCTTAGTCTATTTAGTTACTAAGGATAACTTTGACCGCTGATCAGTGATTCAATCCTGGATCACTCTGTGTACCTCTTAACAGACTTGCTGCAAGGCACACATCAGGTGCGGTACTCAGCATGGCATACTTTAGAGTCTACGACTAAGGCACAGAAGATGACCTTCGTCTATCCTCTTTATTCTGCCGTGGTCAGGTTTTGAGTCTTACTCAAATTCACACCTTACAACGCAACCAAGAACTCCTTCTTTGCTGATCTATTTTGAACTCCTTCAAAAACTTGTCAAGGCATGCATCTTGTTGAAACTTCCATTAAGCGCTTTTGATCTATCTCCATAGATCTTTGATGCTCAACATTCAAGTAGCGCAATCCAGGTATTCCTTTGAAAACTCCTCTCAAACAACCTTGTATGCTTTACAGAAATTCTACATTACTTCTGATCCACAATATGTCAACCACATATACTTATCAGAAATTCTATAGTGCTCCCACTCACTTCTTTGGAAATACAAGTTTCTCATAAAGCTTGTACAAACCCAAAATCTTTGATCATCTCATCAAAGTGTATATTCCAACTTCGAGATGCTTGCACCAGTCCATTGAAGGATCGCTGGAGCTTGCATACTTGTTAGTATCTTTAGGATCGACAAAACCTTCTGGTTGTATCACATACGATGTTTGCTCAAGGAAACCGTCGAGGAAACAATGTTTTGACATCCTACGTGCAATATTTCATAAATAATGTAGCAACTACTAACATAATTCTAACAGACTTTTAGCATCGCTACGAGTGAGAAAGTCTCATCATAGTCAACTGTTTGATCTTGTCGGAAACATCTTTGCGACAATTCGAGCTTTTCTTAATAGTGACTTGTCACCATCATCGTGTGTCTTCCTTTTAAAGATCCATCTTTACTCAATAGTCCTATGACCATCAAGTAGTTCTTCCAAAGTCTACACTTTGTTTTCATACATGGATCCTCTCTCGGATTTCATGGCCTCCAGCCATTTGTCGGAATCCGGGCCCACCATTGCTTTCTCCATAACTCGTAGGTTCATTGTTGCTCAACAACATGACCTCCAAGACAGGGTCACCGTACCACTCTGCAGTAGTACGCGACCTTGTCAACCTACGAGGCTTGTAGTAACTTGATCCGATGCGCGATGATCACCATCATCAGCTTTCACTTCAATTGGTGTAGGCGCCACAGGAACAACTTCCTGCGCCCTGCTACACACTGGTTGAAGTGATGGTTCAATAACCTCATCAAGTTCTACCACCCTCCCACTCAATTCTTTCGAGAGAAACCTTTCCTCAAGAAAGGATCCGTTTCTAGAAACAAATACTTTGCTTTCGGATATGAGATAGGAGATGTACCCAACTGTTTTGGATATCCTATGAAGATGCATTTATCCGCTTTGGGTTCGAGCTTATCAGACTGAAACTTTTCCACATAAGTGTCGAAGCCCCAAACTTTCAAGAAACGACACTTTAGATTTCTCTAAACCTGAGTCTATACTGTGTCATCTCAACGGAAATACGCGGTGCCCTATTTAAAGTGAATGCGGTTGTCTCTAATGCATAACCCATAAACGATAGTGGTAATTCGATAAGAGACATCATAGCATGCACCATACCAAATAGTGCGTGGCTATGACGTTCAGACACATCATCACACTATGATGTTCCAGGTGGCATGAACTGCGAAACAATTTCCACATTGTCTTAACTGCGTACCAAAACTCGTAACTCAGATATTCATTTCTATGATCATATCGTAGACAGTTTATCTTCTTATTACGACGAACTTCACTCCGAAACAGAATTGAACTTTTCAATATTTCAGACTTGTGATTCATTAAGTAAATACTCTTGTATCTACTCAAATCGTCATTGAAGTAAGAACATAATGATATCCACTGCGTGCCTCAACACCCATTGGACTGCATAAATAAAAATGTATCACTTCCAACAAGTTACTATCTTGTTTCATCTCAATGAAAACAAGGCCTTGCTCATGTGGTATGATTTGCATGTCACTAGTGATTCAAAATCAAGTGGGTATAAATATCAATCAGCATGGAGCCTCTTCATGCAATTTATACCAACATGACTCAAGCGGCAGTGCCACAAGTAAGTGGTACTATCATCATTTCCTTGTATCTTTTGGCACCAATATCATGAACAATGTGTAACACTACGATCGAGATTCAATAAACCATTGAAGGTGATTATTCAAGCAAATAGAGTAACCATTATTCTCTTTAAATGAATAATCGTATCGCAATAAACACGATCCAACCATGTTCATGCTTAACGCAAGCACCAAATAACAATTATTTAGGTTTAACACCAATCCCGATGGTAGAGGGAGCGTGCGACGTTTTGATCATATCAATCTTGGAAACACTTCCAACACGTATCGTCACCTCGCCTTTAGCTAGTCTCCGTCTATGCCATAGCTATCATTTCGTGTTACTAATCACTTAGCAACCGAACCGGTATCCAATACCCTCATGCTTCTAGGAGTACTAGTAAAGTACACATCATGTATATCAAATATACTTCTTTCGACTTTTGCCAGCCTTCTTATCTACCAAGTATCTAGAGTTGCTCCGCCTCAGTGACTGTTCCCCTCATGACAGAAGCACTTAGTCTCGGGTTTGGGTTTAATCTTAGGTCTCTTCATTAGTGCAGCAATTGTTTTGCCGTTTCACGAAGTATCCCTTCTAGCCCTTGCCTTTCTTGAAACTTAGTGGTTTTACTAACCATCAACTATTGATGCTCCTTCTTGATTTCTACTTTCGCAGTGTCAAACATCGCGAATCGCTCAAGGATCATTGTATCTATCCTTGATATGTAATCGTTCATCACGAAGCTCTCACAGCTTGGTGGCAGTGACTTTGGAGAACCATCACTATCTTATCTGGAAGATTTACTCCCACTTGATTTAAGCGATTGTCGTACTCAGACAATCTGAGCACACGCTCAACGATTGAGCTTTTCTCCTTTACTTTGTGGACAAAGAATCTTGTCGGAGGTCTCATACCTCTTAACAAGGGCACAAGCATGAAATCACAATTTCATCTCTTTAGAACATCACTTATGTTTCGTGACGTTTCAAAACGTCTTCGGCGCCTTGCTTCTAAGCCATTAAGTATTTTGCATTGAACTATCGTGTAGTCATCAGAAACGTGTATGTCGGATGTTCACAACATCTACAGACGACACTCGAGGTGCAGCACACCGAGTGCTGCATTAAGGACATAAGCCTTCTGCGCAGCAACGAGGACAATCCTCGGTTTTACAGACTCAGTCTGCAAAGTTTGCTACTATCAACTTTCAACTAAATTTTCTCTAGGAAAATATAAAAACAGTAGAGCTATAGCGCAAGCTACATCGTAATTCGCAAAGACCATTAGACTATGTTCATGACAATTAGTTCAATTAATCATATTACTTAAGAACTCCCACTCAAAAAGTACATCTCTCTAGTCATTTGAGTGGTACATGATCCAAATCCACTATCTCAAGTCCGATCATCACGTGAGTTGAGAATAGTTTCAGTGGTAAGCATCTCTATGCTAATCATATCAACTATACGATTCATGCTCGACCTTTAGGTCTCATGTGTTCCGAGGCCATGTCCGCACATGCTAGGCTCGTCAAGCTTAACCCGAGTGTTCCGCGTGTGCAACTGTTTTGCACCCGTTGTATGTGAACGTTGAGTCTATCACACCCGATCATCACGTGGTGTCTCGAAATGAAGAACTGTCGCAACGGTGCACAGTCGGGGAGAACACAATTTCGTCTTGAAATTTTAGTGAGAGATCACCTCATAATGCTACCGTCGTTCTAAGCAAGATAAGGTGCATAAAGGATTAACATCACATGCAATTCATAAGTGACATGATATGGCCATCATCATGTGCTTCTTGATCTCCATCACCAAAGCACCGACACGATCTTCTTGTCATCGGCGTCACACTATGATCTCCATCATCATGATCTACATCAACGTGTCACCATCGGAGTTGTCGTGCTACTCATGCTATTACTACTAAAGCTACGTCCTAGCAATATAGTAAACGCATGTGCAAGCACAAACGTTAGTTTAAATACAACCCTATGGCTCCTGCCGGTTGCCGTACCATCGACGTGCAAGTCGATATTAACTATTACAACATGATCATCTCATACATCCAATATATCACATCACATCGTTGGCCATATCACATCACAAGCATACCCTGCAAAAACAAGTTAGACGTCCTCTAATTGTTGTTGCATGTTTTACGTGGTGACCATGGGTATCTAGTAGGATCGCATCTTACTTACGCAAACACCACAACGGAGATATATGAATTTCTATTTAACCTCATCCAAGGACCTCCTCGGTCAAATCCGATTCAACTAAAGTTGGAGAAACCGACACTTGCCGGTCATCTTTGAGCAACAGAGTTACTCGTAGCGATGAAACCAGTCCCTCATAAGCGTACGAGTAATGTCGGTCCGAGCCGCTTCGATCCAACAATACCGCGGAATCAAGAAAAGACTAAGGAGGGCAGCAAAACGCACATCACCGCCCACAAAAAACTTTTGTGTTCTACTCGAGAAGACATCTACGCATGAACCTAGCTCATGATGCCACTGTTGGGGAACGTCGCATGGGAAACAAAAATTTTCCTACGTGCACGAAGACCTATCATGGTGATGTCCATCTACGGGAGGGGATTTCCGATCTACGTACCCTTGTAGATCGCACAACAGAAGCGTTAAGAAACGCGGTTGATGTAGTGGAACGTCCTCACGTCCCTCGATCCGCCCCGCGAACCGTCCCACGAACCATCCCGCGATCCGTCCCACGATCCGCTCCAATCTAGTGCTGAACGGACGGCACCTCCGCGTTCAGCACACGTACAGCTCGACGATGATCTCGGCCTTCTTGATCCAGCAAGAGAGACGGAGAGATAGATGAGTTTTCCGGCAGCGTGACGACGCTCCGGAGGTTGGTGGTGATCTAATCTCAGCAGGGCTCCGCCCGAGCTCCGCAGAAACGCGATCTAGAGGTAAAACCGTGGAGGTATGTGGTCGGGCTGCCATGAAAAAGTTGTCTCAAATCAGCCCTAATACCTTTGTATATATAGGTGGAAGGGGAGGGGCCTCGCCTTGAGGCTCAAGGAGCCCCAAGGTGGTCAGTCGAGCCAAGGGGGGAAGTTCTCCCCTTCCAAACTGAACCCAACTTGGATTGGAAGGTGGAGTCCTTCTCTCCTTTCCCACCTCCCCCTTTTTTTTTCTTTCTCTTTGATTTCTTATCCTTTGGCGCATAGGGCCTTCTTCGGCTGTCCCACCAGCCCACCAAGGGCTGGTGCGCCACCCCCAAGGCCTATGGGCTTCCCCGGGGTGGGTTGCCCCCCCCCCCCCGGTGAACACCCGGAACCCATTCGTCATTCGTGGTACATTCCCGGTAACTCCGCAAAACTTCCGGTAATCAAATGAGGTCATCCTATATGTCAATCTTCGTTTCCGGACCATTCCGGAAACCCTCATGACGTCCGTGATCTCATCCGGGACTCCGAACAATATTTGGTAACCAACCATATAACTCAAATACGCATAAAACAACGTCGAACCTTAAGTGTGCAGACCCTGCGGGTTCGAGAACTATGCAGACATGGCCCGAGTGACTCCTCGGTCAATATCCAATAGCGGGACCTGGATGCCCATATTGGATCCCACATATTCTACTAAGATCTTATCGTTTGAACCTCAGTGCCAAGGATTCATATAATCCCGTATGTCATTCCCTTTGTCCTTCGGTATGTTACTTGCCCGAGATTCGATCGTCAGTATCCGCATACCTATTTCAATCTCGTTTACCGGCAAGTCTCTTTACTCGTTCCGTAATACAAGATCCCGCAACTTACACTAAGTCACATTGCTTGCAAGGCTTTTGTGTGATGCTGTATTACCGAGTGGGCCCCGAGATACCTCTCCGTCACACGGAGTGACAAATCCCAGTCTTGATCCATACTAACTCAACGAACACCTTCGGAGATACCTGTAGAGCATCTTTATAGTCACCCAATTACGTTGCGACGTTTGATACACACAAAGCATTCCTCCGGTGTCAGTGAGTTATATGATCTCATGGTCATAGGAACAAATACTTGACACGCAGAAAACAGTAACAACAAAATGACACGATCAACATGCTACGTCTATTAGTTTGGGTCTAGTCCATCACATGATTCTCCTAATGATGTGATCCCGTTATCAAGTAACAACACTTGCCTATGGCCAGGAAACCTTGACCATCTTTGATCAACGAGCTAGTCAACTAGAGGCTTACTAGGGACAGTGTTTTGTCTATGTATCCACACAAGTATTGTGTTTTCAATCAATACAATTATAGCATGGATAATAAATGATTATCATGAACAAAGAAATATAATAATACTAATTTATTATTGCCTCTAGGGCATATTTCCAACAGAAGGGTGATAAGGTTTTTGGGGAGCGCTCAGCGCGGCTACTGGCTTCCATCACGGACACCGACGATCTCTTCCCGGACGACGACTACTTCCCCGACGTCGACTACCTCTTCGGTACCATGGCCAACGACAATGCCAACACCAATCCTCCTGCTGCTGCAACTCAGTACGTACTCATGTGCATCTTCTTTGAATTCCTATCACACCTTTTTGCTATAGTTTCTCTGCTAGATATGTTCCGTTTCTACTCATTACTCCATATGATACCATGTCTTTGTAGAACGGTTATACATATGCTCTTTTCTGGATCCTACGTGCACATGTCTTTTGTCTTCTCATCTCTATATAGCTTGCCTTCTTTCGTTGTTGTTATGTTGGTTATGTTTTTCCTAGTTTTTCCTGTAATAAAATCCTATGGTAAATTGCTCATATTTCCAACTATCTAAAAACCTTATTATAGGCAATTTACCCCGAGTGGTTTTGCTGCTTCCATGAGACCTCCTATGTTTGAGGGTGTTCACTATAAGAGGTGGCGCGTGAGAGCTGTCCTATGGTTTCAAACCATGAGCTGCTATGACGCCACTCTTGGCAAACCTGAAGGAGATCATGATGCTCAACAGGAGCTAGCCTTTCAGAAAATGGATACCTTGTTTAAGGCTGCTCTTTTGAGCGTTCTTGGTGAGAACATAGTTGATGCTTATGCGTCAATTGATAATGGAAAAGATATGTGGGATGCACTCGAGGCCAAGTTTGGGGTCTCGGATGCTGGCACTGAGCTGTACATCATGGAACAATTCTATGACTACAGGATGACTGAAGAGCGCTCCGTGGTTGAGCAAGCTCACGAAATAGAGTCATTTGCAAGAGAACTTGAGCACTTTAATTGCATCCTACCGGACAAGTTCGTTGCCGGAGGCATCATCACTAAACTTCCTCCTTCGTGGAGGAACTTTGCTACCTTACTGAAGCATATGAGACAGGAGTTTTCCGTTCCGGATCTCATAGGTACTCTTGATGTGGAAGAAAAGGCGAGAGAAAAATACACATGTGCTCGAGCTATTGAGGGAGGTTCTAGTGCCAATCTGGTATAGAAGAAAAACTTCCAGCCCCACAATTTCAAGAACAAGGGCAAGTTCGATGGTAAAGCAAAGTTCGATGGGAAGAACAAGGCTGTACAACACACCAACTTCAAGAAGAAGAATGAAAAGAAGAAAGGTGTTTTTCATGTGTGCGGAGATCCTGATCATTGGGCACCTAACTGCCCTAATCGTTATGACAAGCGTCAACATGGGAAAGGCGACAAGTCTGCTAATGTCATCATTGCTGACACTGACGTGGAGGATGTTGGTCCACAGGGAGTTCCACCGTCCTAATGGGCAACGGTTCACCTGCTTCTGTTCGTGGTGTTGGCACGGCCGATCTGAAGTTTACTTCGGGAAAAGTCGTGCGGCTGAAGAACGTGCATTATGTCCCCTCCGTCAATAAAAATCTTGTTAGCGGATCTCTTTTGTGTAGAGATGGTTACAAGCTTGTCTTTGAGTCTAATAAATTTCTAATATCCAAGTATGGAACTTTTGTTGGTAAGTGCTACGAGTCAGGAGGCATGTTCCGTTTATCCTTGGCAGACGTTTGCAATAAAGTTGTTAATCATGTTTACAACAATAGTGAATCAAATGTGTGGCATTCACGTCTTTGTCATGTTAACTTTGGTTGCATGTCGCTACTAGTCAAATTGAACTTAATCCCTAGCTTTAACACCGTCAAGGGATCTAAGTGTCAAGTTTGTGTGCAAGCCAAACAACCTCGTAAGTCTCACACGACTGCCGAAACGAGGAATCTTGCACCACTAGAACTCATACATTCAGATCTATGTGAAATGAATGGTATTTTGACAAAAGGTGGAAAGAAATGTTTCATGACACTAATTGATGACTCCACTGGATACTGCCGAGTGTATCTTTTGAAATCTAAGGATGAATTTTTGAACTTTTTCAAGATCTATAAAGCTGAAGCAAAAAACCAACTTGATCAAAAGATCAAGAGGCTTAGGTCCGATCGTGGTGGAGAGTATTTCTCAAATGAATTTGATTCCTTTTGTGCGGAACATGGTATAGTCCATGAGAGGACGCCTCCCTATTCACCTCAATCAAATGGGATAGCCGAAAGAAAGAACCGTACTCTAACTGATTTGGTTAACGCCATGTTAGACACATCGGGTCTCTCCAAGGCATGGTGGGGGGAGGCGATATTGACTGCATGTCATGTCCTAAATCGAGTTCCCACAAAGAACAAAGAGATAACTCCATTTGAGGAATGGGAAAAGAAAATGTTAAAACTCTCTTATCTACGAACCTGGGGTTCTTTGGCAAAAGTCAATGTGCCAATCCCAAAGAAGCGCAAGCTAGGACCAAAAACTGTGGATTGTGTTTTTCTAGGATATGCTTTTCAGAGCATTGGATATAGATTCTTGGTTGTAAAATCTGAGGTATCTGACATGCATGTCGGTACAATCATGGAGTCGAATGATGCGACTTTCTTCGAAGATATCTTTCCCATGAAGGATACAGCTACCTCATCTAATCAGGAGATGCCTAATTCATCAAACCATGAATTAGTCACATTTACTAAACCTATCATTTTGATGGAACACTTTGAAAATATTGTGGAGGAGAACAATGAAGTTCCTACCAGGAGCAAGAGACAGAGGACTGCAAAGTCCTTTGGTGATGATTTTCTTGTGTATCTCATAGATGACACTCCCGGTTCTATTTCAGAGGCCTATGCGTCTGAAGATGCTGACTACTGGAAGGAGGCAGTCCGTAGTGAGATGGATTCCATCTTGGCAAATGAAACTTGGGAGATCACTGATCGTCCTTATGGGTGCAAACCTATAGGATGCAAATGGGTATTCAAGAAGAAGCTTAGGCCTGATGGTACTATCGAAAAGTACAAGGCACGGCTCGTGGATAAGGGTTATACCCAAAAGGAAGGTGAAGACTTCTTTGATACTTACTCACCCGTGGCTCGACTGGCCACTATTCGAGTACTACTTTCACTAGCCGCCTCACATGGTCTTCTCGTTCATCAAATGGATGTTAAGACTGCTTTCCTAAATGGAGAGTTGGATAAGGAAATTTACATGGAACAACCAGATGGGTTTGTAGTACATGGTCAGGAAGGGAAAGTATGCAAGTTGCTGAAATCTCTATATGGACTTAAGCAAGCACCAAAGCAGTGGCATGAGAAGTTTGAAAGAACTCTAACTACTACAGGCTTTGTAGTAAACGAAGCTGATAAATGTGTGTACTATCGCCATGGTGGGGGCGAGGGAGTTATCCTTTGCTTGTATGTTGATGACATACTGATTTTCGGAACAAATCTGAATGTTATTAAAGAGGTCAAGGATTTCCTATCTCAATGCTTTGAGATGAAGGATTTAGGAGTGGCTGATGTCATTCTGAACATCAAGTTGTTGAGAGACGAAGATGGTGGGATTACGTTGTGTCAATCTAATTATGTGGAAAAGATCTTGAGTCGCTTTGGTTATAGTGACTGCAAGTCCTCTCCCACCCCATATGATGCGAGTGTGTTGCTTCGGAAGAATCGAAGAATTGCTAGAGATCAATTGAAATATTCTCAGATTATTGGCTCGCTTATGTACTTAGCCAGTGCTACAAGACCTGACATCTCTTTTGCTGTTAGCAAACTGAGTCGGTTTGTCTCAAAACCAGGAGATGTGCATTGGAAAGCTCTAGAGAGAGTTTTGCGTTATTTGAAAGGCACTGCAAATTATGGAATTCACTATACTGGAAACCCAAAGGTGCTTGAAGGGTATAGTGATTCAAAGTGGATCTCTGATGCTGATGAGATAAAGGACACTAGCGGATATGTATTCACTCTTGGAGGTGGCGCTGTTTCTTGGAAGTCTTGCAAGCAAACGATCTTAACAAGGTCAACAATGGAAGCAGAACTCACATCACTAGATACAGCTACGGTCGAAGCAGATTGGCTTCGTCGGCTCTTGAGTGACTTGTCGGTTGTTGAGAAACCAGTACCTGGTATCCTTATGAACTGCGACAATCAAACTGTGATCACAAAAGTGAGCAGCTCAAAGGATAACATGAAGTCATCAAGACACATTGAGAGAAGGTTAAAATCTGTCAGGAAAATGAGAAACTCCGGAGTTATTGCATTGGATTATATCCAAACATCTAAAAATCTGGCAGATCCTTTTACTAAGGGTCTATCACGTAATGTGATAGATAATGCATCGAGGGAGATGGGTATGAGACCCACAATTTGAGTTGTTCACAGTGGTAACCTATTCTTTGTGATCGGAGATCCCGTGAATTAGATGTGGAAGACAAGTTGTTGGTCAACTGAGAGGAAAGTATCCTTATCATTAATGATACCACTCCATGAAGATGCAATACTTTCCTAAACTGCATGGCAGGTTGATATACATCTTAATATGTTCTAAGTTGCTTACTGAAGCAGAGATGTTGTCCTGCAGAACATCTTTTGAAGAACATACCTATATGAGTCAGATTGTTAAACGTCGCAATCTATGAGAGTAGGGTGCTCTCTAGTATACTCACGAAAGGTCTCGGAGTATGACGCATAAGCTCCATCCGCGGGGAAGTCCCACGACAGCCTAGTATCGGTGAAGGATCTGTGTGAAGCTAGATTTGCAGAAAACTTGCAGTTAAAGGACTATTCCACTGTTCAAGTTGCTTACTAGTGTAGCATAGAGTTCTAGGTGGAAGTTCAACTTAACAGTCTCCACTGCAGTATCGGTATATAAAACAGTGTTTTGGAACCAAAGGAAAATTTTGTGTGCCCCTGGGATCTGGTGGGGGATTGCTGGAATTTTGTGTATTTATGGGCCAGCCCAATATGTAATTTCAGAAATTCCTAATAAGTCCTAGAGGCCCACGCATCCCATTTGTGCAAGGCAAGAGGTGGAAATGTTTAGTCCCACATTGCTAGTTTAGTGGGAGTTGGACCTCCTTATAAGGGAGGATGTTTCCACACATGTATGAGCTTGAGAATAAGAGAGACATACACGCGCGATCCTCCTCCTCGGCCGCCCGCCTCGCCTCGTCACGCCGCGCCGCGCCACGGGAATGAGCCGAGCCGAACTAAATTTTTGCCACGCACGACTGGTATATGAAAGGCCACTTGGAGAAGCTGAACGTTTTCTGCTATAGTGGATATTGAAAGTACACGCCGCAGTTTCGTCGCTGCGTCTGTTCGCCTATAAAAGAGAGGTCGCTCCTCTCCAGAGATTACACATCAGAAGTTCCCACTCACCACCAGTTCTTCTCTTTGTGCTACTGCTACGTTCTTCCTCATCCCGTCCTGCGGCGTGCACCGTTCGTCGGGACAGTAGGCCTCCGAAACTCCGTCTCTTCGAGTTCTGTACGGGAGAAGGGAGATAAGGTTTTTGGGGAGCGCTCAACGCGACTACTGGCTTCCATCACAGACACCGACGATCTCTTCCCGGACGATGACTACTTCCCCGACGTCGACCACCTCTTCGGTACCATGGCCAACGACAACGCCAACACCAATCCTCCTGCTGCTGCAACTCAGTACATACTCATGTGCTTCTTCTTTGAATTCCTATCACACCTTTTTTGCTATAGTTTCTCTGCTAGATATGTTCCGTTTCTACTCATTACTCCATATGATACCTTGTGTTTGTACAATGGTTATACATATGCTCTTTTCTGGATCCGACGTGCACATGTCTTTTGTCTTCTCATCTCCATATAGCTTGCCTTCTTTCGTTGTTGTTATGTTGGTTATGTTTTTCCTAGTTTTTCCTGTAATAAGATCCTATGGTAAATTGCTCATATTTCCAACAGAAGGAAAGCTCGAAAGCTGTTTCCATCCTAGGAGAATCATGATCGACCTTCTTTTCCAAAGACTACCTATTATGTTTCTCTGGCATGCTTGTGCTGAAAGTTCCCTCGGTGCCACTTTCGTCTATACTCGCATTATCTCGTTTCCTCAACTGCGACTTGAACGCTACTAGCTTATGTTGCGCTTCCAACTCATTCTTGTCCATTGGACAAGATTCTAGATTCAAGGAGGGTACAATCTTTGGGTGACCTTCAAAGGAAAAACACAGGACGGTTTCCAGTTTCTCCTTCACATTATTGTTACCGGACATCTCAATCAATAGTGGTGTTTCATCTGCAATGCATCTTCACATATACAGACAAACTCATGAAGTTCCGTATAAATTTTGTCACACAGAAACGAAGCAAAAATGCTAGACATACAAAGAGTTACATAAGATTACACGCTGACTAAGATTTTTTTGCTAACTAACCACTCCTCCTCCCTCATTTTTAAGGGGGGGGGGGGGTGGGGCCCTCTTCCCCCTTAATCTCCAATCAAAATCCATCTGTTTGTAAAAGCCATGTAAAGTTATGTATGTGTAGCATTCTTGAAAACGAGGGACCGTACTCCGGTGTGAAGAGAGCCCTGTTAGATTGATCTCTTCCCCAATTGGCCCAACGACACATTGGAGCATTGACTCACGCCCTGATCAGGGGCGTCCAGCCCAAGCAAGGCTGGTGGGCCCTTGTCGCGCAGTGCTATATAGAGGAGGTGGGGACCATGGCACATGACACGAGGTTCGCCGCCGCCACTGTTTCCCCACTCCTAATCCGATCTAGAGGGAAGCGCTGAAGCTATGGGAAGCCCACACATGCAAGCAACAACTTCGCCGTCGATCTCTCTGCTGTCACCGGCCACCGTCACCATGGCCGGCTCCTGTACTTCCTCGACTCAAAGTGAAGCCATCTCCCATCTCCTTCACCCACTACCGGATCTCTCTAGCTCAGTCGATCTAGTGGACATAATAATGGTATCAGATGTCATTGGGTCCTAGTTGGATTTTCGGTAGCAAAAGAAAAAAAATCCCCTCCCCACTAAGAACCCTAGAAGAGGGCAAAGAACAAGATCAAAAGCAAAAGCAAATGAACCTCACCGGAGAAGGCCTCGGGCCTCTGGCAAAGAACGCCGCCTCGGCCGCGCCCGTTCTGCTCGATCCCCACACGCACCGGCAAGCCGAGGTGTGGGGAAGAAGGACACACCCGTCCGGGGGCAAAGTGCAGATCAGATTGATACGAAAAAGAAAACAAAGAAAAAATGCAAAGAAAACAAAAGAAAGCCGCCCCTCTGGGGGCAAAGTACATGCACCGCAACCACCTCGTTCGATGGTGGCGTGCTTTCGCTAAGGGAAATGCGCCACCGGCGAAGGGGAGGTAACGGCGTAAAGGCAATGGTGAAACGGCGCAAGGGAGACCCCGCTGCGCCACTTGACGGCGACACGCTCACCATGAGGTGTTCGCGCACACCGGCAAGAGGGAGAGGGAGGACTCCGTGCCTCGAGCTCGCCGGCGGGGCGTTTGGCCGCTGCGCGCTGCGGACAGAACCACAAAAGAAAGAGGCGCGAGGGGCCTTTGGCCTCCACGCGAGAGAGAGCCGAGGGGCTGCTGCGCTCAAGGGGACAGAGACCAGAAAGCGGCGCGGGGGGCTCCGCCCGACGCCGGCGGTCGACAGCTACTGCCTCGTACTCGAGAGAGATGCAGGAGAGCCACGAGCGGCGCGGCGCGGGGGGCTCTGCCCTAAGCCGACGGCAGGCACCTGCTGCCTCGCGAGCCAGAAAGGGCTGCGGGAGCGAGCGACGCGCACGACAGGAAGAAGAGCGGCACGTGTGTGGGGGGGGGAATGGATCGAGGGTTTTCCCCATGTCTGCTGCTACTCGTTTTGATCTAGCGAAATCGAAGGGCCACGGTCGGATCGCATCCGACGGCCTCGAACACCCCTATGAGAAACCCTAGCGCGAAACGGTCTTCCAGGCCGAAAGCAACTGGCCACAGGCCAGAAAGAGAGAGGGTCAGCCCATGCCGAGGCAGGGCAGGCCGAAACGGTGCCCCAGGCCAGGAGCTGCGCGGGAGCACTCCTCGGGCGAGGCCGGTTTCGGCCTAGGGCGTTTTCTGTACAACTTTTCGTTTTTTCTTTTCCTATGCATATTTTCCAACGAAAATATTGCTAAGAAAATAGAAAAACAAAAAGTCAAAGTTTCTGTAAAAATAGACAGAAAAGTAATATTATTTTTTCTGCAAAGAAAAATAAATGTTTCTGAATATAAAAGGAGATTTTTCAGAAAAAAAAGTTCATGGAATTTATAAAAGGAAAATAAAGTTCATGAATTTTTATTTTAACAGAATATTTCTTTTGTAAAGTTAGAAAAAGTTCATGAATTTTATATTCATGTTTTTCCGCTGCAAAGTAAAAGTTTAATCCTCCAATTAAATTGAAACCAACGGGAAAATTTAACTGGAAGAACTATTCTTAGCAATTTTTTCTCGTGTGGGTGAAATAAGATTCAAATAGTTTCCGCAATGACAAAAGAAAGATGTTTGCTTTAAAGTTAAAATATGGTATTGTTGTTCTCTGACCAACGTTGATGATAACAATACAATAATTCTACGAGTTATCTTATGTTCAAAGCTTAAATCTCTGATAAATTTTGTATCAAAGTGATCAATTTTCACAGAACAGATAGATAAATGTATATTTCTTTTTCCTGCTGCAATATGGTTAACGATGATGATTATTTCTTAGCAAAGTTGTTCAATAGAAATACTATCATCACATTGTTTATGAGTTATATGCATTCTTTCCATTTCTGCCCAACGGTGATATGGAATTAAAGTAGAAGGATGATGTTTTATTCTAATTCTGCCACAACGGTGATTTAGAATATAAAAGAAAGTTTTAAAAGGTTTAATGTGCATATCTTTTAACCAGACCAACGTAGGGCTATTTTTTTGTTCATTATTGTTGTTTATTGGCTAAGTTTTCTCAGACAAAAAGTTTTTCATGCTTTCATTCGTGAAAACAAATGGTTGGGTACTTGTGACCCGAAAGATGAACAAGAAAGGTCACAACGTGAGGGAGTATGTTCTCTCTAAAGAATGGCTTCAAAAGAAAAGAACTCTTGGATATTAGATCAAGAAAACAAAAAAGACACATCATTGAGAGTCTTGGTTGACGAATGTCTTTCATGTACTCTCTATGAAGAAGTTTTTTTTTCCAGTCAACGTGATTTGAGATGAAACAAGCAACACGCGTG